>NW_028190916.1:4800000-6000000 GCF_048542155.1 Nylanderia fulva
TAAACTTTGTTTAAATAAATGTTTGCCAAAAATTTAATAGTAATAAAAAAAATAAATAAAATTTATTTGGATAAGAAAATATATCGCGCCTCTCACATAAAAAATAATGTAAAATAAATCTTTATAAATCGACCGCTCGCTCAACAAGTCTCTTAATAAATCTTCACTCGATAAATCTTCACAGAGCAGTTTCTTGTCTGTCGATCTCTTTTTGCGCCTCTGCTCACTTTGGTAGTCAGATCTCGACTTATCCTTTTTTTCTCGGTATTCCTCTTATATTCGCGTCATGTATCAAATTTTCGCCAGTCATCATTAGTTACAGCGTTAATACTCCGAAATTTCGAATTTTACTAAATTTCGGCTTTCGCCAATTTCTACCTTATAGAGATTTTCGACACATATATATATATATCATATATGTATATATCACGCGACTTTCTTTCTTTCTATCAAATGAGAGTGTGATCTATGGATAACCGATATCTTTGTCGACGTCTTTATCGGGAATTGATGTTTGGATAGTTTAGTGCGTAATCGATTGAGTCTGATGATTCATTCAATCTTGTCCAAATAAAACGCTTTATCAAACGCTCGCTTTCTCCGACTATTAATAGGAACGTGTCGCGGTCATTGACAGCCCTGATACCTGATTTCTGACGAATCTCGCACCGGTTTGCGTTCCGTAGAAACTTTTCGTAAAAGATTTTATCCCTGCATCGCGCGATTATTTCGTTTCGCGTGCGACGACTCGATTCTTTGTATCTCATCGATCCTTGAATACGTTTAAGCGCTAAATCGCGTTTGCAGATTCGATTCTATGATAGTACGCGAAAATAAATCGCACATGTATGAGGAGTGCGTTATGCTAATTGTCGAGGATAAATTAACACGCTCTGTTGAGCGAGTGAAAAGGTACACGATATTTACCATGATAAAAAGATACTTTATATCTCATCTCAATAAGGTGATTTTCTTTCTTAAAGTAAAACAATTTTATATGCTATTATTATCTGCCCTCTTCACATTCGTCAAACAAATCCGCCATTGAAAATTTGTTTGTCCACGCTTGCGGTATATGACATCATGATATACGATATACATACACGATTATCTATTATAATAGACATATATGTAATACGCTAATCATTCGAGTACTTGAGTGAATCATTTCGTTATCTAGTAGAAGAGCGATTTTTCGCATTCTCCGATTTCTTTCTATCGTCTAACCGTCTAATTAACAGTTAATTAACTTATAACATTATAAGTGCATTAATAAAGAAGCGCCGTGATCATAACACACTTCCCGTAGGCTAAAGCTTCTCGTTCCCCACCTGCGTGTAATTCCGATGAACGATATCGTACACGAGAGATGGAAGAGATTAATGAAAATAAGCGAGAGTGTCGCGTTCTCCGACGCGGAATATTTTATTACAGCAGTTTCCCGCGGTACGATGTTAATTTCATTGAAATGTATGGCGTGCGAGAGTCGGAAAGAAAGTTAGGCACCAGACGCTTCGTGGATTTCGATATCACCTACAGTCTTATCGTCTCGGAATCTGATTTCGACTCGAGAGAGCCGCGATTTGATTATCAATTCGACATATGGTGCCGAGCACCTTCGAATCGGGAGTTCTCCCGAAAAATTTGACGTTTCCGGGTGAAATGACAAGAACCATCTGACGACTTTCACCGAAAATCGTCGCGATATTTTCCGGGCATTTTCCAAGGTGTCTGGCGAAACGTTCTCGTAATTCCGCACGAATTCCGCGGGTGCAGGTACGTACATATGCAAGTACGTACATACGTGATGATGCCGTGGTGCACGCGCGCATTCACACAGGTGTACATATACGATACGATACGATACGTACGTCGTGTCGTGCGAAATTTTCACGAAACAGGTGGCAACAGCGCTCGGGAAGTCCACGAGAGGAGGAGAAAAGGAACGAGTGCACGCGTTCGATCAGCACACGGTGGAGCGAGAGAGAGGGAAAGAGAAAATAGATATACTCTCTCTCTATTCAATACTGAGTCTATGAAAGATACTCCCGAGAATACGCGATGCAAATTTAAGGAAGGTGAATATTTTCGGGAAGAGCGGACGAGTTCAAAAGATGAATTCAAGTATGCAAAGACCCGGAGGAGATATTGAAACGTGACGAAAACGTACAGGCCAGAGAGGGAGAGAGAAGGAGAGACAAAGAGACAAAGAGAAGAGTGAGCGAGATAAAGAGAACACGACAGACAGAACGAGATGGAGTAGATGATCAGGGGTCAGGGAAGAGAACCCAGAACCAGGGAAGACAGGGTAAGAAAACGGAGCAGACGGTATAGAATTCGGAGCAAAACGCATGACGTTACTCACCTTAGGCCTGTAAAACCATTTTCTGATGGACTCCATCATATCGCGATACCGCTGACGTCATCGGTGTGTGTATGCTGACGGAATCGTCGTCACTGCGCCCGTCGCGATCGAGACACTCGCGACATCGACATGTCACGTTTTTTCCGGAGAGCCACACTACTCCGGAAATTTGAGCGACGAGCTCGCACGACGAGCGACGATTACTGACAACCACCACCACGACGGCGACGACGACGACAACGACGACAACGACGACGACGACGACGACGACGACGACGACGACGGCGGCGATGACGCGACACGGACTACCAGCATTGACGATCACGAGGATGACGACGACGATGATGATGATGATGATGATGATGATGTTGATGATGATGATGATGATGATGAGGATGATGAGGATGATGATGATGACCGACCTCGCAGCACAATCTGCCTGCTACGTTGCTCACTCGCGGAAACGCATGTCGGTCGAAACGCGCGTTGATAAAACTGAGGTGACAAGCGTGCAGACAGAGAGTGTCCGCAAAAAGACGCAGCTGTCTAACGCGCGTGCGTTCAACGCTACAATAGCGGGGAGATGAATCGCTGCCGCGCGCTGCCGCGTAGCGGTCCAACCTTTGAACTACGTTAATGAACGAAGGGTACAAATGAAGTCTCTTCTCTCTCTCGCTCTGTCTTCCTCCCTTCCTCTCGCTTTCTCTCTCTTTCGATGTATATTAGTATATAATAATAATTATGTACAGGGGGTTTCTAAAATTACGTCAGAGATTTTAAGAACCTATTCTAGAGGTTAAAATAAGAGAAAAAGTTCCTATAAACATAACCCGAAAATGCTTTCGCTCCCTAAAGTTGTGGGCAAAAATGTATTGTAACTCTGAGAAAGTCTCTGAAAGATACGATACACTTTTCAATTTTTTGTACCCATCTTTAAGAGGCTATATATATAACTCGGAGGGAAAGCATTTTTGGAGCCATGTTTATAGGAACTTTTTTTTCTTATTTTTACTCCTAGAATACAACTTAAAATCTTTGACATAGTTTTAAAAACACTCTATATATTAAATATATTTATTATACATATGTTGTATATATAAAATAGTATAATAATTATGAAATTTTTCGGGTAGGCGAAATAATAATTAAAATCACATAGCTTGAGTAATTTCTATATTTTTCTTACTGTATTATCAATGATTTATCAACGCAAAATATATGATAATTTATTTATACATTAATTAAAATTCTAACTTTGCAATATTTAATATTGATTTTACAATTGACAAATTGATATTTATAATTATTGTTTTAAAATTTTTTGATTGAAAGATATTATACTGTTAAAAGATGTAAAGCAGAGAGTCTCAATCGATATCGTTTCAAAAAAATAAATATACATAAAACTCTTTTAGCTTATAAAAATAAAACCATTTTGTATATAAATACTATAAAATATTTCATCTTTTTCAACACATCTCTCTAATTGTCAGGTTTATGCAAATCTATGCAGAATAACATCTTGTACATCGTTACGTATCCGTAATTACTTAATTCCCTATAAATAGTTATTTATTCTGGTTTGATAAGCCAATTTTCGTATAATAGCAACTAATATTAATTACCGATAATGATTGGTCTTATTGTGCACTGCTCGTGCTAAGAATATGGTCATCTGCATGTCAATATTGATTGTCAACTTCAAGAGGTCAGCTTTTCTTCTGGAGCGTATATAAAAGCTCCTCCGTGATCAGACCTGAGTACAGTTTTAGCAGGACTTTCTTCAGGACGAGAACATAGAGTTTCAGCAACAACCAAGAAAATTTTAAGGTGCGCGCACTTAATATCGCTTCTCGCTCTTAATTGTATCATAGTTAAATCAAGAATTATTAATTAGAATTAAGCTTCGATGAAAATTTTTTATATGTAAGCTTTCGGAAGCTTTTTATTGCAAACAAGAAGTTCTTTTTTTTATATCTCAAAAGTTTTTATTCGTAAGTATCGATTTTATGTGAATGTATTTTAAATGTCTGATCTGTCCGCGACGGTATACCGTATTTACGTTGAGAATCTTTCGCTTTTATCGACGACTGATACATCAGCAACTGATTGCAATGGATGATGATACATGAGTATAAGAACGTGAAAATATAATAGAAATTCGAAGTTGTAACAGAGATGGTGCGGCGTTTAAAATTTTCTCACGATATTACACATTGAATTAATCTAATCTGGATTCTATAATTTTATAATTTCTCTTGAAGTCAATTATTACATAGAGATCAGAATAATTTTTCTTTTTTATTGCATGTGTAATCTTTTCTTTCTAGTCTAGAAATTCTATCAAAGTAACACATGCTTAAGATTATTAATAGAGGAATGAAATTTTATTAAGGAATTCTGATTTTTACAACATTGTATATATTTTATTCTTCGAATATTTTTATAGACATTGCTAATAATATTATTTATACAATAATTAATCATTTTCTTGATTTTTAAAAAAAGGAAAGATACCCTAGCATTGCTCATTAGTCACGTTACTTTCTAAATGAAGACAATTTGCTTCGCAAACATTCTTTTTAAACGAAAGAATCTAGTCGTCGCTATCGCAAATTATAGATTCGCATATCGTGGGAAGACTCAAGTAATCGTATACGGATAATAGAAGTATCAATAAGAGAAAATGATACATAATGGGCAGATAGACTTACGGGAAAAGGTGGGAGAGAGAAACGGAACAGTCCAGTTGTGGAGCTAATGGATTACGAAACGTACGACAAATTGCCCGTCAGCGTGAAATGGAAAATCCACGCGATACAACTTCAACGCGGCGAAATCAATTGTTTCTTTGGCATTTTTCAATTCCGGTTCTTCCCCCGCATGCCCTAACGTCACGCGACAAAAATAGTCCGGGTACTAGAAAATAATTATTTTGCGGCCGCCTGTAATCAATCTTGTTTCATCAATTAATTTCTAACAAGCAAAATGTCTGTCTTTAGTCGAACGCTGTCATCGCTGGCTCATAAATAACTAATAAGTTGAAAAACTGATAGATGCATATCAGCATAATAAGCGATATTCGGCGAGTAATTTAATTTTCTTGTCTAATGACAAGTTCTATTTTCTGATTGTAAGAGAAATACATATGTGGGCATATGTATATATTTGCAGAAAATAATATATGTGGAAAATAATTAGTCGATAAGCATGTGTCATCTCGCATCGTGCAATTTTCCAAGTTCGTTCTCAGAAATCTATCTTCTCTCTGTCTCTCTTGTTTTGCTTACAAATTAAACATCGTTTAATATTATTGGTAAACGCGCGATGTTTACTGGCGTGTTTCCCGCATAGTGACTCGGATGCTTCATCTCTATATGCAACGGAGACCCCGGTTCACGTTTCTTATCCTCTCGGACACTTAGTAGCACTTACGCTTATCTTAATGACCAGGGACGCGCTCGTAGCGTTAATGGTTCCTCTTAAAATTAGCACGCGGAACAAAGCCGAACGTGAGCCCTGAAAATTTTCCAAAACGTCTCTCACTCCGGTATACACGCGTCGATGCAATAAACGCATCATCTTTTTTTTCTTTTTACACTATAACAATTTTTTTATACTATAACTCGAGGTTTAAAAAAAAGACAGACTTGCAAGAATTTTATACAGTTTATTAGCCGAGATAAATTCGACATCGCGTTACGTTGTCAAATATTTCAATGTTCATGTATCTGTATAAAAGTGAAGAGATATAAAAAATATATACATCTTGTTGAACAATTTTTGAATGAATTTGAAAAAGCATTGAAAAAATTGTATTCGCATATTAAGTATGCCACTTATCTTCATAATCTTCCATTAAAGTAGACGCTAAAAGGACCCTCTTAATTTAAGAGGAAAATTCTCTAAAGAGATATTTTTTATTAGACAAATTGCATATTCTTAACATGCCAAGAATATATACTTAATGGGATGTTTTTATCTGTGTATTTGAAATTATTAATTGTGATAACAAAAAACAGTCTTACAAGTGGACATTTGTTTTTTATTACACATATAATTAAATACACATTTTTGCTTATATTATTATTTTAATATTGATAAACTTATAAATTTATTATAAATTTAAATAATTTAAATGATTTTATTTTATTAATTCATTATATTTATTTATTGCGGAACTGAAGTTGCAAAAAGAAATTAAGAATATATTCTTAATTTAAGTGGACTTATAAAGTATGTGCATTTTAAGAAAACAATTTTTTCGGTGTGTAAACAAGAAAGGAAACAGTCGCGATGAAGCATATCGTTTCGCCGTAAGGCTTACGTCATCGTCGATCGATTAGCATTCCGTAATAAAATAAATAATATCTTAAGAAAAAAGCGAGCAATAAACTCACGATCGCGCAATTTTAAATCGCACGGCTTTGAACGGATCGTTGCCTCGGCAAGTCTATCGTGACTTAGTTATAGGCCTATTGTTTTTCTCCTTCGCCTTCTACGCTGAAAACGTGAGTCAAGTCACTTCCTCTTCCTTCGTCCGTTCTTGCGGGCAGAAATTCGATTACGATTGCATGAGATTACTCCGAAAGCTCGTCGTGACGTTAACACGTTGCAGGAAAGAATATTTTCTTCTTCAGATATATACATATATTAGAAGGATTGTAATTATCGCGGTCAATCAAGGTACCTACCGCTCGCACGCTTGTCTCCGATAATAATGGAGCCTGTATAAAGTTCCAATCTCAGAGAAAGCTCGAAATTGACGAAAAGAAGGTTCGCAAAGTTCGCTAAAAAGTTTTAATAAAACCCGTCGAATTATTCGAGCGCGTCACTCATTGCGAGTTATCGCCGATAATTAACATTTGAAAGTCATTAGTCGCGTGTCTTCGAGAGCTGCCAATAAGTTCCGGAATCGCTCGTCCTTGCGCAATTATTTAGCGTACTAATATACGGCGAATATGTTTGAAGGAAAAGGAAAAGCGTTCCGCCGATATATCGATCGCCCTCCTTGCGTCTTTTCATCTCTTCCTTCTTATTTCCTCCATTATATCTGCGAGAGGCAAAACACGCTGTTCCTCCTCATCGCCGATTTGGCGGATTTGCCTCGTTTCAGATGACCGTCAATCGCATGTTCGTTTTTCTGGTCCCGCTGTTGATCGTAAACATGGTGCTTTGCCAAACCTTTCAATACAGTCGTGGCTGGACTAATGGCAAACGATCGGAATTTCCGAGTTCGGAGATCTTAGAAGACGGTCGTTTCAGCAGCGGTGAACTCAAGAAACTGAGGATGCTGATACACGGAAGCGCCGACGAACATGTAAGCTTTAGAAAAAAAGAAATTGTCTATGCTGACGCGCGATTAATTTTGTTACAGTTTAAAAATTTGTGTTAAATTTAAGAGATATCACATAGTATCCCAAACGGTCCACAGAAATTTTTGTGTTAACATTATATGGATATGTTAAATGGAGACACAAATATTGTGTTAATATTTTATTAACACAAAATCAATGCAAAGTTTTAAATAATTTAAAATAAATTTTGTGTAAAATTAACATAGTTTTTCAATGTAAAAATTAACTCAAAATATGTTAATTTTAGATCTTATTATTCCCACTTATATTATAAAATAGAGAATCAACAATTTTTCTGTCAATTTTAACAGATAAATCTTGTCACTAATAAAGCAGAATATATTTATTGTGTAAAATTAAAAATAGATACACATTGTGTTATTTTTATATCTTTTTTCAGTTGTTTTAATAATTTAACATATAAGTTTAATTAACACAACAGCAATATGTTAAATTAACGCATGAATGTGTTAAATATTTAACACAAAAATTTTCACGGGGACCGTTTTTAATCAGAAAACACAAATTTTTCTTTTGTGATAAATCGTACGTGGACCTTTTAATAAATCACTCGGATAAATCTATTAAAAATCTTGTTCTTAGCCGCTGTTCCACTGCGATTTCGTAGACAGGCTGAGGAAACTCCCTCACACGGACAATTATGCCCCTCAGCTATACCGGGAAAAGGGACCAAATGACGATAATTACTGAAACGAATACTCGTTGTGATGTACTCGTCATATAATTAAATGTGACTCGTGATTATTTCGAAGACATACAAAATAAATTATCACAATGACCGCATGAAGAGAAAAATCTGCCCCAAAAATTATTCCCAATCTTATACGTCACATCCTTAAATCCATCTTGACGCTTATCGCAGGATATTCGTGTAGAAACGAAAGAAATATATACAGGGTGTCTGACATAAAATGTCACACCGAAAATATAAAATTAGATCTCGTTATTTGGAGACGATTTTTCCTCAGCAAAAATGTCGAGGGAGACCATCATTTTCTGCATGTTCCTCATTTTCGTTATCATATATCTTTACAACTAAACCTTAAATTAAAATTGTATTAAAGTAAACTCCACTTGAAATTAATTGTGAGAGTGAGATTTTGTTAATTACGAGTATATTTAATTTCCACAAGGCTTAGTTTGCGAAAAAACCCTTTATTTTCAATCGCTTATATCTCGAAAATGATTAATGCCCCACTATTTTTGCCGAGAGAAAAATTGTTCTCCTAATAATAAGATCTACTTGCATATATATTTTCGGTGTGACACCTCACGTCAGACACCCTGTATACGCATATACGACTGATAAATCGCGGAAATGTGTTGAAATGAAATTCATACGCTGTCGCGAGTCTCCGTCGACTTCCTCTCGAGTCTCTCTCACCCGATTCTCGCTCGGTGACGGCTAATTAAGTTTCGCTCTCTTAATTGGACAGTCGGTCGGATAGAATAGATCGCGGACGATCGTCCGCGCGATGGGTACTCGACACGGGGGGGATTTCGTCTGTCAACGGAAGATGGAGTGAAACCGTGCCGAATAGAGACACCCGCTGAGTCCGTGGATTATCCCTACGGGCAACTTATCTCCCGCTGCGATACGGCAGCGTCCGCCGAGAGTATCGGATATTGGCCGATAAGGATCGTTTGTGAGCGAAAACATAACAGATTAATTTTTGATTGAAGCCCCAGCACGATCGGACGCGCGCGATTTCTCTCGCGTAGGATATCGCTGCTTGATTTGCGAGACGTATATCAACGTCGCGATAATCGCGAGAATCGCGTTCGATTATATATATATATATATATATATAGGACTGATGTCGATACTTTGACGACGATCTTCGCGGCACTCAAGATTATTGCTCGACGACGCCGGGAGAAGCGTGTACGTAACTATTGCACACGGCTAATGCACTTAAAACTTGGCTGTTAATCAGAAACCAATTACCAGGGGGGATGGGGTGGGGATTGTGTAGGGGGATGGGAACGAGACGAGTTTAATCGCATTAAATATTAAAACGTTCTGACGATATCGCGCGCGGTTCTCCCGCTTGTTATACCCGGTGTCTCCGTCGAGTCAGTCATCACGGGGTGGCACACACGTGTCGTCTGCTTCGGCCATTTTCCTATTTGTCCCCCGATACTCCCGGGAATCCAACAACCACCGTATTCTCTCCGAGCGAGAAGTTCTGCATCGAGCAGTTTGGGGATCACGATGAGAGACCGAGAGTTTTCAGAATTTTAAATAGATCGTTTTTGTAAAAATATTTTTTTTTATTAAAATTAAAATTTATTTAAAAAAATATATATTTATTCCCGTATGCGCTTTTCCGATCTAATAAAATGTGTCTCGTGAAATTACCATCGCGATACATTAAATAAGCGTCGTGAAATTATACGTTCGTATATTTTGCGACGATAAAGCCTATGACGGCCGGCAACTTGTCTCGTAAAATAGCGTCGATCACGAAATATACAACCTGTCGAGGAATAATGTAAAACTTGATGGAACCTCGTTGAATATACGAGTCGTAACGTGAATGATGTACGATCCATTTTTGTGTGTGTATATATCTCTCGCAAATATTTTAACATATATTTCATATATAAATTACATATACGTTAGAATCCGCATATAATTTGGAATAAAGCCCGGCTCTAAAAGCAGAGCGATGTTATATGATATGAAATGAAAGATCAAAGCGTCATTCTCTCTTGAATACGGAAGCAGTTCCGAAAGTTACGGAATCACGTCGTGACAATTATAATTATTGTTCTACGAAAAAGTGTCGAGGAGATTATTACTTTAATAATAAATTGAAAAGTTTCTGATAGAAATTCAATGCAAAATCAAAAGATCAATAAGAGCCATAAAGGCTCTTTGTTCCAATCCAGCTACCGTTTCGAAGTCGGTTTGCTGATGAGGATGAATTTTTAGAAAGAAATTTATTTCGCCTAATATTCGGCTCTTATCTTTTTAATACTGATTTCGTATATCGATTATTATTTCGTTATGTTTTTCGTGTTCGCGACGTCGAAAAAACCTCTTCAAAAAATCAAAAGATCAATAAGAACCATAAAGGCTCTTTGTTCCAATCCAGCTACCGTTTCGAAGCCGGTTTGCTGATGAGGATGAATTTTTAGAAAGAACTTTATTTCGCCTAATATTCGGCTCTTATCTTTTTAATACTGATTTCGTATATCGATTATTATTTCGTTATGTTTTTCGTGTCCGCGACGTTTAAAAAACCTCTTCCCGGCAGAGATACAAGCTGCGGAACGAATTCCTATTAGCGATAGAGAAGAGAGAAACGTCGGCGCGGTGTGAAAAGCGGTCCGCGACGGCTCTCCCCGGGTATAAATACATAAAATCGGGCAATCATCCTAAATGGTCGCTACCTCGCTACTTCGGATCAGAAGCGGGCTGTCGCCTTTTTCGTGCTGTCGTCTGTCGCCTGTCGTTTGTCGCGCGACAAGGGAGCGCGTATATAGTTCCAGCGCCGCACGTAGTTGAAAACGAAAAAGCGCGGAACGACGGAAAAGCGTTTGACAAGTACAATTTCCGTCTCGGGCACGTCACGCTCGCTCGCTGCTTTTATTACTTTCGCTCGTGCCCCTTTTTCCGCCCCTTTCACCCCTCGGAGAGAAGGTAGGAGACACGTTAACGTTTGTATTCGCTCGTTTGTTATCGAATTATTTTCAAGCGTTAAAAAATACTTCTTAATATATTACATTTTTTTTGCACGATCTTTGAATTCCTTTGAAAAATAAATAAACAAAAAATTAAAAAAGAGCAAACATTTTTAAAAATATATAATGCTCCCTTCTGGAAAAAATCCTGTGGACGCCCATGGTGCCATCACATTTTTTTGCACGATCTTTGAATCCCTTTGAAAAATAAATAAATAAAAAATTAAGAAAGAACAAAAATTTAAAAAAAAATATAATGCTCCCTCCTGGAAAAAATCCTGCCCATGGTGTCATCGATGATCATCGAGAAAGAATAGACGCTGATCGCTGTCCATCTGGCGGTGTCTGTCTAGCCGAAAAAAAGTGATTTCGGTTTTAACACTGTTCTTTCCCTGGCCGTTCCCCGCCGCAGCGAAACCGCAAACGATCGGAAATAGAGAGACTGCGCTCCGCAGGATAGACGGAGGAGAACCCTGCGCGTTTTACGGGCAGGAAATGAACGGTGTGTGCCCCTCTTGACACACTGTGTTTTAGGAAACACGCTCACGAGGCACTTAACGGCCACGAAAATTGATCGGCCCTTCTTGATCGTTCTCGATCGAGATATGCCACCCAACTGGGTGGTTCTCCGAAAACGGAACCGGCGCGCTTCCTTCGCCGGAAGAAGCAGAGCAGAGCGACATTTCTATATCCTTCTCGGAAACAAAACGCGTTTCCAAGCAGGACAATCATTGTTTCAAGATATCCATTTTTTTAGTATGCATTTAGTTAAATATTTTAAATATTCTCTAAATTTCTTAGACTTACAACCGAACGATCTCATTTCAAAAGAATGGAATTTTACCCCAAAAGTGTGAGATTCCACTCTTCGGTTTTCACTCCAAGAAATTTAGAGAGTAAGAAAACATTTTCGATAAAGAAAAATTGCCTGAAGGAAAATTCCAAATATTGTTCTTAACAGGTATCTGAAAAATAGATACAATTGTCGTTTTCACCGACGCAATAATTCCGGAAATACTCGACGAGCGCGTCGCGCGTTCGCGGATTTATTTTTCATCGGAACTATCAATTTCCATAAGCGCGACTTGTTGTTGCCGTCGCGAAATTGTGCCGCCATTCGGCCGCGCAGCGGTATATATAGCGAGAAAAAAGCACAGCCTCCTCCCTCTCTCTCTCTCTCTCTCTCTCGCGAAGCGCAATCACAATAAATTTTCTACGCTTCGTGTAAATATGGCAGCGCGCCGCTCATGATTTTATAAACGCGCTGCCCGCGTGTCATGCGTGTGCGCAAACACACACAAATACACACATATACACACATACATATATATGTATTGACTCCGCAATGCGCGGATACGTACCATACGGTACGGTATTCAAGAATGGCGATCAAACGGAGAGAACGATGTTATTAACATCGCTTCTATATTCTCTATGGGCTCGTTTTATTCCGCTTCTTCGCCGAGTGATCTCGTTGAAAGTTTTATCCCGACATATGCGGCCGATTGTGTATATATGTATGTATATATACGAAGAGATCGACGAGCTTATTAACGAGTCTCTCAAGACAACGACTCTCTTTCCAGAGAGTCGTTCCCACGATATATCGCGATCTCGAAAATCAGATAGCTCAAGACAAAGCGGATATTACGCGCTCCCAGGAAATTAACGAGAGTGCGATATAAACTCCAATTAAGCGCGATGAATAATTTCATTCCTCTATCGCACTTATTTGCCATCTACGTTCAGAGACAATTGTAATCGCGTATCTCTATATAAAAGTATACGTGTTGGCTCGCAAAAGAGAGAAATAATTATTAAACGTCATTTATTCGGGAAGGTGGGGTGAGAGATATTTGGATTAGTTTTTCATTTGCGTTATTTCTACCCACCTCCCACACCTTCATCCCCCCGATAGCCAGGCGAAGTATAGCCTAGGGGTGGCGCGTGCGTGCCGAGAGAGAGAGAGAGAGCGCGCATGAAAGCGTAGATTAATTTCCAGGGTGCGCGCCGATCCGGGAGGGCAACGAGTAGTAGTAAACGACATCAATAATTTGCATAATTCCGCGTCGATTCCGCGCGTGACTCGCGAGATTATACGAGGATCCGCGCGCGCGCGCGCCCGGATGCGCTTGGGACTTACAATTTTCTCGAAAAACGCTATTATTTGCACGTTCCATTTGACGGAGAGGCTGAACACTTCGTTTACTCGGGAAAACGATGAAGACGTTTGAAGCTGGAAACGCGCGAGTTCATTTAAGGATAGAGAGAGAGAGAGGCGTAGATTTTTTTATTAGATTTTTTAACGTCAAGAAAGGCGCGTCTCGTATACTAGACAATTTATTAAATATTGTTGAGTGTCTCCTGAATTTCCGAGATTTTCGATCCGTCCGGCTTTTTTTTCCCGGCGTCTCTTCAGATTGCGGTCAACGACTTCGTCGTCGGACGTCTTGATACCCGGGGACCTCGTAATTGGCCATCTCCTCTTTCTCTCTCGACGCAGCATCTCTCACAACATTAAAAACTAGAAATACCGCAGGTAAAGATCTCCGCTTTTATGGGACGAGATTACAGGGCGCCGGTCAGTCCGGTTTCCCTGTCGGAAACTCTTCGCTCGCCGACTCTTCGTGCTAAATGCCGGAAACATTTGGGATACTTCCGTCAAGTTGTACTCTTTAAAATGAACAATGCTCATTGGTTTTTAAGTCATTCGGCGAACGATTTAATCATAGTCTGTTTTGAATTCTGAATTTTTGTAGTAATAAATTAATGCGGCAGGAAATTTTTTTTCAGCATATTATTATTATTATTTCTTAGATAAAATGCGTTATTAATAAGTCGAAGGATATAGCAAGTCGAGTCGCGTTTTTTCCAGAATAAAATTTTCTATAGACGTCGAATCTTGAATTCTCATTCGCGAATATACATGCATCCTAGAACGTGTTTAGGATTGCACGATTCGGATCAAAAGCGCAGGTACTACTTCTTCGTGATCCACGAGGACCTTCGTTTGTCCCCAAATAATTGGGCGGGACGGCGCGCCGCATCTTCTCTGCAATTATAGGCAGTAAACGCAGCCACATCCGGTACACGGGGAGGAACTCTAGGTAAAGTCGGGATAATATTCCACGAGGAAAGACACCGATTAAGGCGATCGGAGAAAAAGGAGTCGCGTCTTTGACGGAGGGGAAAGAGGCCGAGAACGAGAGGGAGAGAAACAAAAAGAAACGGAAAACTGACGGATGCGAAAAAGATCAAAATACGATTGTATATGACAAGGTAGTCGTTTGAGGACGGAAATCGAGCTTCCAAAGAAGATGTAGGCATTAAGCTGACACGGAGTAATGAGTTCTCGTTACAGATAACCCGTCGCGATACTTTCTACGTATTTCTTTAAATGGGGCAATTTGCACACAAGCGTGTACCGATCTCCTCCTAGGGGGAAGAAAATGAACCGTCGTTCCGGGTATTTTGCCGCGAAACGTTGTACGAGTGACATTGTACAAAATAATGAGATTGACGTCAGGAAAGCGTATAATTGCGTCTTTTAAAAAGAAAGCAAATGCGTATTCCAGGTGCGCCTCACTGCACCTGTTGAAAAAAAGGATCGTTAATTCTTTCCGATCCTATAATTTCTTGAAAGCTTGGATACCTATATTGGATCCTTTACGAGGCATTTTATATTTTCTGTTTCAGAATATTAGTATGTGAATTATATAAATAATCTCTCGTCTCGATTGATTTTTTTTTTATTAATCTTACCTGAATACTTTTACACGGAATTGAGAATTGATTTATATGATCAAAATTACATGATTTCATATTAAGGAACTTTGATCTCCAAAAACAAATTACCTGATAATTTAAAAAAAATAATGAGAAAGAATTGCTTCACACAAAGTTCAGTTCAATGATTAATCTCGCGATTTGAAACTTTATTATTTGATTAAAAACATTTTTTGTGATAAAAAGATTTGAACTTTTACTTTAAATAATGCGTATTGCAATCGATATGCGATTAAATCGAGATAACGCGAGCGCAAAGAAATCATTAAGATTCATAATTATCCATGTATCACGGAATGAATCGCTGGCTATTATTAAGTTAATGCTGAAATTATTGCTAATTGTTCCTGCGGTAATAGACGTAATTCCGGGCTCTTCCCACGCAATCCCAGTGTCGGCACGGTCGTTCTCGCAAAGATGTTATAATTAGATATAGCGAGGATTGTATAGCAGTTAAACCATTTTATATATGCATTTCAATTCTTTTTCTCGTATATACAACGTTACACGTACTTACATAACATCACATCGTTCGCTATAATAATATAATTACGACTGAACTCTTAATTTAAAAATATACATACCTAATCATATGACGACGACGACGACGATCGTAGTATGTGTGTGTGTGTGTGTGTGTGTGTGTGTGTGTGTGTGTATGTGTTTAATGTATGTGTGTAGCAATATATATATATATATATATAATCATAATAATTCCGGATATAATGTAATCTTGATTGCATTTCTTGCCGCGTTGTTGCGCAAATTTAATATATACAGGACGCATATAACAATCAAAGAGAACGTACGCCGTCGATACGTTGGCACGACAGCGTTTTTTGTTTGCGTATACAAGTATATTTCATATCGTACAAGTATAATGTCTAATTACAACTATGGCGCCTAATATGTACACAGATATGTCATGTCAACTGTTCCTGTTAGGCCCGCATTCACATTTTTTCTTTATGATGGAAAAATATCTTTACTCGTTAAAAGAAAAATTAAATCTCTCTCTCCCTTTCTCTTTCAACAATATTTTTATTTCTTAATAACTCATTATTCGCTAGTGCATTTTACGATAAAATTTAGAATTTATCCGGCTCACATCCAGCGTGAAATGCGATGTTGAATGAGGATGTAAATACGGACCTTCGCTTTTTTCGCAATCGATGGATGCCTTCTCTCGACGCGATGCATAACGATGCAGAGCTTCCCTTTAGAAAAGACCGAGTGGGTCAGTACGGTGGGGACATTATCGAAACGTCCGGATTCATTTGACGTGAGATCTGGAAATAACGCGTTCGGAAAGGATTTCTCTCGCTCCCCGCGGCTCAATCTCGTCGAATTGAGACACGTACATGTCGATAATGTCGCGTCAACCGGGGAGGTTAATTGCGACACAATCTCATCTCGCGAGGAAGAACGGAAAACGCTTTTAACGCGATTCGATTGTGTTCGTACATGATAAATTCACGACGATTATCGTGTCGTGTGTAGACGATATATCGGCCGCGCGGCTGCTTAACTGCTTAAACCGTGACGATAATATGGCAAAATCTCGGAGCCGCGGCTAAAATGCAGCTTCCGAGAGTACGTGCTGCGTAAGGCAATGTACATACAATGTGTTCGATTTCGCGGTGCTCTTTAGGACGTTCGTGTTCATGGTGGTCGCCTAAATATCGTAAGGCAGAAGGAAGGCGAATGCTCTAGAGTGTAGCCTACGTTTCGTAATTATATTCTAGGAAAAAAAAAGACAAAAATCTTCTCTATCGTTGTTACCTTATATCGATCGGTCGATGAGCGAATGAGTGTCCCGTCGTGTTCTCGCGAAGCGAATGAAGGAACGGAATTGGATGTGTACGTAGATCGAAATTGACAAATGGAGAGACACGAGCGTGGGATATATCGGTATATATATCTCCGACTCGTTCCGATTTTCCCTTCCGATCTCTGAGCTCGTAAAGAAGACGCGACGATTCACTCGGCGAGACCGTCCTGGCTCGTCGTCGCGCTTCAGCAAATTGGCTCGGCGAGAGGCTGCGGTGGACCGTAGGGGGAGGCCCACTGGCCCACCCCGGGATGGGTCAACGCCGTCGCCGACGACTGTTGCCTGCTGTCCAGACCGGAGACCGGCGCGCCGCCCGGATGTCCGGACACCGTCGTCGGGTACGCCACCTTACCCAGGGCCTCGGCCTGCAACGACAGCATCAGCCGATTCGCGGCCTGCCTCTCGGCCTCTCGCTCCTCCGCCGTTTGTCTCCTGCAACACAATCGGCGTTGTTCCATAATTAGTTTGTTCGGAAATTTCAGAATCGTTGTAGTTGTGTATAAGAAAAAAAATCAATCGACATTATTCGCGATTCGGGATAATTGAAGTTTCACCGACGACTTGTTTCAATTTGTATCTATTCCTTTTTTCTCTCTCTTGATGCGCTTTGACATATATTCATATATCTATATGGCATCATATAAACATTTGAACATATATTTTTCACATAAATCAAATTTAATTGAAATACAATACGTGAAAAGTGCCACACAATTTTTTTGACAGCTGTCGTCAATTCGCGCAAATTTTACGAAATCATCCCCCAATAGAGTCTTACCAGCTTCGACACAAATTGTTGAATTATGAAAGTGTTAAGATCTCCTACGTGTCAAATTATTAAAAATTGTATTTTTTCCCGCCAGATTTTCAAAGAAATTCGATACATGTAATTTCAATTTTTCATCCTACTTTGACACCTTTCAGCAGAATTTGATTTTATTCGATTGTTTATTATATAAATAAGTGTGAAAAATGTTTGTTGCTTATATACTCTCATGTCCCTCTCTGTGTGTGAAGAGTTACACTTTCCTTTTTCAGTTTTATCCCCTTATATAACGATACAGGAAGATCGAAAAAATATTAATAAATATCTGCTTTTATATTAGTGAAAATTATCCATCAAGTTTCATCCTTTTAAGTTGTCTGAAATTTGAGGAAAAAAATAATAACTTAATTTTCGACAAAGCATCATCTCCTAAAGTTTATTGCACTTATTTAGCTACACTCTGTATTTTTGATTATTCGTGAAATCAGCTAAGTATTTCAGATAGAAGTTTAATTAACGTATAAATAAACTATTACGTGTCACGTGTCATTATTAAATATTTATATATAATGATCCAGGTGATAGAAATAGCACGCTCCCGCATATATTTTCACGTCAAATACCATTTTGTTCCATTTTTAATCGATATAGCTAAATCGACTATCGCTTTGCCATACCATCGGGATTAAGCAAGGGCGACTTGCGCGGAACATGCTTGGAGTTAGGCGGAGTAAAGGACGGGGGCGAAAATAGAGTGGCGGTCGTTGGGGCGGAAAACAAAAGACGGATGTAATAAAGTTAATTCGATTCGTCACTATGGCGGGAAGCGGCAGCCACCTTGCCACAGGGTGGCTCGCGCGATGTCTGTTTTCTAGCGCTAAGTCTATTAGGACGCCGCAAAATGGCCGACTCGTTTGCTAAGGTCGATAGAGCTTGCGCGCGCTCAAGTATTTTGATGAACAGCAAATATTTTGTTATCCCATCCTAGCGTGTGAAACTTCAGTCGAGAATATACGTATATGAATTTTTCTATCCAACCCTACTTTTGGCGTCGCGAAGCAATATTTTTTAAATCATCCATGTCGCGAAATTATTCTTAGGATTTGCCTACAGAACGCTGCAGTTTTTGACGAAGATCGAGCTTCCGTGACAGGACGAGGCCGATGGGAGGCGAGCTAATCCCGACGTTTTCCTACAACTATAACACACAGCGGCGGCGCGATCGTTATAATTTTGTAAAACTGGTTCTCCTCCCGGCGATGTAATGCCCGTGCTGGACCGGACTAAAGACCGGTGGCGCGGACGCCCGTGTCCTCCTCACGAATTATGCCGCGTTCCGGCCTATCGCGGCGCAGGTATCTCGTTGACCCTCTTTTTGCCCGCCTTTTTCGGCCCGCGAGTTGAGCAACAACACGATCCGACAAACAACTTCCTGTAATTTTCTTCGCCCGATACGAGTATTAACGAGCTACCCGGTGGTATCGCGCCCGTTTCGAAATTTACCTTTTCGATTCCCGAAAGTCCCGACTCCCCACCCTACTTTGATATCGTAATTTTTCTTGTTTATCGAATCGAATCTCCTTAACGAGCGTGCGTGCTCGCTAAACGAGACTTTACATAAAGTAGCAGCGTAACACATTAAAAATGAAAAACAAAAAAAGATGTAAGATCTCTGAAACATCTGCAATAGAGACATTTACTACCCCTTTATATTTAAAAAGATGGCAAAAATTGTTCTTCGGATTTATATTATCCCTGCTAGTGTTCTAGGGTTCTAATTATTGCCTGTTGTCGCGAAAATGCATGGGCGTCCACAGAGGGAGACAAATACGGGGGGCATTTACCCCCTTGGAATCAGTAAAAAAATTAAGCATCTCCTTTTGGATAAACACTAAAATTTATTTGCCTATTTAATATAAAAAAATGAAAATAAATAAATTAAAAAAAATGAAGAAAGAACAAAAGTTAATAAAGCAAAAACTAATGATGTCCTGCGAACTCCCATGATAATATGCATTACATCGCGAGAGAGTATTAATATAATTGAAAATAGAAACGGAGCGATTTAACCCGCGGAGTTATCGCTTTTATCAGCCGTCCGTGACGATTGAATCTCTCGCTCTCGCCGTCGCTCGTCTCTCCCGAAATCCATTGTGGCTGCGCCATTGTGGCAGTGACAGGTGCACCTACGCCACTGCAAGTAATTAACGCGGTTAGCGATTAATAATTGACGACACCGTGCCGATTACATTTTGCAGCCCCCGACGCAGCCTCGCCCTATCCGCTGCGGCCGGCATAACCATATTCTCTCGCAACCTGGGACACATTACTCTTATCTTTATACTTTAGCGTGTGCTCTCCAGGCCCGATATGTGGATCGACTCGCGGTTCTTTCGCTCTAATTAATCCGTCACATTTCTGTCCTCGATTCGTGATTATTTCCATTTTATTAATCATTCAAGTAGTTTACAATAATTTGACACATATAGGAGATCTTGACGCTGAATAAATGAAGGTAAACTGGAGGATGACAGCTGTCAAAAAATGGTGTGGCAATTTTCGTGTATTGGATTTCAATTAAATTGTATTTGTGTGAAAAATATTTCCATTTTATTAATCATTCAAGTAGTTTACAATAATTTGACACATATAGGAGATCTTGACGCTTGAATAATTTAACAATTTGTGTTGAAGCTGGTAAGACTCTACTGGAGGATGATTTCGTAAAATTGGAGCGAATTGATGACAGCTGTCAAAAAATGGTGTGGCAATTTTCGTGTATTGGATTTCAATTAAATTGTATTTGTGTGAAAAATATTTCCATTTTATTAATCATTAAAGTAGTTTACAGAGAAATAATTTGACACGTGGAAGATCTTAACACTTTCATAATTCAACAATTTGTGTCGAAGCTGGTAAGGACTCTACTGGAGGATGATTTCGTAAAATTGGAGCGAATTGATGACAGCTGTCAAAAAATGGTGTGGCAATTGCAATTTTCGTGTATTGGATTTCAATTAAATTGTATTTGTGTGAAAAATATTTCCATTTTATTAATCATTAAAGTAGTTTACAGAGAAATAATTTGACACGTGGAAGATCTTAACACTTTCATAATTCAACAATTTGTGTCGAAGTTAGTAAGACTCTATTGGGGGATGATTTCGTAAAATTTTCGCGAATTGACGACAGCTGTCAAAAAAATTGGGTGGCACTTTTCACGTATTGTATTTCAATTAAATTTGATTTATGTGAAAAATATATGTTCAAATGTTTATATGATGCCATATAGATATATGAATATATATCAAAGCACATCAAAAGAGAGAGAAAAGGAATAGATACAAATTGGAACAAGTCGTCGGTGAAACTTCAATTATCCCGAATCGCGAATAATGTCGGTTGATTTTTTTTCTTATATACGCGCTGCATTAAACGCTCGCGATATATCGTCATGCCTGCGAATCGTGTTTGAACGGTTACCGGCCTGATCCTACACTGTAACCGATGAATGTTTAACGAACGCCGAAGATCAGCTGGGGTCGAAGCGGCCCGGCAGAAATCGAAACGATTCAGCCAACGGAGATTCGAGAACGTTTGACAGTTTAAAAGCCAAGAAGCTCTCTCGCGGCGGAGGGGCTGAAAGAGGTGACCGGGGGGAAAGGGAAAGGGGGTCGAACACGCGGAGGATTGGCAGTCAAAGCGGTGGCGAAGAAGGGCAGGAGGGACGAGAGGGACAGACAGGGAGGGAAGAGACTACATTATGTACGGGACAGGGCTAAGCTGTTAGGTATCTGAATTATTGAGGCCGAGTTATCTCATCTCTGCCTACAGTCATCTCGTTACTTTAAACGCAGCTGCACGCCGGACCGAAAGTCGCGTTAAGACTCCGGGTGCTTATATGCGCGCTTCAAAGAAAGCTCATCATCTTTGAATTCCTCGAGACGAATTTTGTGCCTGAACAAGAATCCTCTATTCACAGTTTTGCCCTATGCAAAATATAAGCCGCGAGAGAGAGAGGAGAATTTCTCGTTGAGTAAAAAAATGGAGTAAAGTAAGAGAAAAATTCCCCGAATTCATCTTCTATTGCTCGAGATTTTTTAATTCCTGTACATTTTCTTTATACAGAGAGAAAAAGTCCGTCGTGCGCGCGCGGTGACGCGTTATTGATCGCGCGCACGATTACCCTGTCGTGCGTGCGTCTTTAATTAAAAATGATGTACCTGTCACTCCGGCGTGAAGTCAACTCGTCGTAACATTCTAGACAAATGTACCTGTCATGGCGATAACGCTCCGCCGAGCGTACCGAGACAGATAACGCGTGTCGTCGGATTCTAAATTGAATTTCACCCGCGACGACAAAAAAACTTCACGCTCTCGACTCTCCATGTATGCATATTGAGACACGTAAAGCGAGATAACGCTCTCCCTGACGAACCTGCGTCCGTAATCCGAGGAAATAATGTGGAGCTTTCCTTCGATATTCGAAATGTCGGTTGAGTCGCGCGATAAAAAAATTTTAATAGATAATCGTTTCTACATTGTAATGTATAATTTTAAGTCGCTTGGATACCGAAAGTAGATCGGGGAATTGAATAATGACTGCAACTAAATCCGTGCACAGACTCGCGGCAATTATAGGCAATTATCACAAACTAAATTAGAAATGTTCATATTTGAACGCTTCGTCGTTTCGAGCCACAATGGCGACAACACCGGCGTGTAAATAGCGCGTCGATTAAAATTGAAAGAATCTTCGACTCCCGAGTTTCTTTTTCGAGAAGGAGACATCGACGGGGAATGATATGTCCTTATCGCGATGTTCGCGCGTCACTCTCTTTGAAAAATTTAAACTCGTCGGAATTTAATCCCATCGAAGAAGATCTTCGGGAAGAATCATTGTCGTGAACCCTCGGAAATCTCTGTCCGCAAGAAGCTTCTTTACCGCTTTATCACCGCGCTGGTCGTAGAAAACCATCCACGACGATTTGAGAAATTCTCAAGTGCTGGTCCAGAAGCCTGGCAGCGAAAGAGAGAAACAAAGAGGCCAGGGGGTCCTCCAAGAGAATGTCGTCGGGGTATGTCTCGCCTCTCAGACGCCCCCGGTATCGGGGACCTGCGGCTACGAGAGGGTCTTTCCTTTTTATCTAAATGACGTGTTTTCGTTCTCCCTTATCTTGAAGAGACTCCAATACATTTGACTGCCAATGCGTTTACAGATATACGCGTCAGGCCGCGGCTAACCCGC
Organism: Nylanderia fulva; assembly: GCF_048542155.1. Classification (NCBI taxonomy): domain Eukaryota; kingdom Metazoa; phylum Arthropoda; class Insecta; order Hymenoptera; family Formicidae; genus Nylanderia; species Nylanderia fulva. Next base: position 4,823,065 of record NW_028190916.1, read on the forward strand.
TATTAACATTCCGAGCGCGGTTTCCAGCTCGCGTTTTGCTCCGCCTTTCCTCCCCCTTCTACCTCCCCCCCGGAAGATTCATTCGCCGCGGAAACAACCAAGCCCAAAAATGATCCTTCCTCGGAAAACGCAATATTAACATTTAACAAGGAATTTAACACCTGCTTCAAGACTGGAATCTATGGTATACAAATAATCCCAATATATTATACGTCGCAGGAAGATAATCTGGTAGTATGAGCAACATCTAACGAACCAGCTGAACTTTGTCAAAAACAGGGTCTGGTATACTTCCTGGAAAAACCTGGAATTCTCGGGGAATTTTTTTGTCTACCTTGAAAAATCCTAGAATACGCGTGGAATTTATTTTGAACTCGGGGAATTTTTTAAAAAATTGCCCCTTTGATTTTATTTTCAAATATACCTTTAAAGAATATAATAAAATATATTTTATTATAAAATATAATGTTATATTAAGAAATATTTTATTTATGTTAAAAAATTATGTAATTGTATTTGAAATTTTTTTTAAATACTTAAACTTTACTTGGAATTTTGAACAAAAGTACACCTGGAAAATCATGGAATTTATTGATAAGATTTGAGTATACACCCTGAAAAAAGAAGAAGCGATGAAAACAATTAACGATTGTTCGGGCAACAAATGATTATTGCTAAACGTTGGCGCGATAAATCACCGCAGTGTTTTTCATGATAAAATTCAAACAAAATATATATATAGACTCACCTCCATTTCGTCCGCCTGTTTTGGAACCAGGTTTTTACCTGCGCGTCCGTCATCTTTCAGAGATTTGGCCAGGGCCGCCCGCTCAGCGGACGCCAAGTACTTTTGTTTGTGAAAACGCTTCTCCAGCTCGGCGATCTGCAGCCTCGTGAAGCTAGTCCTTGGCTTCTTCCTCTTCGGCGGCGTTCGATTCTGATAGGGATGACCGATCCGCCTCGGAAATGCTCCGGCGACTGAGTCAACAAAGAAGAAGAAAAAATGGTCAATGGGATAAGATAAGATGCATTTGGTTGATAACATATACATAATCTCATTGTTAGGTCAGCATCCTTTTTAAATGTATTTTAAAAGCGTTTAAATCAGAACAGCTTGTCGATAAGCTTGTCGTTTAAGGAAATCCTAATTGAAATGACAATTGACACGTAACGCTTTATATGTGCTGAAAAGTATTACTGGAAATGTAAAAGGAATTGTCGACACCGGAGAAATATGTCGTGTCATAAGGAGATATGTTTTATTATTCATATACATTCTTCCGTGTCATTACGATATTAATGTGAGATAATCGATGGTACCAGATATAGACTGACAAAGTTTTTGACGAACGATATCGTAATTTACGTTCGTCGAACATCACTCACGCTTAATATCCGTTCGTTCCTGTCTTCTATTATGGTTCGATGGTGCCGGCCGTCGGTGTCATTATAAGCACTTATCTCCCTCATCGGCGTAGTAATAGCGCGCGAGTAACTACGTTAAACGCCGCGTGCGAGCGAATGGATTTGCATATGTGATGAGAAAGTGCGCGAGATTATTAGCAATCTTTCAAACGAGGCCGGATACCCAATAACCCGCGAGTTTGCGAGAGCAAATCGACGTCTCGGTCCCGCTAATGGATTAAAAGGACGTAGAAGGGACATCCGAGGAGCATTCGCGCGCGAATTTAGCGATTGCACCATCGAAAAAATTGTATTCTTAAGTGGCTACTTTTATCTTTCATCTTCCTTGATAGACGCCAAAAGGATACTCTTAATTTAAGAGGAAACTTTTCTAAAAAGATATTCTTATTAGATATTCGTAACGTGCGAGAATATAATGGGGTGTTTTTTTATCAGGGTATTATTCGAAATTATTAATCGTGATAACAAAAATCTGTCTTACAAATACACATTTTTGCTTTATATTATATATATATATATGTATATTATTATTTTTTAAATTTCGATAAACTTATAAATGTATTATTTTAAATAATTTTATTTGATTAATTCATTCTATTTTTTTATTGCGAAAAACTGAAAAAAAGTTGCGAAAAGAAACTGAAAGAATATATTCCTAATTTGAGAGGATATTCCAAAAAGCGTCGCATATAAAGAAGGAAATATCCTTATTCATTAAGGATATCTGTTAAGAGGGCTTGTAAAGTATGTATTTTAAGAAAAGAATTTTTTCGGTGTGCGCTTCCTCTCGCGAAGGAGGACGGAGGAGGGTCTTCGCCGAATTAATTAGAGGAGTCGAGATAACTCGGGAATGTAATCTCGCGCCGTGGATTATCGCGAATCATGTCTGCGTCCAAACGAGCTTCGTATTTATAAGAAACAATCGTCGACGTACTACTTATTTCGAATGCAATTTCGAGGCGGAGGCAATATATATTCAACGTACAATAACGGCCTACATTTCCAGCTTTGATTTACTGCTAAATAACACGAGTAATACGCTCCAGGAACCCTCTTATTACAACCCTCCCTCTTGCGCGAACTCGATCCGAGGATCGCGTGCATTTAAGCGATATTTATATACGAATACACGAATGAACGTCGGATATTCTATCGAGATACATTTCTTTATTTTCCGACGCGACAGCGCCAACGCGAGGGAAAAAAAATGAGAGAATATTCTGTCGAGAAAATTCAAAGTACGAATGGACCGAGAGTATATCTCTTCTCTTGTACATTTCTCGTCTCCCGCATAATTTGCTGCAAAACCGAGAGGAATCATCATTATAAAGGGTAAAAGGGCCATCGAGCGAATATTATCCCATTACGCGCCCCCTTTTTCCGCACCCCCTGTTTTACCCCTTTATCGTCCAGAAATAGATCCCGTCTCGAACGATCTCCGAATAATAATCTCATTTTAACCCGTTTATTCGCCATTTTCTCCCCATCGATAAACGTCATAAACGTCAAAATCCGACGAACCGCGAGATACCTCGCGCTTATTCTGTAAAGTCATTAACACCGTCTATAAATAAATATCTCCGACGGGTGTCTCCTTAAATATATATATTTGGGACGGATGCAAAAAAAAGCACCCACGCCATTAGTCATCGTCCGATCAATTTTCACTCGATTGGTCTCGTGATTTGTGAGAAAATGCATGATTTATACGCCATATATGTAATCAGCGATCCGCGATTACGCTTCGAGGCGCGTATGTACATATGTATATACAAAACACGCGTGTAACGTGCGCGACATAATGACTATACAATTGATAAATGATTCGAGAGAGACCGCATGCATATCGGGGGAATATTCGCCCGATTGATTTCTCACAATTGCCCCGGTGCAATATGTCGGTGCGCGCAATTATGATGATGCGCGGCCGAGCGTCATCATCATCATCATCATCATCATCATGAAGAAAAAAGAATAGACAGACCGCACACACCATATTTCGCTCTCGGTTTTGTTCCCGACCACCCGCGTAATTCGCGCGCGAGCTTCGACCTCACATTGGCCTCTCACATTCTTCTTATCCCGCGAAAGGCTCCCTTGCGTCATCGCTCTTGCGCTTATTAGGACGATATAATCGCGTAGAGTAGCTATTATACTTCGTTATATTATCGCGGTGTGCTAGACTAGCGCCAATGCGGTTTCTCTCTCTCATATATACATATATTATCCACACTTTCTCTCTCTCTCTCTCTCTCACTGTTTTATAATCCACTCGTAATTACCTTCGCGAAATGATCAGACGCACGCCTGTACAAGGATTCGCAAAAGATCCGACCAAAGTTTCGTAATACGGTTGAGATGATGGAAACGTTTGACGTAAATAATAAGGATAATATCCATATATTTCTGTATAAAGATAGAAGCTTATGTTTCTTTAACGGGACGATTATCCATCTTCTGATCAGGGTGATCCAAGTAAACTAAAAAGATTAAAGAATAGAAGAAGCGATTATGTTACATTGATGATTCTTTTTTATCGCGATCTGCTACACGACATTGACATGTTAAATACCTATCATTTATCCTTCTTTTATTTAAGTATATTTATTTTTTTATCTCGCGAGTCTCCGGATCGTCTCGACGATGTTTACTATCGAGTAGTGCATATATATACGATCGATGGCGAATAATTAATTAATGGCGTTTGTTACGAGGCGAGGAAGAGGAACGGTCTCCGTCAAAGTGACCGGGAACTTTTGATATCGAGAAAGAGGGAGAAGAGAGAGATGCGACCGTCTCGTAAAACCAATTAGACTCCGCTCTGCCAGCCATAACTCAGCGTTTGACGATAACGCTCTCGATTCCTGTTAATTAACTGCGTTTAAGGCGCCGCTTGTTTTCCAATCTGACGACGTTCAAACGTGAACGTGGACTCGCGGCATTTATTAGAAAGCAAATCTATTAAAGGAATTTATTAATGAAATTTTGCGTCGACTCGTTTTCTCTCGAAGAGAGAAACGAAGACATGTATTTTATATATATATATGTATATATAAATCTTTGTATTCTTACGAAATTACTTCGTGTTTGATCGCACTTTCGTGTCACATCCGACCATGTCGTTGTACGAAGTCGCCGTAGTTTGCGTGTTTAACGGCGGTTTAGTTGTCGCGATTTGTCAAACGGTTAAAGCGCGACTTCGGAAATACTTTGCCGTTCGAATCTTTGTGTTCACAACTGCTGCGTCGACGATTCCCGACGCTCAAAATTACTACCTTCGAAGTAATACTTTCAAAAGAAGAAATTTTTATATTCTGTAAAGAAAAAATCCAGGTGAAATAGTTTTTTATTATGTAACGATGAACAAAATAAAAGACAAATATAATAAAGAGAACTGTAATATCTTATATTGTTATTCAGAAATAAAATATTTAAGTATTTTATTAGATATTGAAATACATTAAAATCAAAAACGCATGTTTCTCCACATTCTATCGAAAAATTATAAGCTTTTAAAATTACACAAAATATGAAATTTATTGTAATTTGGGAGTTTTGTTTGATGCAAACTATTTTATTTGTAGAAAAATCTTGCGGAAAGTTATTAGGTATTCGGTATTTTATTATCATTATCATCGAAATCTCTGGTCACGACTTTTAATTATTAATTATGATAATTCAAGTATACTATCGAGAAACTCAAAAGTAGAAAAATTGAACATTTTCGCGTTGCCATGTAAGAAATATCACGAGAAGTATGTTCACCAGAAGACTAATGTAAGGACATGTCCGGGGGAGGTCGTAAAAACAAAATGGCGGCACGTCGCCGCAAAATGATCAGCGCAAATAAACGCGCGCGCACACAGGCTTCTGGAAAAAGTCATCGACGTATTTTCGGTTTATGTATTTAAAGTTTCAATTTTTTGTACACTCGTCAAGCAAAAATACCGATCTCTATCTCTAATTTCCGCGCAACACAATTATCGTTTATTTTATCTATAATTGGTACGTTGGGGGATATTTTATTTGTCGATCGCTTCAATGTATTTTCGTTCACTATGGTACATCACATTCAAAATAATCATCGCGAGTCGATTAATTCGCTCGGTGATTTTAGTGACTTTGATACAGAATTGTACGGTATAAGATTAACCAATATAGCAAAATATAAAAATAATTAATGGCGATTCATCGGTTCATTGTCTTGAAAAGTGTCGATATCGACTAATTCGCATGCAGAATTTATGACTACAAAAATATCATGTTTGTAACCTCGTCGTATATAATCTGCAAGTTTCAATTATTCAAACTACTATAACAATAATATAAGGGAATCTCTGAAATATAATTTTTGTGAGGTAATAATAGTCGCGTCCAAAAAATCTTTATACAAGCTTTCGATGCGGCACGAGAAAAAGATGGAAAAAGTCTAAAATCAAGATTGACAGATCTTCCACGAAACAGTTTCGTCTTCGGTGACCTACTGAGCTTGTAACATAACCTTTGTCGACGACGATGATGGTTCCTCCCGCGACCGAGAAAGAGAGACCAGGCCTGTGGAATCATCGTGGATGATGCAATCGCGGGTCGCTGTCGCGCAGCGGCAAACTTAGAGAAAGTCATTATACTTTGAGCACGTTCTGCCTGGTAATGGAGTTTGCGGCCTTCAAAGTAAATTGTTTTTCTCGTGCGCAGCGCGAGATTCCACGACGACCGCGGCTCGAAGTCGTTGAAGAGTTGAGGATCCTGCGGCTTCTCTCTGTATATTTCGCGCTCGAGGCACTTGTCGCCAAACCTCGACCCGCGAACCCTCTTAATCCTTTCGCGAGATAATCCTGCGAGGCAGTAGTCTCTGTTTATCCTCTTTAGTTCTCAAGTTAATAGCTTTCGAACATACTTCACCACCCGCGTAAACCAAATTCTTCGCCCTCTTTACTCTCGTAAACGTCTCGAGCACTTTTCTCCATTTTTTCTTTTCCATCAAATTTATTTTCACCCGACGAGTAATTAAAATATAATAAAACAGAATTCGACCGCGCAAACTCGACTTTTCCTCGGAAGCTAAATAATTATTTTGTCCCGCACGTGGCTTCTTCAGATTCTTAATTGCGCGGACGCAAAGTTGTGAACTCGGCGGGATCCATAAATGAAATAAGGATGCAAAACACGTTGAGAGATATCGCGTGGATAATAACACCGGGAGTCTCTCTCTGGACATGCAATTTCAGACGCAACGTTATCCGTAGCTGCATCTTTATGATGGATTTGCTAAAAGTATCGCGAAAATGCGAAAATGCCGATATATATACGTTTAGACATACACGCACGCAATTGAACCGACGTAGCAAACAGCTAAAGGGCACTAAACGGATTCGTAGAAAGCATATTACATTCTATAAAATTACCTTCTCCAACCCTCGTGTCTTAGACACGTTTCTCGTATGTTCGTCTCTCGCTCAAACTCGGCTTCGCCACATTTGGTTTTCTCTCTTTTTCTATCTCTCGGCATTCTTAGATTCTATTGCTTGCCTCGAAAAAATACACTTTCCTAACGAGAGATTAATAAGGATTGATATAAGTTTAGTTATCGTCGGATATTTTTGTATTTTAATGAAAAGAACGTGAGAAGAGTAAGTTATCCATTTTACGAGCGCGCGATTTGTTATCGGATAAAGAATAAGTATGGAATATTGTGCAATATTTCCAGCAGCGTATTACGGCAGGTGAAATTAGACGCCCTTTTCGTAATTAAAGCCGTTCGAGGAATCGCGGCGAAGCGTTACGTTTATACGCGGTGCGGGCCTGCAAAGCATAAGTGTATGCGGTAATGGGAGTGCTGGTGCTTTGTTAGTACTTAATTAGACCGGCGAAAGAGAAGGGGAATGAAAACTAAACGTTTCCTGGAATGTAAATTCGATGCGCTTCCAATCGTGAAAATTGAAATATGCCGATCAAGACGCGCGTTTTATAGTTTTTAAACTATGTTACTCTCGATTCTTGCAGGGAAAGATTCAAGAAATGGACTTTTCCTCACACCATAAAGCGACCAATTCTTCGTCTCTTATCCGTATCTTATCTCGCGTTTATTTATCCGATTGATTCCTTAATTATAACGATTCAATGCAAATGCAATAAAAATAGATTTTTTTTTAACCAAACGCAAGATTAATGACTTTGTTTTGGGGGCCGATGATAAGATCTCTTGTTCGCCAGAATTTACGCCTCGCGCCTAAAGATTTAATTAACCGATTGTTACATTGAAAAGTTTTCCAACTCACGGAGAAGGGACTCGTCTCGCGCTCGCGTTTTTCGCGCCGATCGAAAAAGGGAGATGTGAGAGTCGCGAGCACCGATCATTTCTCAAACTCTATAACTTGATATAGACCTCTTCCTCCCTCCATCCCTCTCGACCTGGGTGGTAAACGGAGGAGCGAGAAGACGGCGGTGCCTTACATTATCGATATTACGAGGCGTCGATAAAAAATCGCATAAAATTAAGCAAGCTCTCGCACGTGTTCGCGATAAAATTCAATACCTTTAGCCTATGGGTATCTGCCAGTGGTTCTCACGCGTCTCTCTGCTTTTTCGCCATCAGTACCAACTAAATTCGCCAATGAACATATTTTTCGAGAGAATTGTTTACGAGAGAATCCACTACAGTTACAGTCATCTTATTATTTTTAATCTTCAATTGTCATATCTTTAAATCGGTCAAATACAGCACGTTTTGTGACATTAATATGATAAATATAATAGGAGAGAGAGCGAGAACTGCATATTTTTATATTTTGCATACAATTTTTATATGTTTTCTAGTTTTTGTTCAGTTTATTCTCGCATGTCGCGAGAACCTAATACGTTCCTCTCCCGAGTTCTAAACAAGACCGAATTCGCTGTATTATTTAAAGTAACCCTAAAGTAAGACGGGCCATCATATATATTCTAAATGTATCGTAAACCGCAGCGTGTATAAGTTACCCCGTATTCTCATGCGCGCACAGGAGGTGAACATCTCGTACGCGTTTCATCGATTCGTAACATCCCCTTAATTATCCTCTCACATTTTTTTCACAGCACGTTTCATTATGTACGTATAATTCCTGCGTCATTCGATTGGTGGCTACTGGTTTTAAGAATCTTCTAAATTCGCAATGTCAGAAGCCCTAAGATTTTATTTATAAAAATTCTTCGCCACTGTCACGCGCGATTAATTAAATCGGCGCGATCGCCATAAGCAATATTGAAGAAAATACGGGAAATTCGCGGCGGCGGATTCGTCAGTCATGTCCATACGTTATATGACGCGATCAAGGTCTACCAAAATTCGCTCTGACGTGCCGCCGAAGACCCGACGGCAAATCCCGTCGATTTCTCCGGGGACTGGAAAAAAATCGCGAATGATATGCCGGAAACCGTAATGTCCCGGCGTTCGCCCCGTTTCCGCGATAAAATATCGTCACCGCGCGACGCCCCTTGACGCATTTTTTTTTTTCGACGTATAGCGGCGAAAATTCCGGTCAAAAGATTCGCCGCCCCAGGTCCCTGGGGATGCGTTCGATCGACGCGAGAGACAGGAGAGGGCAGATTCCGGCCGATTTCTCGTATATCTCGCACGCGAGCCGCTTTGTTTCGCGAGTGGCCGGTCAATCAATTGTTCCTCCCTCGTTTGAAAATATCGCGTTTTGCACGCGCGAATGTCCAAGTCGCGTTTCTTCGTAAACGCAGACCGATGAGTTGTTACGCAGCTTTTATTACGAGACACTTTCAAAAAGTCGCTTAGGAACGGAATCGCGAATATTAGAGTAGAAAAGCAACGCGCGCAACTTACATTTTATATTGTGGTCGTTGTAATATTTTATGTTACGCTCTGGAAATATATTATACTCCACCAGGCAGAATATAGAGGCTCAATAAGGTAAAAAATGTATGGCAGAAAATATTATAATAAGAATAACGCAGAGAGAAAGATGAAATATTAAAAGAAGCAAAAGAACAAGATATATAAAAGAAAAATTCATAAAAAAGAAAACAATATAAAATTCATAATTAAAAATAAAATTACCAAAAGTGAGTAGAAAGTAAGGCTGTGATTGTAAGTTCGCTAATTTAGCGAAAATGTGAAATGTCCTTTAAATGGAATAGAAAGACAAGAACGATCCGATTCGCCGTATCTCGACCCAAATCGGAATCATTTCGCGATAACGTCGACTCTCGCTCTCGCCGTCTACGCGAAATAATTGTCTGCAGCGAAATTAAACTGAAGTCGCGTTAATTATATAACTCCCCCGCGCCGTTGTTGGGCAAAATGTTGGGGGGTCCAGCGCGACCAGCGAAAAGCGCGAGAGCAACGAGAGCGATGATGGACGAGCGCGCCTGACCTTACGGGGGCTGCCAAGCTCGCCCAACGAAATCCCTAACTCAACGCTAACTCGATCAGTCAACGCCCACCGTTGGCCCGCGCCGTTGCTCGGCTCTAATCTGCCTCCAGATTAATTACTACGTAATGCCAGCCTGAATAATTATCGTTTCTAGGGAAACCCGCCCGCGCCCATATTCGCATACGTGCTCTCCTTGCGGTATTTCTCTGCCTCTCTCGTTCTCTCTTCTACCTCTCGCGTTTCCCTCCCAAAAACGTGCAAACGTACATCTATACGTATATACCGTGTAACATTTGATTCTATTAAGTTCTATTAGATTCAACGAGTAATTTCGCAGAGAGATAGAGAGGAAATGGAAGGAGATGCGATGTATTTAATTGGAAATAATTTAATTATGTTTTTATGTGTCTGACTGAAAATTATTATCATTGAAAATTGTTGAGAAAATACTTTAAGTGGTTGCGATAGAAAGTCCGTTGCCTGGATTTTACATCTATTTCAAGTGTACAAGCGCGAATGCAATTACGTTTTACACGCATCGTTTGTTGCGATTACTGTTTCTTCAAATATGTTTCCTTTCTCTTTAAATTTTTTTGTTATTTCAATAATAAAGTTAAGTGCAAACTTTAACGAAAGATGAAACATACCAGAAGTAGTTGTGCGTTGCATATTTTTACGTTTCGAAATTTTCTGTAATTACTTATATATTAATTTGTTATTAATAACTCTCGATGCAGATAATAAATTAACTTTTTCCAAACAGCTTACATAATTCAAAATTCTATTATTATGAACTTTCGCTTATTAATAGATTAAATATCTTCTCCTTGTCAGGCAAACACAAAGATTGAAAGATAAACATCATCTAGGAAGAAATAATTATTTGAAATTTTGGTATTGTCGATTTGCAATAAATAAATTGATATTTCGAAGAAGACAAAATATATTTTTTTTTATTCATTTCTTCGTTATTAAATATCTATATATACATACATTACTATATTTTATTATTATTTGATATTTATTAATATTTAAAAATTTTATCAATTTTGATATTATTAAATTCTCCTATGCGTGTGCACACGTATCGTCGAATAGCTCCTCGGTGATGTGGGAGCGGACTGTCGTGAACCGAGTACCGTACAGGTCAATTGCCTCCCGTGTTACGCTTCCGCTAGAAGCGATCCGAAAAATTAAATGCGCATCTAGCGCACTAAATAGCACGGCATAACCAGAGCTCTCGATGCGAGTGTAAATTACAGTAATACCGGGAAACGTTTTTCCGCGCCTCGCGGCCGTTCACAGCCGAGATCGGTCCAAGAAATTTATATATACCTATATTGGAAATTTATATATAAATTTAGATATAAATACACATACAGGGTATCTAACATAAAGTGTCACACCGAAAATATACAATTAAATTTTGGTATTTCGGGACAATTTTTCCTCCGTAAAAATGTCGAGGAAGGCCATCATTTTTTGCATGTTTCCAATTTTGCCATCATATATTTTTATAACTAAATCTTAAATGAAAATTTTATTAAAGTAAACTCTATTTGCAATTAATTGTAGAATGTGGTTTCTTAATTTTTTTCCACAAGGCTTAGTTTGAGAAAAAGCTTTTATTTTTAATCGCTTATAACTCAAAAATGCCTCAATATTTTTGCTGAGGAAAAATTGTCTCCAAATAACAATATCTACTTGTATATTTTCGGCGTGACACCTTATGTCAGACACCTTGTATATACGAGTGTAAGCTACCGTAAATCGCGGTCCAGTCCCGCAAAAAGATTTGCGATTGGTTCCATCCGACCTTGAGACTCTCAAACCTCGGTAGCGCGTTTCTCAATATATCTCTCCGATCTCCAAAATTTCCCATTTCTAAATAGCTAATAAACAGGCGCCTACCGTAATTCGTAATAATTCGTATCTACGCTCCGCTACCGTCAGCGGCCACCGAATTCACCGTCGAATCGAGAACAAAACGAGCACGTTATATACGCATAATTTTTTTTTTTCTTCTTCTTCTTAAGTAACCCTACCCCGTAATTTCTAATATTTCATTGAAACCCGAGGAAAGCACGCTCGTGCGGGAGTATGTGGCAAGTATGGGGCCCCGGGGGCCGCCGAAATACATATTAGAAATTGCGGGTTTTGTGGGCTACCGCATCTCTCTCTCTCTCTCTCTCTATATATATATATATATATATATATATATATAGATACACGTATAGCACCTTTAATTCATTCGTATACACATTCGCCTACGGACATATATGTATATATATATATATATATATATATATATATATATTTGGACAATTCCATCCGCCGCGGCATCGACGGATTCTGGTTTTCAGGTTTCGGTCACGCGATGCCTTTTTTCTCTGTTCCCGGTACCCGCTTATCTTTGGGCCCCGAGGCACCGATACAACGCACCGTTTTCTGTACCTTCGTGTGTTGCCGGTATAAACTAACTTTCCGAAGCTGGGAAGAAGATCTCATCTTCTCTCTTTCTCCATCGATCTCTTTCTTACGGGATAGTCTCGGAAGAGTCAACAGCGGAAGAGTCGACGGTTCGATTTTCCTGGATCCGGAGAACGCTACTCTGGATTTTTTTTTTTACACGTACAATATCGTTTCGAGTGTACATCGCGTTATGTAAGGAAGAACCGGTCTTGCTCGTTTGTAAAAAAAAAAAAAAATTAAAAAAATATATTTCTCGAAACGAATTCGCCGCGCGCGTCCGCGTTTCGTGCCATTGTGCCGTAACCGTTTCCCAGAAGGGCGCAAATCAGAGAAGTAATATGCGGACGTAAAAGTGCGAAGGCCTAATTATTATTGAACGCCTCTTTCTCTCTTTCTCTCTGTCCGCGAAGAGCGTACATTGTAGAAAATTACTGTTGCGGGCCCGCAACGGAGCAAGTTCCAAACTCCGAGATGGATCCGCAGACTCCATCGCCCGAGGATCCATCATCGGACCCGCTCTTTGGCCGTTGCGTGGTAACTACAATTGAAGAGTTCAATTAGAAACCGGTCCGGGTTAGCCGAGAGCTAAACAATTGAGACAATATATACAGTCGGACTCTGGAAGATGTCGAGGATGCGTTTGCGAGACTCGCTCTAGTTCTAAAGAGCTCAGTCTGATGATCGTCGAGTTTTTGTTATATATCTCCGAATATTGAAATTTTAGCTAAAGGAGCAGCTTATTGATTATGCATTTCTATGTGTAGTTTGTGCACCTCTTTGTGTAAGATTTAAATAAGCCGCGGCGAAATGCGAAGCAATAAAATAGCCTAAAAGTGTGAATTTTAATAAGTGCAATTTCACGAGCTTGATCACCTTCACATTTCTCGAAGCTTTCATGATAAAATAGTTTTTAATAGGACTCTTTATTCGCGACCCACTCTCGATTTACTGTTTCGATTGATCGGTAGTCAATAAAGTATCGATTTGCTAAAAATAGAATGCATTCTGCCGAAATATAATTCTACCTTTCGCGAGATCTCGATATGTCTTGTCAATTAATTGGCGATATAAAACTGTATCCTCGAAAGTAAATTCATGCTGTTATCGAGCTACTTTTTTTAGAATAAGAATTTAATCACACATTGTGTGCAAAGTTTCTAAATTGTTATTCACGATTTCTTTGCGCGACAATCGCATAAGTTATTGCAATCCTCAAAGTGCATTTTTGCGGAGGAGAAGTGTGGCTCTGAAGCATTCTTAGAATCGTTCGAGTCCACTTTTAACGACGAACGCATTCTACCAGGTCGCATTGGCGTAGTTCTTCAGATTCGTTTTGTCTAAGATATTTGACATTTCCTTTTCCGGAAAAATTATCACGCGTGTTTTGTATTTAAAAACCATTAGACAATTATCAACATTGAGTAAACAGTAAGTAATGCATTAAAATTTCGTGTCGCTCGTAAAACATGCGTGGCATCCAAAATAATATGAATTGATACATAAATTACAAAGAGAAGAAACGTCATTTTTATATGATTTGAATTATCTCTATAAATATACTTCTATTATGAACCATTAGATATGTAAATCATTTATACCTTTTATGTATTATTTATATTCGAGTTACACGCATATTGATTATTGACTCGATTGAACCAGAGTTGGGCTAAAATATAAATGAATTAATTTATATATAGCTTGCTATATAGTCGTCGATTAAAAAGTCGAAACAAAGTTTAAAGAGACAATAAAAACAACAGTCTGCTTCGTTTCGCGAAGCTACGCCGGTGACTAAACAGCTGGAAGAGCTATTCGGCTTGCAATCAGAGCGAGACGATTATGTCAAATCGGCAAGATTGTTTCTCTGAAACATAAATTGCAATCTGCTTTCGCGATAGTTATGTCCGTATTTTATTAGCGCTTTGTTTCGAAAAAGAACTCTTCGAATTCTTCGAGTTTCTCTCATCGTTTCACACGTCACGTTGAAAAAACTCTTAGATACGTGGACGAAAAACATTAACGTAATAATGTTGATGAGGAGAATCGATCTCTGTTTATAATTGTTTCGGATTTATGTACCGCGACGTCTTAATCGCGACGTGGCACTTCCGGTCCGGACCCTAATCGAGTGCGGCGTGTCGTTTCAGTGTCAAAATGACAGATAGCGGGAAGTAATTGAGGCAAAGAGGCACAAAGCAAATAATACGATACGGTTTACCGTATTTGCTCGTCGAGTAAAACGTTATATGTATATGCGTGCTCCTGTCTTTTATATATCCCGCGAGTTAAATCACTTTCGGAAAATGTGCGTCACGATCGATCCGACGAAAACACCCTGTTCCGATCGCCGTAATATGTCAAATAAATGGCAGCGCAAACGCAATTAGCATTTCCGCCTCATTTCGAGCGCGATCGCGGTGTAAATAAACGGTTTTAATTATTCAAAGTATATATGCGTTGTACATGACTTTTTAATTATAATGTTTTAAATATGTCGATCATGAGCGTCCGCAGAGGGGGCATTTGCCTTCCCTTGGAATCAGTAAAAAAGCATTTGCTCTCCTTTTGAACAAACATCCAAATTTATTTGCATATACAATATAATATTGAAAAAATTAAAATAAAATAAAATAACAAAAAAAATAAATTGAAAAAAATTGAGAGAGCAAAAATTAGAAAACAAAGAAATTAATTGTGGAATTTTTTCTTCTGGAAAAAATCCTGCGAACGTCCATGATATTGATCATGATATTTTTTTAAAACTGCTTGTATCGTGTATATTTTTTTACGCATATATCCGCGTCTTATAAGGAAATGTCTTGTACGTGCTTTCTCCTGCGATCTGAAATATCTCCTTAAGCAAAAATTATAATGAGACGTTTTTTTTTTGGACAAGCTCTTAATCTTTCACGCATCATGTCATGTCTTTGCGATTGATTTTTACAATGTTTCTACGATTGAAAGGAAATTCGCGATATCTCCAGGATTATCCTCGAACTACAGAAATTGTATTACGCCGATCGACATTCGCAAAATAGTGTATAGAAATGTATTTGAAGGATTACTTCGTTTCATTGCGTGTCGATGCTCCTGTCTCTCTTTCTCTCTTTCAAAGGCATTAAGCGTACTTCGAACAAAATAATCGGGCGGGAGAATAATGTTGCTCGTACGCATAAATACATTTCACTCACGCCACGCGAGTAATAGCGGGTTTCATTACCCGCACGAAAAAGTCGGCGCATTGCGGAGAGAATGTAAACGCTAATTATGTATTTTGCACGTACCTGTATTTTAACGTTTTACACTTTTATGTCCCTTTGCCCGCGTGCAATGATCGCGCCCGCGTAATGATCCCTCGGCTCAGTAACATTTCCCGTATATATCGTATTTCTCTCTCTCCCGATTAAAGCAAATTAAAATTATACCTTCTAAGAGAGAAAGAGACAGATATGCGTTGCGAGTTTAAATTGCTTTCGCAAATTATAGATATCTCGAAAGCACGCGGTACAACATGAGGCATTTTTTTTTCTTTTCGCGAATTTATCACGTTTATAAATTGTACGTGTATGTTTATACGAAACACACACAAAACTGTTAAATCTTTTATTGCTCCCGTTTGCGTGACGAGTGACTGATACTTTGCATCGGATTAAAACTCCCGATTTCGAGTTCTCTCTCTTCTTCCTGCAGATGTAGAATAATATCGTTCGAATAAAAATAGGAATTAGAGATGAACCAGGCTCTAAGTCGAAGAGAACAAAAAGGGTTATCGAAGCGAGATGATAACGTAACGTGACGACTTCGGCTTGTCCGCACCACCATTAAAGTGTCACTCGGTGTCTTCGACGATTTCGTACCGGGCTCTGATCGCGACGACGGCGCGAGTGAATAATTCGCCGCTAATACATAATTGATATCCTCTATATACGGTTAGCAGTCGCGAAGTGCAGTAATGACACCAAGTAGAGACCCATGCCTCTCTCTAGCCCGGTTGCCGTCTAAAGATATACCCATCCCAATTAGAGGAATTGACATCGGTGATCGCCGTCCGGGAACGCCTCTCGTCGCTCTCTCTTGCTCTGTCCCTTTCTGTCTCAATCTCTCGTCTCGCTTTATATTTCGTCACTCGATTCTATCGAACGGCCGGTTCAATCCTCGCTGGGATATATAACGCCGGGAATTAATAATATCTGACAATCTCACTAATTACATAAATCATTTGTTCCTTCTGCATCATGTAAGTGAGACACATATAATTCGAGCAAATATATATATATATACATATATATGTACATATATATCTCACATGCGCGATCGTTATCTCGTCACAAAGATAATATAATAACGTAATGGCAAGAGAAATAAGTAAAGCAATTAATGTTTCAGATAGTATTAAATAGCTAATATCTTTTTTCACTAAGATATCGCACACCGTGGAATATATAATTACGCGAATTATACATTTATATAAACCCGATATTTAAATAACTGCCGGTAGAAAAAGAGAAAAGGAAATGTGAGAGAGAGAGAGAGAGAGAGAGAGAGAGGGATACAAATGTATCTTTTATTAGATATATGCTTTTTGTTAAATGAGGATATTTTTAAACCGTCGAATGTATTTTTAAGTTTAATTTTCAACTTATATCCAGAGCTATGTGTGCGAGAGACACTCTAATAAAGTTACGACGCTACTTTGCACATTACGATAAATCAATGAAGATCGATAATACGATGTACATTGAAATATCGCTATTTTGTAATTAAAAAGTGATTCGAAGAGCTCTAGTGGAACGAAATGTTTAAATTTCATTTTCTCTCTTGCTCTACTCTCTTGAGAATATTTAAAACATTATTTACTCGAGACAAAATCATCTCGCTTCAAAATCAAGATACCACAACGAGATATATCAGTAGCAGTAGCTGATAAAGATCTATTTACCGAAAGTATATCTTATTTTCATTTCTCAGTTGTAAAACTTTCGAGACTAAACGCACGTTAATCTGACAAGGAAAATTTTCTCCCCCCACACACGCAATGTTGATTTTACAAATTAAACATGAATTTAATTCTGAGAAAAGGAGAGCGATCGAAGAAAAATCTTCGCGCGAATCTCTTAAGG
Organism: Nylanderia fulva; assembly: GCF_048542155.1. Lineage (NCBI taxonomy): Eukaryota > Metazoa > Arthropoda > Insecta > Hymenoptera > Formicidae > Nylanderia > Nylanderia fulva. The sequence goes on from NW_028190916.1 coordinate 4,840,460, forward strand.
ATTATACCGAGGAATCATCCAAGTTTCGATAATCATTTACTCGAAATAGAAATATTCAAGAGATTCGTCCACTGGCTGAGATAATAATTTTCGGAATATCAATTTTCTCATTAATAAGAAAGGGAAACTTGACGCGTTTAATCTTCCCCAATATATGTACATAGAGATAATTATTATCTCTGTACGTCGGAGCATACACGCGTGTCGCTAAATTACCTTATATACTATATACCTGCTAGTCTATCCTTGAGATGAGGATGCGGCTGTAGGGGATGCGCGGCTAGGTTCGCCAAGAGACTCGCCCTGTGGAGACCAGCCGCCGCGGCCTGTTGCTGACTGTGCTGGAGGGCCTGGAGGCTCCAGGGTGGTATCAGGGTCTGGGCAGGTAGAGCGCCGGTCGGCGCACCGTTCGCGCCCGGCGGCCGGTGCGCCGGTACCCTTATAACACCGCCGCCGGTGTAAATAAGATTGGTACCGGTAGGGAAGAGTCGGAAGGGTGCGAGAAGATCCGCCGCCGACGCGCAGTGAACGGACGAGGACGAGTTGGCGCGAGTGTCAGGCGTACTGTCGTCGTCGTCCTTCTCCGACAGCTTCTCCTCGGCGTCGTGGCCCCAGGACCGCCTGCCATCCTCCAGGATGCCACCCAGGGACGTCTGGTGGTTGTTGTTATTGTTATTATTGTTGCCCTCCTCCCAGGACCATTTTCTCTCCTTGTCGCTGTCTGGCTCCTCCGAGGAGCCTGGACTTTTCGGTGGGTTCCGGACGCCGCTGTCACCCAGCAGACGACTTATGCTGAACGGGTGGCTCCGGGAGGAGTCGCTCGGCAACGTTCTCGCGCCAGTTTGGCTCGGGGGTGGCGAAGTCGAGCACTCGGACGTCTCCTGGGACACGTGACGGCCGTCGTGGCTCGCGTAATTTCGCGGACTGCAAGCTACGAGAATCCGAGTCGTCCACGTTGATCTCCTCCGTCGCGTCCACGTCGCTGTCGCCGCGTTCAGACATGGTCCCTCGGTCTCCTCGCGAGAACTCGGCGCTTGGTATCGGCTTCCGCGAGAAAAGATAATTTTACGTTTCAAACGACGGGTGTCTTCATCGAGTCGTCTCACGCAGTTTTTACAGCGTTTCGCGAGATGAATGATGGGGATGGAATGTCGGGGATGGAGAAGATTAATTCGGAGAGAGAAGTTTTTGTGTTGATTTTTGTTTCTTTTTTTCGGAGGACTAGATTACGATGGATTCGAGAGTTCGAGGAGCGCGGCGAGCGTTTAAATTTATCGCACAACGAGTTTGATCTGGACCACCTAATAAATTTCCCGTTGAACGGCGGCCATTTTGTTTCTACGCATGTATACCGACGCTGGTATCATTTATATTATACACAGGACGGAAGAACTTACCGAGATATATTCATTTCTCCTCTCAACTTTTTTTTCTCGCTAATTCACCGTCTTTTTCTCTTCAGTTTGAGATGCAACATTCCACCGCGAATTTTTCACTGACTTCGCTCACTGACTCGATCAGCAATAACAATTCTGTCCGTGTCGATACACCAATTCTGTGTCTTCAGAAACTAAAATCCATTCTCGAATCACGTCTTTTTTCCACAAGGCGAATCTGGAACCAACGAGCCTCTGTCGAGGCTGGTCTCTCTGTCATCTTGGACGAAGATGAGAAATGCCTCTCTGCTGTTTCGTGCGGATCACTTTACATAGGTCGAAAACCGAGATTGGGGAAATTCTTTTCCTCCCGAAAAAAACAACCAATTGCACCAAGTCTGAATCTTGACAGGTCTCAGTCTCAGAATCCAGAAACTTAACTTCTCGTAACACTAAACCAAAGACGCGCGCGACGAAGGACTCTCGCACTTCATAAACATAACAGTTCCCCGGATCATTCGAACGACGAGAGGGGGTTCTCCGTTTAGTGAACGAGATTCGGAGAGTTCGATGGTTTTAACCGGACCGCCGGCGAGTGCGTGAATCCGGATCGGTCGCGTCGAGAGAGACCAGACGTTGTGAGGGCACCGGTGAAGCCAGATGGTTTATCCCTACCAGGACGGCGAGATGAGTCGCCGACTCTTGGCACCCGGATTCCGGGTAGCCTCGCCCACTGTTGGTTGTTCCGACCAATCCGACGACGACTTTGTACGCCCACGGACCCGCGCATTGGTCGCTGTTAAATTGATACCTATTTAACATTTGAGCAGAATGTTGCAGGCGCGATCGCCTTTTTCCCCTGTATTATTTATTGCTCGATCGTCGTGCCTCCTTTTTTCGCCCCCTTCTCTCGCTCGTTTCCGCTACTTCTTTCCTTCGCGTTTCTTCTCCTGCCGCGTTCTCCACGGACAGTCCTTATAACCATCTCCTTCTCCCTTCCCCTTGCTCCATCGGAGTCGAGGAAGCGGCGGGACTTAATTACGGAGAATATTCTTACTACCCTCTCGCCCTCTTCTTCTTCTCCCTCTATCTCTCTCTCTCTTCTCTTTCCCTTTTCGTTTCTCTCTCGTTTGTTCATCCCGTCCTATTATCGTATCATGGATGCCATGAGGAGAATGCAAGAGCAGCAAAGTTGCGTCTCTTTAATTTTAGACGTATGAGAGCGAAACGAAAAGAAACGTCATTTATCAATACTTGTTTTTAATTCTCTTCTTCAAGAAAAAATGTCTCACTCACTCATTCGCGCACTTCTCTCCTTCTATCTCAGGAAAAACAAGGATCGCAAGAAGCCAATAACGAGATGATCCGTTATCCAATAATCCCGCTCCATTGTTATCCAACTCTCTTTCAACGTTATCTAATTATCCTGCGAGGTGCATGCCAACCGGTGATCCTTCTCGAGGGGGCGGGTCGATATCTCTTACCGGGAAGTTCCTTACGACCGATCGATTAGTCGCACCACCCCGTAGGGGTGGCTGTCCGACCGCGTAAATGCGCGGGCGCGTCCTTTTATATGAGCCGGTTTAAAATGGTGACTGTCGACAAGCTCGACCCGCCATTTTCCACGTCCTATCGAGAAAACGTATATCTTTCCCTTTAACCGAGCGCAAGAGGAAGCGCTTTTTTTCGCACCCTTCCACGAAGAAGTTCTACGATCGAGTTTGCTGTGTTAAATTTATCTTTACCGCGAAACGACGTTTGATTTATCCTCGCAGACTGCGATTAAATTGATCAAGGCAACAATTTTACATTTTATGTGTATAACAAAATTAACGATTTTTGGCACATTCAGTTATAAATATGTATTCATAAAATTAAATTGACGTCGACGTTAGTCCTATGCCCATTTTACATTTAATATTTCTACATCTCATGCTTTTGCGTGGTATACATTCCAATTGATTCATTTGAGCATGAACAAATAAATAGAAAAATAAAAATACGAATTCGAAAAATTGATCAATTTTCTAGAATAAAAAATTAGAAATCGAGCAATATTTACGCGAACATATTGCGTTGTGCGAAAATATTTCGATTGTCGATTCATTTGAGAGCAATCCACGATTCGCCGTGATGCGTTTGCGCAATAAACATTGCGGTACTTGCCGTAATAGCAACAAAATGATTCACCGCACACGTAGAGAGACTGTCCGCTCTCTCGCCTTTTGCATTACACCGCCTCGCACGGAACTCGTACTTTTCTAATGGTCAAAGTGTATTATTACGTAGCGTTCATATTACACGCGCGATTTAAACTCTTAAGTATATAGAATGGCTCGAGAGGAAGGATCGATACTGATGCATCAAGAATTTATTCACAAAGTATTCACACTGTTCAAGTGCCTTCAAAAATATTTTAATAATTTTTAAATAACGTTTATGCTCAATTTTATCTCTCAAGATTAAATCTGTATTTCTTCGTTTTTTGAAAATATTTTTTTTTCCTATTTTTTTCTCTAGTTGTATAAACTCTGTTATAGAAAAATTATAACATGTTTTAATTATCGAAAAAAAGTTTACAAATCGATTAATCAGAAATGGTCAACAAAATTGATTACCTACACTAAATTGTATAAAAAATTTCTAGTCGAAAAATTTGTCGACAACGTATAAATGTAAAATCCAAATGATAAAATTAATTGCCATTATATACCGATTAGATAATTCAAATTTATTGTTAGATATGACATATATTAAATATATTTGCTGTTACGCAATAAAAATTTTCTCATATGCATTTTTTTTCAATTTATATTGCGTGTTAATCATTGGAAAAAATTTGTACGCGACTTGTGTTTGCAAGAAATATATACATATATTGCAGAAATGCATATATACACGTATGACGGTAAAGAGGGAGGAGAAGGAAAAAAAGAGTAGATAAACACCTACCGACACTTGTACTTGGAACCGTAAGACGACCGTGCCGTTACATCTGGGAAATGGATATTGCGATGCGAACGTTAAAAATGTCGTCACGAGCGCGTGTAAGACCGACCATGAGCGTTGATGCCGTTAAGTAATACCCTACTTTACGCGAAAAAAAGCCTCTCCTCGCTCTTATATATAGGGCAAGTCCTGTAGCTAGCCGTTTATTCGTGTTCTCTCGCGCTCGTCGAAAGACTGCGGCAGGGCCTAATTTAATTAGCGCCGTAAACGCGGCTTGTCCCGGAAGGGGACTCTCGTTCTCCTCTTCTCGTATCTAAAATTATCCGCTCTCTCGCGACGAGCCTTTCGAGCTAAAGCGGATTTATTGTTATTACCACCGGCGAGGCGTAAGTTCTCGATTCTCAAAATTGATCCGCGCATCCGGAATGCGGATTAACGCGATTTCGTGGGGACTTTGGGAATTATGCACGAGGTCTTACCCTCGCACGATCTTCTCCCTTTCTCGCTCTGTCTCTTCTCCGGTCCTGCAACACCTCCTATAAAATCGGTCCCCTCCCGGAACTACCAGTGCAACGGTCCGTTTTCCATGCGTTCCGATCGAGGATCAATTTAGGTGTCAGGCGTCCATGTGTCACTTAGACGTTTTCACCGCCGTCCAAATAATTCATGCTACCCTTTGGGTATGCCGGTATAAACCCTCGCACGAAAAGCGCGCGAGTGAAAGAGAGAGAGAGAGAGAGGGAGAAGCGAGAGACGTGGAAAAAAGGTGGAATGTACAAGAAAAACGCGGGTTGACCGTTCGCCGACGGCAACTAGGGAGACGTGTTGACGTGAAAAACCAAGCGTACGCGCGTAGCCCTCGAGAAAGGCAACATTCTTTATTCAAAACTCTCTGACTTTTACTCACTGTTCGCATTTTTCGTAGCCGATTCGCGAGATTGCCGAGTGTTCGGCGACGCGAGTAAGTCTTGAAGAAAATTAATCTAAAAAAAAAAAAATTATTTCACCAGACAAACGATATTAACAAGACATCGAGAAAGAGGCGATGTGCGCGATCTCTTTTTCAGATCGGAGAGCGAATAAATTTTTGAAGAAAATTAATATAAAAAAAAATCATTTCAGAACAGACAGAAAGTATTAACGAGAAAGAGGCGATGCGTGTGATCTCTTTTTCAGATCGGAGATTGGTCCCCGATGCCTCGGAAAAGCATGCCGTGTCGTTACGCGTTCGAGTAATCGTCGGGAACACGCGCATCAACCCCTGTCACCGTCCGAGTAGTTTCGCATTACGCAGACAGAATATTTATCTCGTAACGGAGCGGAGGCAACGCTAAATAATTGATCGGGAAGGGTGGGGACCGATGCACCTCGCTCTGTAGAAGAGAAAGGGGTGGAGAGAGGATCCGAGAAACGATTCCCTAGCAATTGGTCGGGGAATGGAAGAGCGACAAGTGATCCGCGAGTCGATAAGTCTCCTAGTTAAGGAAATTATTGTATATACTTGATTTTCTCTCGACAGCGACGTAACGTCATAAATAATTTCCAATCATTTTCCACGCGGGAGAAAAACGCATCTTCGTATATAATTACGACGCCATTGCGGTATCTTGGCGCGGTAATGGCTCCATTAACCGATTGCCAATGCAGTGTACGACACACAATGCAATCAGAGAAAACGGCTGGTCGTTAACGATTATAAGCGATTCACGGAGGGGGCTCGATTCGGCTTTATTCTTATCCCGCCCCCTCGGCTGTTTTCGCCGCGATATAATCAGGGAGAACGCTCTTTCACTCTCATACATCTTCATACATTCTTCTATTCGCGGCCTACGCGCGGAACGTGATATGAAACAGAGACATCAATTTCGTTACGGCGCGCCCATGTGACCGCGCGACACCTACACGCCCGTACCCCAAATTGTTACGTTCCCCGGGGAACCGGCTCGTGCGACCGTGGGGGGTCCGATGCACCCCCTCGATTTGGGGTCTTTCGCGCGCGAGGGATCCCCAGTCGGTGAGTTAAGGTAGGTGCGCGCTTCGAGTGCCTGCAATTTTACGCTACTATCTTAATATATCGATTAAATAAGGAGCGGATCTGGGAATATGTAATCGCAAGACATGATAAGTGAAAAAATATGAGAAATAGACATACAAAATAATCTTCCTTTTATTAATGCAATGTAAACCTCCTCGCACCCCTTCTGAGATGAATCTTCGACCCAAGGGAGGATAAGCGTGTCTCGATGATTGGCCTGTTGTGAAATCGTACACCGTGTATCGAGGGGTCCATATGCGCGCAGAAGCAAGTGTTCGCCCGTTCGTTCGTTCGTTCGCAAAAGATCAAATGTAAATTTCGGTTGCCACGGATCTCCATTACAAGTCGATTACACGGGTTGATACGCGGTATTTAACATATCGTATACAATCGACGACGATGATCGGGGATTTTTCGCGAGATGGGGATGCACTTGCGAGAAGGGAGAATAAAATTTAAACGCCTGCAATTTAATTTCCGCCTGCGAGCAATTTGTGCATCGAATTCGCGTAGAAATGGCTGACGTTATACACTGATAATTTAATACGCGATAATGTTTTTAAATAAATTTTCTCTGCTTTATAAATGATCTATTTTTAAGTTTCACGAATTTATTGTCAATACAAAGTAATTTAGCAAAGTCAGTCTTTTCTCGCAATACTGGCATTTTTTTTACAAAATAAAATATGCAGTACCTTCTCTGAAAACAATTCGCTCGCTTGCCGTTTGTCTACTTACACATTAATTTTTTTATATTTATCAAAATAATATTTATTCATGACCGCATTTGAAAATCGCGCAGTAAGACAATCTGTCTGATTCTTCACACGTGCTGCTAAAAATACGAAAAATTATACGTGAAATCTATTTCTCCTTGACATTTCAATGACTGACAATCTTAATTTAGAAAAAGCGATTTTTTTCAATTGAAAGTTAAAGAATAAAATTGCATTTAAATAATCGTTATCACGCGCGCCTCGTATAGTTGGAACGAATCGGTGAAATTAATTTCACTCGGCGAAACAGCGGATTGTAGAGAATCGAACGAACCGATCGGGAGTCACTTTGGAGCAGCTTTATCTCCGCTAAAACATTCATGCGCGGGACAGTCACGGACACCGAAGCCGGAATGGAAAATCGACGTATCTCTCGAAATTACCCCCGCGGTGTGCAGACTATACGAACGAAACTTTCCGTCTCCCCACGGGGCTTCCCCGATTTCTGCCGCTCTCGCAGCTGCGGAACTTTAAACTTCGTGGCCGACCGAGAATTGCCCTGAAGGGGCCCCCGCTATACGGAGATCCTAAGAGTTTGCGACGCGACTCTCGGTCGAATATGTATCTGCAACATTCAGGGGGTAGAGGGAGGGAAAAAAGTTTCGCTGCCACGGGGGGACGTATAGATTCGCGTCGATATGTAGAGTCATCGTTATCGCAAAATTCAAAGTACCTCGCGAATAAATCGTTGTACGCATCGATATATGTCTGTGTAAAAACCACGGTCTTATAGTATACAGGTCAGGACACTCATTAAAATGAAGCGTATAAAAAATGTAACCAATATGGCGGCCAACTCAGGCGTGCCATATAATTAATATATTTTACTATGTTTAATAAAAATTTAACAAAAACTATTCTTAATATTTAATAAACTGTCAAAATAAAAACAATCTGCGCTGGCGCACATTGAATAAATCTGCCTGAGTTGGCAGCCATATTAATTACACTTTGTTACGCTTGACAGCATGTGGTCGATATAGAAGTGTTCTGACCTGTATATATAAGACCGTGGTAAAAAACTACAAAACGATTACAGAATAAAAAAAAAAGTGATACGCCCTCTTAATCCATAAAAGAGAAGGAAGAGGATAATATCGTTGCGCGGAGCGCCATCTGCCTGAAACATTCACGTCGGAGCGGAAAAGTTTTACGCGAGGAAAACAATAGTCCCATACGTCTTACGAGCACCTATATTCGCCCGTTGTTTCCATTGTTGCGGCTGCGATACCAAAGAGAGGCAAAGGGGGTCCAGCGAAAAGTACATATGGCTGCGCAGGGTCGAAGGAGATGCGCAGAGGGTGGCTGGGCGAGGCGGAAAGGGAGAGGGAAGTAACATCCGCCGCCGTTGCCGCCGCAACACCGCATATAAATATACCGGGCAAGTCGGCCAGAGTGAAACATTTATTTAGTACCAGGGGATTTTCCAAATGGAGGGAAAGCGGGTGCAGTAATTCGGCGGAGGCCACGATAACTCGGTTAGCCGGCAGACTTTCGATCTGTATTCTGTCTACCGAGGAGTTTATCACCGTGAGAGCGCATTCTCTCTCCTCCGACTCTTTCTCTCTCCCCTTATATATGTTATACCGTGCCGCCCTCTCCCGTTGTTATTGTTATCGTCGGAGTTTTTCGTTTTCTCCACCACCCGCCCGATCGCGTGTCGATTTTCTCCCACGCGCGTATTTCGTTATATTTTCGATCGTATACCTAAGCTAATACCAGGGTAATTAATAGATGGACAATTAATGGATATCAAGAATCACGTATAGCTATAGAATTTGTTTCAGATATATCTTTGAATTTCGAACGAAAAAAATGATTGGTAATAAGTTCGCGCGCGAAATCTCGCGCCTCGGGCACTTTTTTGGTCGTGAGATCAAAGTTCACGAGAGAGAAGAGGCTTAGCCTCTCATCTCTCGTGAAATATTCCTCCCCGAGAATTACTACCTAATTCATTTCTTCATGATTTTTTGATTGATTAAGAGGAACTCCGAGCTGAGACGGGTAGAACGTCGCGAGGAGATAAAAGAATGCTTAATTTCCGGCTGGCAAGAGGCGGCCGGCTATAAGAATCGAGAAACTGTTTATACAATTCTTTTCAATCATCATACGACGCTCGTTCGACCGATCGAGATATATAATAATTGCGCGGCATCTCCGAAAAGAGATGCTTGAGAAAGTTATTCTGAAATAAATGATTAAGTAAAAGCGTATAGAGTTGAAAAAGTGACTCCCGAAATTAATGACGCTTGTCGTGAAAAATTTGCGGATACACGCTGTAGTTTTCAATTCCGCCGCCATCTATATTCTTCGCCGCTTTATTTTACTATTAACGTCACGGGATTCGGGGATCATACATCGCCGGCTAACTCATTTACATTTTGAACGAGATTAAGAAGCGCGTAAATATTATACTCGGCCGGCGTTATGGCGCGGCGCGATTAAATACTCGTTGCTTTCGAGGTACGATGAAATTAATCCGTTACGGTGTGGATTTATATCCTCGGCGTTACCGTCTCGCGAATGTCCTCATCTAAATCATCGCCGAAAAGTCTCATTGGCGTTCCGCGAATTAAGAGTTAACTAATTAATTAATTAAATCTTTAATTGGCGCGGAACATTCCAGCAGTTAGCGCTAATTGCAATTTAATGGAATATCAAGTCGACGCGGAGTGGCCCTAACTTCGTTTTACATTGCCCCGTAAAAAAAAAGTTTCACAATAGCGGACGTCAGTCACTTGTAAGATGAAGGAAATAAAAGATGAAGAGGAGGAGAGTAATTTACTTTCACGTCGCGTCCCGTGCCTTTAGTTAAAATAATTATTATATATAGAATTCACCTATATAAAATTTAACTTTGATTTTTAAATGTACATTTTTTTCTCGTTTATTATATCGAAAAAAAAGTTTAATAAAATTTTCTTACATACTACTATACTACTACTTAGCATACATTTTTCTCCTCGGTTCATTTGTCGATTAAATTGGCGCGCTCTTGATGCAGAAGCGTTTAAAAAACACGTGCCGGTGCGGCCAACGATCTCGTCATAGGAGGGTGAAATGTCGGGAGATACAGTACGATCGGGGCGAAGAAGAAACGTGCCCGAGACTTAATAGAAATACAATAGAGTACATTGAGAGGGTGGCCGCCCTCCCCAGGCAGCAGTTTGGCTCGGAAGATAAATCAAACTCCAATACGCTAAGTGGTTACGGATGACGTAAACCAGACTTCTGTGCATCCCGGGCTACGACCGCGCGTCCCGAGATTAAATTGTATTTAATTTCGAGCTCCATGAAATTCAGCCGAGGACAAGTCGCTGCGTTTCCCGTTAAACGAAAAATCGGATTAACGACATAGATACGATATCTCGTGACGTTTTCGCTTCGATCGAGAGAGGCGAGGGGGCCTCGCATTTCTATATGAAAAATATATGATTTCACTATGTTTGTACATTGCGAATAGTTGAGAGCAAATGGATTTGATTGACATTCCGTAGCATCATTTTTCTAAATTAATTAAAGAAAGAATTTTGCGTCACCATAAATATATTGACTTCATGGGCGCCCGCAGGATTTTTTCCAGGGAGAGGTATGATTAAAATTTTTTTGTTCCTTATTATTATTCTCTCTTAATTTCTTAAATCCAATTTTTTTTATTATTTTGTTGTTTTAATATTTTTATAATATATTTATATAAAATATATTTATAATATAATTTTTAAATAAAATTGCAAATAAATTCCAGTGTTTATTCACAAGGAGAACAAGAAATGCTTAATTTTTTTTACTGATTCCAAGGGGGGCAAATGCCTCTCCCCCCTGCGGACGCCCATGATTGTCTTGATTAAAAACTCTGTTAATTCCACACGTTCATGGATTATTAATCGATAGTGCCCTATGACTTATTAACGATCGCGAGAAATAACAAAGCATTCGCTTTAAGGACGAGGGAAACTTTAACCAGACTTTTCGTTCAAAGCCATCCGGGATTTTCAGGTGGCGGCCATGTTTTCATTATACCGCGCTATGTCCGGTGCTCGATCACGTTGTCTCTTACAAATTTCTCTCTCGTTCTCTCGCTGCCTCTTTCTCTCGGTCTATCCATTCCGGACCCTTTTCCACCCCCTGCCACCCCCATCCTTTCTCCAACCGCTCGAGTGTGGCTGTTCCAGCTTTTGCAAAAGCAGTGATATTTCAACAGCTGCGCCGCTCTCGGCGTTGGATCTCGCCTCAGTCAACGAGAACTCTAATTTCATTATAGCAGGTCTCTTGGGTCAAAAACAGGGCCGTAGTATAACTGCGTCACGAGAGGACAACGTGGTCGCGCGCACGTGGTCTGTATTCGCGATTTTTCGAAGATCGAGTCTTTTTTTTATCATCCCGATTTTGTTTACATATCGACGTGCAACACATACAAATATTAAAATTATTCGAAACGTAAATAATACATTTTCTACTTACGCGTTCTTTACCAATCGATTTTTAAAAAATTGCCCACGTCGCTATTAGAATTTTCCCCCATGAATTTTTAACCCCCGGAATTGTTTCGACATAATATATCCCATCACGGTAATCGCAGTACATCGTTCTCCATTTCTCCGTTAGCCTTTGCCCCGAAATTGGTGTGATCAGCACGCGTGATCGTAATGTTTCCTGCCGGTATCCGCGATACCTTATTGGCTAGTAAAACTGCCAATTGTCTCAAAAGCTCGGCCTCGGCCCAATAATGAGGGATTAAATATTAAGGGGCGTATCCTGCGTGAGGTCTCGCTCAATGTTCCTTTGTTTTACGGCGATACGTGACCAGAAAGCGCAACATGGCGAGCCGAGAGAGAGCACCTAACGCGATTAGACCCCTAACGTTTCTTTTCTCCCGGTCGGAGAAGAAGCTAAGCTTCGGGAGGACGCGGTCGTCCGAGATTGGATGCGATACCACCGCGGCCACTGGAGAGAGGGAGGATTTTAAGGCTATTCTCCTTCACGAAGAAAGAAATCAACTTTAATGCATACCGTTCGCATTGTACAGATGATTAACTCGAAATCGGTCGCATCGCTGTAAATGGATATATTTAGTCGGCGGATGGATGTTCTTCGTCCCTTCATTTCACCCTCGTAATTACCAAGTCTTCTCTCTCTCGAATCGGAGATCTTTGTGGCAAGATTCAGTCGGATTCTCGTGTCGCAAAAATTATCACCTCTTAATTACATAGATTTCTCTATCTTTCTTCCCTTTTCTTTTTTATAATATACATTTCTTTTATTTATAAATTATATAGTAGGAATATCTTCATAAAGAAGAGAGAGAGAGAGAGAGAGCGCTTTATATTTTATTTTTGCAATTCGCGGGAGAGAATAAGCAGATTTTATGCACAGAAAAAAATTGCGCAATAACTGTCGCAGGACATAGATATTTTTACCGCAAACGTCGGGTGTTTGTCACGTTCGTTTTAGGCGGAGTGCGATTCTCATGAAGAATGCAGAGTCGACAAGGATACCGGCTCATTCGTATTAGGCCAACAATGGAGGCGCACCAACGAGGACTTTTAAATGTTTCACGAATTTGTCGTGTCGACATCGATTTTCAGGAGTCGTGCGCAAAGAAGCAACCCGAAAAGTAAAACGTTGCTGTGCGTAAAATAATTCGCAGAAGAATTTATCGGCAAAATAAGAGACGTTCATTCCTTGATCAATCTTTTAATTTTACTTTGTGTCCTAAAAGAAATTATACTTTCTTCTTCTCCCAAAATTTTACTATAACAGTTTTGATTTTATGTTAAAAAGAAGCTATACAAGTCTCTCGTTTCTTAATTTAAAAAAAAGAAAAAAGATAGAAAAGTAAACGGAGAAGAGAGAGGGAACAAGTTGAATACACATCGCAGCGTCTGAAAGATATAAACATGTATCTCGCAATTTCCTTAGCATCCTTAGTGAATAATAATCGAGAAATGAGATATTAATCGTTTTTTTCACACAAATCTCATCAGGAACTCCGGGCCGATTCAATCTCGTTCGATGGAACGGCGCCGCAGTTATTCCGGATGGAAGCACCGCACCGGTGTGTGCCGGCCGTCAAAAAGCGAACAAACAAACCGAGGGGATTTAATAGGTACGCGCAACTAGGCCCGCGATTACGCGCGGACCGCGTATATAAAGAAACTAATGGGCATGCCCGACGTTCTTGCGTGGACTCACAAATTGCCCGCGCGGATATATAGTGGTACACAACAGCCGAAGGTCCATCTCGTAATATCATATCATGCGATCGCAATCGGCCATAATTAACGCTGCGTTATTCTGCATAATTTGTTAGGAGGCTTGCGCGCGCGGTCGAGATCGTGCACCGGCAATAAATAGGTATTACAATTGCCACCGACGAGAAAGAAAGGGATTATATCACGCGAAATGTAGCTGCATGTGCGTCTTTCAACATTGTTACCTTTGTACTCAATTTGCTCGTTCATACATTCAATTTCATTTCACATATATATTTACTCGCATTATTTTTGCATTTTTATTACATCCTTGCGTCTTATGGAATTTTTATGAAGATTTTCAATTTTTTAATATCTTTTTTAAATAAATCAATAGAATAAATGATAAAAGAAAAGTCTTTTTCTCTCTTTGATATAGACATATGTAGAATCAAAAGTGGTGAGCAAAAATATTTTAATATATATTAGAAATAAAATATATAATACTTTTGTCTCTTATATTATTTTATTGAATTATATAAATAATTAATGTAAAATATCTTTACACAACAAAATTCTATTTGAAATATATAAATAAGTATTTCAAACATATTTTATTAAAAACTTTGTATTATCAAATGAAATAATTATTTCTCTCATTGTATGAAGATTTCGTAAATTAATATTAAATTCATATCGTTATTTTGCTGTGAATATACATAATTGCATGTTTTGTTACTTTTCTAATTATCTTTGTTACTGCATGATACTTAAAATAATATTTGAAATATTATATGCAAGACCTTAATAAAAAAATTTTAAATCAGAATTTCTGATACTTTCTTTCGAAAATACTATATCTATCTTGGTAATTTCAAAAAAAAATGTTTTAAATAAACTTTTTTTACATATTTATATTTATTATTGTAACAAAAAATAAATTTTCAAATAATATATGTTATTAAACAAAAGTATTGAAATAATTAATTTCCAGAATCTGCGATTGAAATATGCCACTAAAATGATTTTATTGCGTATCAGAGAAATCACGCGTCTAGTATAACAGATAATTGCAAATGATGCATTTTCAATTCCTATATCGCCATCGATACGTGAAATGCCATTTGATTCGATTCAATCTATCGGGCGAAATGAAAAAAAGACAAATATGCACGTGCGTTTAACGAAGATATTTTCTCCGATACGCGCAATGAATCAAGAAAACAAATAATTTAAACCTGAGAGAGAGAAATATTTCCTTCAATACGTAAATTGTAGACGAGTAATGGAAAATGACGTATACACGCGTGCACCGTGCCAACAATATTTCTCATGTTTCCCTTATAATGTGCGAATCAATTTTATTGCCAACGCAACACTCGGAAACGCTATATGTGCGATAAATAAATCCCAGTTCGCGTGATTCTTCGAATTTCACGTTGACATAAATCAAGAATGCGAAATATCGAAAAACAACGATGTTCGACAAACAAAACGACGGTATAGAACTAATGCCCGGTGTTTTATTGCCATCGATATTTTACTATCCGATACCGATTTATGAAGCAACATATATAACGCTCGTTTTTCGATACCTATTACTAGCTACTTTTATTCCTGCGAGTCTTGAATTAAGAGAGCGCGCTCGATATGAAACTTTAACCATCAAGAAGCTACATGAACAAGCGGAGTATTACGAAACTCGATTGGCGCGAGATTAAAAAGTCCCGTAATCCGCTGCAACAGCATCACGGCACATCGCGTCAATGTACAAAGTATCGTACAAACGAGGCGCGCAAAACGATGTTGCAGCGACGGGAAGGAAGAAAGGGATACGCGAGCTTTCGCGCGCTCCGCGTTCAGAGGGAAAAAAGATCCTCGCGCGCGCGCTTGAAGAGGGTTGCGTGGGCAGGGGTGGCAATTGCATAAGAACGAGCGAGAGAGAGAGAGAGAGAGAAATGGAACGAGCTGGGAGCGAAAGAGAGAGGGAAAGAGAGGATGCAAGGGGGAGAATATATAAGTGAGACAGAGTACTAAGCTAGAAACTCATTATGCGCTCGCTCCGCCTCTGCTGTTCGACGAAGCGGCGGCCAATCGGATACTGCCGGATCGTAATCGCGCCGGTGCACGGTTTAATCTCGGCATCGCGCCCGAGTACAGCACGGTCGTGGTGCATGCCGGCGATGCACCCCGTTGCAAGTGCATGCCGCCGACGTATGTATACGTACGTATACTCTGCTGTTGTGTTTAAGCGATGTGCATCCATCGCCGCGAGCTGCATCATACGAGGACGCAGTGAGAGACCCTTCGCGCGCATCTAAGCTCCTTCTGCTCCAAAGTTACGATGTAATTCTCCGGGCGTTAGAGAAACCGCAAAGCTCCTCCTAATTCGAGGCTCTATCAGCCGTAGTTTATACGTATAATTGAGCCTTCATGTCTCAATAAGAGGGACATTTTTAGGAAACAATATTTTTTGATATTATCCTATCTGATATTATTATAAAATTTAAAAATGTTGTAATATACTTTGCGTTTAAAATAAACCAATAAAAAACCTCGCACTAATCTTATGGATTTTGGCTCTCGGTGAAACTGGCTGAAATTATAATATATTATAGTTTTTGACTCACTAATCAAAAAGTCTGCACGGGCACTTGAAAATGGCTAGTTTTTTGCTGCAGCATTTAAAGTGTTGAATTTTATTTCAGTAATGTTCTACATCAATTTTTTTGTAAGAAAATTCGAAAATTCTGATTTTAATGAAACTATGAAACTTTATATATATGTTGGAGGACTAAATAGATGAATTTATAAAGATTTAGCTGCTGTTAGAAACGCTTTTAAGGGATTAAACCATCGTATATATGTGAAAAGGTTTAAAGGATTAAACATTATTTCAATATCATATTGTCCCATGATTTTCAGAATAAATTCTAAGAAAAAAATCTTTTCGTATATATGAAGGATTTATTTAATTCTAAGGGATCCTTTAGAATTAAAGAAAGAATTGTTTCTTAGAATTTACTCTGAAAATCATGGAACAATATGGTATTGGAAGAATTTTATAAGAGTTCTCTGATTAATATTTATCACTTTAATAAAAATATTAATATGTACATAGTAAATTTTACTAAGTACAGAGTAAAATTAATCAAACATATTTTATAACTTATTGGGGTAGATATTTTTTATTGTAGTCAATATTAATTAAGAGAAACTCTTATAAAACTCTTCTAATACCATATTGTCCCACAGTTATCAGGATAAATTCTCACTGTGTATAAAGCGGTGTTTTACTTTTCTCGAAATATATCGAAAAGCATTCGAGATATCAAAAATATTTTATATAAAAATTTTATGGTAAAAATACTTTTATTTATCAACATTAATAAAATTTTGAAAAATAATTAAAATTTTTAATGTGTTTTTTAAATATTTTTTAAAATTATTTTTTAAACTATTAATGCTGATAAATAAAAGTATTTTTACCATGAAAATTTTATATAAAATATGTTTTGATATCTCAAATGTTTTGGAAATATGTATATTTCGAAAAAAGCAAAAACTGCTCTATATATGTATGAGGGATGGTTTCACCCCTTAAAACTGTTTTTGTGCAACAAGAGAATATTTCTAAATTCCTCTATTTAGCAATATGTATAAAGTTTTATTAAAATTGTATCAGGATTTTCGAATTCTTTTGCAAAAAAGAATGATGAAGAACCTGAAATAATGTTAAAATTAAACACCTTAAATGGCTGTAATAAAGAAAGCCATTTTCAAGCTTTGCGCCTGTGGAGATTTTTGATCAATGAATCAAGAATTATGCAGTTTCAGCCAATTTCACCGAGAGCCAAAATCCATAAAGTTTATACGGGGTTCTTTGCCATATAATTGCGTAATGCGAATGTGAAAATCTCTTCTATACATCGCTCTTTATTCATCGTCAGTGAAAATACATGACCCCGCTGCATCGGCGTTAAATAAAGGCTAATAAAAAAAAAAAAGGTATGAGAGAGCGGATTCGCGACGCACAGGGCGTTAATTTCATTGTCAGTTTGGAGCGACAAAATATCCGACGTCTCGTAAATGTGTATGTACGATCGAATGCATCGTGTGTTGCATCGATAACCGCGCTTTCGCGCGAAAATACGCCAAGAGAGGACATGCAAAAACAGCCGGCGCGCGCGAATGACAAAAAGAAATTTGGCCGCCAGTCATTCAGCCGCCGATGTTGTGTGTTCAGCGAATTACCTGAATAATTGAGCTCGACCGATGTTCTCGCATTTGCACGGCCAGTAGCAGAACCGCCCTTGGATGGATACCGATTGTATTTTTTTTTCTTTTTTTTTTTTTTTTTCGAAACGTCCAACGCGACGCGCGCATTTTACGCGTCCTTTTCATTATACATTTATAAAAGCGATCGGAAATTTTACTCTCTTTCTCTCTCCTCTCTCTTTCCCCCCTCTTTCCCCCTTTTTTTAACGGGGCTCAATTTCCCAGCCGTACGTCGAATCACACAATGACATCTCTCTAAATGTAAAATAAATATTCAACGCCGCTTGGGAATAATTCAACGGCTATAAAAGTGGATACGCGTTTGATAAAACGCCGTATGAAGAATTCACGGGAGGATTCGTATAACACTGCAATTGCAAATGCAACAACGTTTTACATTCGCATCAAAAAATATCCGGAAGAATATAACAAAGATAGATGTTCTTCCGCAAAAGGGGCGAGCAAAATATAGCGTTTGAGATAGAGAACAAAAATATTTATAACAAAATATTTTCTTCCACTGGAATAATTAGCTTAAAATCATAATTATTTATTTATACATCAATTAAAATTCTATTTGAACGTGCTCATCTCGCTGATTTGAGGATGGCGAAACGAAAATTAATTTTTAACGTACAAAGTAATTTTTTATATAAATAGAAATATCTATTTTTTTTAACTTGGAAAAAGTGTGCGCAAAATAGCTTCTTATATTTAACATACATTTTTTTCGCTTTAGTCTTGATGTTAAGAAAAGTGAAATCGGATCGTACACAGTATTTAAAAGAACGCAAAATCGCGTAACGACTTTGGTAAAAGGGATACAGGGTGGTCGGCATCATGTTTGAGGGAAGGGGGTACGAAAGAAAGAGAGACCGCGAAAGGAGCCGCGAGAAAGAGAAAGGGAGGAACTGACAGAGGGAGGCTGGAGAGAGAGAGAGAGAGAGCGAGAAGAGAAGGAGGCGGGTGGAATAAAAGAGGGAGAGAAGGAGAGAAAGGGAAGGCACTCGTACACGTTGAAATTGCCCGGCCATTAACGATACTATGTTATTACGCTTGTCCTTTTTTGCTCCACGGCCTCCACTCGCGAACGCGCTCAAGCCGTCGGCGGCCATCTTGGAATATAGGATTGAGAAAGGAAAAGCGCGCAGGGAGAGAAACGGGAGAAAGAGAGAAGACCGGCGCTTTTTGTCGCGCCGTCTCTCCTCTCGAAGCCGATCGACTTCGATCTTCGTCGAATCGATCGATTAGCGCGAACCGCGAAACGACTTATATGCACGAGTGGAGTTTATTTCGGGAATTGAAACCGGTATAATTTTCGGTGAGGTCGATTTTTTTTTCGACGCGACACGTACCTGAAAACCCTCGTGTAACTTGACGTTCAATTACCACGTGTACATTGTTCGGGAGTAAAACGAGAATCGAGGCGTATTTTAATTCGCACCCCCGGATTTATTTTCGCAAATTGCATGAGTGCATTTAAATGTCGCGAGACGCGAGGGAATAATGCGAATCTTTTTCTATATTTCTCTCTGAGCAACAATGCGAGAAGAGGATTAACTAGTCTAGTGTCGGAGTCGAGACGTCATAGACGGAGAGCAGCGAAAGGGGAAAAGCCGGTGATCAAGTGTTTGAGCGCCCTTTAGAGCGGCTCGTTTCTACATCGAGGGAGAGAAGGAGGGAGAAAGAGAAAGAGAGAGAAATATAGAAAGAGAAGAGATGAGAACGACGAGGGTGGGGAAGATGGAACTGCATTATTAGTCGTTACCTATAATCTCCACTCGGTCGCTCTCATCGATATCGATAGTCATTTCGCATCGACTTTTGACCTCACGTCGGAGAGACTGTAATCAATCGTAAATCGTGTCCAGCTCTTTTTTACGAAGCGTTTAAAGACAAAACGATCGCGACGTGGGCAACTATTACCCCGTTTCGCCCTCCTCTCTCCTCCCTTCCCTTTAACCCTTTTTTTCCTCCCTCTTTCTCGTTCCGTTCTTTACAATCTCGTCGCGTCGCGTCTCGCTATATATGTATATGTATGTATTTGCGGTGCCAATTTCCCAAGACCGTCATTTGCCGGAGCATTAAATCGTTTTGGACTCCTATTCGGCACGACTGATCGTGACTTGTGACCCCGGTCGATTTTGTATGGAACGGAACAACACTGACATCTCGGGGACTCTTCGCCGAGAGAGATAGTCTTTCAGTCGCATTTCAATCCGAAAACGCGTCAGTGTATATTTTTTTAGAGAGAGAGAGAGAGAGAGAGAGTTTTTAGACGCACTGGAAAAAAAATTTCATTACGTTAACAAAAATTCTGTTCGAAAATAGGCGAAACAGAATTACTGGTTGAATCTTCCAGAATTCCCTTTAATGCAATAAGCAAGCTTGTTTGCGCAACAAATCAGTTGTAGAGTCCATTTTCGAACAGAATTTTTGTTAATGCAGCAAGATTTTTTTTTTTCCAGTGCGAGATTTTTCACGAAAGAAAAAAAATATCGATCGGATTTATTAATGGAATTCGCGAATTAATCTTTCGAATCGAGAGCGAGGAGCCTCGTGATTCTTACGTCCGCAAGTACCATCGGCTTTAAGCCCGTGTGTCGTAAACCTTGCCGCTTTATTTGAATTTCAAATGCGGCCGAAATCCACGTCGGTATCCAACAGCGGATCTTCTTTACGATACTCTACATTTACCTTGATATCTACCCTCCGCTATAATTCGCGAGGCTGAAGTAAGGAGTGTCACACGTTGCGATACGTCAAGTCGAGTTCGGATATGAATAAATAAACATGAGAGAAAATATTTATCGAATTAAGACAGAAAATGATATCGAGATACGTGCCCAATATCTTGACAAACGTGATAAATGCGTGCTACATATATTTGTCATTTAATATACATATATGTAATAACATGATATGTAATAAATGTATTATATTTGCCATATCACTTACAAGATATTACTACAGACGACTGTTATCTTGCTTTTTAATTTAAAATATTTTTTCTTTCTTTAGTTGAATATATTTCTTTATTATATTATTAAATAACAAGATTACGATACATGAAAAAATTAGCTTTCATGACTAAATCGTAGCTAAAATTTATTTAAAATTTAATTATAATGGCTAATTAGTTTCCGTGTAGTAATTTTATATATCTTAAAAATATTACATATATGCACGATTGTCATCTTGCTTTTTAATTCAACATTTTTTTTTCTTTCTTTATGTTGAACATATTTATTATATAATTAGATAACAACACGAAAAAAAATTAACTATTATCTATAGCTAAATTTTAGCTGTCTTTATATTAAACATGTTTAGTTATCATGCTTATTAGCTATGATAACTAATATTTTTTTAGTTATAGAATTCTCCGTTAAACTATAACTAAAAAATATTAGTTATCATAGCTAAAATTTAGCCATGATAACTAAATTTCATGTGTAATATAGGGACAGCTAAAATTTAGTTATAGTACTATACTAATTTTTTTCCGTGTAGTATAATTTTATATAACTTAAAAATATTACATACCTGTATATGCACGACTGTCATTTTGCTTTTTAATTAAATTTTTTCTCTCTTCATGTTGAACATATTTATTTATTATACCCAAAGAGAATTTTTTCTTAGAATTTATCTTGAAATTTATAGATTGTGGAACAATATGGTATTGGAATTTTATATAAGAGTTTCTCCGATTAATATTTATCACAATTAAAAATATTAATATCGACTACAATAAAATATAAAATATAAAATATGTTTGATTAATTTGACTAAACTATAGTAATTTTCAATAATTTAAAAAAATATTTTAAAATAGATGACAAAAGAAGTAATAAACATAAAATATTTTATATAAATTTTACAATGCAGCATATTTTCAATCCAGCTTAATCGTTCATGATAATTTTAACATACAGCATAGTAATTTTCGACTTATTATCAGACATGAAATTTGTAGTGAATTTTTCGGTAAAATATAATGAAAAATCCTTCCCCCCTGTATAATTGGATAACAAGATTATAATATAGTAATTTTATATAGATGTATACAATATACATATATATTATATGTACATTGAAGAAAAAATTATTCAATTTATAAATATTTTAATACTGCCTAATAAATCATTTATTTCAAACAAATATAAATATTTTTTACATCAAATCAATATAATTAATTTCAAATAAATGATTTATTAGACAGTATTGAAATAAATATTTATCGAATTCAATAAATTTTTTTTTCAGTGTACAATGTGTATATCTATATGAAATTATTATATGATAATCTTGTCATCCAATTATATAACAAAATAAATAAGTTCGACATGAAGAAAAAAAATTTTATTAAAAAAGCAAAATGACAGTCATGCATATATATGTAACATTTTTAAGTTATATATATATATATATGCAAATCGAGAAAATAGAAAAAGATACGATCGTTTCAGTGAACTTTCGCGAAAATCCCCGATGTGGAAGTGGTTGAGGCTAAATCGAGGCTCGCTCGGCGAAAATACATCGCGTCGTTCGCTCTGATAAGATTTGTCGCCGCCCCCGAGACGACGGATCTGGTTTACGAGGAAGCTCGTCTCCGTCGCCGAGAGCACGCGATTATTATTAAAACGTGCCGCCGAGAGAAAGAGAAAGAGAGAGATTCGAGACTTGGAAGTCTGAGGGAAACACGCCGGCGCGGCTCCTCAGGGCTTCTAAATTAAATCGCGTTCCTCTCGCTCGTCGTTTTGCGACCGAAAGGGGATTCTGATCAGCGGCGGCGGCGACGGAGAGAGGGTGAGGTTGAGAGCGTTCCGGTGTCGCTCGCAATCGGGGGCGTAAAGTGTTCGCATAAAGCAAAGTCCATCGACTTTGGCTTCGACACCGAGATGACCCAGGTGCGCCGTGAAAACGCATCGGACCCCGAAGAATCTCTCTCATTGTGTCTCCGTTTTCGAATATACTGATTCTTCCGTTTCAAACTCGAATATTATTTCTATTACACAGTAGGAAAATTTGTATTTTTTTGTTAAAAACGGTTCCCGTAAAATGTTAAATTATTAAAACAATTGAAAAAGATGTAAAAATAACACAATGTACATCTATTTTTAATTTTACACAATAGATATGTTCTGTTTTATTAGTGACAAGATTTAGCTGTTCAAATTTACAGAAAAAAATGTTGATTTTTTATTTTATAATATAAGTGGAGATGATAAAATCTAAAATTAACTATTTTTACATTAAAGCTATGTTAATTTTATACAAAATTTATTTTAAATTACTTGAAGTTTTGCATTTATTTTGTGTTAAAATATTAACACAATATTTGTGTCTTCATGTAACCTATCTATATTATGTTAAATTAACACAAAAATTTCTATAGACCGTTTGGGACACGTGATATCTGTTAAATTTAACACAAATTTTTCAATTGTGTATTATTTTTATTCATATAAACAAAGGAGAAACGAGCTAATTAAAGCGCGGCAAATGATGTGCGAATTATTCTTTCTTATTAAATATATTCATTTTTATATTTTTTATATCAAATTTATTTATGATGATTATCGAATATTAAATGTTACTCAGTTAATAATCGCTTTAGGGTTAGGCGTAAAAAGCGAGAGACAGACTTTTATCTTACCTTGAAATCTCTTTACGCTGCCTAAAGTCACAAAATTCGGAATAAATTGTTACTAGTATACGTTTACGACAAATTTGCATCGTTACAAATATTGTTATATTTCGATCTCGAAATAAAATATTTATATTTCTTGCATACTTTCTAGTTTGCACAAACATCGAATTTAACTCAAAAACTGCTCCTCGAAACTTGAGACTTTCATTTATATTGTATTTCATAAATAAAATTACGCTCATGATTATGAGACGTAAGACGTATAATCGCTACAATTCAAATAGGATGAATAGAAATAAATAATAAAATTTGACTTACAGATCGCGTCGACCATTTTGAATATTTACCATCGGGATTCGGCGAGCCAAACTTGCGAGCCAAACTTTGTCAGGAGAGCCGACGAGGAACGACCGAAGGGGAGTTCTCGTCCATCCGGAGCTGCACGCCGTGTTATCATTGGAATGTTAAAAAGCCGTCTCCTCGGCCTTTTAACTCGGATTTATTCGAATTAAAAGCTCAGCGGGCCGCCGCGCGCGACGCGCAAGCAATGTCGGACTGAGTTGTGTCCGCTTCGCGCCAAAACTGACGCAGGCGCCACCTGGAGACGCGAAAAGTCATCAATGAAGTGAACTGTCGATAAGTACGTTTTCGTACCGACCGATTAAAAGTAGAAGAAATCTACAGTATCGATACTTGTACCTTTTGCGTTTATGTGAAGAGGGATTCAGAAGACAGATGATATTTGTGCAAAATTGTAGTTCTCTGCTTGTTTAGACGCGAGTTTTCTGAAATTAGAAGGTAGAATTATTATATGTTAGACAAAAATTCGTAAACGATTGTTGGGTGATTTAATTTAATTGTTAATTTGTCGAGCAAAATGAATGATACTAACGAATTGCCACCAGGAACAGCGTCACTACTTGAAGAACTCGAAAGTATATATGTTTGATTAGTGTTATTTTTCTTTCGTCTCTTCTTACTCTTCATTTATTATCACTCATACGATCTGTCCTGTAAAATATTGCAAATTTGTATTATATCATAAAATAGAAATTATTCAAAATGATAAAACAAATACAGAAATGTTTACATGCTGTGACAAGATTGTATATTAGAAAAGATTGAGAATGATAAAATTGTCTGTAACTTTACTTTGTATTCTTAATCTTAGTTAATTATATATTTATATATAATTCCATATTACTTAATTTTCAAATAAAATAAGGCCTTTTATTTAATACACTGACCTTTAAAGAATCTATTCATATTATTAAACAATTAACACTCGTCGATTTTTACTTCTTATCTAGAAAAACTTATGGTTTTATTAAGGGATGGTAGAACATTAATTGGCTATCTTAAAAGTGTCGATCAATTTGCTAATATAGTACTTCAAAGTACAATTGAAAGAATTCATGTTGGTCAGGAATATGGTGACATTCCAAGAGGTATTTTCATAGTGAGAGGCGAGAATGTTGTACTTTTAGGAGAAATAGTAAGTTTTACAAATAGAAAATATTTGTTATAATTCTGCTGATACTAATAATTATACATGATACCTAAATAAACACTTTTATATTACAGGATATAGAAAAGGAAAAAGTCCTACCCTTAAAAAAAGTGACAGTGGACGAAATTTTGGATGCTCAAAGGCGCGAACAAGAATCAAAGCAAGAACAGAAAAAACGAATGAATAAAGCTTTGAAAGAGCGAGGTTTTTCATATATACCTGACTTAAGTCATGATGATATGTACTGATATACAAGAGTAGCTTTCTTTTTGTATCAGTTTTAATTAATTTACGTGAATTAAATGTAACTGCTATAAGAGATTTTAATATAATGCATTACTTTTCTATCAAATATAATATTGTAGATGCAGAATATCTGAAAAATTTATCAATTATCTCCTCTATAAAAATAAAAAATGATGAAATCTAACTAAATGTGTTTACACGACTTTATATATAGTCAATCATACACTAATTGGAAATAATAGTTATAATCATGATTTATAAAATAAAAATCATAAGTCACATCATATAATCTAACTTTATAAATAAAATCAACATATTCTGCATGTGTTGTGTAAAACCCACAGAATTTTTACGTATTTATAAATCTTATTCAAGATGCACAAGAATTATAATAAAAAATTATTCTTGATATCATAAGATTACAATTATATTAAACCATTTTAAGGTTACAAAATAAATTGTAAAAATATTAATAGCATCTCACAATAGTTATATATGATGTTTATATTTCTTTTTATCAAGATTGTAAAGGAAATTAAATTCTTTTAAATGTCTTGCATTATATACATGTAATAATAATTTAATGTGACATAAACAGAATAAGTAATCCATTTACTGTCAAACACTTAATCTATATATTTGAGACAAAACTATATATAAAGTCGTATTAATAAACTTAAACTATAATGAGACAATTTTCTCTTTCCTCTTCTCAAAGTATACAAAACATCGAAATGTATATTTATAATGCTCAACGATATATTAATAACTAACGAGTTCTCGTAATAAATTAAAATGACGTCTCTTGAAAGCTATCCTGCATTTTCACAGAATTTATTTCGTCCGACTCATTCCGCGGCCTATTTTTGAATTCTTCGCTCGTCGTGCCTTTGACCGCATCTTTCCTCGTGGATCTTTTAGAATCGTTTCGTTGCAAGCTAGTCCCTCGTTTTCTCGGAGAAGAAGACTCTTCCTCCATCTTTTCAGTAGAATTATTCGTGCTACCGGATGCTATGCCAGAAGTATCAGACTCTGGCTGGTTACCGTCCAAACAACACAGTAAGCTGTCAGACAATGTATCATTGTTCAAGATATTTAAATCAGACTCAGATTGCTCAAAATCTCCCGTCCGCGACGTAAAACTGAGATCGACGGGACTGGCAGTTAAGACGCTCCTTGACAACAAATATTCTCTAAACGTGCTCGTTATAGACATCGAACTTTGTTGTGTACAAGTGCAACAATTTGCAACAGATTGGACACAGTTGTGCTTCTCGAGTGTGTCTATCTCGTTATTTTCTTTATTTTCGACATCCTTTATATGCGGCAGTATATTCTCCATGCTGTTGTATGTCTGGGATTCCTCCAAAATAGAAGCGCAATTTATTGTACTAATCATGTCTAAATTAGATCCGCGTAAATTGCAGCTGTTGTTGCCGGTGACGAGATTGCAAAGATTCGAAGTTGAAACTATCATTACTGGTTTTCTGGAGCGTGGGGTCATCATAGTTTCCTGTTACAAATTGTAAAAATTAATAATCTCTTATTGAGAGATGTATAATTATTATTAATATATAATTTTTAATATTATAAAATTATAATATTAATTCATTATAATATTATAATATTAATATATTGTAATTTATTATATATATCTATTAAATATTATTGATATATCATAAATATTTATGTACCTGCATGGCTTTTGTCATTTTCGTTGCACTTTGCGTAATCGGACTCATGCTTTTATCGTTGTTAGTTATAGGAGTCAAGATATAATCGTTAGTGACCATGCTTCGTCGTAATAAACTCGACGGCGTCGACGTATGTACAGCATACACATTCCTGAATCTGTTTCTTACAATCGGAGACTGTAAATTGCATGCGTTTTCGATACGTGGCTCAACGTTCAAAGTTTCGGCATGATTTTATGCTCGATGCACAAGTCTTTTTAGGGAAAGTTTCTATGTTTGGTGTTGCAGTGAATGCAAGTATAGATTCCGAGTCTAGTGACACTAATTTATCATTATTCGTTAACGAATTATCACAGTGATTTACATCTTGAGGAGAACACACATCTGGTGGTTCATCGAGTTGTCGCGTCAGTTTAGCAGTATCGGATAAATTATTGTCACTAGGCATTACATTAATCTCCTGTAAACTTGTACAGCTCCCATGTTCCATCAAACCTAAGCTCTGTTTCGCATCATTTTGCAGATTTTTTTCATCCAATTCCTCTCTCGTGTTTGTAGATTGATTACAGAGCTTCTTTTTCATTTTACAACTTGTGAAAGTTTCATTCTTAAAGCTATCTATACTACTACTCATGTGTTTGATATGTAGAAGATCGTTATTAGTAGTATCACAGTTTTCTGTGCTAAATTCATCGTTTGATTTGCTAAGGAGCATTCTTGCCGGAAGCAACGAATCTTCTAGTTTCTATATAATACATGCGATTATTAGATAAAAGTAGAATAAACGCTGTTATTAAAAAGACATAATAAACCATATAAAAGATAAACACTGAAAGATATATCTTAGAAAAATTAAAATTATACAAAAACTCACCGTCGACAATATATTCTCTTCACTGCTCGATCTAGTGATATTGCATCCAATATTATTGTCAGCGCACTTTTTGTGGCTTAAGATCTTTTTTTGAAAAATATGTTTTTTGATGGAATCTCCGAGACTCTTGGTTTTGCAGTTTTTTACATGCCTAGGTGTGCCTTGTCCATTTTCTTTGTTAAATTGTTTCACAAGTCGCCGTTTCTTGGCCGATTCCGGCATAGCTTGTATATGAGCATAAAGCTGAGCCAAAGCTGCTTGCGTATCTTGTGTAGAATTTGCTTTCGCTGTCAATTTGCGATCGACAAAACTGAATACAGTGTGTGCTGTACCAGTTGTGTCTGGTACAGACTCGTTCAACTGTAAACAATTGTAATTTTTTTATTATACTGCATAAGACAATACAGTCAAGTATTACTTTAAATTTGAAACTTACATCAGTCTTCTTAGGGCTTAATAACTTTCTTTCTTGCTCCAACCAGTATGCTCGTATATCTGTAGCTAATTTCGGTGGAATCTCGAATAATTCTGTACCTTTTCTAATCATTAATGCAACTAAACATGATAAATTCTGCGAATTGATATGCAAAGCTTCAGGGGATAACTTCCGTGGACACAATAAATGTGGTGTAAAGAGAGTGGCCAATGTAACGCTATTCATTTTGTTGCTATGCTCGTAACTCGCTGTCTTATTCAACAAAATAAGGATAGCTTTTAACAAAATTCTGTTAGAAGGTGGCAGGAGCAGCAGAAGTAATTGTAAAGAACTCAATAATCTCGCGTCATTTGTCTTTGCATCCAAGCTGCATAATTCTGCAAATAATATTGATCATATTATTATACATATATATATATAGCGTGCAAACAAAATATGCTCTTATTATTACCAGCTATCTGACAATGAGCTGGATAATGTAGATCTGTCAGGAGCGGCTCTGACAGTTCTGCTAGAAATCCTTTTAATACAGAAGCGCAATCATGTACACTAAATCGACCATCGTCAAGATCCAAAGATACACCTTGAGACATAGCTGTTTTTAAGTCTTGTTGTCTCGTTAACTTCCCAGTACGTCGAAATATTCCTTCTTGTACAATATCTATAAAATAATATTTGTAAGAGAAATGCATTTAAAAATACAATGAATGGTTAGTTAAAATGTTTACTTACTGTGTTCTTTAGACAAATAATCTATCAATTGAGTCACATGACTTATACTATCCTCAGATAACGTAACACCTTCTGTACCCTTTTCTAAGTTAACCGAAGACTTAGGCTTCTTGGTAAAGCTCAGAAGACCCCATTTTTTCAGTCTCGCTTTCTCATTAATACCATCGCTGCTAAAAAAAGGAACATTGAAATATATTATTAAAATACATGCTGTATATCTTATAATAGATATTTTATAGTAGCAGCTTGTAAAATTACACGAGACAAATAATCGAGCGTTGAAAATGATTAAGCGATGAAACGCAGATAATAAAACAGATGTTATTTATTAGAAACGAGATGTCTGTCAACGGTATATCAATCACGGACAGCCGAAACGGAAATACAATCGGGAGAGTCGAGGGGGGACATGACTTACTCCTCCGTATTGAGATCCAATTCGAAGGACAGGTGCATCCTCACGAGCGTGTAAAATTGTTCGGGATTGACTTTTCGCATTCTAAACGCCAGCTTCCCGTCCACTCCGTCGTTGAAATCTGCCATGGTTGATTGCTAGCGGCTCGTATTATGTATACAAAAATTTAAACGCGCTCCTACATGTTGAATCCGACCATCGGCAGTGGTGCCACACATAGAAAAAGCGCGAACAGTCACGAAGCACGAACAATCTAGATGCAAATCTCGCTCGCGTTCCGGAAAAAGTCCTAGGGAATTTCTGTTTTTCCGAGTTCTCGCAAGTTCATTATTTCCTTTTTGTTTCTTACTTTTTCATTTTTTGGTTTATATTTTCTTTTTTTCATATTTTTTAGAATTTTCTATTTTAAAAAGAGATAGAAAAAAAGGAAAGAAAGAAAGCGCGGGATTAAAAAAAATGCTAGAGGTCCTAGAAATAATTATTTATTTATAATTCTAATTATAATAAATTATTATTATTATTATTTATTATAATTATTTATTTATTTTTATAATTATAATTATTTCTAGGGACTCTAAAAAATACAGAACGAACGCGCCTCTTCGTCAGTCGCGCAGTTCATGACGTAACGGAAAAAAGAAACGAAAAAATTACTATGCTGTACAATCGTGGCAAATGGGAGACACCTGTGAGACAACCGCGGGATGTCTGCAAACGTGGAAGGGATAACATGGCTGCTGCCTGGTGACGTTCCGTTCTGGCCGTCTCGCGGTATCAGATGCTACGAAAAACATCTGGCGACAGTTTAGCTGGGTGCTGCCGATAGCGTTCCGCCGATAGAGGATATCGCGCGAGGTGAAACATCGTCCACGAAGACGCGCGCTGATTGCAACGATGATGAACATGTGGAAAGTGCGGGAGCTGATGGACAAGGCGTAAGTCGAGTGTCGAGGATGCGCGATTATAACCTTATTGCTTTTCGGTTCGGCTCCTCGTCGAGTCGCGAGTTTCTTTCGCTTATGTCTCTCGCCTCTCCTTAGGCGCGCAAACGTCAAATCGCGCACGTGTTTTTATTGTGAAAAATTTTAATTCGGAAAAAAAATGCGAATCCGCCGTCGATTCTTATCACGGGAAGGCAGACGGGAGTGTCAAGTTTGTCGATTACATCAATTCATGAGAGAGTGTGTAATCGCTTTCTTTTATGTCGTGGAAAGGAGAAGTGAGAGGGAGGAGAGGAATCGTAAAACTGGAACGGCGTGGATAATTTTATGGCGCGACCTTGAAGTTCGATTGTATGCATGTATGTACAGTATATATGTGTGTATGTACGTGTGTGACGCGAGGTGATAAAACGATCTCTCGAAAACAATCGTGTATTAATGACAGGCGGCACGAGATTTCCCTTTCTTTGACGCGCGTATTTACTTAACTTGTCGACGCTCCCTCAAACGTTTCGAAATGTATATCTCTGTCCAAGTTTCCTGAAATCAATCTTTTTTTCGTGTCGTTTCAGCTTTGTATACACTTATAATCTCTTAAAATGTTCAATTAATATTAGAATTAAAATATCTACTCTCTATATTCTATATCATCCGAAAAAAGTTGGAATGTGTTAAAATTATATCTCTTCTGATCGAATTATATTAAATATCTCTCAACATTTATTTCATTAATAGGAAAGAGTTCAAAAATTTAATTCTCGCAAAATTGTTTAATAATTGCAACTTGTTTCAATTTGATTTGTCTCTCGTTTATCATATCTTTTATGATCTCGATGATTTGTCGAGAATGTCAAAAGACACATGTCGCGATCTCTTGTTCAATTATGTACATATAGTCTCCTGGATGTCTATTATATGCAGTAGAGAATCTCAATCGCACGATACGTGATTCCAATTTGTATTGTTCGCACGTGAATGCCCGTTTAGAATTACGAAGGTACTCTTTCACACACAGACACATACACACACATATACACATTCTTCGTATCGGTTTTATTAGCTTCCGCACTGTTTAAAGCCTGTTTAAAAGCCAGTTCGACATATGGTATTTAAATAAAATCATCACGAGTTCAATCATCGTATAATAAATTTGAATTTTGTTAGGATTATTTTTTTTTATATAAATAAAATGTTCGCGTGCTTTAAATTTATCAAAATTAAATGCATGTAAAATATAAAGCTTTTTATTTTTATCTGCAACATCCCTTATTGATGTATTAATAATAATAAATATATATTATATATAATATTATAATAAAGCAGAATCGATATTTTTTGCTCGAAGAAACATAAATCGAAAATATAAATGTATCTGAAAATTTAACATTAAATATAGTAGTTTCTTCTGTGACTATTAATAATAATTTTTTTAAACAACGTCGATTAAAAACGGTGTTAAAGAATTAATAATTTTAATAAATTAATGTCTTAATAAATTTATGAGTTAAAACGAGTGCGTTTGTAAATTAGTAATTCGATGCGTAATAATAAGTCACGTGAGATACACCGCAAACCTACTTAATGGCTTTAAGCTGTAATTATTTACGTAATTCACGGCTGTGTGCACTTTTGTTGTCGCACGAATGTGATATTGTATAATAAGTATGCGCGAATGTGTTTGCAGGCATAAAAAATAAGATAAACAAAAACGTGAGGAAAGGCCATTATATATTGCTCTCTGTAGCATATATTCTTAATTATTTCTCCATATTTTAAATAATTTTTTATAAATATAATAATTCCTAATAAATATATATAATATTGATTATGAGAAGATTATAAGCAATTCTTTTTCATGCCAGGTGATTCAGCTAAAAGTTATCTGTGAACACAAAGTCTACAAACGATATACTCTTGTAATACTCTTGTACACGTAATGTTTATCAAGCTCTTTACGAAAATAATTACTGTTGATTAATTCGCATTACATGACAAGCAAATAGAAATAATTGTGCTCATAATTCTTCATTTATGATCGTACCTATATGCAACTCTTGCACATAAACACATTGTGCATGCAAAATACATTGTATAATAAAATGTTACATTTATAGGACCAACGTCGTAATGAATTACACGGAAACAGAGGCCAAAGTTCGGGAAGCGACCAATGATGATGCATGGGGTCCCACAGGTATCTATTTATTATCAGCGATCAAATTTATTTCTAGAAATTAACTTGAAAAATGCGTATTAATTAATTGTCTAATCGAATGTGTTACTTTAATATTTTAAGGGGCAATGATGCAAGAGCTAGCTCAAGCCACGTTCACGTACGAGCAATTTCCAGAAGTGATGTCCATGCTCTGGAAAAGAATGTTGCAAGAAAATAAACGAAATTGGCGACGAACGTACAAGGTATGATCGTTTTTCTCGCCACACAAGGTTTACGTATATGTGAGAAGTTATTACTATGTGCACAGCTTGCTTCTTAAATAATTTTTCTATTATATTGAAAATACCAAAAGAGAAGAAAAATATTGTTATATTATAAGTTAATCAATGAAATTCACAAATTTGTGAATAAAAATGTGCAAATTTTATTTCACATTTCTCATCGGTTTAACTCACTAATTTCCATTTATTTTCTCTTACAGTCATTGCTCCTTCTTAATTACTTAGTTCGTAATGGCTCGGAACGGGTCGTTACGTCGTCTCGTGAACACATCTATGATCTCAGATCCTTAGAAAATTACACCTGCATTGATGAGTTCGGAAAAGATCAAGGAATAAATATTAGACATAAAGTTAGAGAATTGATCGATTTTATCCAAGATGATGATAAACTTAGGGAAGAAAGGAAGAAAGCTAAGAAAAATAAAGATAAATACGTCGGCTTATCGAGCGAAGCGATGGGAATGAGATTCGAGGGTAGTGACAGATGGATGGATAATCCTAAATGGAACAAATCCAGTACAGAAACGTATAATGACTGGGACAATCGAGGAAAAGGATTTGAAGATACAAATAACAGGTATATCTAATAATTACATTTTCTTTGTTAATTATGTTTACTACGTCTTTATCTCTTATTAATATTTTAATATTTTTTATAATTTTACATTTTTTATATATAATTTAATTTTGATACTCTAGATACCATACATGAATCGAATAAAGTATTTATTATTAATTTATTGATTATTTTTTTCACACTTTGTATCTTCTTCTATCATTTTATTAAACATTTTACTTTCGATATACAAGCGCTTGTTTAAAAGAAGCATGCTATAACTTGAATGAATTTTTCTCCTTACAACTGTATTTTTATATTATAGCGACGATGGCGAAAGAGAAGACTCGGACAATGATACTAGCCCAAAGAAAAGTGGAAGAGAATATAGGGATACATTGGACAATATCAATCAAATTGCTAAACCTGCTCAAATATCTATACCTTCTACAAATACATCTCCAGCACGGACAACGAGAACTATCAAGAAAGTAGATCTTGGAGCAGCAGCAAATTATGGAAAAGAGCAATCTAATGTAAGTTTACGAAACGTTAATTAAACTTTTTGACATCATAACTATTATTAATCGTCTTTTTCATCTACTCTTAAAGCTTGAAATATTGTATAATTTCATTTCAATTTTTTTGTACTTACAGAATAGTACACCAGTACAACAAAGTAATAATTTATCGTCGCCAACCAATAAACAGAAGACCAAAAACGATATATTAAATGATATTTTTGAATCACAGAGCGATAATAGCAAATTAGACGACGATGATTTCAATCCCAGGGCGAATACTCAGTCCTTTACTCAACCGCAGAATGCAAATTTAGATTTCGGTGATTTTACTAGTGCATTTAATAATCCCGCGACAACTAAAACGAAGGACAGCAACGACGAGTTTGCCGATTTCACGTCTGCCTTTAACAACGTCGCTATATCTAATCCCTCGAGTCAGCCGCAAACGCAAATCAATTTGATGGGTGTTCCAATACCAACTGTGACTAATACGAACGTCAGTAATGCAATGTATGCTAATACAATGCAAACAACAGGCACAATGACTGGAACCGGTGTCATCCAAAATCCTAAAATATCCAACGATTTATTTGATTCTTTACCGCAAAGTCTCAATAATCAGATAACAAATAACAATACAGGTAGGAATATACATTTGTTATAAATTACTTTAAAGTTTAAATTGACAGTTTATATATATATATATATATATATATATATATATATATATAAAATATTGTATATATATTATTCTTTTTATATAGTGACTTCAAATACGGACCTCTTGTCAGATTTAGATAGCTTAAATACCTCATCTATGAGATTACCCGATGGTCAAATAAGCAGCCCTAACAATTCGAACATCTTTGTAGGAATGAACAACGCATCTTCCAACACCGTCAATTATGCAAGTGAGCATACAGAATTAAGAAACACTTATTTTGCTTCACGAGTTAACGATATTTTATAATTACGTATAATGCATACATAATGTAGGTTTCAAAATCCATTAAAACTATATTAGGTTTGTTAAATTATTCTAACATCACTAGCTTCTTCATTAGATGTCTTATTTAAGAACAAATATGTCTAAGAAATTTTAAATCGCTGTTGCATGTGTTTCTGTAAATGAAATTCTGTGTGTGAGGTATATATCCTCCTGAGTTTGATGCTAATATAATTCCCCCAAGATAGTCCTTTCCTTGCAGCCAAAAACGAAGAGAATATTACGTCGACCGAGAGTCTCTCGAATAATGCCGCCAAACAGTTATTGGAAGTATTATACACCATATGCAGTATTAAAAGTTCCATCGATTTGGAGAGAATAAGATCATCCATTTTGAACTACGTCAGATTTTTACCGGGGCTTGTTACCGCTCAAAAATATTGCGGTCTCGATTCCGATGCGAAACTGGACGCTATATTATATGGAAGAATCTTGGAAGAAATAATTGATAAATTCGATTGCGATTGGCCGCTGAAACATAAAGACGACTTGGATCCTTTGATTGAAAAATTGATAGTTGTCGATGGTTCGACAATTTTCATGCTGTCGGAATCTTTGAGGACTTTAACTGCAGCCTTAAACGAGACCAAGGACGAAAAGAAAATTCGTGTTATTTCTATATTACTGGAGAATCTATTGAAAAGCGACGCGATATTTTCGGGAATAGTGAACGCATGTAGATATGAGGTGCGATCTTACATGCAAGACGAGGAATTAGACCAGGCTTGGTCGAATACAACGCAAATTTTGGTCTCCCTGCCAAATCGCGTGTCTAACAAATTGCAGTTCGACACACCTAAGTCGTACATGCCGCAAGTTTACGTGAAAACGCTCTGTTTTCACATATCTCGCGCGATATCGTTTGTCAACGACGGATTATACGAATATAACATTGAGCCGAGAACAGTTGCGCTTTCATCCTTAATTAGTAAAATTGTAATTAGCTTAAAACCGGTTAATTTTATTTGCATCACCGATATTTTTAAGGAATGGTGTGTGGAAAATAAAAGGAACGAACGACGTTTGATTGAAAGCATATTTCGCGAATTAAATTCAGCCGCCATCGAATATATCGCGATATTATTCTTGAAGCATTGTGATCCTAAGCTCGGTATGCGTCCTATTTTTGGTAATCTTTTAATGGAACAGGATTGGAGATACGTTTTAACGACGAAAATCCCTTTAATGCGTTATTACGAAGACGAGAAGTTAATTGTGAACTTAATCTCCTACTTGTCATCCTTTTTGAACGATAATGATATTTTACTGGAATTACTTATTAAACTTTTGGAAGTGTGGAGCGACAGGAGTATCCTGAATCACGCATCTGTGGAACAACATGAATATATTACGAAACTGATTATTCTGTCTGTAAAAGCATGTAAAGATCACTTAAAGCAAACTGAAAGAGACCAGTGTCAGAAATTGTTACTTTCGGGAGTATCTGTTCATCTCGAATGTACAAATATATCTCTGAGAGCGATAGGTATGATGACCGCCGAGATTTGCATAAATGCTTTGTCTAACACAGATAATGATGCACCGAAATTAAAATTCGAGTACGACAATATGCCTATAAAAGTATTGGAGTTACTCGAGTTTCTGAAGAATCTAAATGTATCATCTGTAGACGTAAAAGAACGATCCGAACGAAGGGATCCGGACGAATTGATCACCGAGAATATAATCTTTGATTCTCTGTGTAGCAAGAAGATCTACGAATTGGGCGTCGAATGCAAAATCTTGCCCGATTTTGAGAAGAAGATACCGAACGGAAAAACAGAGGATAGTTTACCTTCGTTGAAACATGACAAATCGATAAAAAGTAATCCAACAAAAAAGAAGGAAGCGGAACAACAGGCAAAACAAGATCGCGAGAACACTTCGGACCTGGACAGCGACGATGATTTGGTTCCTTATGATATGAACGACGAGAAACCGTCCAATAAAGTACGTCCGATGTATCTGCGAGATGTACGCGACAATTTGACGGACGAACGAACCATTTCCGATCCCGAGGTCTTCTCCGAATCATTATCGATCTGCGAGGAACTGATATTAACGCAGCTACCGAATGACGATGTGTCCTTCGCTCTAGAACTCTTGCAGCTTCTCGTCACGTTGAGACAACATTGTTACGTCGAGAACTTTGAACTTGTGATCTTCAAATCTTGCGTAGCGATTGTGACCGTTTATCCGAAGGAATCCGCCGAATTTCTCTGCAAAGAGTTTTACGAAGTCGTCGGCAAATATTCTCTCAGCCACCGTTTATTATTTCTGGATATACTAGCCGAATCTGCGAAGCAGTTATCGAAAATCCATGTTGATAATGCGGATAACGTCGAAGTTGAGACGACGATTAAAAAGAAACGAATTCCGAGCCGCATATCGCTCTTTATAGACATGGAGGAACGGAAGAAGCAGCAAGTATGGTACGAAGAAGACATCGATATTGATCTAGAAGCGTCGGAAGAACAATCTACAAACTGGCAGGAAATCGTCGACAAGAGAATCGCATCGAATACGAGACGATTCGCTCACAGCAGTCTCTCAAAGGCTTCCAAGATATACATTAATCACTTCGGCAACGTGGTATCATCATTTTTCTATCCACTTCTACACGGCTTTGGTCGTTACGGTACTTACAAGGTGCAAATCTTGAGGATTTATACTGATCAAGAGAACATATTACTGCTACGTTTTCTGAAGACGTTGTCGACCATAATGTTAGCAGCGCAGAATTGTCCATCGGCACCAAAGATGGGCAAGGAAATATTGGAACTTACTTGGACACTGAGAAATCACGAGGAAGCGACAGTGAGATTGGTTGTTACAGAAAATATCGGATCTGTGCTTATCGCGGTTCCAAAAGATGCTATTATGGAGGAATTATTTGAACCCCTAATGGAAATAAGAGAATGGCTTGCATTGTCGCAGAATATTGTCTACGGTGAACACGATGCAAAGTGTAGAGCTTTAAATGCAAAAGTGTTGTCCTTTATAGACTCGATTATTGGATCCACTTTGAAAACTAGAATAGATTAATAAATAGAATAGTAATCAATTATTACAATATTGTGTCAGAAAGAATCCTCTATCGTTTTATTCAATATTATACTTATAGTAATTATTAATTATAAATTTATTTAGGTATATGTATGTATGTGTGTATAATATATATATATATACATATACATATATTTTAAGAATGTATTTTTTTAGAATTAATTCTATTACTTAAATTGTAAAAAATTGATAATTTAAATATAATTTTTCAATAAAATAATCTAAATCATATAATACACACATAAATCATTAATAATAATAAAAACTTTAATTCCGCAAGATTTTAAAATATTCAATGTATTTATGTTTTATGTAATATAAAATATATCTTTTTTTTATATATAATGCGATTATATCGTTATTTTCATTTATATTCATCTATTAACATATATTCATTAAGCCGAATGAAACTTTGCAATATTTTAATATTATATAATATGTAAATTGTAATAGATGAATAAAATAAATTCTTTTTTATTCATATAATTTTTCATTGAAACATATTTTTATTCACAAACACGACACGTTAACAATCGTAATACGTATGTTATGAACTAAGATTAGTGTCGTGTTTAGGAACGATCGGACTGTCACCTGTTACAAATCTTCTTTCACCTACATCTACGAACATCAAAAGTCAAACATCTAACAATATGACATCATCTACGCAAATTGGCTCGACTTGGGCTGGTTCAGGATTAAATATTGACCTCGATAACATAATGGGTGGTAAAGCGAAACAAACTGGTCCAGCGCCGACTATGAACCAATTGGCGAGCAATAGTCCACAGCATCAGATTAAAACATGTGAGTAGTTCCTTAACTGTCTGTTGCGGAAGGTTTACTACTTTTCTCTCGAGTATTGTTTTAACTTAACTTATTGTCTTCTGATTGAAAAATATTGAACTGTAGTATGATGTTTCTAGATAAAACTTGATTTTGTTAATCACTTGAATAATTGCACATAGCTAATTAACCACTCTAATTTAAATGTCATCTCACTGATCTGATATGTGAAAATGTACGAATAGTTAAGAATAAAGTGTATACTCGTAGCACCAGGAATGGAATATGTGTCACCGATGCAACCTCTGTCACAGAATCAACAGCAACAGCAGGCCAATGCAACGTTCTTTCCTGCATTCCAATAAAGGATTATCAATATAAAATAAAGTCTCAATAGCACAATATATGTGTGTACAAAGATAACAGTTCTTAATCAGCCAAAATTTTGTTTTGTTGAACTATTTATTCAAATGGAATTGAGTGAGAAGATAAAGAAAAACTTCAAATTTTACTTGATAATTCTCCCTTATAGAAAATTCAGTGGTAGACAATTATACATGTATCGAAATGTATTTTCTATTATCGCTTATAGAATTCTAAGTGCAAAGATGATTAGGGAACATGTTCTACTCGTATTCAAGAGATAACTTCTCGATACAAAGGAATGTAAATTAGAGAATTATGTTGGTATTTTATAATTCTGATTTGTATAAAATAATTCAATAATGATATTGAATGAAACAGGTTCTTCAAAATTGGAACTTGTATAAAAACGATATATATATATAGACGGTAGAAAGAAAAAACCGCATAAATACAAATAATATACAATAATAATGAATAATATATAAAGATATTGATCGTTGTTCTTAATTATTATAAGGCAGCCTGATGCATATAGTTTGAGCTAATAATTACGCATTAAAATGCAAATGGGACGACAAGCAGCATTCCTGAATTTATAAATACATATAATTTCAATAATATGCGTCGTTATTGCTTGTAAATTGCGCGGGAACAAATTTGGCAGGATTTATCACTATGTGTATTTTATACATAATGTATATTAATCTCTCTCTTTTTTGGAGGAATCGGGATTATGCCTTATTATATAGACATATGTATTATAAAAGTATATATACATACTCGAAGAAGAGCATAATCTGATTAGTCGCATTTCACTTATCATCACGTGTACATTGCTGGAACATGGACACGATAGATGAAAGTGTTGATGCCTTTATAATACTAAAACTACGAAAAACGCAATTCCGGTAGTCTTTAAAAGACGTGTATGTAAAATGACATTCTGGCAGCTGACATAGGAATTGGACGAAGAGAAAGAAATCCTTAGTGGATATTATTAATAAGTGCTTCCCTCTTTGTTACTATGGCAGGAGAAACTACAATTATTATCGAAATGCTCTTTCTCGTAAAAAGGGTTGTAGATAGAAGAATCGATATTTTTAGCATTTATTTTATAATAAAATTTTTTGAATCTATGCACAAAATTGGCGTGAGAAAACTTTCGTGCTCGATTCAACATCAATATTGTATATGTGATCCATTGTAAATTGTTTTAAGGAGATTCGCTAATTGCGTAAATTAAAAAAAATACTTATTATGTATTACATGATATTACACGATTATTGTAAATCGAGCAACAACAACGCATCATTATTTAGCATTTGATTATATTACTTACTAACAATGAAATGCATATCCTTCGACATAAATGTTTATGGAATTATCACATCGTAATTAATTGTAAGCAGTAATCAATGCCACATTATTGTGTTATACACGTAATCACGCGTTCACATCACAACTGTTCTTTTTAGATTAGTTTATCTTTGCTACATGATATTGAAATACTTTACTTGTTGCAGGAATTATGATGATAATATGATAAAAAATTTAAATTGAATCATTATTTATTGTACATATATATTGAAAAAGAAAGATATCTCAATATATTTATACAAAAAAAAGACAAGTTAAAATTATTTCAAGCTCAGTGGCAAAGTTGAGTATTATATATACATATGTCTCTTACAAAATTACATAGTATTAGTGTATCAT
Organism: Nylanderia fulva; assembly: GCF_048542155.1. Lineage (NCBI taxonomy): Eukaryota > Metazoa > Arthropoda > Insecta > Hymenoptera > Formicidae > Nylanderia > Nylanderia fulva. The sequence continues at coordinate 4,881,046 of NW_028190916.1, forward strand.
GAAATTAGATCCCATAAAAGCAATTAATTGAAAGAAGCCATTCTGTACAATTACCAAGAAAAAGTACCATGTCAAATAGTTATTCAATCGTTTAGTTTTGCTCTGTAAAGTTAGCTCAAAGAAACCACATTCTCTAAATAGAGAGAAGAGCTTTCGTGCGAGTATCAGAGACTGAAACTATGTAAAGGCGATTGGTCCTTTACATTTTCCATTATTTGAGCATTTTATATGAGGCGAGATGTTTAACACATAGGCAGGGATATATTTTTCAAATGTGAAAATATAAGTATTGTATAAATATATAAAAAGAGAAAAGTCGTTTTAGTCAATTCAATGCAAGATAGAGGATCATCAGCCGATTATTAATACAACAAAGTGTTATACAAGGGTACGTGTACAGTTTAGTGTTATAAATCCCTTTGTAAAACTCGAAGTTATATAACATAATTCGCGCGACATCGCACCTGTTAAAATTAATTTTCTTTTAACTGATGAATTTTTCAATATTTTGTGCAATGCAATTATTATTCCTTATAATCTTATTTACGCGCGATAATATTGCTTATGTTTGATTAATTGCATGTGGATACTATTATAAATTGTCATTAGATTCTTATTTTATATGATTATGTTACGAATTAGATTATTTAAAAAGATTAATAAAAGAACTTGGGAAAATATTAAAATTTGGATAATTTTGCTATAAAAAAATCTCTGTAATATATCTGCGTATTTTTATCAACAAACTCTTATTATGTAAATATTGGAAACTATGTTTTATACTGATACATATCAATATTAATCGCGCGTATAAAATATATATATACCTAATCTGATGTATATTTCAAATGAAATTTATATTTGGTCAATGAGCATTTATTAATCCTCCAATGTGAATTATAGCAAAGTACATTGCTTATAGTATTTATATGCGGTCGGATATTTAAATAGCTCAGTTGTTAATTTTTGAGACTCTGAAACTTGGCTAGACCTAATAATCTTATTGTAATTATTGTTTAGAGATATTTATATCTCTAAACTTTATATATATACAGACATACTTTATATATATACAGACTTATCGTTATTAAATGGTAATTGGTGCTGGTGTTAACATTGAATATTAATGATAATCATTTATTTTTATTATTATAATTGCCTCTTCCTATTTTTCCCCTTATCTGTTCCCATAAAAAAACGAGTCGGGACTCGTAAAATTTATCTATTTATTTGATTTACTTATTTTTGTCCCTTAGCTTTTGTCATTTTATTATTCTGATATGCAATTTGTCAGTTATCTATTTTTATTAGTATATTTTATGACTCTAATAATTAAATTTAAAACCGTGTCATATTGTATATATATATTCTCACATATCTAAGTATAATCTTTTCCTCAATATAAAAAATATGTATAAATGCTCTCTCTCAATATAAAACATAATATATCTTTAAAAATTGTTTATTAACAAAATACATTTTCGTACAGTCTATAAGATAAAGAGACAGCAAATATTTATAGTGCATGAATCTATGGACAGTACACAATTAATGCTAAATAATAAACACATAAGTAATTTTGTTAAGCTTCTATTTCCTCCTTGCAGCCACATATGGATTCATGACACTAGAAGCAAAAAATCATGTAAATCTTTTTGTTGTAAAATGTGTCAGAATAAACTTTTATTATAGTGAGGAAACAGGATTTTTAACAAAATTGTTATTAAACATTAGTAAATTCTGTATTCTCTACATTTTCTCATTAATATTATGAAAATTATTTATTAATATTTGTAAGTCTGCAAAGACTACAGAATTTGCCAATGCTAAACATTATCAAAGATTAAATGAGGCATATAAAAAGAAATTATTTTTTCTTATGTATATTTCCTGAGAAAAAAATTCACACATTTTCTCGTTTGATAATACAATGTCAACAAAAATCAGGAATCTCTCAGTAAAAAATTTTGTTTTATATAGAAAACTTATTAATTCTCTCTCTATAAAGCAAAAATTTATAGGAATATTTTCAAAGTTATAAAAACATATTTTTACCTTATATTAATTTTAAATCGTATATATGTATACATGTATAATATATATGTATACATGATAAATTCTATTCGTTAACAACGTGTTTGGATTTCTTCTTCTTTTTTTGTAACGACATATCCACTTCTGCTTCGCCGTTTTCAATATGTCCATTTTCTTGGCCATTTTCGAGTACTTCACTTACTTCACTTTTCCTTTTTTTATTTTTCTTTTTTTCTTTCTTCTCTTTTTCCATAGCAGCCAACATATGTGCAGTTTCTTCCAATGCTTCTCTCATCACGTCTAAATTTTTCTTTGGCTCTTTGCCAGTCGTAAAATACACTAATCTGTCTTCCACCTGTTGTCGTAATTTCTCACCAAATATTTTCATTGGTGTTTCCGTGAAACAATCGATTCTAGAAGCAATGGAACATTTATTCGCCAGATATCTTGCGATTCGACCTCTATTTTTGGTACCAGCACGGCCGATAAATGTAGAATGGAACAAAAGTCCGTATTTCGGAGTATTTACGTTACGGTTTTTTAATGCTCTGAATAAAGCCTTTTCTGCTCCCAATATCTGAACCGTAGACGCTGGAGCCTTTGCTAAATTAGTAAGTGATCCGGCGTGTGCTATTAATCTGGCGCCGACTTGATCTCCGATTAAAGTAGCTAGATTTGGTGCCACTCCTGCCATTTTCGATGTTAAGTATTCAGACATTTTTTTTCTATAATTTACTAATGCGACAACACGTTTAACAAACTGTTCAACATTTTTTAAATCGATTTCATTTATATCCATTCCCATGGATGATTTGGCTGCCTTGATGATGGCTTTTGCTTTTTCAGTATCCATAACAACTTCTTCTATCGCACCCAACTTGTCATCCGTCAATTCCTTCCTGTTTTGTATCACTCGAGCTACCTTTGCATACATATGATTCTCTGGAACAATCTTTGCAAGTTCTGGGAAATGATAGCTGTACCATTCACTAGAATTAAAACAAAAATGCAAATTATTTTTTGGTATACTTTTGTGTTTGCTTATATTTGTAATATATTTACAATTAAAAATATTATACATACCGTATACGCATGCTGAAAGTATTAATATCTTTGTCCAATTGATCCAGCAAAGTTATGCTCTGTATGATCATGTTATCTACTCGATTTACATTGAATTTAACTTTAGCTCTTGAGTAACTATGTCCAAGACCTAATTGCGCAACTCTTGAGCTGTCAAAAGTGAAGCCTTTCACCAAATTATGAAAATGAAATCTTATTCCTCTAATAATCTCGGGAACAGCATTGAGGTGGTCACATTTTATATTTAGAGTTTCAGTTATGTTAGCACCGAGTTTAGAGTCTGCAACACCAAGAATAGTATCCTTGGTGAACTCGCTGGAGCAAGAATCTAAAAAGAGCTTCAAATCCTCTGTGACAATTCCTTCCGAAATACTGTTAATGTTTTCAAGAGCGACCACAGCTGTTCTGAAAGGCGCAAATCCAACAAGACTAACAACACTACGGAAACGTGATAGATCTGTTACTGACTGTTCCACTTGAGGTAACAACATTCCGATCTCTTCAAATTCCTTAACCCGAAATAGGGCATAGCCGGCGGCATGTTCAAACAAAATAAAGAGCCTCGCCTGAAAAGATTTTTCCTTAGTATTTTATATAATTTTTTTCTCTTTTTTCTGTATATCATCTTCATTATGTCATAATTCTATTATTTTTTTTGTTTTTAATTATATATTATAGTAAATTGTTAATTATCTTTTTCAGAGAATCAATAAATATGTTTATAAAATAAATAATATACACGTGCACTATGAAATTTGTCCATAACCTTTGAATTAAAGAGGTTAGGATTAAAATTTCGTAAATAACAATCATCTGTAATGATTAAATCTCAAAATACTACTCGAATTTACAATATCGCAAATATTACATTCTGAATTCGAAGACCGCGAATGTACGCGTAATTTATATGATATCCGCATAAAACTGAACGAGTTGCCACATGCTTGTGTCGACACGTTCTAATCACAACGCAAAGTTAAAGAAATATAGAAATTACAATTGAAAATTAATCGTCAAATTATTATATAACGTTGAAAGTTGTCACTTACCATTTTTAAATAATTTTAACTTCGTATTTCAAAAGAATTCTAAGTTTCTAGCAAAACTTATGAAGCTTTCACACAAAAACACGTACCACCATGTGGAACTTGTGGAAGGATCCTCCCGGATGCAGATTAAGCTGGATTTTCATGTGGCGCTTTGACGATGAATTTCAGCGTCAAAAGACGTCACGTGACCTGGGAGTCGATTGTGTAATTTTTTCTAAAGTGAAAATGTGAAAAGTGAAAAATTTCTTCCAATCACACATCGATTTCATTTTAAAATCAATGCGTGATTGGTGGAAATTTTTCACTTTTCACGTTTTCACTTTAGAAAAAGTTACACAATTGACCCCCAGGGCACTTATTACGGTTCTTTGGGTGAGTTTGCTCACGAGGTGAAAATCACAAAAGTGAGAGATTCACTAGGTTGTCTACGCTTCTATTGGTCAAAATCTAGTGAATCTCTCATTTTTGTGATTTTTATCTCGTGAACAAACTCACCCCAATAACCGTAATAGGTACCCAGATTTGACAAATTGGTATCCTTATTTTTGACCACGTGACGTCTTTATATACAATGACACTGTTTTAAATTTAATTATTATTTATTAATATTTGTAAGTCTGCAAAGACTATAGAATTTGTCAATGCTAAACATTATCAAAGATTATATGTGAGTGAAAATATTTTAATAACACATAACATATTTATAAATTAGAGAAAAAATCATGCACGAATGAGCAGTGATTTGTATTGATATAGTCGAAAAAAAGATTTGTCATTTGAATTTGTGAAATTATTTATATTTATTCATAAAATATATAGATTTTTTCATTGAATATTAAATCCTAAATACATTAAATCGAATGGATTCGAATCGTTTGTCTTGTCCTTGTCCAATCGAGCAATTGTGATTCGCAAACAGAGTGAAACTGCATGCGAAACGTCAAGTTGGCAACTCGAACAAATCGCTTGTCTCGCCAGTTTCCGAACGTGCGCCACCACATTCATTGTATTGTATCGCATATGCGTATGTTCGGTTCAGTGGTGTTAGGTGCGAGGATATACGCGTTGTTTATACACATATATACGTCCCGCGGTTTTTGACATTACGCGCTTTCCCGCGAAATCCACCTGTCAAGTCGCAGCTGTCAAATTTCGCGGAACGATGGAGAATCGCCGAGCGTCGACGACGTCGCCTGAGGTTTGCAGCTTGACGTCGGCGAGTTCCCGGTTGCGATTGTATTGTGAGTGAGTGCGTGTGCGTGAGTGCGCGTGCGCGCGCGTTGATTGGCGGCGAACCGTGCACGAGACAGACACACGAGCGTGCTTGCTGTGTCTGCCGAATATATTTCGCGCGTGCTACTTCTTGTTCTTGGCGCGCGTCTCTCGTTCGCAGTCGTCATTCGTTCGTTCGTATCTTGTTCTCGATCGGATTTCTTCCCGTTCTACCTCGTAATCTTGCGGGAGCTCCATAATCGGCTTCCTCGTCGTGAGAGAGAGAGAGAGAGAGTTCCTCGAGCAGCAATGCCGCTGCTACGCAAACAGCCGTTCCAACGGCTCTACGTCTCATCGGATTTCAGGGACGACGACGAGGTCTATCATTGCGAGGTTACGAACGAGATATTCAAGAACTATAAGTAAGTTTTACGACCGCCGAACCAGAAGTTCTCCCCGTGGATTCCTTCAGCTCGTAACGGTTGTTGTGGAATTGCTATCCGCATCCGGATACGAAGATTTTTGCCCTTATATACGATATAATGTATTGTTGCGAGAGACAAAACTTTCCTCTTGCTCATTTTGGCACATAAAAATTGTGTATGCGCGTCAATTACTCGGAATTAACTTTGCTACACATAAAATTGAATAATAATAGATTATATGTTGACATTAATTAAAGTCTGTTAATGTATCCTCGAAAATAAATTCGCCAATTTTATTCGGAAATCGAAATCGAAATCAAAATTATATCTCTCATTTTGTTTCTTTGAAGACAATGCGATAATGCTTTAATATTATCTTGTTCTGAAGTATCTCATATATACATATTTATAACCATCAAATAAAAATTTATAATAGCCAAATTTATAGATGATCTTATCAGAAAATGATTCTTTTCTTTGTTATAAATACTTTAATTTATAATTTTTTTACTTCAAAAATCATTAAAGTCATCTGTTGCATTTAAAAATAAAAGTAACTTTTATTATGCATGTTAATAAATTTAATTCAATAATTAAAAGTTTTTTATCAAGTATATTAGTGAAAATATACATATGATAACTACATTTTTTATTTAATTAAAAAAAATTATATATAAGATTCTTGTATATGTATGTAGTAATGTATAATTATTTCTATTACAGTGAATTTTGTGAACGAATTATCTTATGCAACTCCCTTATCTGGTCGTGCAGTATCACAGGCAGAACTGGCATGACATTTGAAGAAGCTTTACAATGCGAAGAAAATGCAAAGAAGAGCTTGAAAGAATTTCCAATGGAGGTATAAATATTGTAATTTTGTATAAATAATGTTTCTCTGTGTTGAATTTGCATTAATGAATATATTTTTAACTCATTGTATTTTTCAGTTACGAATCCCTATACTATACCTTGCCAGTAAAACAAATAGATCCTCTTTTAATGAAATGGTTGAAGATGTTTTCCAATTTGCGAGAGATCGTTATTTTGTGGGAGAAATGGTAGAGGCTAGTTTTACTGAAGACTCTTGGTGTGATTGTCATGTTCTTCAAGTTATTGTACCTTCAGAACAACAAATTAAAGCATTCTTAAGTGAAAATGGCAGGTAAATATAATTTAATTTATTAAATTATTTTTATACATTGTTGATTTTTTAGCTTTACTCATTACTAAATATTTCAGGAATTTACAAGAACAGTATTATCATCCACCAGCAAAATTATTTCGTTATGAGGTAGAACAATTAGATTCTGGAGATTCTGATGTCAGCCAGCTCATGATAGTAGAAGCATCTCAAGTCAGAAGACAAAAACAACATTATAGCAGAGAACGTAATAAAATATTTCTTCGGCAACTCTGTGAACAAAATGATAGTGGTATATGGATCGTTAAGGTTAATACAGAATATTAAACAATTGGATAAAAACATTTATACTTTATAACATTATTTTTGTAACGTATAATTTTTTTTCATTACAGGAAAGTGTTTTGGAAAAATATGGAATTAGCAAAGTACGTTTTGATACTATATTTGCTGGCACACTTCCAGATTTTACAGTGCGTGTAAAAAAATCTGTCAAGCAGAAACAAGAATCTATAGATAAATTTCTAACATCAAATGTATCAAAACAGAAAACATTTGAAAAAGCGGATCCTTTGAAAAAAGTTAGTGATGGTAAAAAATCGAATGACCCTGGCACAATGAAGAAATATCGAAAACCAAGGTAATAGCTATTCAAGATTTATATTAATGTGCTCTGTCTTGTTTATCTAATATTTTTTAATGTTTTCAAAATATTTTATCAACAGAATGAATGGCAAATTCAAAGAAGAACTTAAAGCGAAAGCTTTGGAGGAAAAAGCAAAACGTAAAGAAGAAAGAGCGTTGAAAAGCGAGCGTAAGAAGGAGAAAAAACAAAAGTTAGCAGCTTTGGCTGCATATGTAAAGCAGTGGAATAAACCGAGAGAAGATCTCGAATGTGAAGATCTTTGTTCCATTCCTGAACCTACTGTTATTAAATGCAACATACCAAACGAAAAGTTTGGAGACTTTGTTATGATATCGGAATTTCTTGAATTTTTCAATGAAGAATTAGAGGTACCAGTATATTTCCCAGGAGGCTTCAATTTCGAATTGTTAGAAAAAACATTAATGACCAAAGAAGCGTCTGGTCCCTGGAGTGATCTGTTACAATTGTTATTATCGAATATATTTAAATATCAAGCTGGAGAAGATAACGAAATTGATGCTCAAGCATCTACTTTACTGGATGATATTAGTCCTTATGAAGGCGCATCATCGATGACAAAAGCTGTAAAACTGGCTACAATGGCTTCTAGGTGGTGTCCAACTTATCAGGGATGCACGCTATCAGAACTTACATTAGATCACGTAACTTTGAGCGAGATTTTGAGACAACATTTATTAAGTTCTGGAGGACGTATAAGCGAAGCGGCTTCTAAGTGGCGATATTCTCAAAAGGGTATGTATGATAAGAATTTTCAATCATTTTTAATTTATTTAATATTTAATGTTCTTCCTTTATATATCACATATTATCTATCGTAGGTGGTTATACAAATTTTGACGAGCCAGCGCTTCTTTTAAGGATAAATGACGGTCACCTTTTGCGATTACTGGGTCACCGAAATATCTGCGAATTTGATGTAGATGATAAAATAAAGATTGTTATGCGTTTGATCAATCAGTTGCTTAGTTTTGCATCAATACGCGATGCAATCGAAGAACGATATGATAAATTGCACCAAGCAAAGAGAGAGTTAAAGTCATTTTTAATTGCTGAACAAAAGAAAGAAAAAGAAGAAAAGGAAAAGATGCGAGAACGTGAGAAAGAAGGAAAACCACTCGAGGAAGAAGAACCAAAGAAAAAGATAACACGTGGCAATTATGAGGAAGAAAGGAAAAAGGAAGAATATGAAAGCAAACTAAAAGAATTGCAGCAAGCATCAAAAGATGACAAGATGATGCTTTATCTGGGCTCAGATAGAGCTCATCGAAGATATTGGAGGTTTATATCTGTACCAGGTACATTTCTAGATTCATGTATTCTTTACAATTTTAAATAGGAAAAATTACAAATTAGATTAGAAGAATTTTTCCTACTGATTTATAATCTATTTTTTGTAGGATTATTTGTAGAAAATGATGAACGCTGGCCTGGAAGTTGTCTTCCCGAAGGCACTCCACACCAACCAGAGTTGCAAGACAAAGAGGCAACATATGCATATCTAAAAAATAAATTTGAGGATGAGTTTAGTGACAAAGAAAACAGTTTCAAAAAATCAAAGAAGTCGCCCAAGAAACTTTTATCCACGGATAAAAACGGGGTGAAATCACCACGGAAAGAAACGGCTCGAAAGGAATTTAAGCAAGATCTCACTAACATAAGAAAGAATTTGCTGTTGTGTACAGGAGATAAAGATTGTCCTGTTCATTGCAAGAGATCGCTCGTCACCTGGAGCTTTTATAGCAACCAGGAAGACATACAAGCACTGATAGATAATTTGAGTACAAGGGGTGTCAGGGAGAGCGAGCTTAGAAATAATCTTTTGCAAGAAATGGATAATTTGCTTCTCGTTATTAATGACTGCCCTAAACATAAATTAAATCCCGAAGTTGTAAGTATATCTTACATAAGTTACTTAGTTTACATAATTTATTTGGTATACCTATCTTATTTTTATGCTATAATTACATGTGATTAAAAGCCGAAAACTAAATAGATTTTCACACATAGTTTGCAGATTCCAATAAAGGACAAATTAATAAGACAACTAAAAAGAATAAATACGAGAACGCGAATTTAAATTTTCCTCCCGACGTAGCGGTTGATGAAGTAATGGAAATGACATTGAGAGATCACATTTTGGACTTTGAAGACAAAATCAATGCAGGTTGTTTGGGTTCCCTTAAGATTACCGATCGCACCGTCTGGAGAAACGCGATTAATCAGAGAAGTTATGACAAACAGTGTGATAAACTGATGTGTGCCGGTAGTGAAATAGACATAGATATACCACCTTCTAATACATTGATAGATAAGATAAAGAACGAATCTAAACACAGTAGACCCGGTACTCCCGATTCCGAGGTCGGAAGTATCAGCATAAAGACTTACAAAGATCCAGGAACGTACTTAGGTTTACCCAGTGAAGATGAGATGGTGCTCGATCAAAGGCAACAGGCGGTTATCAAGCAGCTGGCGTGTGCTATTTTGCAGCTGTCACATGCTATAGAACAGAGATACATGCAGAGACCGCTTGGACCTGATCAGAAGGACAAGAAATGGTCGGGCGAAGAGGCTCGAGAGAGATGGGAACAATCACTGATAGCGTCGACTAATTGGTCTCAGTTGTTCGTTCACTTGAGCACCTTGCACAATAGTGTCGCGTGGCATAGAAGCGCATTGAACGCTCAATGTCGCATATGTCGAAGGCGTACGGATGCTGAGAACATGTTGCTTTGTGACGGATGTAACAGGGGACATCATCTCTACTGCCTAAAACCGAAACTCAGTGTAATTAATATTATAATTATCTAATAAGAGTTTATATTATTTGATGAAATCAATCGATTTCTAATCTTCATTTCATTATTATATTTAGGCTGTACCGGCGGGAGATTGGTTTTGTAGAGCGTGCAAACCGCCGGAGGTGAAACCCAAGGAAAAGGCTCAAAAGCGAAAAAGATTTGAGGATGAAATCGAGGAAGAAGAAGTACTGACCAAAGAGACGCGATACAATCGCGCAAAGCGAGCACTTCAGAGCGATGATGAAGACGATCAAGAAGAAAATCAAGATGATGAAGACAGCGAGGAAGAGATGTAAGTTATCCTTTTAAGTAATGTTAAAATTTTTTAAATTTTACTGACTATTGTTCTTTTCAGAAATGAACAAATAGAAAACTTATGCGCAACATGCAAAAGTGGTGGAAAGCTGATCTCCTGTGATACATGTCAAAATCATTATCACTTAGAATGCCTCGAACCACCATTGTCGAGGGCTCCTAGAGGAAGATGGTCTTGCTTTATATGCAAACCTAGAAGAAAGAGGAATACAACAAAAGGTAAAGAAAAAAAACATCGAGTATTTTATCTTGTTTTCTTCTGCTATAACTCTAAATTTTTCTATTTACTGCTTATTAAGTTATAGAAAGATAAACAAGTTGTAAAAATATTATAAGCAAGTTTCTTAGCCTTAATTATGTTGATAGTGAGGGGGCGCGAAAGGGAAAGAGACAAGGAGAGGCTGTGCGCAGCAGCAGCACGCTCTCGCATCCATGGCTTTGCCAAGAGCCTCCTCACTACAGAATCTACAGACTGGGATGGTCTGTATTGTATCCCTTTCTTTTTACTGTGTGTTTAAACATGTGCAGCATCTCCTTCATTCATAACTTCATCCTGTTTCTTTTCTGGAAAGCATTGCACGTTACTTCAAAGAGTAATGAGTCTGTTCATGGTTAACATTTGGGATATATGGATATTTTTTATAATTTTGCATACACACATTTTGAGTTTTAAATGATATATATGAACAATAAGAGGTGTTATAAAAATGTATCACTTTTCATTTTTTAAGACATTTCTCTTTTTTAATAAAACTGAAAAAAGTTATGGACAGATCCTAATATAATATAATACATTCTCATATATGTAAATACTTTATTATTTTCATAGTGGAATTTGCTGTTGCTAACTCATCTATCATAAAAATTTCAGCTATCAATAGAATTTGATTTTTAGTTTAGGTTCATAAATTTTTAACATTGAATTGAAATAACATAAAAGATGGGGTATGCACTAGCTAATACAGGGCATTTTGAATGTACAGATAGCAGCGCATCCGATGACACCGAACCAAGACAAACGCGACGTGCGACGAAAAGAGCCGCCCAAATTGAACACGAGGAGGATAAAAATTCAATCAAAGGATCTATGGCTAGACTGCAAGAATTATTAACTGATATTAGGCATCATAGAGATTCATGGCCGTTTCTATCGCCTGTCACAAAGGATGAAGTTCCAGATTATCATGATATCATTTCTAATCCGATGGACTTTGGGACAATCAAAAGCAAACTTGGTAATGGCGACTATGAGACGTTGGATAAATTCTTTAGCGATTGTCATCTAGTTTTTGAAAACTGCAGATTGTACAATAAGGAACATAGTTCTGTATACAAGTATGTATCAACATTATTATTATCTATTTCATGTAAGTTCGGATGCCAGAGACTACAATGGTAATTAATATGCAGGATTAATTTATGTATTTCATGCTATTAACAATAGCTACATACACATACATATATTTTAATTAACATTATATGATTATTACTAACAAAAGAATGAATTAGCATCTCTACATCAGTTCTATCATTTGTATACTAACTTTGGTTTGATGTATAGGTATATTTTAAAGTATGATTCAAGTTAAATTGATAGTACATTACAATATAAAATATGCACATATTTGTGTTTAGGTATATAATTAAATAAAAAAGAAAAAATCACACACAAAATGCTAGACTATGTAATAAATTAGATAATTCATTATGTATTGTAATTACTTATTCATGACTGTTCAGTGAAAAGAATTGGCATTTCTTATTTCTGTTAAAACTTATGAAACGCGTTAATTCGTCTGTAACTTTTAATGTCTCAGATAAGGCTTCGCTATTGTGTTAATCTTGAAGTAATCTTTGGCCTCCGAACCATTTTGGGAATATACATATGAAGAGCAAGGCTATGTTTTGTTAAAAATAGTTATGTATATAGTGCAGGAACACGATTACGCAAATACCTCGAGAAGCGCTGCAAGGAATTAGGCTTGAACTTTAACGAACTTTTCGAAGAACCCAAGATTAAGAGGGCAAGATTCGATGGCAATGATGTCGAAGAAAATTCCACGTCGAATAGCGAAGACGATGAAGAGGAAGCACAGAAGAGAAGATAGAATAGAAAAGCTATATGCATATATATTATATATACTTTTAGTATAGAGTACATACTCGTGAGATTAAAAAATCTGATACCGCTCAAGAAATTTATATATTTTGAATTAGAATACGTATAATCGATTACGAGCGGTAGATAGATTCCGTATATAGCTCACGACATTTGATAAATTAAACAATTTTTTCACGATAAACAATGTGAAGTTACATTGACAACTTATGGAATAGTACAACTAAATGCTATTTATTTTGCAAAATTAACAATTTACATAAAACGACACATGCAACAGTATATATAAAATGTACTGAAAGATTTTTTTTTTTTTTTTAAGTCTTTCTTCGAGGCTTATTATGATACAGATGTATGCAGTATTATTTGCAGAAATGCATACTCATAGTTGCACTACATATAATTTTAGATGCATTGCACATACACAGAATTTTGCAAACACATAGCTGATTAGTTCCATTGGCTTTAATTAATTTTTTTTCTAGATGTAGAAACAAATTTTCAATATATTCTCACATTTATTTATTTAGTATTACACATAACACGAGTGCGCGTGCACACATGCACACACAACATACACCCACACACACCTATGCACCAATACATCATATTTTTTGTAGTAATATATTAAGGATTGTTAATTGTATATGATGAATTCATAAGCTCTCAATTTTTCTCGAAATCGTACACAAGATTTAATCATAAAACATAATTTTCAGGAAAATGCATAAATCATAAGCCACATTAGCAAATTTATGTTTATAGATCCAGACAATAAAATTCGATACTTTTGTACTGCGTGTTCCAAACTATTAGAAAACTAAAAATTATGTTACATCAATATTACATACAGTAAAAACATGGCATTAAATGTCAATATCGATAATAAAAAGAGACTAATAAGAGCTAAACATGAAACAGAAGTACAGATAAAAAGGTTTTAAAAATTATTACATTAAATATTTAATAATTTAAAAAAATTTTTTAATAATTTTACTATTTAACTCAAGTAATATCTAAAATCAATTAAATTAGCTACAATTAAAATTAGATTTTTATTTGCACTAGTCTCTTTTTATTACTAATATCAACTCGTATTTTTTAATTAAATTTTCTGTTCTAATAGTACTTATTTTTTCCATGTTATTTACCATGTATTACTTTATTTTGTAATGTTTTATACTTTCAGGATAGATTTATGCAAAAACTATGGTACAAAATACTATCAACTGTATTGTACAGTAATTGCAAAAAAAGTTCTTTTTAATCATATATATTTTATACGATGATTTTGGTAATATTAAACCTCGAATAAAATTTTTCAAATAATCTTCTGCCTCTCCTGCAAACTATCACATATATAGAGAAAGATTTATTTTTTAATTATACATTTTTTTCTAATTATACATAGAGACTATAGATTTTTCTCTTGTACATCTCTTATTTTAACACATTTCTAATGATTTTATTTCCACTTTAATGATGTCCAGTGCCTTCAAACATTTCTCTGTGGATTTTATCCCATTTCTGAACATTCTCGGGGGAATATGCTGAAAATAGTGATAAGTTATACATATATTTCACTTGAACAAATATTTTATTTATATAGAAAACATACTTACACATCTTTTGTATTTTGTAAAATATCGGAATTGTTACCCCTATCGCGATTACTGAATATTTAAACAACCAACTATGTTGCATATAATATCTAAATGGAAATTGAGCAATCTTTGCAGAGATAGTATATGGATATTTCATAGGTCGATATGGCGTGCCTTCAGACATGTTGAATGCCTATAACAAATTCTAATTGTAATTGGTTTATATTTATATTTCATAACATATATAGCAATAATGACATTACATGATAGATTTGTGCTAATTATTAACGAAAAATGTCTCAAATATTGGATTCAAATAATCTTAGTGTTAGTTTTATAGTATAGATTACATATAAATGTTACAATCTGTAATAAATTTCAAAAATTTGTTATATATCAAGAAAAAAATACGAAAGTATAAATTCAACATAATACATATATGTAACTATATCCATAATAATATAAGAGTTTGGAAATGAAATATGATTTGTACGAGATGTCACAATTATAACCTCGAAGAAGAATAACGAACTATGACAATTCAATCCCGTTTATCATTTACAATGAAAGAGATATGTAATAAAATGAAATAATCGTTATACATTTAGTATTTCTTTATTTTAATATTTTAAAATTACTCACGATCTCTTGATTTCGATAAGTTCAGTAAAATTATATAATATTAGTAGGTTTTCGAGTCACAAGAGCAAAATTTGTGAACCATAGATAAAATAACTGATATGAGTGGGAACTCGATGTTTTTAAAGCTAGATGAAATAGGATGTTGCGCGAACTCCCAATTGGCTACGCCATGTTATTTCCCTTATTTCGATATCGTATTCATACATCGAATATAAATATATATGCAGGAACCCAACACACGTTTCAAATTATTTTAATAAAAAATAAACATTTAACAAAAATTATTTTAAAAAATTGAGAAATTTCGTGTTTATGACTATTTCTACTTCAATTTCTACTACAAATATATCTTTTTTGCAACGATTCCAATTAAAAGTGAAATCAAAATTAAAAATTATTTTTATATTTTTATGTGTAATTATTAGTTTGATTACCAAATTAGTAGAATATAATTGGGAAGATAATTGAAAAGCAAATTATAAGGATAAACAAAGATAAACTTGGTCATGAACAAAAAATATAAAGTTTGATTGTAACACTGTATAACAAAATAAAACTTAAAGTAATTCCACATATATTAGATTATACATGTATTTGATAGAATGTTTTCAGATTTATTATTCTCTATAACATTCACTTCATCAAAGCGTGCACTACAGCTTTGGCATTCAATGACTTCAAATCGGTGTAAGTTTGGCCAGTTCCAACAAAAACAATAGGCTGGCCAGTAATATATGTCATTGTGATTGCTGCGCCCACCTACAAATAAAATCTATGTGTGAAAAATCATATATGTAAATGTTACATGAAAATTAATACTACATAAAAAAATATATCCTACATATATAAATATATAAATATATACTACATAGAAGAATATATAGATATATAGGAATATATATCTATATACTCTTTAGAATTGATATTTATTTTACAGAAATTATATTATAAAAGAATTTAGAGAAACTTTTAAAGAACACAAAATAAAAAGGAATATATGATAAAGATTATATACATAGCTTTATGTAAAAAAAAACATACCTTATCATCGATTGTATCAAACTTTGTCAGCACAATACCATCGATCATATGAGGATTAGCGGACTGACTGTAGTCGGCTAAGGCCTGATTAAATTTCACCAGCTGATCAACAGCTTCATTACCGACGAGAGCTTCTCCAACGAACAATACTAAATCCGGTTCGTTCACCTTTATCAATTTTGCCAGAGCTCGCATCAATGGTTCGTTATCCTGCATTCTGCCAGCGGTGTCAACTAGGACTATATCCATCTTAGAATCTTTCGCAAAGCGAATTGCCTCCATGGCGATGCCCGCAGCGTCCTTTCCGTAACCTTTTTCATAAAGCTGCACCATTGTCTGATTTCTGTGCTTCTCTGGTGGATGCAGGGCGTTCAGATGTCGCATGTGTGTCCTCAGTTGCTCGACTGCTCCAGCTCTGAAGTATAAAACTATTATTATAGTAAAATTATTAAAATTATTAGATGTTATAACACTGAGAAAGAGAAATAGATGACCAATGTTAATGCCTGCAGTTGAAATGATTAGTACACTGTTTCAATCTTGAATAACTAATTTACCTGAACGTATCACATGCAGCAATTAACACGCGGAAATTGTTTTCAATCAGCCAGAAGCAGATCTTTGCTAGATTCGTCGACTTGCCGACCCCGTTAACACCGCAAAAAGTCATGACATAAGGTCTATTATTCTTCTTCGCTTCCAAAGCGTCTCGTAGAATATCAATTCTTCTTTTGGGTGATAGTATCTGTACTAAGGCATCCGTCAAAGTGGCCTTTATAGTGTTTGCTACACTATCAAAGGTACCGAGTACCTTTCCTTCTAGTTTTGCACCAACGGAATCGCATAATTTCTGAGAAATGTCTGCAGCGACATTCTTGGTGATTAGATGATCCTTTAATTTTTCCAAAACTGGTAACATATCCTCCTGTTTTAAAGATTTGCTACCGACCAGACTCTTGAACATGGAGAACATGCTCGAGTTTTTCTTCTGCATTTGCAAATTGGAATGTTCTATTTCCTCCTCATCAGAATTATCCTCGGATTCGCTGTTTACTTCGAGATCGCGTATACCACCCTTCATCTGTCCAACTAGCTATAAAAAAACGAAAACATAAATAACAAATAAAACAAATTTCCATTTTCTGGCTAAGAATTAGTTACATGTATAATTCTTTCTTCACATTCGCTTTTCATAGTTAAATTCAAATAATGAAGCTAAATATACACGATTTTTTGTATTAATTTTAATTTTCAAAAAATAAATACGTAAAGACAGCCCGATTATCAGCCAGAGATATTAGATATCGAAGAAATTTGTAAGCTCACACTAATAATATAAGCCAAAGAATAAACTTTTCATGACTAAATATTAAATAAATGTAAAAAAAAAAAAAATATATATTACAGCTGTATCAGCTGCCACATAATCGCCACTCTCTACGGGCTTGTCTTTCGTTCGTTCCAGCGTAGCGAGATCCTTGGATGTTCCACCTAATTCCCAAATACGCGGTTTCTTGCCAGCTTTCTCAGGTTTAGGACTCTTCCTGATACAATATTTATTGTGATAGATTACATTTTGTCATTAAAACAAACTCTCTTTCTCTTATTTGATTAATTAAAGATTTTTAAATAAATTAAGAAAAAAACATGCACTTACTGCTTGTCAGCTTTCTTCTTTTGACCTGCCTTTTTCTGGGCGAGTTTCAAACGATTGGCAAGGAGGACTTCTTCATCAAGTTCTCCATTATGCTCTGTTTGCTGTTTCAGCAATTCTTGCTTTGGAGGTTCTTGAATTTTTGCTACAGTATAGAACACTCAATTTAATTTAAAATGTTAAATAAAAACAATTTTAACACACATTTTTATAAAAACAAAAATTACATTTGTATTATGTGCATGCAAAGAGAGTATTAGTTAGAAAATATGTGCAAAATGATTTGTTATTAATGTTATAATTAAGAGAGAATAAGCTTACACACACACAAAAAAAAAGAATTCTCAATTATTTTAAATTTTTTAATGAATATAAATTATGCCATGTATCTCAAGAGCAATAGCAGATATTAACAATTCAATATCTTAATAAAAGTAATAATAATAAAGATAGAGAAAAATGTGATTAAAATTACTGACCAAATAAAATATCGAAGTCATTTAATCTTTATGTTTGCATTATGATAGTAATTACTTAAATGAATTTATTGTGATTAAAGTATTATAATAATAATGTAAGTATACATTTTTTCATTACACATATTCCATGCAACAGCATACTATGCAAAGATTTAGTAAATGCCACTTACTATTAAAATCCCCATTACAGTTAATTGCCTTCTTTTTTTTACCTAAAAGTGAAAAAGAAAATCCTCGTTTCTTGTTAATGTTATATAGATTAGAAAGAAATGTGTTAAATCAAAATATAACTTATAATTTTATAGATTAAATCTTATACATAAAATAATTCTTATTACTATTTTATCTCGCGAAAATAAAATCAGAGTGATATTTCTATACATTTATTATTCTATACTTTTTTCTTTGTAAAAATATTATTGTATACATTTTTTTGTGAAACGTTTGAACTTTATTATAGAGTAGTAAATTTGAATAACAGCAAATAAATTTTACCCTCATATTACACTTTTTTGTTTAAGATTATTTAAATTTTATATTCGTGTTTTTTCTAAAAGTAGATAAAGCTATTTACAACTGTTATTGCCTTCAGTTTTTCATAAATTGTTACACTATCAAAGAATTATAACTGTACCTGGTTTCTTATCATCTTTATCCTCTTTTTTCTCAATCATACTTGCGACAGTCTTTTTAGACTTCTGACTTTCGTCAAAGCTGCGCATTTGCTTCGGTATTTTAGCCTGTGTACGCGACCATTGCTCAGCCCGTTCAAGCACTAGACGGTAGGCATTTTCAAATTCAAAATTGGTGAACCAGCTCGAGCTTTCAAGCTCATTCTTAAAGCGATCCCTGAACTCTAGATGAATATCGTTCAAGAATTTGTCCACATAAGATAATTGCAATATCTTCTGATATGCCACTACAAATACCAGCTCAAATTCATTGTCAAGCTTGTACTGCAACCGCAAGGAGTCATGCTCAAAGCTGTGATTGCCTGTACGTTCCTGAAAATTTTTGAAAAAAAATTATTTCTTTAGAAATGTTAAAAGTAATAGCTTTAAAATACAAAAAAATTTATATAATATTTAACTTTGTAATTTGAGTTATATACTATTGCATGTGCGATAATAGTTAAAAGATTAGTTAAAAGATATATATATATATATATAGTAGCATCTTTTAACTATTATCGCACATGCAATAGTATATAACTCAAATTACAAAGTTAAATATATAAATTTTTTAATAAATAAAATTTTTGATAGTAATTTCTTAATCAGAGTAGAATTAATAACAATTTCATTGAAATTTATTAATAATATATATATATATATATATATATATTTAATTCTACTCTGATTAAGAAATTACTATCAAAAATTTTATTTATTAAAAAAAAAATACAAAAATATTTATTTTACATAACATGTATCTTTTTAATTTAACTTTTATTTTGTTAGTACAAATGATGAATCTCTCACAAAATGATTAGTTTTAACAATCCCAACCATATGGTACCATATGGTTTAATCTATTTTGTATATTTATCTTATGTACATTTAAATACACTTGCAGTTCTAATAAATATTTACATGTTGTAAAAAAATTGTAGTGTCTTACAAACATATATGTATATATATATAACTTTCTTGCAAAAGTTCTATTTATAAAAAAAATTGAAGACTGAAGAATGAAAGGTAGAATTCAAAAATGTCTGCGAAGATGATAAGATTTGGAAAATAATTACGATCGTTCGAACAATAAAATTAAAATATTCAGAATAAAATTATTTGAAAGTAAGTTTGAAGAAACTGAAGGAATGCGACAATTCGGCGATTCGGGGTCAAAGGTCGACAGACGTCGAGAAATGCATATATATTTTTAAAACTTGCCTGCAATATAACACCTCTGATCAGAGCATTGATACTGGGTGCGAAAATCTGAGACGTGCTCTGGAAGCACCAGAGCACGATGCCGCCTTTGCTGAATATCGTGAAAAGATCGAGCATGATTTTACAAGAACTTTAATGAGGAAAAAAAAACAAGACCGCGCTCTCCCTCGAACACAATCAACACCACTCTAACCTATCGAACACAGTTCGCTCGCATACGTCAAATCCAGACCACAACTGTCAAACGTCACGTCATCGAATGTTCCTAGACACGAAAAATACGCTCGCGCGATCCACCAATCAGGACTCGTCTACGGCCTGGCAGAAGCAATATGGCTGCCAGTCACAGCCAATCAAAACACTTCGGCGGCCGTTGGCAGCACTGCTCCGAGTTTAATCAAATTACTGCGAATCAATTCAAGCCGAACCAGTCGACAGTCGATGTATCGGAGCCATTAAAAACGGTCGTGATAAGTTCAATCGGTGCGCGATTTTTTGCGTAACGTAGAATGTAGGCGTCCATGTCTGCGATCATCGACGAGGCCTGCCGGATCTGCCACTCAAGTTGTGAGTAGCGTAAAATGGCATTTATTAATTCCTTTGATAAGGTTTGTGGGTTTCTTTCCCCGAGTCGATGCAGTGTCGATAAACATATATGGCGGCGCAATGTTTCTCGCGTATTCTCACACATGCTCGTGAATTACAGAATTACGCCGTCTTCTTTTGATTGAGAACCGAAATTGATTGCGTAATTTCGGTTAAATTTTCGATGATATACGCGAGAATGAAGGCCGATCGTGTTTCACACGATTAAATTAATATGCGATTCTCAAAGTCCTGCTTTTTAGCTTCTCTCGGAGGCATATTTTCTTTTGAAGATATTGAAAATTATATTGAAGGCTCTCTTGTCAATACAATGACACGAAGAAAATTTAAATCAAAATTGTTCTTACAATTTTTCTTATAATTTTAAAAATCTTGCTTTAATGCTAGAATTATGAAACAGATGATTTTTATATCTGAAAAATCGTTTTTTATATTTTTGAGACATCATACATAAACAATTATTTAAGATAGAAACAGTATATTGTTTCTCATTTGTTGATTTCTTTAATTACTCAAGTCGCACCTCACAGCAGTACTGTTAAAAATCTTACTGTGATTATATATATGTATTTAAGAGTTATGTGTGATATTCTGCATTTCTAATGCTGTTATATGTTGCAAAAATATTTGCGTGATAGTTTTGCAACACATTAAACAAAATGTATTGAATAATCTTACATGATCTGTTGTACCACTTGTTGGCCATTTTATTAAGTATTTATTATATTATTAAATATGCCTGAAAAAGAATACTCAATTGCATTTAAAATTTAATAAGATTATATAACGTAATAATATATCTGATTATGTGCATAATTGTATAATTGTAATAATTATATATATATATATATATATATAAATTAATATAATCTTCATTATATTTGCATATTTTGCAAGAAATTTTATGAAATCTAATTTTATATATTATATTATGTATGATTGGCATTAAAAAATGAATGAGATGCTTTAATTATAATGACTGTCGACACATATTTTCTGATCCAATGGAAAAATGTGTTTTTTTAAGAACAAAAGTATTGTTAGAAAGTTCTAGAAAACAGATTCTTTTATTGGATACTGAATGTGTTTAAAAAAATCAGAAAAAAGTGTCTTAATCTTTTTGGAATCAATCGTACATTATATAAACAAACCTGACAGATTTCTATATAAATTTTGCTACTGTATTTCATTAAAATCATACTAATGAAAGTGTTATTTAAATAGAGGTCTTTAAAAGAATTTTTTCAGGTTATAAACATTTGAAATTTAAATTAAGCTTTATTAGAAATTACACAATATCTGAATAAATCTTCGCAAATATTATTGTTTAAATACTGTAGTAAAATATAGTTAGGTATCAAATAATAATAGTAATGCTTTCAAAATTAAGTATGTACTATTTATATTGTTGTTTGTAACCTATTTTTTTATATTTAACTATTGTATTTAAGCATTGTCAAATAATATATTTTATTCAGTTTATCCAGATGTTGTATCTTTATGGATAATATAATCTGCAATTCAGAAAGAATGACTTGTGTAACATTTGCTTATTATAATACATGGTAGAATAGAATACATTTTAAATAAAGTTTTTGTTTAGTTATTTTAGGAATGCACTTTGTATATGTAACATTTTATGAACATTTACTATAATTTGAGAGCAATAATGAATTTAATTCATTATCATATATATTACTATATTATTTTGACAGAATAATTTATAATATATAAATCTATTTGAGTCTATCTATTCGAGTATCTCCCTATTTGAGTATCTCTAATAATTAGAGATTATTATTCACATACGAGATGTGTGAACCACTATTCGTCATTACAATAAATAAATATTTATTTCTGTGTCATATAAATATATGGCATAATGATAATACAATTTCAAGTTCTTATCATGCTTTTTGAAACTGTTACTTGTCAACATTTTGCATGGAAAATTACCAAGCGCATTATAAAATGCAAAAATTGTGTTAACATGTGATGTTTAACTTGCTGCATCAGTCTGCAGATTTAAATTGCTAACGAATTTTTTTTACTCTGCGCTACTTTAATGCATGATCTTTTTGATACATTGAATAAATTGGACTACAGTTTTTTGATTTTATTTGTCAGATTATACTTCTGACATAAAATCAACAAAAACATGCGAATTTTAATTAAAGATATAGGGATTGATAATATTTATAGATATTTTTTTCATGTTTACCTATTTTTACATATCGATTTATAAAATGATATTATTATCATGAGATTTGCACAAGTTTTATTACCATCTGCAATTTTTCAACTGCATTAGTTATGATGCAGTTGTATGTCTCATACATTACTATAATACTACATTATTATAATACTACATTACTATAATACACATATATTAAATATATTTTATGTACATATGTATATAGTTTTACAAATTACATACAAGTTTTACATATGTACATACAAGTTTTATATTTTATAATGAATAATTGTAAACAGTTCTACGAAATAATCCGCTTATTTTATTTTTATAGAAATACTGCAAAATTTGTCGGCGTTGATACACCGTCTTATCTTTTGACATAATAATTAATAAATAATATTGTGATACAATTTATATATATATATATATATATATATATATATATATATATATATATATATACAATTTATCTTTACTATATTTAGCTATTGCCTTTAAATATGTAAGAAATAAATTAAAGAAAAATCATAAAATATATGTGTTTGTAGCTACAATGAATAAAATATATAAATTTTTTTTAAACACCAAATAGCCAAAATCCTAGAACGGACAACCTTTAGAGCAAACTAGCAAGTTGCTTGCTAGTCTGACAGGATTCAAAAATGCAAAATTGGAATCAATGGCAGCTGTCAGCTGGTGCTGTTACAACTCCAGTGCCGCAGCCACCAGTTGGCTATGCTGCAGCAGCTGGCGCAGACCCTATAACTTTGATGCAAAATTGTATGCAATATTATAATCAACCAGTAAGTATAATTTTAAAAGATATTATTCTTATATATGTATATATAATTAATTAATAAGTTATATCAAGATTGTGTTTCATGTGTAATGCATGTAGTTATTTAAAAAAATTAATAATACATAAAATTTAACACATTATTATATATATATATATTCATCTGTAAGAATAAATTAAAAGTGAATTGAATACATTCTATTTTTTTCAGTTTTTTGTATTACATTGACAAAATATTTATTGTTTCTATTAAATTTTATTTTAAAATTACTAACTTAAATAGTTTGATACTATGAAAAGAATGGATTGAAAAAGTTCTTAGATAAATAAAGTGTGTATTAAAATTAGTGATGACATTTTTGATTAATAAAAAAATTATGAGAGATTATGTTCTCTCTCTTTTAATTTAGTTTTTTTTATTTAATGATTACGATAAATTTTTCGCCCTAATCTAATAAGTGTTATATTAATTGTCAATGAATAATCATTATTTTAACATTAGTACAATATATTGCATAATCTTTATCAGGCACCAAGTGGATATACACCAGAGCAATGGGCAACTGCTCAACAACAAGGCTGGGCTCAATGGCAGCAATGGCAACAACAATATCAACAATGGCAAGCACAATATGGCGACAAGGTATAATATAAAAGAGAATTTTCTTATACGAAGAATATATTTAATAAATAATTACATATATATAATCATAAATATATAAATGTAGATTTTTGAGAGAGGAATTTAATATTATTTATCATTGACGCATTTGCAAAATTTATAGTTTTAAAACATTTGATTATTTTATTACAGAAACGAGTAATACGTACATTACAAAATATAGACAAGAAAGATATTTTTATATTTTTCTTTAATATTCTCCATTTTCTTTATGATAATTTTATATAAAAATAATTTTGCATTACTTTATTTTATATATATTTTACACTAATACAAACGAAATATGTTTGAAATTAATATTTTGTAGCAATTCTTTTTTTACATAAAGTTGTTTTCTTTTTAAAACAGATTGAAAGATGTACAAAGAATTTTCTTAAGTAATTAAAGATTCAAAAATTTAGAAAGTTATATGAAATTAATAAAAATAATTTATATCTATTTTTTTAGAGCTATTTTTATACGTGAGAGAAAGAAATGTTACAAAAAGTGTTTTAGTTATTAGACATTAATGTATTAGCAAATAAAAATATATTCTGATAAAAAGACTATAATGTGATACAATATTTCTTTTCTGTTATGTGAAATTATTCTGTTTAAAAGAGTTATTATACATCTTTCTAAAGCTGAGTTTTTCTTATTATTTTAGTATTATAAAAACTGCAAAAATTTCATTTAATTCTACATATATTAAATTGTTTTATTTATCATACTAGTACAAATAAGAATAATATGTTTTAATGAAAATAGTTTGTAACAAAACAAATTTTTCCTTTTCTTTTTATAAAATTATTTAAAATATACAGATGTTTTTTCAGACACATTCTATATCTATCTATTTTTTTTATTGTCAGCTAATTTGTATTGTAAAAATTTTATCAATTTATATGTTCAAAAATGACTCATATCTATAATGACATTATATATGCTTCAACTCATTAATTTCTATCGACAAAAATTTATTTTCAGTACCAGGAGACAATGAAGCATTTATCTGCGCAGAATATGAGTTTGTCAGGCCAAATGCAACTGCCTCCAACTATACAGCCACCGCCTCTCCCCAAAGAGGATGTGCGACCTCCTTTACCCTCCGCTTTACCTACCACAAATACATATCAATTTGCAAACATGCCACCTCCACATCAAAATAATCTTCCGTTATTCCCCATAAAAGAACCTGCCAATAAAACAATATCACAAGTGAATGTGACAAACTATCCTACGAATCCACCGTTACCTACGAGCCAGCCACCCTTACCACCGGAAACTGGCGAGAGTAAGGAGAGTATCTCGGTGGAAAAATGTGGTAGTAATGTAATTAGTGAATCCAATAGTGCTAAAAAATTAAAGCTCGAAGATGACGAATTGACTGAGGTTGAGAGAACATTTGATGAACAGTTTCAACAGTGGGAAGAGCAGTTTAACAAGTGGAAGCAGCAGAATGCCAATCATCCGGACAAGGTAAGTAATACTACAATTTATATACTCGACATCTTAAGATGCATAAAGTTTACTATAAAACTAAATGAGTGTTAAAGAATTGTATTTTTATTAAGAGATACATTTTTGATATTTGATTTTTATGTTAAAAATGTTAAAATATGCTTAAACTGTACTTTCGCTTAATATCCTAGGATTAAATGCACGAGCTGTGTGCATCTTAATAACAGATTTACAATTTTTATGAAAATTAAATTGACATTCTCAATTTTTCAGATTCAATACAAGCAATACGAAGCAAAGTGGACATCGTGGCGTGAAAAATTGATTGAACGGCGCGAGCAAATGCGTAAAAAACGTGAACAACAGAAACAAATCGCAGCGAAAACGGAAGCCGAAAAGAATAAGAACATATCTGGCGACGATAAAATATTGAATATCTTATCAAACACCAAAAATCAACGATTGATTAATAATGTATTGGATATCGGACAAACGCTGCTGGGTTTGACAGTAAAGCAAAGTACTACGGCACCTTTACCGCCCCCGCCGCCGCCGCCTCCACCATTACCGGAAACTACAAATTCTAACGATCAACCTACAACTCAAGGAACGCAATCAATTTCGTCTCAAATAAACATGATCAGCAGATCTAATGTGCCATCATGGTCTAATCCGCAACAATGGGGAAATCAGCAATATAATCCTAGAATAGAAGCAGGATACGGAACACCTACAATGTCCTCAGCGTCGGATGTTGGTCTACCTCAAATGATCTCACCAAATTTTACACAGCCACCACCAAATCTGTCAAACAATCTCATGCCAAATTTTTCGCAACCTCCACCAAATTTCCCTAATAATGATCGACCGCAATTGCAAAATGCGAGAGTGCTAGGTCCAGCAAATACGAAAGATTGTCCTCCATTTACTTCGACTGATCCTTCGAACATGGACATGCGTTTTATTCATCCAAACAATCGATCGTCTCATAGTTTTGACGGACAGCTCAACTTTCGAAGAAGTGATCAGGAACGTTTCGGACGAGAAGCTAATATCAATTCAAATATAAATGAGCAAGATCAGTTTAAACCTACTGATAGTTTTGATAGAATCGAAGCGCAACGCTTTAGAAGAAGCGATACAAATTACACTGACTTCGGGAATAATCAATTGAATTCACAGAATAATTTCAATATAAATAACGAGCGATTTGGAATAGGAAATGATCGTTTTAATAGAGAAAATAATCGATTTGGACTGATGGGAAGTGATAGGTTCTTATCGGGAGGTGATCGATTCAGATCAAATAATGATCGACTTGGTCTAGGATCAGATCGATTCAGTAACGAGTGGCTTGGACCGGATGGCGATCGATTTAAAACTGGTTTTGGGATAGATAAAGATCGTCGTGGGCCTGCAAACGATCAATTTGGTCCAGATAATGAACGATTTCCACCAGATAGATTTGCTTCAAGTGCTGAACGATTTGGACCTGGGACTGATAATTTTTCCTCTGATCGCTTTGGACCCAACAGCGATCATTTTCGCTCAAACGATCGATCAGATCGATTCAACAAAAGTAATGTGGATTATTTTGATTCAAAGGATGTTACTGATCATAGACGAGATAGTTTCGGTACTAATCTTCGTGGTTTTAATAGAAATCCTTCATTTAGTCCACCGAACGAGTTATCACCGGAACTGAAGAAACTCATGGAAAAGCGGAAAGCCGCCGGGGACGTATTCAGACCTAGTTTTACTGATTCCGACAAGTCTAGTAGTGTTGGTTCTCTCAGTGAAAGTTTCAAGAAAATAGCTGGCGAGTCACCTTTTAAAAGTTCCTTTGATCTTCAAAAGAATTTACCAAATCGTAGTGGATCAATGAACTTTTCCAACAGTGGACCAGTGAGCTCCAATTTTCAATTACATTCCGATTCAGGACAGATTTCCACTTCATTGTATGGTCCACGAGGTCACTCTTTTAAGAATGATGATGAATCTTCTTTTAGAGGATCTTCAGATAACTTAGTCAAACATCCTGTAGATTATAACGAACGATTAGGAAAGGATATAGATGTTAGATCTAATCAATCCCAACCAATCAATATTCACTCTCAAGTTTCTGCTAAACATCTCGAGAATATTGAAACTACTGATTCTGATACTTTATTAAAAACTGATAACATTGCAGATTCAAAGACTGTAGAAGCTGTACCAGCGAACGAGGCTGATAGTGCTGAGCAGAAAAATCTTGTATCTGAAGATAGCTCAAACAAGAATGATGCAGAAGAGAGCAAGTTTCTCAATAGTGATACTATTTTGCAGCAAGATAAGGAGCATGATAATGATCAAATACAAAGTAGTGCTGAAAAAATAGAAGAGTCTAATAACAGTAACGATACCAAAAAGTCTGAAAGTTTACCATTTATGGGTGAAAACGATCCACGACCGACAGATTTAAATATTGAACCACCGCCAGAATTGCCCAATTTGTGCCTTATTTCTACAAACTCCAATCAGAACGCGTCGCTGAATCCAAACGAAGATTTTAATAAAAAGGAACCAGCTGGCAAATTTGATGCGCGCTTGGATCATAACTTTGGATTTAGAGGAATGGAATTTACATCTAGCACACCGTTTGAACGGGGACCACCGATGTTTGGTCCTAAAGGTTCTCACACATTTCCAATGGGTCCTGGTCCGAGTACGTTCCAGCCGCAAGGTCCTGCAGACACACAGTTGGCTCCGCGTGGTTCCCATGACGGTCCTTTCGGGCCTAATGCATCTAGTGAAAGTCGAGGCAGTCCTGGGAGATTCAACAATGAGCAGTATAGCGAGCGAGATCGTAACGACGAATCATCTGAAGTGTTCAACAGCGGTCAATTCGGCTCACGAGATACCATGAACGAGCAATTTGGTTCGCGAGCTCTGGGAAATGGAAAATTTGGTCCAGGCAGACCTATCGATCTGCCAAGAGGCTCGATTGATTTGCCGTTTGCTGCGCGTAATCCTAGCCAATTTGGTCCTAGAGGTAACGAAATGCAATTTAGACCTAGAGGCGCTAATGATCGCTTAGATTCTAGACCAATTTTCGAAGGACCATTTGGTCCGCGAGGATTTAACGATGGATCATGCGGTTCTAGAGAACCCAGTGATAGTTTTTTCAATACTCGACGTCTCGCTGATCCGCAACTCGGCTCTGTTGGATCCGGTCCTAACAGATTCAGTAGAATGAATGAGACACCGTTCGATAAGAGACCTCTCTTCGATAATAGCGGAGCCTTTGGATTTCCTGCCGATAGAACTCGAAGGTCCAACGAAGGATCACTTGGTCTCCATAGTTCTAATGATATTCCGCTCGGTTCTCGCGATTCAAATAACGTTCTTCTTCAACGTAATTCGAATTTCAACGAGAATCAATTCGAATCTCGAGATCCTAACGATGGCTCTTTTGGATCATCAGACTTCAAACCAAGAGGACCGATGAGCGATCCTAACAATGCAAATTTCCCATCTCGAGGCGATTCTTTTCACAATCGTGGCGATTACATGCGTACTAATCCTTACAACCCTAGAAGAGAACAATTTGAAGATAACATTCCCGTTAAAAAGGCTAGATATGAAGGTTCAAAAGCAGTCGATGAGTTTAACAAAGGCTGTTCAGGAAACGAGAACATTGACATGGAAATACGAAAGGACAATACTGCTGAGTTTGCTGGAAATACATCTAATCTTCGCAAAAAAGAATTAGAGGTCGTACCTCGTCCAGGATACGATCGAAGACCTAACGATATTTGGAAGGATAAGTTTGGCAACGACCAGAAACTCGACGGGGCAAATAAACATCAACAAAACATCAGTGGCGTTCCAAATACGTTCGATGAGAAATTGAAATCAGAGAAGACCACAACCGAACCGATGACGGGCGATTACAGACCACAATCTGCTACTAATCCTGCAGACTTCCAGCCGAAGCATACCTCCCATCTGTTTATGAAGCGATCACAATTGAGAAGCGGTCAAGATTTTTGCGCGCCGAGACAGTTTAATTACAATCACGGCGAGCTTGACAAGAAGTTTGTCGAACCGCTCAACTTTACTCCGATGAAGGTGATTGATTACGGACACGCATCTCGTCTGCCAATTGCGGATCAGCATTTGTCGCCTGTTCAGTGCTTCGATTACGGTCACGGTGATCTGAAACCGGTGGTACTGGATCGCGAACAGCAACAGCAACATCATCATCATTATCAGAAGAAGGATTTTAGAAACTGGGTAGAGAACGAGCAAAATCTGAAGGAGTACGCCGAGAAGATGAGTAACTATGAGAATTCGAAAAGATATGTGGAAAAAACGAGAAATTATGAGAACTACGATACGCGTAGATCGGCAGATAATTATAATAAACGGAAGGAACACGATTGGCAATCTAGTGACAAAATACCCGAGATAGAGAGAAAGGACAATGATGATCGTAAAGAAAAAGGGTACAATCCTGAATCGGAATCCCGATTCTTTGAGCGAAACTCTGGTAACGAGCAGAGTGATCTATACCAAAGCGATAGAAGCATTCACAAAGGTAATTTTTTTTATTTCAGGTAATTTTTTGTTTTAGATAATAGTAGAATTCCAGTT
The DNA here is from genome assembly GCF_048542155.1 of Nylanderia fulva. Classification (NCBI taxonomy): domain Eukaryota; kingdom Metazoa; phylum Arthropoda; class Insecta; order Hymenoptera; family Formicidae; genus Nylanderia; species Nylanderia fulva. Next base: position 4,911,563 of record NW_028190916.1, read on the forward strand.
TTAACTACTAGGTTTTTTAAATGAATTGTAAATCAAAAAAGATTTTCGTTGTTTGTCTCCATTTTCTTATATCAATTTATATAATTAGCTCCTTATAATTATTTATATTTATATTTGATATAAATATATTAACAAAGCTTTTTCGCAGAAAAAGCTTTTGCAGAACATAAAAAATATTTAAGCAGAAAGTGAATTGATAACAGTTGAACATTTTCTTCGATATAACATTTCGACGTAATAAAAATATTAAACTGTGGTTATTGATTTATTTAATGCTCACTGTTTCAATTCTTCTTTCTTGCTACTTGATTCTTTATTTGTGAAAAGTGACCTGAAAGTCACCGAAATTTTATTCTATAAAACAATATAAAATATAATATTTTTGAAAATACTCGACCAAACTAGTGTATTTTACTTTATTAGCGTATTCTACTAATCGGACTGATAAAAAATATTTACAAACCTAAGGACGGGATGTAAAATACGTTTATAAAGTTTGCACTAATTTAGAGATTTATTCTATTATATTATTATAAATTATATATTGAAATATTAAGCCTATATTGAGCTTCATTATCTATTGTTTTTCGGATATAGAACGGGTTCAAGAGATACGTGAAAGTTCGCGAAGGGAAATAAATAAAGACAATGACAAAGATGATAACAGGTATCGTAGAAACATTATTCTATCTTATTTTTTATAATACTTTTTAATAAAAATGACTACATAAATATAACAATATAGTTATATTACATAGTTATCCCATAAATGATAATATATAAATGAAGTCCATGCAATATTCTGAATGTATATGGCATTCTTTAGATCGAAAGGAAATATTAACTGGCAGGAGAGTTCGAACAAGAACATCGTAGACACAAAGCTACAAGAGACCAGGTATGTTAATTGCTTCTTGAGTCTACATTTTATAAAAAAAACTCATTTTTAAAAACATTTTATAAAAAATATTTGATAAAAAAACAGCTAATTTTCATAGATCTTTTTGATTATATGCTATGCTTACCATATTGCGAACTCATATATATGAGGTTTTTTAATTATGTTCCTACTATATAAATATTGCGCATATGCAGTTATGCATTTGCTGCAACATAAGCTACGTATATTATTTTATACAAATTATACGAGAATTATATGATTTTTCGCTTCTGACGCCATAATACAATTTAACAACGCAGTAATATGCCAGAAGCTCCTTAAAAGCTACATATTTATTTTATGTTCTACAATATTTTGTGTGTAATTTATTGACACGAATTATCTGAATATCCTGATTTGAATATAATCAAAATAATTATTTTCGGATAATTCGGATATAATCCAATAAAATCCGGATATTTTTATAGGCTTGATATATAGATATAACAGATATATCAAATTTAATATATCTGTATGTTATGATCATTTCGCATAAATTACGCATAATTACCGAAGATTTTACACAATGCCCAATAATATTGATTATTCTAACAAATCTTTTCTAATTTATATATCAAATTTATTAGTTATTTTTTATGATTTCCAATTACATATTCTGTAGATCAATATGATAATATAATGTTAGTTTATATTATAATAAATATCTTTTTTTTTAATAAAAATCTCTGAACGAATAAGGCTACGCTTTCCTAAAAGCGAATATTACTTTAAATCATTTGTGTTAATTTATTATGGCTCTCACACTATACGATAAAGTAAACAATAAAATATAAAAAATTCATTATAGAATGGTGCATATTACTCGTAATGCACTATTCTTTAATCATTTTTTTTTATATTTTATTGTAGGATTACTCATAATTTTTACATACAATATCGACATATATTCACACAGAATTGGTGGCATTTTTATCTGACACAAATTGAATTCCTATGATAAGTGATATTTATATTAAATTTTCATCATTTCTTATAATACGCCATTTTATATGCAGCATGTATATATTAAATATGTACATATAAATCTGTACATATTGATTTTATGTCTGACTCTTTTTAATCTTTTGAAATTGACTCCTCCGTGACAGTTATGATATATTTGTATTAATATTATTGCTCTCTCTCTCTCTTAATAGAGAGAATATATAATATGCAGCATATGCATTTCGATTCATATAACGGGTACATCATCTCTGAATTTTTATAATGAACGATATTATAACAAGTTATTATTATTGCTCTCGCTTAAATATTTGCAATATGTTACTTCATTCTTTATAATGAATTTCTCATAATTTATTACTTGGGATATTCTAATTCTATCTACACTAATCTACAGTATCTTTACAACGACATTGTCATATTTTATGTCTGACGAAAAGTGTTCTTATTTTATATATATAGTCTTATTATAAATATAATAATTAATATATTAATATAATAATAATATCATAATATATTATACAATTATGATATTATTAATTATTATTAATATTATAAAATTATATAATATTACATATTTTTATTATATAATTATTAAGAAATTAAAATTTTTTGTTATATATAAGATTGATCAGAGTTTATTCGTTTTTTTATTTATGTAAAAATAGAAAAAACGAGTATTTTTTCGATCAATCTGATATACTATAATTGTATGAGTTTATTTATTTTATTGAAAGACAAATCCTTGTTACAGTCTTCCCCTAGACACAAAGAAAAATGTTGTGGAATCAACTACAAAAACTCTCGAATTGGCAAAAATGTCGAACTACACGATGGTCGATGATTTACTGTGCCCACCAGGTCGTCAGAACAGACCATTGAAAATAGCCATTATTCTCAGAGGACCACCTGGTAGTGGTAAATCTTTCGTGACTAAACTTATCAAAGTACGTTTTAATAAATGTTTAAATATATGTATCAATAAAAATATAGATACAATTTTTATTGAATATATTCTATTTTCTCTCCAAAAGATACATATAATTTGAATATTTTATTTAATTATTGTATTCAATTAATTTAGTTCAATTCAATTTAATTAAACATTCAATTATTTCAGTCTTTTCAATTTTATTTTTTTATATTCAATTATTATGTGTCACATACGTATATGTACATCCTATGAATTTATAAAATTATTATTTATTTGATACTACACAACTATAACTTTTCTTGTCTAGGATAAAGAAGTTGAACAAGGAGGCTCTGCGCCGAGGATATTGAGTTTAGATGATTATTTTCCTCGTCGAAAAGGAAATAGAGACTGTAGACGATAATGGGAAAAAAGTCACAGTTAAGGTAGACAGTTTATTGTGATATAAAATAGCTTTTGTGAAACTAATAATTATTTTTACTTGGAGAATACGGTCACCAGATTTGTATTATATAAAATTTATAATATTAATAATATCCAAAATTTAAACGGGATATTATTAAATAGTATTTCTCTTCATAATTTGTCATATACTACTATTATATGATATTTGTATTTTTTTAAAAGAGATTTGGAACTCTATAAACAAAAAGTCTGTTGGATAATATTAAATTAGATATCATATTGTGAGATTATGTATAAAAACACATTAGATTTACACGAATTTACTATTTATAACAGGAAATGATATATGAATATGAAGAAGCTGTGGAACAGAGTTATGTAACATCTCTAATTAAAGCCTTCAAGAAAAATATAACAGATGGGTTTTTCAATTTCATCATATTGGACTGCATCAACGAGAAGATTTCGGATTATGAAGAAATGTGGAGTTTCGCTAAGACGAAAGGTTTTAAAGTAAGTTATTTTAATAATTTAATAAAATTTAATTACATTTAGTAATATATTATACCTACAGAATATTTAAAAAAATAATCTTTTTTTTTATTGTAGACTTCAATTTGGAATCAATCTTTTTTCAACAAAAATGTTTAATATTTATAAATTTTAATATTTATAATTTATAAAATAATTAACGATTGGAAATAATAGTTTTCTACCTTCACGAAATTCATATTCCTTGTTTGCTGATAATGATGTTGTCTCTATAAAGGTATATGTGTGCGAGATGGAAATGGATCTGCAGATATGCTTGAAAAGAAATATTCACAATCGTACCGAAGACGAAATTAATCGGATAATAGATTACTTTGAACCAACGCCTAGTTATCATCAAAAGTTAGATGTGAACTCGATGTTGCAAGAGCAGGCAATAGAGGAGGTAATTTAATTTGTTTCATAAAGAGAATATCTACATGCCTTGCAACAAAAAATCGTTTCATTATTAAATTTTTTCATGATTGTACATTATAAAATTAGAATTTTAAGATAGTATATAATGAATTGATATAAATTAATGATATTGTAAAGTATATTATTTTTTAGAGTATATATATTTGTATAAAATTTGTAATTAGAAATATTTTTCTTAAAGGTCGATATGGAGGATAGCGAAGAAACACAGGAGAAATCTATTGCTCAGAATGAGGATAGTCAAGACAGTCATGAGGACAGTCAAGATACAATTGTAATTAAATGAACTTAATAGTTATATACAGAGAGCTAATTCGTCATTAGTGGTATTCATAAAATATCATTATTATTTTTTAAAAGTTTTTCTAGAATATTGTATTTATTCCTATTAATCTTTTATTTATATTAATTTTTGTTAGAATAAATTCTCATTTATCTGGCAGTACCGTGAATTACAGACTTAAGACAGGAAAATATTACTAATTTTTAATTCTCGAATTTGATATCTTTTAGAAACGAAACTTTGTACAAAATATTTTAAATATTTTGTTCTTGCAACATTTAATATCCTTTGTTAAATTTCTAATAAATCACTTGATTTATTAAAAATATGATTAGTAATATGATTTTATTACACATTAATGTATTTACATATGCATTATTCTTTTAGGGTGTCAGCAAATGGGAGAAAATGGAAGTTGAAGATAAATTAGGTTAGTTAATTTATTTTATATATATTAAGAGAGATTAAAAAAATAGTTCATATATGTATATATTTTTTATAATTAAGATGAATGTATTTGTAAAATCATCTTTATTTTCTTTGCAATGCAGATCGATTAGATGGTTTAGCAAGAAAGAAAAATGAAACAAAACCTCAAACTATGGAAGATTTCCTCCAAGTTCCTGACTATTATAATATGGAAGATACGTCTGGTAAAAAACGAGTGCGTATCATGCAGAATATTAAAACAAGTATTTTTCAAATCACAATTTCTTTCACCAATTTATTTTTACAAAACTATTTGAAGATCTTATTATTTATTTGCATTCCTTCAATTTTTAGCGTTGTATTTGTTTATAATTCAATCATATTACATCAGAATTGAGAAATTATGCGAGTCCTTTTCTTGCAGAATAAGTTGAAATAAATTAGTTTCTTTTTTTATGTCATTCATGTTTGATGTGTACATGCGAATACTTGCGTTCATTACGTGTATAATGTAAGATGACAAAAAAGTTTTTGGTATATTTTGTTAATCTTTACTTAATTGTTAAGTTAATTTGTCAAGTTTATATAACTTTTTATTTTTTATTTTTCATCAAGTATGGCTGTAGCAAGAAGTCAGAAGTTTTGCATGCAATTTTTTATATATAAGATTTTTGAACAAAAATTATAATTATGTTAATTTTTTTTTAATTTGTAGGTACGTTGGGCTGATCTGGAAGAACGTAAGGAGCAGGAGAAAATGCGCGCCGTCGGATTTGTCGTTGGACATACTAATTGGGATCGAATGATGGATCCTACAAAGGGCGGAAGCGCTTTAACACGCACAAAGTACATATGATTTAAATTTACTTCTAGAGCATGTACTACTCGACGATAAAAATAAAATAAGATAGCTTATTAATCGCTTTTTTCCACCAGCTCCTCTCTTCCACGCTTTTTCCTTTTTGTAAATTTTAAAAATTCGATCAATATATTGTGTTTTTTATGTATATAATGCATAGAAAAGAAAATCTGTGATATTTCGCATATCTAATTTTTTTTGTAGCTTGATAGATTATTCAGAAACTTTCAGAGATTTTTTGCTTTTTTTATAGTGCATAATGAATAGGCATAGTAATATATAGATTCGTATATTTGAACTTTGCTAATGCTTTTTGTAGTTATAAAATAGTTATATAAATGAGTTTATTATACTGTATTTTATACTATTATATTTTGCCAAGATATCAATTATTTACACTAAATATACGAATAATTATGTACAATACATAAATATAGATTTTATAATTAACATTTTACATACACACGCAATATTACATTCAATGTAGAATTTGTAATGGAAGAAATAGGAAATAGGATAAACCATATATACACTAGCTGAAAATGAATGAAGTTATCAATTTATTTGTTTGCGTGCATTATTATATTTAAATTACAGGAAACATGAGCACTTTATTTACATGATTATTATTGCAGGTTTTTCTCACTATCATAAAGATTGATAGTTTAATGCTGAGTACTGAAAAAGAAGTGGAAAAAAATTCAATTGGTACATCCTACTTTTTATAGTGTTTCATAAGCCTTGTAGTGTATAAAAAATAACTATGAAAGAATACGAATTTTTTTTATAAAAAAATTAGAAATATGAAAATTGCAAAAAAATAAGATTATAAGTTTAATATATTCAGATAAGATTGTAAATTTTGTACATAATAGACGATGTGTGTGTATGTATTACGTATAGAATATAAGATTTTATGTACAAGAAAAGTGTAATAAAAAAATATATCTCTCCGTTATTATACATAAAATGTGTATAAAAATTACTTTGATAAATTATTCTGCTATTTTTTATCTAATTATATTTTCTTACTATTTTGCCGATTTTTAAAAATTGGAATTTTACAGTTCAAATTTTCAAATTTAATATTCTTGGAATTTTAATTACTGCCGTTTTTAGCTTGATTATATTCTTCTGATTATTCTGTATATTATTAAATATGTTCTGTAAATTATTATTATATATGATCAACAAATATAATGATAATGAGTACATTAGCAAACCATAACTTCTACCATATTTTTTTATCTTGATATCACAATAAAAAGTGTTTTGCATTTTTTTTACATTATCATTAAGAAGATGAAAATTCTTTAATATGGAATATAAGTAACTTTTTTGTGTTTGTTTTGATACTGTTCAGAGCATTTATATTTGATATAAATCACAATGAAAACATTTATCTATACTATACATAGATAAATTTTTTCTCTATTTCATCTTCTGTATTATTAACATAGATAAATATCGCAAGTGTAATAAATGTAATTAAATGTCTTCATTTTCTTTAAACATTTTTTATAAAGAAAAATAAAAGAACTTATTTCGCATTAGTAATTAAGAGAGATTAAAAAAGATATCCAACAAAGAAAGATACATCGCAATATCATTCTGTTTTTACTTTAGTTATGTTTCTCTTTAATATCGTATAACATCAAATAAGATATTGGTCATCGATTATTCGATGATACAAGTCTTGTCTACATTTTGTGTTCTTTAGGAACGGCGATAATTTTATTTCATTTATAGCTCTTAACAGATATATACAATATATATAAACGACATTTTACAGGATGCACCATAAGCTCATAGACAAATAATCTTTCTATTAAAAAATTTTTGTTGAATAATTTCTTTGATATTTTTATGCCACATTTCTTTTGAGCAACATCTATCGATCTTATGTATAGAAAAACAATAGACGCAGTTTTGAAATAATTATAATTGATTTTATTATATTGTTCGAATTTTATTATCTTATTTGTTGCAATCCATCTCGAATTTATTTAATTGATTGATTGTTAATTCGTTGATTTAACATTTGAAATGACGGAAAAATTCTTAAAAAACTTTAAATATATATATAATTTATTAATTTAACAAAAAATTTATTACATCTGTCTTATGTTTTTTCGGAAAATTTTTAAAGAGCTCCAGAAAAAAAGACATTAATTCTTCATTCACAATATCTTAATTTTGTTCATTCTATTTTTGTCTTTTCAATACTATCTTTTCTTAAAATATGTATTTTAAAAAACTTTTTTTTTTTACTTTAGAGATAATACTGCATTTTAAATTATTTTACATTAAATATATTTTTGTTTGTATAAAAAAAATATTTATTATGGAGAAAATTTCTGTCATGATGATGAGATAATGAATATGTCGAGATGTTTTTTGATTAATCTTTAACTCAATTATTTTAGTTTTTTTTCGTTGAATGTATATGCTATAAACAGTTAGACTTTTTGCATATACATATCTATCTGTTACAGTAATTAAACATTGACAAAAGAATATATTCGGTATTATTAATTGCATTTTTTAAATGTTAGATATATAAATGAATAATAAATATATTCTGTATAGGAAAATATTTGTTTTATATACTTATGTATGTGTATGTATACATATATGTATATACAACAAAAAATTAAAAAAAATTAATTCTATATATCAAAAAATATAATTTTTATAAAAACAAATATTTTTTGATTTATATAGGATAAATATATATATTTGTATAAGCATATATTATTTCTATGAAAAATATATATCATACATAATTTAAAATATAAAACAAATAATGTGTTTTATAGGTAAATATTATAATATAGAATTTCAATTTTTTAAATCACGTAATGATGTATAATATTTTTGTATTCACACGATACATTTATAATAATCTTATAAAGATTTGTTGAATTCTATACAAGTATATTGGCGTTATAAAAAAACACGCACTATTGTTTAAGCATCAATATATAATATATTACATTGACATTTTTTTAAATATAAATCAAAAAATCGAAAAAATAATATTGCGAATTAAGAGTTAATATCTTTAATGTAATCTTTACCTTTAGAAAATTTGATAGGGAAAAGAAATATATATTAGTATTTTATATAAAAAAGCTTAATAATTTTAACGTTAATAATTTTAATAAATTTAAATTTTTGTGAGAATATAAATAATTTGTAGAACATTATTATTTATATTTTTATTACATATTATTTAAATAATTTGAAAATAAAAATAATCTCACTGAAAACTAGAAGTTGTCTATTACCAATGTAAAATGACTTACTATTTAAGCAATCTTTTCATTATTAATCAAAATATTACAATAAAATTTATCGTTCCACTTAAAAGGATAAATATTAATTAACTAAATTCTGAAAATTTTATTTATAATTTCTTTTAATTGAAGATTATTTTGGATTATTGAATTTTTCACACACTTAAATCATTGTATTCTCATATCTCCAATTATTCAACAGTTGTACATATAAATTTTTATTTTATTTACACAAATTGTAAGATCAACCTAACATTGAGCTTAAAAGTCTATTTCATCAAATGTTGCACCTTTTTCTTGAAACATCGCGTATTATATTCAACGTTAAATAACTAATAAACATTCCCGGTAATCATCATTAACATGCAAACACTTTTCGATGCTTATATAAATAAAGAATTATCTTTCGTTCGAATCGGCATATAATATCTCATCATTCCATATAATTCTTAACACAGTTTAATATACTTATGGTCCATCCTGTATATAGAATCTACATACATATTAACAGATTCACTAATGTGTGTGTATGTGTGTGTTTTGTAATTTTATGAACAAAATCTGGACTCTTCCACTTCCAACAACTTCGTTAAAGCTACGTATAACAACAGTAAAAGATAAATAATATAATTATTACAATAGGGACGTGCATGTACACGAACATTAATCGATGAAATTAACAATAAAACGCAGCGAAATAACCTGCGAGACAATACACACATGCATATATGTATTATTTATATACTTATTATATATATACGTATATATACACAGGGCAATTATACATAACAGTATATATATAACAACAGATATTGTTATATGTATACATATATAACAATAATTCCTGGTCCAGTGAATATTAAGTATTTGTGTAAACGGATCAATGTGTTCCTTACATATGTACAACACTAATAAAGTCGCGAAATTCGCATCGAGACTCTATGGCCTTCAACGTAGTTTATTGTCGAAGCTCGATTCGCAGCTAAAATATCAGCAACTAACATGTATATTTCGTTTTGTTACGAGACAGAGAGACCGATATTTCGACGACGGGCAAACTCTCTAAAATTGATATCGTAGATTTGTAGATAAAATTTTCGACTACTTATGATGTGCGATACATCGAGATTAATTATAAATGAATTATGTTCACACGTTTGATATCACAAATTAGAAATACATATATATATACATATATAGATATTCTTATTTAATAAAGCTACAAAACTATGCGAACTACTTTCAGGATATATTATTGACGAAATAGTGTTGAAAAATGATTATAAATGAAATTCATATATCTATATTTATATTAAATTGATGCCGTCGATATATCGATGCTGAAAACTTCAATTGCGTGAGATATGTGTCGTAGGATTTCTGACATAAAAATTGTATGTAATAACATAAAATTAATTTACATTACAAAAAAAATAAATTTACATAGATTATTAAATATATTACAGAGAGTATTAGTCATTACGTTATAAATTTATTTAAAAAAACATGCAAAACATTAAAAATGTTTAAAGTTTAGTTTTATGAATTTAATCGTTTCCTATTTAAAAATTATAGCCTCTATATTCTCATATGAGGATATTCGTCTTAAAATGTTTCAAAGAATCCGTCATTACAAGAACACCTGATGGTTTGTCATACTTTATGTTTATATAACAGATAAAAAATATTTCTCTGTTTCCTCTCTATTTTTTAGACAATTTTTTATATTAAAAATACGTTGTAAAATATTCCAATACATCACACATTATTTTTCTTTATAGCATATTAGATGAAGTACATATATTATTCTTCTTTGTATAATATTATTCAAAAACTAATGAACTATTTGAAAATCTACATTTTCATATATGTATGACTTTTATATATAATTACATGAAATTATTGTCTTTGCTTCTTTTCTTTGACTGGTATTAATTACTACAATTTTAAGATAATTAAAACTCTACAAACATTGGAGAAAATTTAAACTATTTTTTTTTGCATAAAATTATCCCAAAAATATTTCTTTTGTTCATCATTGCATGTTCTTCGTTCAAACATGTAACGTCATTTCTATCATTTCAAACAACGGAATAGTATTTAAGATATCCATATGATTAAAAAAGTGGATCATAAGATAGGACGAATATTCCCATATCACATAATCCAAATTTACATACAAAAATGTATAAGTCACCCGCCGCCGAGGCGTGTAAATGTGCATGCAAAATTAAACGAATGATCATTAATTTTATTTGAAAAATGAAGATGACAAAAAAAATAATCTCAAGAGAGGCAGAGGAAACGCCAAAATCTAGACTTACTTTTCTCGTCTCGATATTCATAAGCTATACTACTTTTTTATATAAGCAATATCGTAGGTACGTCTCTCTCGATATGCCAAAGTATGTTTAGAAAAAAGAAATACAATACTTTATTCATATAAACATACCTTTTTATTTATCGTATGTATATGGAGATTAACCCATATACAAAATTATTGCCTGCAACACTTTGCAACTACATTGCCGACAATAATTGGCATAATAAGCTCTACCCGCGTTCGAAATATAGTTCTAATTATCTTATAACCATAAGTACTTATAAACCCATAAAATATACTTGTTTTATGAATCTATAAGTGATAATATTTATCAATTGATTACTATCGACAATACTCTTGATAATTATATCGTTGACGAATAATTGCTCTGAAAATTCTTCGTTATCTGTATATTATTAAAGATTATATATGGGTCTCAATAATTACTCGATGTTAATCAATTATTGCCACCAATAATAGTCGGAAGATGTATAGTTGACAATAATTGTCGCAAGGAGTTGTCACTTGGCAGAACGTTATCTCTCGATGTACACTGTGAAATTTATCCATTCCAGAAGGACAAAGATATCTGCTTTGATCGCATATAAAAAACATGATATTTGTTTTATATATCATTTCAATATTATTATGTATTCTTAATTAGAACTTCAAGCATACATTTCTACATTATCTACATATAACTTATATTGCTTTATTTAATTATTAATTGCTTTGTCAGCTTCATTATATTAGAATTAACAAAAAATGTGAATAAATGTACACCTATTACATTTATATGTGGTATTTAAACAAATATTATATCCAGTTCATATTTTAGTAAATTATAATTATTATAATTTTTGTATTTTATCATTTCAGTTTTAATAAATTATACAATAATTTTAAATTAACAATTTATAGGTATAGATGTCACTTTATGCTTAATAAAATGGAGAAATTATAATAAAAGTTTGGTAATACAATAACAACACTACAAAGGTCCGATATTTTTCGTCAAAATTCTGTGAGAGAGACAGAGAGAAAGAGAAATATGTGTTATCTCATTCTGCAGTAATACTATTTAACTTTAAAATCTTATTTATCTTATTTATACTGTGTACAAATAACAATAATTGGATGTGCGGTAGTTTTATATTATGAAAATATTTCTAAGAGATTTAAAAGATATTTTTTGAAATACTAATTTATTATATTTGATAATAGATATTGCAGAAACTGACGCGAATTGACGAAAAATGCGGATCAATCAGGTTGCTATTTTACATTCAGACTCTTATTATAAGATCTCTAAATAAGATTAAGATTTAATCAGTTTTCACTTTCATACTTTTCTCTATCATATATGCGAAAAATTGTAATATTTTTGTTTTCTATAAATAGGACCATTTTTTTTAATTGTTCGATTAAATATATATATATATATATATATATATATACAGAAGCTAAATCTAGTAAAATTTAATTTGATAAGGATATCAGGTGATCATTTCAGAAATCATATTTGACGGAAATTATTTTTAAGATTAAATAGTTTTGTTTAGAAAAAAAAACCGTAAAAATTTTTTTGAAACATTTCTACATTTAATACATAAGAATATACTATAGATCAGATGTATACAAAAAATCTGGATGGTTGTAGATACACATGAATATGATACATTTGATATTACATTATTAATGTAGAACAATCAAATTTTTTTCTTCCATAACATATATATATATATATATTATATATATATATAAAATTGTTTATACTTTCATCTTTCTTTCTGTACTTAAATTTTCTGTATAAATATATACACATGTACTAATATTCTTTTCAAATTTTAATATCAAATTAATGTACTTGTACTATCTAATAATCTGAAAATGAAAATGAAAAAAAAAAGAAAGAAAATGCAGATTGTGTGTATATGTCTATATACAACCAAATATATACTTTTGTCCTTCTGCATTGGAATAAATTCTACATTGTGCGTAGTTTGCATGCTGGTTTCCTAGAGAGGGCGATACGCAGAGACACATTTATGACACATAACACAGTACGTTTAGTATGCATATGTAGAAAGAGAGTCGTTAAATGGCAGTAGGGAATAAACAAACTAATACACCGCTGTTTGTTCCCCCTCTTTAGGCACCCGCAAAACCATACACTTCCAACACTCTGATCTCGAAGTCACCACTGGCACAGAGAGGTGGATTGTTGAAGGTTGAACATCGATCTGTCTTGCCGAATCTTATGTTTTCATCCATCCAGATCGCCTGACCATCTCTGAGGATCAGAAACAAAATGATTATACTGAAATAGTATGTTATAATAATTTACTCTAAATCAATAATTTTAATTAATGAGACAGGAATATAATATTTTATAAATAGAATTTTTTTAAATATTTTTTTCTCTATAAATTAGTTTTAAATCTATTAGTTACAAAACAATTTTAATTCCTAAATAATTTATACGTTCATCGCAATTTATTTTATTTTATTTAAATATATATTTACGTATTGAATATTACGACAGTCTTATCAATGATTTTATTATCGTGCAGTAAATTATTTTATATTATAGCTCACCCGCCACCGATAGTTATCATTTTCGAATCTGCGGCCATAAATAGTTCGGCCGAGTGATGTACTCTGGAGTCGTTGTGTGATGAATCCATGCCTACCCAAGGATACTTGGCTCGCTCAGGATACAAACTGAACAGGAATGTTTCGCCAGTACCAAAGTACGCTTGTCTTTGTCCTTTATCATCCTTCAAATTACGCTCGCACCATCTTGTGGAACAGTAAGCTCCAAATACCTAAAAAGCATTATTTAAAAATTAATAAAATAAAATGTTAATTTTTAAGATCTCTATATATAATAAAATATCTAATTAAATTATTATTATTAATTTAATTATCAAAATATGTTTTATATATAATTCAATTTATTTATTTATACAAGTAAAAATCAAAATATTATTACAATAAGTGTACATAACAAACATATACATTCATCTATCTTAGAATATACAGTAAAAATTATTTTATAAACTATATAAAATAAGAAAAAGTTTATACACAATTTGGTTTAGGAGAGAAAATATAATAGTGCAATTAAATTTTCTTTCGAAGGAGAATTATTATCTATATATTTTGGGATATAAGTGAGAGAAATATAATGAGAGAAAAAGTAAATAAATACTCATTGAGCAGTAAAAATATTCTTTTACCTCGTTGTTACAGGTTTTTATCATAAGGAGGGTGGGCTCGTGTTGCTCAACTCGCACATAGAACGTCGTTAAGGAGCATCCATGTTCCTCGGTCGTGTACAACAAAATAGGCTGGTACATCGTGATTCTCAGCGGTAGCCACGACCATAAGGTAAATAACTGGTAAATAAACAAATTCAAATAATTAATCGGACATAGAAAGTAAAAGATCAATTTTTATAATTGTGCAAACATTAGTTTTTAACGGCTAATAAGAAGAGCAAACTAAATCACGGTAAAACATGCGCTCGATTGTGACATTAAAATAAAATGATTATTGTTTTACGGAAAAATACAGTAACTGATATGTTAATAAAGATATTGATTTATTTGTTTTCAATGATAATAAAATTCATTGTTTGTTGAACGTAGTCGTATAAGATATAATATAAATATATAAGAATCAGTGAAAGATACAAAAATACAATATATATGATTGAGTTAAAGATATTTTTTGAGAAAATCTCTATCATTTTTTTTTGCTTTTTAGCACTTATCCCTTTACTGTATTTTTCCATAATAAAATGATAAAAAAGCAAAAAAATATCAAAATTTATTTGTTGGCAATTATCCATTTTATAGATGGTATAATCATGAAAGATTTGACTGTGAGATGTAAACATACTTATAACACGTGTAATCTAATTGAGAAATATAGATATTTTCAAAAAATATCTTAATTCTTCTTACGCATACATGTCGCGAAAAAGAACTCGACTATATATATATACACTATATATATATATAATTTTTTTTATAAAAATAATATAACATTTGCTATCTTATTTTTTACATGTCAATTGCTTACAATTGACATAGTAGCAGTTTTGTGTATCAATTCGTAATTTATTATGCATATCAGCGCTTAAACTTCGTAATGAATTAATTTATGCTAAATTATTCTGATATCAATACTTTGATTAAATTGTTTTTGTATAATGCCCTACACATATGCATACATATCTCTATATATTTACACATACGCACACATATTCTCTATAAAAAGTATATATACAAAATAAGAAAATAATTAGTACGTTTCCTATTTATATGTATATATTATTCGCAAATATTTTTCTTATAAATACTAATTCTAATAATAAAATGTCTTTATAGTTCGCATGTAGGATGTTATCAAAACATGTAATGATACAACAGATATGATATGCTGGCGAAAATAAACATCTGTATCCTTTTGCAAAATCAGTGCATAATGTCATTCGTCATGCAACACAGTCAGGGCACAGCATCACTCGGTTAGAGATAAAAATATAGATGGATGTTAACGAGACGTCAACATGGATTTTTGCGCTAGCGATGATAAATGCATTCTTTTTAGCTGCCATTCTGTTTCTTTTTTTATTCAATTTTCCTCTTTAAAAACTCTCTTTTTTTCTCCAATACAGGGAAATATTTAATTTTAAAAATTATTTATCTATTATTATCAATCACATTTTTATTTCAAATGATATGCCTCTGTTTATATCTTTCAAGACTTTTTAACGCGTAAAATAAATCTTCTGATTACATTCTCTATCTCAAAAAAATGATGTCGCAAAGATTATTGTACAAAGTATTTCAATGACGTTCTGAAAAACGCACTGCATATGTACAATATACATTTCTTGACAATTGCATGTATAATAACGACAATACAAGCCCAAAGATCTAAAGACCTATGCTACTCGACGGAGCTTTCGAATTTCAATTCGATCAATGAAAGGACGGCCGAGTATGAGAATACTTACATCAGGCAAATCTAGGATCTGGGAGCATATACTTTGTATGGGGTAAACACCCATTGACAGGGCGCGTGGTCCAGGACTGTGCGCACCCTATATACCCGGTATCATTTAATCCATCATTCCAGTGAAGGCAGCACAACACAAGACAGCACAAACACATCAGTTACATCGATGTACAGTGCTCAGCGCGTTAATGGTACCGGTGCAAACGGTAATTTGCATGTACCTACCGCACGAATATTCCGTGGGGAATGGATATTTTTTTCATCGTGTAAATTAAAACAAAGAAGGCAAGGTGTGCAAATTTCCTTCTTTCACTCATTACGAATAATACATTTTCGTGAATTTAATATTAACAATCCTGTTGTCTTTAGATAGATAAGATGATAGTATAGGGCTCCTAATTTTGCTACATTACTGTTAGATTCATATAAAAATTATATTAGCGAAAAATTATATAAATTCTTTTTTCTTGCTACTATACACTATACATCAAAATAGAATCATTTGGCATGCTCTAATTTGTTTTTGGTAGAATACATTTTTATGAAATGTATTAAAAAGGCTATTTCGATGAATAGAGATTGGATTAATAGATAACTTGTGTGTGTGTGTGTGTGTGAGTGAGTGGGTGTGTGTGTGTGTTGTGTGTGTGCATAAACCTTGATCAATTGTTATATGTATAAAAATCATTCCCTCTAGTTTCAACATAGTTTTAGAACATAAAAAATTTGAGGTCAGTGCAAAATCTTTTGAAATACCAGAAGAAACTCATAATCTCCTAACAGAGTAAAAAATAACATTTCAGTATCTACAATGAAGACGTATCTATCATTATCACCAGTTCTAAATTCCTTTTCTACACAAAAAATATTGTTAACTATATAAGAGAGAATATGGAGGTAAAACCAACATTTTTAATCACATTGGCTTCTATGATAAATTTTGGGGATCCTTTCCTCAACGAAACTATCAAAAAAATTGTAATTTTTGTTATACAATTTATGTGTACCTAAAAATTAGAAATATGATATTTTCTCATCTATGTGTTCCGCTTTTAATTCTATTAATAGAATTGTGAATTCATGGGCTACAATATACAAAGAAATGTGTAATAAAATACAAAGAATATGATTTAGATGTTTGTCGAATGACAAATACGATGTATGTGAATAGAGTTATATCTACGAAAAGCATCCTCTATAAAGCTAATAAAATACCTGCATTGATACAATAGAGTTACATTTAAAAAATAGAATTGTGAATTTGTAATAGGTCACACAGAGAGGGAAATGAAATTGATATTAAACGCTCGCTAAGCAAGGCTCGATTAAAAAATCATTTAAGATCCTGATTTTTTTATATTCATATTATACTTTCAACTCGCAACTCTCATCGATACACGTGGAGCCACATCGAAAAGCCAGCGAGAGTTTCACATTATGCGTTGCAGTAGACATTGCGAGATTATGTTGGTTACTGTTGAATCGCGATAAGGAGACGTATTAGAGGAATCATTGCGAATAAATAAGTAATAACAGCGACAAAGCTGGCACGACAAATGTATGGCAATGAGTGAATAGACAATATGAGTGTAATATAAATAATATCTCAGAGTATAATAGAGGAAAGGATAAGGGCAGAGCACAATGAAATTGACAACACATTTCCCAAAAAGATAATTATACAATACCCTGTCTTTGTACGTGTCTTCACATTCTTTCTGAAAACAAATGGAATCATTGAGAGATTCAGAGGTTCAACAAACCCTACAAGAGTCTACTTTAACACGCTGGACTGTACAAAGCGGAGATTGAAACCAGTATACAGGATGATCTAATAAATTATGATACAATCGAGTTAAACAAACAATTTTTCTCATGTAAAAAAAATTCAAAATCAGGAAAAATCAATATCTTGTACTTGTTTTTTTTTTCATGAGAAATTATCTGCTTTTTGGTGGTATCATGATTTATTGTAGCATTCTGAAATTTCGTCGAGTTGAGATTTGGACATCATAGGCATGCACATGATAATGATTCTTACGTTTATGCGTGAGCAAATGAAACGCGATAATCGCCATAAAGTCTTTTCTCGCATACCTGTAACATCGAAATTCGAACTCAACGAATTATAGCTGTTTCAATCATTGTTACAAAGTAAGAGGAATTATATAGAGCAACCAAGCATAAAAGACTTTTTATCATTTCTTAAATTGAAGGAGATAGATTATAAAAAATAAAATTTATATTTAATCGTTTAAACTGAGCTCTATTATAAAAATGTAACACCGATTTATAAATCTATATTGAGTATCTTTATTTTTCTCTTTCATTATTAAAAATATTCATATTAATTTTTGGAATATCAAATATTTTGATTAGATAATAGCGTTTTATAACAATTAATTACTGATAGCATTTAAACTTGATCGTGAATTATAAAAAAATCATTTGCGCAAAAAATAATCTGTCATTAATTATCTGAAATCATAAAAAACATTTAAAAACCCGGATAAAAATATGATTCTTAAATAAATTCTGTTAGATCAAATTTGTACCGATACTTGAAATACATAACTATATTTTTTATTAAACAGCAATATACTATAATTTTTTGAATAAAGTTGCCTTTTTCTTTCACAGTATGAGCAATTTTTATAGATTATTATTATACTTACAATAGATCAATTCACACAAACTATTAAATATAAGTTTTATTTGTTATATATCTCCATTTCTTTTTAAGAAATAAAATGGGTTGGTTAATTAATACCGGGATAATAAAACATTGCATACCATATAAAATTATAAAAACTTCATATTTGCTATCTGTAAAAGTTTCGTCAATTAAAATTACACTCGTGCATACAAATTATAGGTTTCAGATGCTTACAATAAAGTTCTGTTTTTGTGGAATTAATATTTTTATAGGAAATATTGCAGTTTAATTTTAAGTTATTATTTAAATTTTAATATTAATTTGTTAAAAAATGAGATAATTGCTTGTTTTATATTGAATTTATATTAAATCTTTTATAATATATATCATATTGTAAATACATTAACACTGATTTAAACACGCAATTTAGAACTTAGACTTGTTCAAGTCATTCTTTTAAATAAAAGGAATTAAATAAAAGAATAAATAAAAAAGTCTAAATAAGATAAAAAGATAAAATAAAATTGTATCTATCAATTAATTTTTAGTAGTTGTTTTCTGTAAAGTTTTGATTTAAATGTTAACTATTAAATAAATGCATAATCAATTTAATATCTAACAATTATAAAAAGATATATTAAAAATTCCACTAACAGAATTCTATACACATCTCTTCAGAATATCCAATATAATAAAAATTAAATACAAAAATTTTGTGCACGATGTGTGTGTATTACATCCACAAAAACATGCTGAAAATTATTATTTGTAAAAATTATTTTTTATTAATACCATTTTCCTATGTTAGCGATTAATCGCATTTATATCAAAGTAATAATACTACCTATCAAAGTAAAAAAACCTATTCTTTTATTAGTATATAATTAATAAATATTTGCAAAAACATTTTTCTAAGTATCTTAATGATCACGTTTATATCACTATCCTGCCTATCAAATCATTTTTCTCGTTCTTTAGTTAATAAATATTTGCAAATTATAAGTGTTCTGGGGGTTAATTTTTCTTGGAAAAAATATTCTGGGAAAAGTCGGCCAAAGAATTCACAAAAAAGATATTTGGTCATTTTGGGACAATCTAAATATATGATATTAAAATTCCAAGTATTCTAATCAATGAAAATGCTAATATATATATAAGCAAAATGTCATTAATAAATTCAGCTAAATACAAAAAGTTAGTAAAACGGGATAGATAGATGAACAACATACTTCTCGTATTGTGAGTGTGTGTGACATCATCTGAATGTTGACTTGGGATTGACTGGTAGGCAGATTGTCTGTCGAGCGCGATCTGGCCAAAGATCGGGATCCCGTCAGGACACTCTTACTTTTGAGAGCCATTTCCGTGCGTAGAAAGACCCGTGATATGTATGCTGAGCTGAGTCCGCGAATCCCAAAGGCGGTGCGCAAAAACTTGGCAGGCGTCACCTGAAAATTGATAATACAATTGTTAGCATTCTTGAAAATTAAGATTTTGCAACATTATAAAGTGTAACAGAAAATAAATATTTCTTTATAAAAAAATAATGCAACAAATATTATGCAGTAAGTAAATTTGTACCTAATATAAAAGGACAAAAATATGGTTTATATTTTCCTATTTGTATATTTAAATAAAATATTTTTTAAAAGATAAGAAGAAATCTATTGTTTCGAACTAAATATCTATTAAAATATAAAGAGGCTAATATCCAGAAAAAGATTCTTTTATCAAGGTGGTTTTATAGACTGTGATCCATGTGTAAAAACAGGAAAAAATATTAAAAGAAATTGAAATGTTGAAAATACAAGTATGTCAAATTAGATGATAGATGAAACTATTGACAAACACAATACATATTTTATTACTTACTGGTATTTGTCTACAAAACTTAGATAGAGCAGCGTCTATACCATTCCTCGAAATCTCATTCATCCATTCTGAACTCTGCGGTGAAGAGTGCTTATAGAATAATAAAACTATAGCCATAGCAACCCGATAGAAGACCTGAAAATAAAAATTTAATTACGATTATTTTTATGATAATTATATACTACGGCAATTACATTCTTTATAATAATTTAATGCTCGTATTTAAAAAGTATATTTCTGTACATAAAAAAATAATTTTTGCTTATGATTATTACTGAAATGATACCTACAATTAATAATAATAAGCATATAAAAAATGAGATAAATATTGCAGCTATCGCACAAATTATTCATTATGTGTGCTATAGTATCATAGAACTACTAATATCCACATTCTGTGCATTTCAAATCTTGTAAAACAAAATGTCGCAATTTTTTAATGTACTATACAATGATCGGATATCTATCCGAAAAGAACAATTTTATGCACAATCTGATATACAGAGCACAAAAATGTCCGCAAACAACTTTCAGCTGGCATCAAATCAATCATCACGCGCGAATTTAACATTTGTACTATTCCTAGAATATAAGTGCATTGCACAGAATACATATAACATGCGGTTCATCTTTATCTATCAGTTGGAGGAACGCCAATTTTTCTCATACTTCATACGTATGTTAGATGAACGGTCTCACGTCAAGCAGTTCTTTGACTAGTTTTGACTTGAATACAGTCAGAATTAATGTTAACGGAATTTTCCGTTGATTCGAATAGTTCAAATTAGTTCTCGGAATTCTTTGAATATGACAAATTATTATATAAGTAGATCTTTGATATATATATATCAAAAACTTTAGTGCCTGTTAATACAGAGGGAAAAAGAGAGAGTGAGAATAAAAAATTAAAGATGAAAAATATATAAACCTTAATGCCTTCATGAAGAAAACAGTCCATAACCCTGACTAGATGTTGAAATGGAAGAAGTTGAAGAATCCACCAGATCCAATCCATGTAGATTCTTTCCGCTCTTGAGCCGGAACAATGCCTCGTTAAATGTACAGCAGCTGATTTCTTAAAATGATGAATTATCATTATATGTATATTATATTTATTAATAACTATAATTTATATAATCAATAATCAATGTAATATTTATATAATAATATAATTTTATATAATAATTTATTATATAAAGAAAATATATATAAGAAAGAAGAAAGAGATAGAAATAAACTAATTAGGAATAAGTATTACTATTTGTAACTTTAACTTGAAGAATTGATTTTTACTTACAACGTGTTTTTTAGTAATCTGTTCTACCGTTTTCCACGTGACTTCGTAAAGGAGTTTAGTTTGCGTGATGAACATTTTCTCTTTGGCTGCTACCAAAGTGGCCATACAGTGATAACATTCCTCCTCTAAAAATAATATGCCAAAAATAATATAAATAGCAGTTTATTAGTAATAATCTTTTATTATCATTTAAATAAATGATTAATTTACTACTTATATTTTCAGTCTCAATACATTGCATTATAAGATGCGTAAAATCGCAATTAATCTATTAATGATTTTCAATTAAAAGTTAATATTGTAAATTACATATGCAACTGACAAAAGTTCTTATAAGTAATTGCAATTAGTAACTAATAGTATCGATTCATGAGTACATTGCATATCTTTCTGTGTACAAATGTATACAAATGTATCGCAATATACATACTATATGTATGTTCATACGTGTTTTGTGTATGTGTATGCGCAAGAAAAACGAATCTTCGCATAAATATAAATCAAAAATATAGAATACAAATTTTTCGCGACTCTTATATTTTCTCGGGAAAAACTTTCAAGATTGAAAAAATTAAGTCGAAGTTAAACATTATTAAATCTTTACTGTATTTTTTATCGTCAATTATAAAAAAATATGACCTGTTCAAACTGCATGACTCACTTTGTATATACAGATTGCCCTCACTAAGCATTTTCTTTCAACTGCGACTTCATTGGCCAATTTTGAGTCGATTTTCCCTTACCGAAAAAAAAGAAAATATATATTATTTCTCGCTTTTTACCGTAATTTCCTTTTGGCCACAAATTCGCGATATTTTGTTAGTAAAGCGAGAAATAATTACATTCTTATGTAACTGCTTTAATGTGTCAAGTTATTATTGACTTACAGCACAACTTACAATTAGTTTTAACTCACCTGGCACGAAATGCAAGAGAAGTGCAGTTAATGGATAAAGGGATGGGCTGTACGTGATGTCAG
The DNA here is from genome assembly GCF_048542155.1 of Nylanderia fulva. Classification (NCBI taxonomy): domain Eukaryota; kingdom Metazoa; phylum Arthropoda; class Insecta; order Hymenoptera; family Formicidae; genus Nylanderia; species Nylanderia fulva. The sequence goes on from NW_028190916.1 coordinate 4,934,802, forward strand.
GACAAGCGTATCCTAAGACTGATACGATTCTGTCCGCAACGTTTCTGCCCTTTATCGTTAAATTGTAAGATAAACAATGTGTACTATCGACGAACGGTGGTAGCATGATTGACTTTTCTGGTAATTCTGCACAGACAAATTATTTTAAACGTTATATAAATGTCTAAGAACCTCTTACAGAGCAAGAAGGTACAGTTAAAAATTAAAAAAAAAAAAAAAAAAAAAAACAGAAAAATATTAAATACTATTCTGCTGAAAAATCTGGAATCTTTACTATTTGAAGCTTTCGTGTTTCAAATGTCAGTATGTCTATCAATAATTATGTTGTAGAAATTCAATAATATTTTTATAAATGTTTCTATGTATCAAAAATGTTATTATATGTATAATATAATATATAATATTCATTTGTTCCTTTACGATAGACAGTATAAACACGTCAATAAATGTGAAAAAAATATGAGTCGAAGGAAAAAAAAGCTTCTAGCGTATCTGCCAACCTGTTGTTCCAAAGACTTGATTCACCATGTCCCAGTAGAATCCGTCAAGCATGTTCTTGCCATGTGAATGTTGATTGCAGAGCGCCGGCCAGAGTTGCGCCCTGATACCGTTGTTGAGCGGCCAGCCGTTTTCCCGTATGATCAGCTTTGCTTCCCGCTTTCTGTTGGCTTGTAGCAGCGCGTTTACGTCGGCAAAGGTCTTCAAGACTTGCTTCTTGTTGGTAGGCGACTCCGGTTGTATGACAATGTTGCTGGTATCGACGTGTGGCGGGAACGCGTCGTCGATGTTCGCCGCCTCCTCCTCGAGCACCGACAATGTGTTCGAAGGATTGTCCATCGGGGAGGCAGTCACTAACATCGCTTAACTACGGCAGCGAATTTTCTCATGGCGGCCGCTCCGGCGATTTTCACGCACCCACCTGCTATCTACGTCAGGTCCTGGGACGTTTCAATTTTCATCTGGAAGAGAAAAATCCATATGAAGTATACAGGGCGTTTCTAAAATGATGTCAGAGATTTTAAGGGTGTATTCTAAGAGTCAAAATAGGAAAAAAAGTTCCTATATAAATATGGGTCTAAAAATGTTTTGCTTCCGAGTTATAGTCTCTTAAAGATGGGTGAAAAAATAAAAAAATAAATTATTGTAGCTCTCGGAGATTTTTTATACATATATCGAGAAAAAGATTTCAACGATTTGTGAAAGTCTCCAAGAGCTACAATACATTTACTACAATACTGGTCGCTATTTTCTAATAGAAGTATTTTATTTTCTAAAATTTTATTTTTCAGGAGCTGTTTAAAATCTTGCCAATAATTTGTCTAGGTAAAAATGAAATAAGATCGAGTGAGCGAAATAGAATGGCATTTTTATGAGATTGACTATTTTAACTTTTAGTAAATGAAATATTAAATAAAGCTTGAATTCGGTTATTACATTGAAGAGATAACTCGCTAACTTCTAATAAACGAAAAATTTGTCTTATGATGAAGTAAACATTTATTTCATCATAACTATAAGAGAATAAAATATTTCATTTGTGACATAAAATATACAGCCAAATTTCTGTATCTTTTATTCTATATTTTTATATTCTTCCTTTCTTTTTATTGTACTTCATATTTGTCACTTGACTATAAACATACGAGACAGGAGAAAAATATTATATGCATTCAAAACAGAGCTATCTGACAATGAGATAGAAAAAAATATTCACTTAATTAGCACAAGTCAGAGTAACATATTTTACTTTTTTACATTTGTAAAAGGAAATATTATCTATCTTAATTCGCGTTACAAATAAATAATCATTTCGTTTGTTGTCTTCTCATAATAGTTACCTAATTTTAGTTTGCTATTTTATCTAAAATTCAAGTTTGAACTGCTCAGAGAGATAATGTGTACATTTCCAGATATAATTACGGTGACTATATTTTCTAAGAGAAGATAAAGAACAAACCTGAAAATTTTAGGCCTTTGTTCCAATATGTTTCCACAAATCAATTTGCGACCAAAAGAAATCAACGAGCAAAAAAAAAAAAGAATTCTGTGACTATCAGAAATGTACATATTATTCTTTATATAGTTTGAAACTGATTCGACTATGTTCAAACAAATCCTTGATTTCTTAAATAAATTCCAGGTAAGAGATTCCGTTGTTTTCGTTTCTCAAATTCTCATGTTAATGTACATTGAAAAAATTGTTAAATTAATAAATATTTATTTCAATACTGCCTAATAAATTATTTATTCGAAACAAATATTTATTTATTTTGAAAAGGATTTTCTTATATCAAACAAATATTTTTCATATCAAATCAATATTAAGAGTTTCAAATAAATGACTTGTTAGGCAGTATTGAAATAAATATTTATTTGAATTCAATATTTTTTTCAGTGTACAACATTATTAAAACGCTAAATAAAAAATAAAGGACAAAATTGAGTTTTGGAAAAATGAATAAATTTATAAAGGACAGCCACGTGAAATAAAGGACTGTCTTTTAAAATAAAGGACGGATGCGGTGTCACCGTAGAATTCAAGAATGTGGTTTGAGAGAAATTGTTCGTTCAGATTGTAAATTCTTCCCTTCCGCGGCAATTACGCAATACAGCTAAATAGGACTGAATAATAATGCATCCGATTGCAACATCGCCTAAAGCTCGTAAATTTGCACGAGTTCCGAGATAACGCTTTAACCGCTTACTGTGCACATCTGTTGCTATCGCGTTGCAGCAACACCCTTCTTCTCCTGGCGTCGTGTTCGCACTCTCTCGCGCAACTCATTTTACGACCAAAATCAATTGTCTCGTTGTAAGGATGCCAGCGTAAACAAGTCCGACGAATATGTATACAGTAAGTAAGCCGCACCACGTGCTCGCTTTTTTTACCGCGTGAGTAATTTGCGCGAGTACACTGCTTGTCAAACGTATGACTTAACATTTTAACTAAATTCATATTCGCTTGACATTTCCATATGTTGTGTGAAACATATCATCGCAATTTAAATATTCATACATGTACAGCTCTGCGCATTTGTTAGACACATTTCAAACTTCTTTATGTTCCTAACAGTGTAAATATGTCATTTAAAGAGGGTAGAAATATCTATTTTTTCAATTTAAAAGTTTTTTTATATTGATTTAGTATATGTATAATATATAATTATTTAATTTTTAATATAAGTATAATTTAATGTATGTTATTTAATTGTTAGTCTCTTATGTTTAAGTTAGTTTTGTATATGTGCCATATGTATATATACATCTGTCAAAGTGTCAGATAAAACTCTGAGTCATGATGTAAGAATATTTATAGAGATATTTTAGATATCAAAATTACGTAATTATCTCATTATCGGTTATTAAAGAATTAGTGCTACAAAAATAAACTGCATTCGTAAAATTTATTGCAATTCTTTCAGGAACAACGCGATGAGATACTTGGAATTATTTTCTCAGTAGGGTAAATATAAGCCATTTAAATTTAAAGAGAGTCGAGAGATATCTATTTTTTTAATTTGAAAGTTTTTTTTACCTTTAAACGTGATTTACTTAAAGAGTATACAAATTAAAATTTATAAACGTCGCAATGACTGTTGAAAATTAGTGATAACGTGAAAACTTTTAAATGTGCAAAAAAAAACTAAGACTTCAAGTATTAGAAATTTCGAATCGAAAAAATTTGTAACAAGCTTATAGAAATAAAAAAATCTTAATATTCTCTAGTTTAATATTCTCTAGTTTAATATTCTCTATTAAAAAATGGGTATATATATTCATATATATTTATTTTAAACTGTACTTTACATTATTTTAATCGTATTTTAGTAATTATGAAATAAAATAATAACATTAATGAGATTTGTAATCATTTCGTATTAGGAAATGTGACTGGATCATTATGTTTAAAAAAAAGCTTCCGTCAGACATTGACCTGTCATCAGACACGGCAAACGGAGACAATGAATATATAATATTGGCATATAATTAACGCGAGAAAGAGCTGTCGCTAATAATAAAACAGCCAGATGCAAAAGCACGAGTGGCTATAATCTTAGTGTACTTAACGGTTATTAATAAAAAGAGCGTGTTATCTCTGCCACGAACATGCATTCAGTGCTTATCAACACACCATGTGCTATTCATGAGATATACGATGATATTCACAAAGAAATTCTGCAGACAAAACTTTGTAATATTTTTAATTATCTCAGAACATTAATCGTATCTTTTATATATTATATAATATAAAATATTTAATTAATGTATTATGAAATGATATGTCAGATATATCAAAGCAGCTTATAATGCAACTATTCTGATTTTCTCTTTTCCTTTTCATTTCTTTCATTTAAATAGCCAAAGTACGGGGGATAAGATCGATTGAATTGCGAAGATTGCAAAGTAATTTCGCGTTGAATCCTCTTTAAGAAAAAAAATTAAGAAAGATAGTCTGTGCGGTTGAGAAAAAGTAAGAATTTTAGGACACCTTGTATATATAGAATATATGGAGACTTTTGCGAGCAGTTGCTCTGCCATAGATAAATATTATTGCAAGTTCAGAGCGCTCGAACCACTTGATAGTATAAATACATCGCATCAAAGGCGGAGGCAAAAGTAAACGCGCGCACGCATTGCATTGTTAAATACGCAAAGCAAAATGGTATGCATTAAGTTTGCGTTTCTTTCCACGGTGATTACATCGCCGTCTAAGCTTTGTGAAGAAAAAATACATGAAACTATAATGCGTACTTCTTGGAAAAAAAAACGATCAAAAATCAATGATTTGTATCTCAAAAAGTTTCGTAGACGAAGTCTCGCAATTTTTCTTACATTTTTCTTCAGTGCACGCCTGAGTTCTCGATTTTTTTTAATTTAAAATTTTAGAAAAATATGATTGAGGATATATGGAAAAAAAGCATTGACATAACGAGAATAAAATAGAACAGTGAGGACACACAAACAGGTACACGTGGTCCCCAACAAGAGATAGATAGTGCCAGAGTGTGTTTCAACTATGAAAAGAATGTGTGCCGAGAACTCACTAATGTCATCCACTTTACTCTTAACCACTTCCTCTTACGCTGCTCTCCGTTGTTCTCCCACTATTTCGCATTTCCCACGTGACCGCGATAGTAGAATGAAAATGTATAAAGTAGTGGGAGAGTATATAAAATAAAAGGGGAAGTGATTAAAAGTAAAGTGGACAATATCGGGAGGACATGGTTCTATGTACATTGCACTTATGTTAGGTAAAAATCAATGGATATAGATACTGGAAAATATATTCGAAAATTTACTTTTATCTCGTATATAATGTGCACATATAAATTCTGAGAATTATTAGAATATAAAAATTTGTAAAACAGCAGCTTAAAAAAATTATTTCGCAAAACTTTCCCGCGTCAGTCTTTTTTTAGACCCATCACATAAATATATAGAGAAAAGGAGTCATTTACATAAAATTAATGAGCAGTATTTGGAAAAAATATAAACAAGAAATATATGATAAAAAAGAGTTTTAAAAAGTATGAATAAAAAGAATGTTCTTGCACAAAAAAATGTATTTGAATTCTTATAAATATTTATATTCGATACTCCTTCATAAATCATTTATTTGAAACTAATAATATTTATTTGATGTAAGAAAATACTTCTCAAAATAAATAAATATTTGTTTCCAATAAAAATCATTTAAGCAGCATTGAAATAAATATTTATTAATTTAATAATTTTTGTTTCAGCGTGTATAGGAATATATCACGGTCTTCTCTGCCACTATACATCATGAAAGAGCATCGGGTGAACCAAACGATAAACAACGAGCGGTAACGTGCTACCGCGGACGATCCTCGCGCACGATTACGCAATGCCGCGTAATTTCAGCGTGCGAAATCCAAGCGGTCGGGGATTCGGTTTGGGCTGTCGAGAAATTTCACAAGTGCCAAATCGCGCGCGCTTCTCGACGTTTTTGACCTTGACTTCTGACAATTTCGCGAGAATTACTATTCTTCTCCGTGGATTTGTGCACGCTGAATAATTCATCGACGAGCGTTAACGTAACCGGAGCCTGGGCTCTGTTAACAATAAAGTGCCACACGCAATTCGCGCTTAATTCTTCAAGGGTCACATTGCGCGTGAACTCCACAAAATGTTATTAATCTTCTCGGGATTTTTGCAAAATTAAAGAGATGTTTAAAAATTGCGTTGAGTATAATAAAAATTGTTGGTGCTAAAGAATTCAGAAAATATGCAAAGAATTTTTAAATTAATCCCTCTTCCCCTCCTCTCTTTCTATCTTTTTTGTTTATTAGAAGAACTAAAGTTACATTCTCCAATATTTTTTCATGTAGAATCGAACTGTTTTAGCGATCGCATCGATATCATTAATTCTATAATAAATAATTAATATAATAATAAATTCTATAATTCACAATTGATGCAAATTAATGGTATAAAAACTTGGCATTCTCTGTAATACTTGAGTAATATTTCTTTTCGCTTACATATAATTAATTTGCATGGCTCAATTGCTTTATACGTGCAAAGAATGAAAAGAATCAAAGTGTCCTTGTGAATGCACCATTTTAATACACGTGGTTTTGTACATGAAATCGCTTACGAGATCGCACGAATTGATTAAATCCATTGCGAGTAATCAGACTTCAATCCGAGTATCAATAAAATTTACATTTCTTTATAAGATTATTAAAGAAACGGCGCGCAAAATGCTCAAGGTTATTTTTTATCTATAATAGAACAATAAAGTTGCTCGGGATATATTCGAAGTATATATCCAACAAATGCGAAACGAAATCCAACTCAAGCCAAAGATCCTCAGCTGGATTAATGTGTGGTGACTGTGTTGGTATATAATAAGCCTATTAACAATATTATATAACTACCATCTTCTTGTTTTTCTAGCGATGTATTTAAGATCGTTCGTCTTGTTGGAAGCAATAAAAGTATTCGTGCATTCAATTTTAACGTACCTGATAATAAATTACACTATGCAGCACATTGATATATTTATGCATTCACTAATAAAATCAAGATTTTCGCTTTAATTATATTCTAAAAATTACGATGTGTTAAAATTCTGCTAAACTTCAATATTTCATTTTCCTTTTACGCGAATATTTTCCTATCAAAAGGAACTTTAAATATATTTATATATTATATAAATAGATCACATGTGTGTCATTCATAACATGTGATATACATAGTGTGACTTTCCTTTATCCACAATAAATCTACTTAACGGATATAACACGCCAAACAAAATAAAATTAATTTTGAATTTCAAGATCGTGATGAATTTTTTGCCGCGTATTTTTTTTTAAATCTCTCCACCTCGAATGAGAAGGAATTTCGAGAGCATTCGAGAGGAATTCATCTGGGAAAATCGCGACGCGTAATTTCTCTCGCAACCTGCATCTGAAAGTGTTAAATGGCTATTACCAAACATCAAGAGCGTAAAACGACTCGTCAATGCTAAATCAGCAGCCCTAGTATCGTTCCTCTCTAGATCTCGTTGTACCTATATATATATAAACGAAAGTCCCTGAAATGAAAACTGCCTACTTCCGAGCAATAAAGACCAATGCCGTAATCATCGTGATTTAACGACACTGGCTCGACTATCGTTGAGCAGGGTGTTATCGTAATAAGTAAATGTTTTCGTAAAATAATATTTTCGTCTCGAAAATCTCCGATTTTAATTCCTCGAAAAAATATCGAAGAAAAATCTATACGCTACCGAATCAAGATAAATAAACGCAAGTCTCGCATCAAGATATTTTTTTCAGCGTCAAAATGAGACAGTCTTTACAAAACGAATAATTCTTTAGTTAAATATCGGGTGCGTTCCGAAAAATTCGTAGAAAAAAAAACTCAATTTTTCACGCGGATAGTACAATTTTCTGGATACGCGTGCGAAATTGCGCCGATGTTAATTGACAATCATCTCGGTGTGGATTCTGGGATTAAATGGAGAACGTTTCTCTCGCCTCCCCCGCGCCGAAACGCTTCTATATCAGAAAATCGCGCAGGGCGGAGCTGCGCAGATCATCTAAAAGGCACGATCGAAGTTCGCACAGGGTGCCTGAACATCCCTTTCCTCTCTTTTCCTCCTACGCTCTCTTTTTTATTACTCGAACGTCACTTCTACTTGCGAATAACTTGACCTAAAAGATCAATCGATCCGAAAGATGTGTATGTGTATGTGTGTGTCTGTAATTTTTTAATAATTAATCGATTAATTAAATTCTACAATCGTTATTAAGTTCTTTTTGTATTTTTTACAATATCTATGTTTCTTTCATTTCTTTTCTTTTTACTATAAAATACCCCGACAGAATTATACTTGTCTCCTATATAAAAACATGTAATAAATTATCCTATATAATTTGTTCTATAGTTTTTTTCTTCAAAGGAAAAAAATCTGAAGAAATAAAGGAAGAAAAAGTCATTGTAAGTTTAGAAAAGCCCTTTGTAAATATCGTACTTTAGGATACGCAGTCAAAATTTGATTCATCGCGTCCGAGAGATTCCATTCCATTGTTCGGCATTTTCTTTTCAACTCGGAATGAGAAACACGTGAAAAACGTCATAGCGTATCTAACTTTACGTGGTCATGTGGTATAAAGATATAGTGGGAGAGCACCGCAAAAGAAATCGTGTTTACAGAAAAACAGCTGTTCCCAACCACAGAAACAGCTGTTAGAGGTCATCTATCACTAATTGCATTCTGTATGCAAAAAGTGTAAAACGCATGTTTTCAAATAAACAACCACGAGGGAATATATCTTGATTTTATTTTGAATGCAAAAAATTCAGCACAGAGATTCGAAGAATTTATGATCCAGTTATTCGCCAAGAATTTTTTATATATGTTATAAAGGGAAAGAATTAAAATTATTATAATTTTCTGTTAATATTGAGTGTTCGATGCTTCGCAAATTTCTTTTCGACTCGTCGTTGCTTATAATTCAGTTTGAAAAGAAAGTTCTTTTATGGTCTATTTTCTTTCATAAAAAAAAAATCTCCCTTCACAGTGAGATGTCTCTTGCATAGTTGTTCAAATATAAAAACATAGGAACATGCAGAAAGATAAATGAATACCTAAAGCCTTAGATATATTAGGGTACTGCTATTTTGAAAGAAAAAAAACAAGAGTAGAAAGTGTGACTGAAAAGAATAGACAACACTTATTTCAAAGCAGGAAAGAAAATGCAATTCCATGCACAGTCTGAAAACTAGTATATAAAAATGCATGCCTTTTAAGCACAAAAGAAATCATAAATATAAAAATGTAGAAAAAAAAACCAATATATATCTCCTGTGACAATATAATAAAATGTCGACTAATCGTGAGTTAAAGAAAAATTATTACGTTCACGTCTGATAATGCATTTAGCAGAACTATTACGTCATTTTAATCGTTCTCGAAGCGATCCAAACTCGCATGAAAAATGCAGAGTACGAAAACTGCGAGTAAAAACAAACAGATCAATTAACTTCGGCAAATGTTTAACTGAGAGATCCTTCGTCTTTCTCTCTTGCTCTACATCTCTCTCTCCCTCTTATAGTACAGACTATAATGTGAAATCATTCGTGTTTCAGTCGCACTTTGCCCCCCTCGTCTTTCTTTCTTTTACCCCGAGATGCCTGTATATATACACACATTCACCGCGCTTCGAATCTGCAGAGAAATAAGTAGGTTAAAAGCAAAGTAAAGCGCGAAAGAGAGTATATTAATATTAAGATTAGCCAGATAATTCTGACAATTTGATTAATCGCGATAAGCGTTAAGCCCGCGATATATAATCGAAAAAGAAGGCGCTGAGGATAACTTACCGCCAATCTAGGAACGTGCACGGTATCGGCGAAGTGGCCTACCTCGACAAGCCCCGCGAAACGCCAGCAGGGAGCTCCAATTCTCGCGTCCGAGCGTGGCATGCAAGCACGATGGATACGGGACGAAACGACGGCTCGCCGGCAACGGGATGCGACCCAGGTGCGCCCGCCCGTGCCACGACAGACTGTCAAAACGACGACGTCGCCGCCACCGCCACCGTCGATGATCGTCGCCACACGTCCGCGGCTAACTTCACCACCTCTATATGTAACGCGCGACCGCACACTGATATCGCGATCCCTCCACGCACTTACACACTCCTCCCCCGATCGGGAGATAATATCCTGCACGCACACTCGCCTGCGAGACTCTGTCTCGCTCTCCGAGAATCTCTCGTCGGGTGTATCTCACGCACTGTAATATTTCGCTCTGCGAGAATCACGACGACCCGACGACGCAGCGAACACAGCTCGATCTCACGTACGATCGCGGTGAAGTACGTCCACAGGACTGCGCGCATACTAGAGTGACAGCTGACGGCGCTGCCACTGACAGCTGACAGCGCGGCAAGCGCCCTCGCGGCGCACGCTCGAACTAAGAAAGATGAATATATATAGATACTTAAGGCGGTATTCATAATCCGTTCTTATATTTAAGATCGTCTTAAAACCTCGTTCAACCAATCAAATATAGCATAGCACCTCTCTTCGTGAAAAATTCATCGAATTAAAATTATGTATATAATAGAAATTCGAGAATTAAAGTTATGTACATAATTGAAATTCAGCAAATTAAAATTATGTACCCTTTCGAAGAAAAAGTTTCTTTGGCGTGCGCAAAGCGTGTGCTTGAGTTATCTACATAGTTTAAAAATTGATTACTTTATCTTACCACAGATTAATAGACAGATCGCCAAAAGTCTGGATGAAGGAGAGACCGGCGACAGGGGCAGTCTTTTGGTCAAGTCTACGAAATTTAGCACGGACTCGAACCAGGGGCAAAGTCTATCGCACAAAGATGGCAGTCTTTTTTTTAGGCAGGCCTTTGGCAATCTGTTTATTAATCTGTGCTTTAGGCAGGCCTTTGGCTATCTGTCTATTAATCTGTGATCTTACGTGATCTATAACAACTATACTCACACACACAACACACTCTCTCTCTCTTTTAATAAGAACCTTCCATTTCTAGATCCTGAGATTACAAATAAAAATTACTAGAAAACAAGGTCTTCTATTGGATATTGAATCGCACGTTCGCTATCGCATGCAGTGTGAATCCGCCCTAAAAGTGCTTGGATTGATACGCATGCGTAACCTCTTGCTTTCCCGCCATTTCGTGCTTTTATCATTATACATAATTAAGATTATAGTCAAATACTTTGATAGTTTTTATAAAATAATTTATTTTCAATTTTGTTTTCTCACTTGAATAAAAAATATGTTTATACGTAATAGCTCATATATATATATATATATATATATATATATATATATATATATAGTTTTATTAGTAAAACTTGTTAAAATTATTAAATACAATAAAAGCATCTCATGAATAAGTAAAAACAAAATATATATATATAATATATATAAATAATATATAAACATTAAAAATTTATAATGCAGCAAATGTTCCGGCGCTAATATTTTTAATCACATTCATTTACATTTTATCGTCCTTGAAACGGTACGGCCGCTGTTCTCTACACCTGATTCTTTTGCGCATACGGTAAATCTTTATTGAAGGCTAAGAACTTGAATAGGCGTGTCCCGTTATAAGGCGTGTCGCTACCCGGTGGATGAAGTCTCGTCTAAAACAAAGGTCGTTCATTAATCACAATATAATATATGTATATTAGCAGAAATAATTGATGTGGAATGATAATTTAGAATTATGCATCACGTATTCTTATTTCGATGCATTCCTTGATATTGAGACAAAAAACAATGAATATAACAGAGAGAGAGAGAGAGAGAGAGAGAGAGAGAGAGAGAGAGAGAGAGAGAGAGAGAGCACAATGTCTATTTAGCAAATATTTTATTTACTTATATGTGATTTTCGTACGACATGGAAATAATTAACAATTTTTTTCGGAGATTCGGAAAAATTGTACAACTTTGATTTCCATTAACGAGATTATTCTGATCTTTTTTTTTTTATAGATTTTATTATGAATTGTCAGATGCGATCAATTCCTTTTAGAATAATATTTACGATTAAATCACCTTGCAGAATAAATTCAGTAATATGGCTTTACTAAACATAACTGACAATTAAATTCAGATTTGAAAACAACTATATTTTAACTAACTTTCATCAGAGAATTAATCCATTGTGTGGTTAATTTTATTAATGTTATAAAAATTAATTTGCCCAGTTCATCCATTATATGCGATTAGTTTTATTAATATGTTATACAAATTTTAATTCCTCCTTTAAAAAAGCTTGACAAATGTAGAACATTGACTTTATCATTTTTTATAAATTTCTAGAAAAATTTATAATTAGAATAGTTTTTCGTCATTTTTGTGATACATTTATTTCGCTCACATATTAATTATTTCTTTATTATCCACTTCTTCATTTTGAGTATTACATGTGGCATAATTTATTGATTATTGATATACTCGTTAGAAGCATATATGTGTACAACAAAAAATGTAATACAAATAATATATATTAATTATTATATAATATAAAGAAATGGATAATCGATTTACGCAACAACCATGAATTTATCTATGTCGTGGTAAATATTATTTTATACTATATGTAAATTTATTTCTAAATTAAGTTTATTTTATAATAAATGTTGAAAGCTGTCCTTTCTCTCGATGATGCAGCAGCCCCGAACATTAGTAATGTGGCTTTGATTTTATTTGAGTTTAATGATTTGCGTGGATCGCGGTCGTGCAACATCATTCTCATCGTTTTTCTATTTCTCGTCGTAGTCGTTGTCAATGGCTTTTGCATCCCCATCCGGATTACTGAATCGCTTCTGTAACGAGAAAAAACCGACACCAAATTCGTTACATGCGACGATGTTACAATGATGACACGGGTCGAGCAAATTATTTTTTCCTTAAGCATGATTAATTTTCTTATTAATAATTAATCTTGATTGCCATGTGCAAGCTCTTAAAGCGTTTTATTCTATATAAGCAATTAATAACACTTCAATTTAATTAAAAATCAAATAAATTTGCAAACTTTTAACAGGGGTGAGCAATAATCTTTTTTAATATATCTTGTATAAACTTGGAATATTTCTCTCTAAATGATATCTTTAATAATATATTCTCGGTGTTAGTATCTTTAAATCATACAAACGGTGAATTTATCCAGCGATTTTGCGGGGAAATATATAAATGTAACACGTACCATAATTCTATACTTTTCCTTGCAGGCGTACTCAGTTTCGTCCACGTCGTTATAGCAATCACTCTTGTAATCTTCTGGTATCGGGCGACCTTCAAACTGGCAAAGCCTAGAGAGCGGTCTCGCCTTGACCAGCATCTTCTCGAAGCCGATCGGTTTGTGTTGCGGACAGTAAAACACATCCGGAGTATTCTTGTCGAAGACGATGCTCTTGCGCATTATATCGCCGCATTGCACCGCGACGAGAAGCGCCTGAAAATATAAATATGAGTAAAATTTCTTTTTAATATTATCGTATACGACTGACGAGGCTTCCTTTTTTGATGTGTAATTTGGAAAATTATAACATTACAATGTTATTTACGAGACGCTGTGTAAAATGATAAATGGTTGCAATTATTATATATGTTTAAAAATTAGCTGCAATGGAAAGGAGAGGAATGTGTTTTAATTTTACGCTAGAGGAAGTTTCTCGCACTTATTTCGAGAATTAGTAAGCGTTATTTATGTGTACAATTTTGACTAATTAACCACGGATTCCCTATCCAACGAATCGTTGACGTTTCAGCTTTCTGCACAGAAAACTCCCACGTTAATGACATGTGTGCGTTTGCGGAGAAAACGATCGACTTCCGGGAAGCTGAAGAAAATGCATTCAGAAGTGCATGCGTCTCGCAACGAATGAAAGTCCGGCTACTTACCGCGAATACGACGAGCAGGCTGCAGACGTAAATGTTCCCTGCGAATAAATAAAATAAAAAGGTGAGTCAACGTGAAAAAATTATAGTTACACAACATAGTGCACCAATAAAAAAAGGGAAAAAGATATAGAGAAAGGATCCGGAATATTGAGCTGACAGTGATCGGAGTTTGCGTAAGTAAAACCTTACGATTCATTGTCATTAAAAAAACAAAGTATATTGCAAAAATGTAAGAACATAGCGTTAACAATAAGTATACAATTCCTTTATAAAGATTTCATTTTTTGTATTCGTTAATTTATATTTTTAAATAAATATATTATTCGATCATTTCTTTTATTTTTTTTTGATTGGCAAATTGTTCAAATAGTTGAATGAGAATTTTATAATTTTATAATTCATCCTTATTAAGCAACTTATTTCTGAGATATTCTTACATCTTTTCGCAAAAAACTCCTCATTTACAATCACCTTCAGATTTCCATTAATTAAGATCTAGATTTAGATAATTTTTCTTCTAGTCGCATAATTACACGATTACGAGCCTCGATAAGAGTGACGTACATTATTTTTTTCCTCTCGCAAGCCAATTAACATACGCGCGTTTCCACACACTTTTCACTTCTAGGTCAGTGTTTACCGTCTCGAGCATATCTTCTCGCATCGCGCGTTTGCACGTGTTTTTTTTTCATGGTCAACGGCCAGAGTCTACTCCGAAGCGTCACGAAAGGTTTCTCTTATTTCACGCTGACCCAAAATTAATCGAAGCGTCTCGGCTTTTTGACATTAACGTGGCTCTACAAGACTTTCCCCGTTATTTACGCAATAGCATGCATATGTGTATGCAGCGTGTCCTGGTCAGTTGCAGGTCGGTGCATTGAAATAAATTTCGCGTCACACATCGCCGAATCGTCAGATAAATCTCTTTACGGGTCAGAAAATGCAGGCTTATTATTCTCGTATTTCTAAAAAAAAGAAATATTGCTTATTTCAATAAGCATTCATTCGAAAAAGAAATATTGCTGATATTTTGATAAATGAAATACACATGATTGCAAAATGTTGCGAACGTACATTGGGATGCATTCGAACGTGACATTTTTATCACGAGAGATTTATCCGTGATATTTTACGGAGCAAAATAGATTGTAATAGTTGTATAATTTAAATTTAATGGCCCAGAATTTCTTATTTTTTTCCGGTATATTTCAATTTCCTCATGCTTGACTTGATTTTGCAGAAAGTTTCATTAAATTACTTTTCACTTTCGTTGCGCTCGAGATGCATAATTTAAATTGCATATAAAATGTTTCAAGTTTGTCATATTTTTTATCGTCTGTGCACATTGTTAATTTCAGATGTTTAGCAAAATAATGAATATTAAATAACGATATTAAAGATTAATATTGATTAGAAGCATCTAAAAACTACATTATTTAATATTAATATAAAGTATGATAGGTATTTTTTCTGTATTCTGATATTATTGTATATGTATATCTCAAAGAGAAATTACCCCGAGCCACATTTTGACTTCCTCTCCTGGATATATTAATAAATATATATTTAATAATAATAATTATTATATATTTAATAGTAATAAATATTTTAAAAAGTTTGATTGTTACAATATATGTAATAATTCAAAATTTAATTATCCAAGAATATCGTATAAAAAATATACAATATCTAAAGTATAAGTATCTTTATATATACATATATTAAATAAAATATAATTATATGTTTAATATAAAGACTTATACTTCGAATAATTTTACATTTTTCTGTATTTTAGTATCCAAGAGAGAAAGTTATTGATATCGTTCGATAATTTTTTTTCAGATATTTATACCCTAAATCAGAAAATATAAATGTATAATATTAGAAAAAAAATATTCAAAAGATAATCAAATATTTGTAAAAAATCAAAATCTCCTCTTGAACATCTTTACGTATTTTTAATGTATTTGATATATGAAAATGGATTGTTGTGAAATTATTCGAGCGCAAAGAAAAGTGTTAAAATTTACATGATGACGGCATACATGCACATACGCGTGCTCGAGGAAGAATCTAGGATGGTTCTTCACGACAGATGAGTAAAAATTCCAGCACAGCGCGTCGTGGGTCGTAATGTCCTGTTATCCAATATTCCATCAGCTTTCGTTAGGATGTGAATTGCGTAGGTGTCCAAAAGAAATCAGCTGAGTCAACCAGGTCTCCTTCGACTTACCCATGGTTGTTCTCCGACGATGAACGTTCGTTCGCACCTGTTGATCTTCACGACGCAACGTCTTCTCGTCGACTGAATCACCGCGTCCTCTCTGCTCGAGGACCGTTTGTTGGATAGTACGCTATGGATCCACATCCGGGGCCTTGTGCATAAAAGGAAGGGAGACCTAGCAAAAAGAATATATCATTAATGAAATATCATAATAAATAAATATAAATATTTGATATATATTTTAATTAAATTTTGAATTATTTCATACTATTATTATTGTAACAATTTAAAATTTAAAATATTTATTGTCATTATTATATGTACAAATTATTAAGATTTTTAATAAGAGTATCTATAATTTGTTGATAAAAATATCTAATTTGTTATAGAGTATATAATTTAAAAATAAGATATTTTTCAATGTGAGATAAAAATATCTGAATGTATATGTGGCGATATTATATATCAGATAATGTTGCGTTTAGGGCCTTAACATACCTTGATCCATCGCTGAGTATAGAGTATCTCAAATGTGAAAGTCGTTGACGAGAAATAGCGCGTTTCACAAGCAACTGACCGTCTCTTTCCTTTTATAAATATAGAATTAATCGTCGAATCATTATCCTCGTGAATCGAATCAATGGAATAATTGAAAAGTTAAATGAATGAAGGCGGTACATTGCAAAAGCCTATCTGCAAATATACTATACACATTAATTAGTTAATATTTAATTTTCTCGAATAAAATTGCAATTTCACACACACACACACACACGCACGCACGCACGCACGCACACACACACACACACACACACACACACACACACACACACACACACACACACACACATATATAATATTTATAAATATGTAAATCATAATTGCCTATCTTATATATGTTAAATTTATATGTAAATCATATTCGATTATTCCTTAAATATAGGGAATAGTGTTTAAGATCAATAAATTTTTGGTAAATTGAGGAGAACAAGGTGGGCGTTATGTGGGCACAAGCGTCTTCATGTTTCCCTTATTCGATGATAACGTCATCGTTACTTTTGGCACTCTCGAGATATAACGAAAATTAAAAATTACTATTCTGGAAAAATTAATTGTATACATTTCTCATTAAATATATTACATATATTATATATTCATATACGCATGTATACATTTTCATTTTTAAAAAATAAATTTTAATTAAATTCAATATAAAACTATGCTTCTCTCTCTTTCTCTCTCTAAGTTTTCCACGCCGCAATTAAAAAAGCATAAATTATAAAAATGCAAATACCATATATAGATTACATACTGCCAGTTTCTTACATATCACCCTGTAATAATATTTATAATTTTATAAAACTCGACTATATATATGCATGTATTTAAAAATTGCAATTAAATATAAATGAAAGTTTATATACTCACAATTTCATCAAAGTTAAAATTGCATTCATTAGAAGAAATCATATTCTTCGGTTCATCATTATTTTCTTTTGAAATATTTTTTTCATCTGTTTTAACTGATTTTGGTATTATTACGTCACTGTTATTAGATCGTTCATTATCTCTTTCGTTTGAGCTTTTACGCCTGAAAGTAAAATGTACATTTATCAATAATTCATGCTGAATTCGTATTGAATTCAGAGTATAAATTTTAATTTTGATCAAGAATACTCACTTCCTAATATTAAGAGGTTGCTTCTTTTCTAAGGAGATCAATTTTTTTATCCTTTCTGTAACCGGTCCACATTTTTCTTTCAGAAAGTCGGGTTGCTCTACAAGATTTTTTACATCGTCGGCAATAGGTGGCAATGGCTTGTCTGGATTTAGCGCACGAGCTGATAGCATATCCCACATATGTTGCGCTCCAGGATCTGGCATATATCCCGGTAAATATTTTTCGCTAACATCAATTGCGTCATCGTCAACACTGTGAAAAATTCAATAGTATTACTTTATGATTTATATATATATATATATGTATATATGTATATATATATATATAAATTTAAAATTATAATTATATATAAAATTATATATAATTTGAATACATTAAATGTATTAAATACATATTTATCAATTTTAATATATATTTAATTTAAACTATATAAATAAAATATTAATAAAATAAAATATTTAACTCAAACTGTATATGTAATGAATATATTTTAATATATGTATTTAATTTAAATATATATTTAATATATATTTACGCATCAGGTAATTCTAAAGAAGTTAACAGGTCGTCGATAGCATTGTCTTGTTCCTTTGATAATTGCTTTTTCACAAAATTCAAGGGTCTCTGTGCTATCGCACCATAATCTCGCTCGAATGGCAAGCCGATCTCAATAAGACACTGTAAGAAATATGTTATTACTTGA
Organism: Nylanderia fulva; assembly: GCF_048542155.1. Classification (NCBI taxonomy): domain Eukaryota; kingdom Metazoa; phylum Arthropoda; class Insecta; order Hymenoptera; family Formicidae; genus Nylanderia; species Nylanderia fulva. The sequence goes on from NW_028190916.1 coordinate 4,953,348, forward strand.
TAATTCAAAAGTAAATAGCAATAGTAAAAAATAAAAGACACTGAAAAGATTTCTCACCCAAGGTTCATTTGGTACATCAACGCTCGGAAATAATGCAACCATGTTTGCTTCAGTGTTTGCCCTGTAGACCTTCTCCACTATAGCGACTACATTCTCTTCAACCATGGCTTGCACCAGACTGTAAAATGGTGCACTTACCGACTGTAAAGAATTTTTTATTAATTTTTTAAATTATTACATCAGTGATATTTTATGATAATTACATGTAATGACAGAAATAATTTTGCCATCTATACCTCATTAGCAGGTACAATAACATATGAGCCATCTGATAACCAATATTCCATACGAATGCTTTCTCTTGCGGAAAAACCATGTATCTTATAACATTTTTCATTAGTTTTGGGAGTCATTCCCTTCTTAGCTTCATCTACAATCGTCATATTCATCAATCATTTAAATCTATATTAAAAGAGCAAAATATACTACAAATTAAAATTTAAATTACCCGAAACCGGAATAGACTTGCCACCGTACACATAACCACGGATAATATCCTCTTGTGTATGAATAGTCCTATTATTATCCGTCCATTGTGCGACATTCTTAATCGGTACTTCCTGATCCGGATTATCGGATGTACTTGTCTTTCCCATCAGTATCATTTCTGGTAACTTTACTTCTGTTGGCATCTTGTAATATAAATATGAATTTTATATATATATATATATATATATATATATAAAATAAATATATAAAAATATATATATATTATATATTAAAAATATTTTATAATACATATATGTATGTGTGTATTTTTGTGATTAATTATTTTATGTATAAAGTTGATTTTACTTTAGAAATTCCAGCAATCGGTATGTGAAAATCGCCTAATTCCATGTGACAGCACCATGGCATCGGTTTAGTCGATGGCCGTTTATAAAAGCGTACATCTGCCATAGCATGTTCAAAAGTGAGATATTGACCATTAATCTACAAAATGTTATATATTATATTAAATATTATTTATCTCATACAAGATTGTGTTATGTATATTTGCTTGAATTACCTCTTGCAAAACATTTATAAGTAATGCTTCACTGGCTGTTTGAGAATCTTCATCTATATTATCCAGTGCTCTTTCTCCGCTGCAATATATCATACATTTTTTAATTTTAATTTCTGATTGTTATTAACTGTTAAGAATAATCGGCTACAAAATCAGAAAATTAATTTAATGTACGTACATTGCTATGAGTGAAATATCCTCTGAACTTAATGTCTTTGCAATATCTTTCATTTTGAACTGATTTACAACATCTTCTTCTTCATTGAAATCAGACAGCAGGATTATTTTCTTTTCAGATTTGTCTCTGAAATAAAAAAAATAAATTTGATATGTATTTACAAACAATAAATTTGATATATATTTACGAACAATCAATATTTTATATTATTAGATATACTTACAAGCATTCATGGTTAATATATTCAATCGCAGCATAAATTGCTTCCATCCAAGAACAATGCTGATTTGTGGTTTGTAATTTCTCAATGTTTTCTATCAAATTCCAGTTTCCAACTTGCATGGAACATAAATCTTGTATATTGTCAAATTCTATGACACTGTTGCTTCTACTGTTATCTGATCCCATTAATATTACTCCTACTTCATCCTTTGGACGTAAAAATATCTAGACAAGATTACTTTCATGATTAAAAAGAAATTTACATATAGATACAAGAATATAACTATTATTATAATAGTACGATGTAAAGAAACATACCTTCTTTTGAATAATATGTTTAAGAATAAACTTTGCTTTATCTAGCAATTGTGAATTGTTTTGACTACCATGACGAATAATTCCGACATTTACAAGGAAAATTATGCTTTCCTACATAACAAAACAAAAATAATAAACTTATTATACAATAAAACATTGTTTAATAAAGTTTATTCAATATAAATTAGAAAATTATATATATGTGTAATCTGCCTTAATTGCATTATATAGTCATATTTTAGATCGTCTTATCAAGTGGTTTATCAAACAAGAAATCTTTAATAAAAAAAAATACTATTTACATATACAAACACAACCTTCAATTTCTTTGGAGGCATCTTTCTGTGAAAATTATTTCAAATCCACAAATTTAATCGTATCTTTGTATTCTTCTTCCTTCTTCCACGATTTTAATTAATTGGATTATCTTTGTATCTCAATTGACATTCCTTGAATTCGACATGATATACCGGACGGTTTTACGAAATTTAAATGGAAGAACCAAACATAGCCCAACCTGATTACGACGTGTTACGTGATATTAATGCTACGATCACGGCGTAAATAAATTTTACTTTTTCCTTATGCATCAGCTGTGAAGACGTGACACGTGTCTTTTCAGATTAATTTCCAGTAAAATATAAAAATGATTCTTCTAAACGCACAATGCATTCTGTTAATAAACTTGGGTCTGCTGTCAATTCATACTAGCGTAGGAGAAAATAAATACTCCATGGAGGCAAATAAACCTAAAGATGTAGACTCTTCGCAGTTTTCAATTTCTCTCAGGGACTTGGATAAGCCATTTAGGATGGCAAAATTAAATATACTTTGGGTTAAAGCGAAAAACGTAAGTTACAGATTATAATGAAATAGAATTAAAAAAATATATATACATACAAATTTTTTTTCATTTTAGCGTTTAACAGACAGTAAACTGCAATCAATCTTTAGTGATTTGAAGATTCATGATAAAGAAGAAATAGCTTACAAACACTTCAAATCCGATGGAAAAGATCCTGAGGGCTTGGAAGAAGCACGTTTAAGAAAGAAGCTCATTGGTAACTTTGTGTTACTTTATTATTATTATTTGCTTTATCTTTCGCAGAACTTTAATCTTACATAATCTTTATTATAGGAATAATGAGCACGTATGATTTACTGGAACATTTTGCTGAAACAGAAGATCCAAAATTACTTAAAGTACACAAAGCACTGAATGATGGTAGTAATTATGTTGCCAAAGATATGTTTAAGGATATAAGACTAAACAAATTATGGGCTAAAGCTGAAATGGCTGGTTTTACTGGTATGTATATTTTATATAAAATGGAAAAACAACTTTATATTTATTATTATAATTTTTGTATTTTAGATGAGGAGCTTGAGACTTTAAAACAAGAATTTCAACATCATCAAGAAAAAGTGAATGAATACTTGAGTTTATTGAAAGAACAGTCTAAAGATTCAGAAAAAGCTGAAAGTTAGTTTTTTTATATAGATATAATTTATTCTGTTATATAATTTATTCTATTACAATTTACATATATATATATATATACATACATTTAATATTTTTAGATGCATTACATCTTAAATCAGACAAGTGGAATCTGTTAGAAGAAGAGGAGGAATTGTCTAATAATGTACCAGACAAGAAATTAAGTCATATGGAAAAAACAAATTTACTTCGGTACATGGAATATTTTATATGTATAGACTTGTGCTCTTTTATTATTATTTCTATATTTCAGAGAAAGACATTTGGAACTGAGAAATGGATTTGATCGCTTAGACAGACTTACTGCAAAGGGACCAAATCATAAAGACTTTATAGAACCAAAAGTACAAGGACTGTGGAAAATAGCATTGGAAGCAAAATTCTCTTCTGAAGAATTAGCATCTTTAAAGGTATTATAATAATAATAACAGCAATAATTGCAATCAAATTTTTTTTCTTGTTAATTTGTTATTATATACACATTTGTAGCAATAATTAATTGAATGCTAAATAATCATAATTTTGCTGTTTTTTTTTAAAGAATTGTGTAACATTTTTTTCATAAGTTAGATTATAAATAAATTTGACATGCACATGTTAATTATAATACTAACATCAATATAAATATGTATCTGTTATAGGAGGAACTTTTGCATTATGAATCAAGGTTACTTAAATTGCGACATCTGCATACTGAAGGAGCTTTGGAAGCAGCACGAAAAGGGCAGCTTCACGATTTAGATAATTCGACCAACGAACAACATATAAAAAAACATGTTAGAACAGTACAAAAACTTCATATGGATTTAGAAACCAAAATCATGCAAAAGCATACAGAATTGTAAGATGAAGAAACACCATTTACAAAATATCAAAAGATGTTAATTTATTAAAAATATATACAAATAGAAAAGATTATTATAAAATAAATTAGGAAATAAAAATGTTTATATTCAAATAAATTAATATTTTTAGCAATAACTTTTATCAAATATTTTTTTAAAAATAACAAGTTAATAGATTTATATTATATCTAAACTATTATGAATTGCATTTGTGTAATATAAACTGAATTTTTTTACAAAGAGTATGAATTACAGTGTAATGAATGAAAAAAACCTATAGGAAAGTGTTTTATTTTTAGCTAACAATGAGTCAAATACATAATAGCTGGAAGAATTGTGAATGTGTTGCTTGAATACATTTTATAATATTTTAATTATAATTAAATTACTAAATAATTACAATCGAGTGGCGAGTTTACTATTAAGGATTTTTTTTTTCTCTTTTGATCTCCCTTGATCCTTTGATGCGACTAGTTTCTCACATTCACACCAAGGTGTACTTGATTTATCACACAGCAGAGAGATGTTGATCACTGTTAAAGGAATATCCGATATAGTCATCTTAATTGTATCCAGTATTTTATATGAAACATTATTCAAGCCAGTCTGTCGGTCTCGTTTTCTAGTAACTTCCCGTTGATTGTAACACTTTGTTGTATCTCTTTTTCTATGACTTCTGTCATGTATATGCCTGTAATATATGTTTCATGTAACAATTGACGGTTTCATTTTACAATTCACAATACATATAGCATTTGATAATATTCTTCCAATAAAATGATACTTACTGAAATGTATTATGCACTCCTGTTGATACATTTTGCGGACGACTGGGACTTAGACTAGCTTCTTTCAATCTAAGATAAAATTCATCATCTTCCAATCCCCATCCCCAATATTTATTGGACATACCATTTACTTGTATGAAATGCTCTCTATAAAAGCACATATATATTTACATATTACATATGTATTAAATAAGTTTATATATTCAATATCTCTCAATATATCTACTATCAGGATTTAAAATACACCTTTTAATGAGCAGGATGCCACCAATAAAGGCATTGTAATGATACCGGGGATGTAAATCTGGTGATGATATGTGATGTGGTCCTCTACTTGGATATGCATACGATAATTGATCATTCATAGGCAAGAGATCTACATCATGCATTGCAATGTAATCAAATGCTTTCTCTGTTTCCAAAAAGCCTACGTTTATAAGAGATGCTCTATTGAATCTATATCTATCCATCTGGAAAATACAATGTATAAAAATAACTTAAGAAGAGTTTTTGTCCACACTCTCAATATTTGTTTGCACATTATTATTATATAATACCTGATTTAACACAAATATATGATAATCTATATTTTGCTTGTCTAAAAACTTCTGCATATGTGGTACAAATATTAGCAGTTCTTCAAAACGATCTCTAAATGGTACCAGTAGAGCTAATCGATGCTCAGATTCTTTTTTATGTCCATTAATCTCATCGGTCAGTTGTTTGAGATGTTGACCTGATTGTGCATTTGTATCACACTTGCATTCATCTGAAATAAACAAAATCTCGTATAAATTCTTAATGTTTTAAAAAAAAATATTGAACTTAACTCTGAATTATATATTTTCAATAACTAACCAATGCTGATGGGAGATATGCTGATTATACACGATGTGACAAAGGTGATCAGGATGCAAGCAAAGATGTATTTAAATCTGACACTTTTCCAAATATTATCCATACTGAATATAATCTTTACGAAAAGAAAATCTCATAACAAAGAATTGTGTCTTGTTCTATTTTAATATTTTTTTTAATGGCATCCTTTTCTTTGGAAAGAGTTATTTTTTCATAAAAACTTCTATATTAAGTATATATTCACTTAGAACAATGTGAAAATAGGGAGAGGTGCAAAGATAATAATAATCCACAGTTCAACCCTTAAATTTTGCACACAGTTGCCGATCAACAATGTAAATATGCGAATGAATTTCAACGTGAAATTATTGTAAGATACGAGGAGTATCTTGTACGAGAGAAACGCATGTTTTTTTTAAAATGATATGAAGAGATTCTTGAAGATTTCTTCCGGTGATCGTTCTCGCATCGTTTCTCTTTTTTCCGTCTTATACGACGAATTATTATTTATTCAACGGACGAGCTCCTTCGTCGACGAAATAAAATTCATGCAAAATTCGTGCAGCATCGTGTTGTGTCTTATCGACGCTCGTCTAAGAAACGAGTGATTTATGTCATCTCGCGGAGCGGAGGATCTGTCACCTGTCACTCGTAATTTGACAGTTCGCGAACGCTCGAGGTTGCTCCGGGTCACCTTTTCGCACCGATTCGCACGTTCGTGCACATTCCGTAGATCCGTTCTAAAATTTCCCGTGAAAATTATAGGTCCGTTCGTTCTTCTCCCTCTCCTTCGCTTTCTCTCTCGCTCGGATCCTTCTCTCTCTCTTGAACGCGCATGCGCGAAAAACCGGCCTCGCCTAATGACAACTCGCGGGAGCGGGCGCATGCGCGTCGGTCTCTCAAGCGGAAATAATGACGTCAGAAACTCGAGGCGTAAGCGAGATGCCAACGGGGTGATACATCGTTGGAAAATTTGGTCTCTCTGTTCTCGCGATCGGGTTTCGTTTAATTGTTGCCAATTTCTCGCCAATTATCGTCACGTTTCGCACGAGGCTGTTGTTGACGACGAGGGAGAAAAAATCGCGCCAGCCGAGAGCTCTTTCTATTTTGATGCAGGTAGGCCGGATTCTCGTCCTCCCTCGAATTCTCCCTTCCACCTTCTTCGTCCTTGTGCGATACCTTCTCGTCGCCTGCCGCTTCCTTGAGTTCCTCGCCCTATACGTGTGCGAAAGAACGCTCCTTTTATCTGCAAGGTTAAATGTATTGCGAAATTTCACGGACGAGAATAGAACGATAAGATTGTATTGTTATCAGTCGCAGTGATTCAGTTTCCCGTTCACACGCGCTGGCTGAGAAATTCAGCAGGAGGATACAGTCGACGATATTTACGTTTATTTGACATACCAGACAGCTGGCACAATTATTCCAATTCGGTAATTTTATGATCCTGAATTGTCGCAGAATCGATAGAGTCTGCTCTTTTCTAATTTTAATATATTTCGAATATTTTAAGAAAGTGGAAAGATTATTAAGTAATATGGGTGTATGGGTGTATGAAAATAGAGATTAATATCTGAAAAGTGTCTAATACTTGTTTTAATTGAGTGGAAAACTGAATATATATTAGTCTCATTCTGAATATATGATACCTGTTAGAATTAAATCAAATGAAGATGATTGCGTTTTTAAATTGTGAAATTTATGATAGATAATTATAATTAAGAAAAGAAGACTTATAAAAATGCATGAGCAAGTGATTCAATATTTTTGGGTCAAGAAGAGTAATGCATCTATTATACGATATCTTTGATTTTTTCATCTATACCTTAGTAGTATGTTCTATGAGCAGAAAATAAAGAAAATGTATTTTATAAACAGGTCTCAAACTGCTTTATTAAAAACTTGTAACAAAAGTTAGAAATTTATATGAAAAATTAATACAGTCTTGCTATACTTAGATAAGTGACACACTGCATACATAAATGATGAGTCGTTCAATAATGTCTATCTTATCTATTTCCTCTAGTTATATTTACTATTTAAAATGATTAAGTTTAAAGGTGATCATGAAAACTTGACTGAGTTTTGAATATTAGTAATAAGCAATATCTTTTAGTATATTATCCTAAAAGATCAATTTTTTTTTAAATGACGAGTACATATTCATTTTATGTATGGTTTGTGTAGAGAATGTAAGGCTTCTATTAAAGAATATCTCGAAGATTTCTTAACAGTAATTAAAGATTCATATTTGTGTTTTCAAGATATAACAAGTTCGAATTTTTGCTATAACTCTAATAAAGAATTTTGGAACTTATATTTATATAACATTTTTAAAAATTTTTATGTATAAAAGCTACTAGTGTTTGTATAAAAAATCTGAAACATTCTGTCTGTGACTGTTATTATTTTGTTAATAATTAATAGAATCAATTTTAGGAATCTTTATATATTGAACATTAATTAATCAAAAATATTTTTATATTTATAAACATTGCATGATTTACATATCAGAAATTTTTGAGAACATTTTAAAATACTTTAGGCATGCATGCAACAAAATAGAAATAATGATATATTTTTGTAATTGTAGGATAAATATTGATATCATAAAGATGTCTGATCACTTTGGGCCAATTACTTTGAAATGGGATCCCAAAAACTTGGAAATACGGACTATGTCTGTAGAGAAAACGTTAGAGCCACTTGTACTTCAAGTTACCACGTTAGTGAATACAAAAGGTCCCAGCAAGAAGAAGAAAGGAAAATCGAAGAGGGCTAGCGCGCTTGTCGGAACTGTAGAAAAGGCAACTACCAATTTTATTGAAAAAGGTGAAAAGATCGCTTATGAAAATCCAGACATTACAGCAGAAATGTTAAGCGCTGTGGAAGAAGTCAGGAAAACAGGTGCAGCAATGAGCATTGCTGCTAGGTATGTAACAGTTCATTTATTACATTTATAAATATGAATATTACGTTATACTTTTGCTATATTACATGCTCATTTAAATCATTTGTACAGGGAATTTTCTGAGGATCCATGTTCGTCGTTGAAACGTGGTAATATGGTGCGCGCCGCAAGGAATTTATTGTCAGCGGTGACACGTTTGCTTATTCTAGCAGACATGGTGGACGTTCATTTGCTCTTGAAATCGTTGTATGTGGTAGAGGATGATCTGAAAAAGTTGAAGAACGCCTCCTCGCAGGGTGAATTAATTCAGAATATCAAGGAATTTGGCAGAAACTGCCGCTGAATTGATCCATCAAGCAGCCAAACGTCAGCATGAGTTGAAGGATCCGCAACTGAGAGACGATTTGGCGGCTGCTCGAGCCGTTCTAAAGAAACATTCCACCATGCTGCTCACTGCGTCGAAGGTATTCGTGCAGCATCCTGATCTTGCGGCGGCTAAGGCGAATCGTGATTACGTGTTGAAGCAGGTGTGCGAAGCCGTAAATACAATAAACGACGTTGCTCAAGGGAAAACTCCGCCGGACAGTCAGCATCCTTATGAAGGTCCAGGCGAGTTGGCCGCCGCGTTGGATGACTTTGACGAGAGGATGGTGATGTCTCCGCTCGCGTACAACGAGGTCCGTACACGACCGAGTCTTGAGGAGAGATTGGAAAGTATTATCAGCGGAGCCGCATTGATGGCAGATTCATCGTGCACTAGGGACGAACGTAGAGAGCGCATTGTTGCTGAGTGTAACGCGGTCAGACAAGCACTTCAGGATCTCCTGAGTGAATACATGAACAACGTGAGTAAAGATGATTATAATTGTACAAAACGAAAAAAGAAATGTGCGAATAATAACAGAATTATATCAAAGGAATGTGAAAGGAGGATAGATTTTTTTACTAGGAAATACGAATAGATACGAATATATCAACTATAACATCATGATTAGAGAACAATTTGATGCTAAGTTAATTATTTTTTTTGAATTTTGGTTTTTTGAATAATAAAATGTTAGATTAATGTAAATCGTTTGAATAATGATAATCAGCCTAAGTAAAATCAATTCAGGGTGTATATTCCTGGGAAAAACTTTGAAAACCTGGTATTTTCAGGAAATTTCGTTCAAGCTTGAAAAATTAGAGAATTCTCATGGAATTCGATTCAGGAAATTTTTTTTAAATTATCTTTTTGTTAATTTTATTTTATTTAGCATTTAAGAAACGTGTTCTAGCATATCTTGGCAATATTTAAGTTTTTATTAAAATTTTATGTAATTATTTTTATCGACAATCTATTTTTAGTATCAAAATCTTATATAAATTAAATTTGGCAAACTTGATTTCGACGTAACTAGCAATTTTATTTAATTCTTTCACGACGTTTCTGAGAATTTGACAAATGTTTACGACAAAATAATAAAGATTGTTTAGTGTCGCGTTTCAAAGTTAGTCGTTGACGAAACATCATAGCGATGGGACGTGTTCCTCTTTTAACTTTTAACTATTAATTTTAAATAAGACCGGTGTGATGTTGCGTTAATCTCAGTTTAATTAATGGGTATGTTTATAAAATTTATATTAATATTATTAACTTAACATTTAGATAGTTTCTTGGATGTTTCAACATTGGTAAAAACGATTGTGTAATATTATGTTATAGAATTTTTACTTGATAAGGACCAACCACAACCAGATGGTCGAAACGTCGTGAAAGAATTAAATAAAATTGCTAGTTACGTCGAAATCAAGTTTGCCAAGTTTATTTTTACCACTAGCGTCCAATATTAAATTTGATTGATAAATTAAATTGTTTAAATTTTTAATAGATAATAAATAAATTAGTATTTCTTTATTTATTTAATAAATCATTAATTTAAAATATATTAATATTTCCTGAGACATTCATAATAAATTATTTTTTGTTTTATGTTTTTATCTTTTTTTTTATATTTTTATTTTTATCAGGGAATTTTTTTACAAAATTTGAATAGACACCCTATAATTTCTTATTTTTTTGAATATATAAAATAAACACGATTACATATAAACAATAGTTTACCTTTGTTGTGTTGTTCTCTGAAATAAAGTGTTTATTCAGTGATTTGGAATTTTATAACATTTAATGTTATGAACACATATGTTTATTCCAATTTTAAACATTTTATTTCTTGTTTTACATTATATAATTTTACACACTATAGTCATTTATTCATAAAATATGCATTTATTCTTTATAATTATTGAAACAATATTCTATTGATTTGTTTTTGTTGGTGATGGCCAGTTACAGCGTGCTCGGGGTGGGAAACGGGTAAATATGCGAGAAATAATCCTACATTTTCTTTGTATTTTTGTTGCATATTAATTAAACAATTACTTTTTCTGTGGGTTTTTTAATACACATATACACGTTACCTTAGATTTCTCACACACTATCATACTTTCGCATACTTTTTATACACAATAATCAGCACTAATCATTAGATTATTAGCTGTGTGCTCACCTGTTTTAATAATTAGTTTCCTAATTTCCAACACTCATATATAATTTACTTTTATATATGAATATTAAATAACTAATATATATCACTTGACAGTTTTATAAAATGATGACTAAAATCAAAATGCAAAGAACGAAACGATAGATTAGCATAACTGTAGAGAATTAGTGTACTGTATAATTATATACATATACCAATTTTTAAATAATATATATGTATATATATATACACACACATATATCATATTTTAGATTTATCAGGCCACTTTTCGTGTGTAAATACTTAAATTAATTTTGGGATCACTTTTTCCTTAACGAAAATGCCGAAGAAACTTATTATTTGTTTCAAATAATGAGTTCAATTTTGGATATTTTGAAATTAAGTAGAGATTAAAGTTTTATTTTTTTATATATTAAAATAAAGCATTTAATTATATTTTTAATTGCTTATAACTTAAAAAATATCAATTGACTTTTTTTTGTTAAATATTGATTTTGAATTTATCAAAAAATGTGTAAGTAAAAAATGGCTTGGCATGTATCTTTGAGATACCTTGTATATATTTAATTTGTAAATACTGCTTACTACAAATATGCTGTTAAAACCATAATCTCCTAATCATCATTATTTAATATTTTAGATATTTAAATTAATATATAACATTATTTTAGTAATATTATATATTATTTTTTACAATAATACATTAATATTTTTCTGTAATACAGAACGGATTAAATTAACAATAACGATGTTGAATATTGAACAATCAATCATTTACAGCTGTAAAGTACAAAAATATTTTATCGAGTTTGTATAAAATTAATCGACGAATATATGTTAACAGATGGGCGTCAAGGAACAATCTGAAGGCTTAGAAAGAGCAATAGATCACATGTGCAGAAAGACCCGTGATCTTCGCAGACAATTGCGCAAAGCTGTGGTGGATCACGTATCGGATAGTTTTCTGGAAACAAGCGCGCCGTTACAGGCTTTGTATGAAGCAGCGGAAAAAGGTTGGATCAAGGAAGTGGAAGAGTATGCGCTTATTTTCACTGAACATGCGAATAAACTGGTGGAGGTAAAAAAAAAAATATATATATATATATATATATATATATAATATATAAATAATATATAATATATAAAAATAATTTTCATATATATTAAAATAATAGGGGAAAAATTTATTTGATATTTAGCTTCTTGAAATATTTTCGATACAATAAAATTAAAATTCGTTTCTTTTGAACAGGTTGCGAATCTGGTATGCAGTATGTCCAACAACGAAGATGGCGTAAAGATGGTGCGTTACGCTGCGGCGCAGATAGAGAATCTGTGTCCACAGGTGATCAATGCTGCGCGTGTGTGGGCTGCGCGAAACACCGATGTCGCGAAGGAAAATATGAAAGTATTCCGTCAGGCATGGGAGACTCAGATGCGTGTATTAACGGAGGCCGTAGACGATATCACTACTATCGACGATTTTCTGGCGGTTTCCGAGAATCATATCCTGGACGACGTCAACAAGTGCGTCTTGGCGTTGCAAGTGCGTCCAGGTGACGCAGATACTCTAGACAGACATGCAGGTGCAATACTCGGCCGTTCCGCCAGAGTGTGCAACGTCGTGCAAGCTGAGATGGACAACTACGAGCCATGCATTTATACGAAGCGAGTTCTTGAGGCGGTGAAGGTTCTCAGAAAACAAGTAATGCCCAACTTTGAGCAACGAGTTGAGGAGGCGGTGAATGCTCTACGTAGCAATCCAGCGCAAGAAGTAGACGAGAATGATTTCATCGACGCATCTAGACTGGTATATGACGGAGTTCGCGAGATCAGGCGCGCTGTGCTCATGAACAGGGTAAAGAGATTTGCAAAGAGAAAGTTTCCGCGGCTTCTCTTCTTTGTTATTTTTAATTTTGTCATTTTTTAGGCGGACGAGGATTTGGATCCTGAAGATGTGGAACTGGACGAGCATTACACGCTGGAGACACGTAGCAAGTCTAGCGCTCAGACCGGGGAGCATGGTGTGGACGAGTATCCAGAGATCAGTGGCATCACGACTGCTCGTGAGGCAATGAGAAAGATGCCAGAAGAGGATAAGCAAAAGATCTTGCAGCAGGTCGAATATTTCAAGAGCGAGAAACTCAAGTTCGATAAAGAGGTGGCGAAATGGGATGATGCCGGCAATGACATCATCGTTCTCGCTAAGCACATGTGCATGATTATGATGGAGATGACGGACTTTACTCGTGGTCGAGGTCCCCTGAAGACGACCATGGACGTCATAAACGCGGCGAAGAAAATCTCCGAAGCTGGCACGAAACTGGACAAGCTGACTAGACAGATTGCCGATCAGTGCCCGGAAAGTTCCACAAAGAAGGATCTCTTAGCATATTTGCAACGCATAGCGCTCTATTGCCATCAGATGAATATTACCAGTAAGGTGAAGGCAGATGTGCAGAATATCAGCGGCGAATTGATCGTCTCCGGCCTAGATAGCGCAACCTCTCTCATACAGGCTGCCAAAAACTTGATGAACGCTGTTGTGCTTACGGTGAAGGCTTCTTATGTTGCGTCTACAAAATATCCACGACAATCCACGGTTACAGTAAGTTTCATTCGCATTTATATATTATTTTTTAACAGGGTGTTTTATACTCCCGAGAAAACTCTAAAACCTATTCTCAAGGAATTTTGTTTTATCTTGAAAAATCAGGGAATTCTTATGGAATTTGAGATTTAGAGAATTTTATAAATAAATTATCCTTTTGATAATTTTACTCTTGTTTAGCACTTAAAAACATATGTCTAGCATATCTTTACAATATTTAAGTTTATATTAAAATTTTATTGACGATCTATTTCAATATCAAGTTTTTAAGTAAAATTTTATAAAAATTCTTCAGTTTTTTAATAAGTAATATTTAAATAAAAATTAATAGTCTTTATTTATTTAATAAATAATTAATATTACACTTAAGACGCTTATAATAAATTAAAGATTAGGGAATTCTCAGGGAATTGTTTTTACAAAATTTGAATAGATATTCTGTTTTAACCACAATAGTTCAGTCACAATTAAGTCTCAGTATATTGTTAATTGCTATCAGCTATTGTAGTCAATTAATCTCATATTTGAAATTAAACAATTTATCATCATACCTCTTTCAATTTTCATTAGCTTGCTCAATTATAGAGATTTAAATTAAATGCTTCACAAAGTCATTGAAAGATGTATTAAAATATTACACAATAATAAAAAAGTTTAATAATATCTGTCTTAATATCATAAAATTATAAAATACTATAGTTATTCATTGTATTATTTTATAATGTTTTTTTTTTTATCTTTGTACACTAACATTGTGGACTTTCAGTATGTAAGTACATGTTATTTTATATTCTATATATAACATAATAAATCATTCATGCACAAATGTTACAGACTATATTTGACATTATTATTGTACTGTGTTAAATATTAAAAACTTAAAAGTTTATTAATTTAATTTATGCTGTTCTTGTAAATACATATATTAAAATATAATGTTGAACGTTTAATTGATATAATCATTAATATAATCTGAAAGAACAAAATGAATGATAAAAATATATAGATAATATTTTTTTTAATATTTAATATAATGTAACGATACATATTTGTTATTTGTGTTTCCAATTAGTCTCCTATTGTCATATGGAAGATGAAGGCTCCGGAGAAGAAACCGTTGGTACGTCCCGAAAGACCCGAAGAGGTGAGAGCGAAAGTGCGCAAAGGTTCACAAAAGAAGGTACAGAATCCTATACATGCACTTTCGGAATTTCAAAGCCCTACCGAGAGCGTATAAGCTCTGCCAATGTAAGTAAATGGAAAGTAATGTATTTATATATATATATATATATATATATATATATATATATATATATATATGTATACATACATACACACATATATATATATATATATATATATATATATATATATATATGTGTGTGTGTACATATATATACACACATACAGCATCACCTTTCAAGAGTAGAAGGCCAAGATATTTTATTTTCGATGAAGTTTAAAATATAAATGATATAGAATGTTGTCGATCATTCCGTGGTACGTTATGCATGAATATACAATTTAAGTATGTTAATTATTAGTTTTTAATTGAAAACAATCGTAATAAAAGCGAATAATACATAATCCCAAGAAATAAGCAATGCAACGTTGAGAAGCCGCTTTAGCGGCTGAGGAAAATTACAGTAGTACGAATTAAGAAAGGCTGAGATACATATACACAATCATCATATTCAATCTTACAGGGCACAATTAAAGATAATAAGAATTTTGTGTTATAAATCATATTTGTTTGCGAGTCCGTACAGTATGATTGTATTTAAAAGTTTTAACTTCTACAATGAAAAATCTTTATATTATCTATTCAATTTTTCTAGCTGTAAGAGTGACATATATTTCAGGCGACAACTTACAAGAATCCTAATACTTCCTGCATACTAACTTATTTTTCGACAATAAAAATATATCTCTTATTGGTTTATATTATTTTATACAACTATATATTGGTCATTTTTATTCGATGTATATTATTTAGATTTTTTAAAATCAATACTTTGACGTAATAGCATTTAGATTAGAAATTTATTTTTGTAAATTTTTCTTTTTATAAAAAATTCTATTATCTTTATCTTTTTGTAAAAAATTGAGTTTATACGAGAGATCAATGAAACTCATGGATTGACACAGTATTGTATCGAAATAAAGAGACTGCAGATTATAAAGTATTTACTATATTAACTTGTATATAAGTAAATATATTATATAGTTATTCACGAATATTATTTTTAATTTTTATATACAAGCAACTGATGATGAATAAGAATATGTGAAAAAAAATGAATTACAGTTTTTATTTAAGTAGTTCGTAGCAACGATAATATTCTTTTTATTACCAATTTTATTTTAATAATAATCGAACATATATCAAGATTGATGTGTGTTAATATATATATATATATATATATTAATTATATTGTATTCAATATAATGTAATATTTGCAATATAAGATTTCAATTACTATGAAAGGCCAAAAGAAGAAAACCAGAGCGCAATATATATTCAGCTCTATATATATTGAATAATTCTTTATATATATATACCTATTTCTATTTATAAATACATACGATATGTTTTTCGTATTTTGTAATATACAAAGGTCTCTTAAAAATAATATATATCAAGTATTACGATTACATTCTCTCAAGTAGGTTCCCTTAAAAGTCTATAAAAGAGCTGATGGAGGGATAACGTAAATATAAGAATTCTATAGATTCTAAGAATAAATATAAGAATACAATTTATGAATTATTTATTTCTTTATTAATGCAATTATATTTCCTTTTATACATATAAATTTATATTTTATTTCGTTAACTCTAATAGGATAAATTGAAGTCTCGGATATTATTTGTGGATTTATAATTTAATCTTCATATTTACGGTAAAAAGTGTAAAGATTATATATTTACTCTTTATATCAAATTATTTCTTTATTATCAATATGATTTTTATTATCTGTCTATGCATTAAATACACAATTCTATTACTTTCGATTTTTTAGAGAGCATACTATATTTCAGTACTCTGATACATATATTATTATATTATAATATATTGCAGATTTCTTTATAATTATATGAATCGAACCATCGATTATACGGCACGAAATAGATGTCAATATGTTATGTAACAAATTGACATTGCCTCATTTTTTATTATCGAGATAAGTATTAATGATATTGTAATTACATTTAAGATTGAAATACTGTAATCGATATGCTGCCAAATATAAGGTGATGCTTTTCTCATAATATGGATCTATTTATTATTTAACATATGTATGTTTTTCATATAAAATTATTCATATATTATTCAAATGCCGTTTTCTTATTATAAAATGTGGGATAGAAAAGAATGGATAAAACTTTCTACATTTTAATACATGTAGCTATATTTCGCTTTATGCTATACATTAAATGCTACAGAAAAAAATAAAGAGCAGACACGAGGAAAACCACAAATGCAAAAAATTGCTAGAAGTGTGACAAAAAATACATTATAAGTTAAAATAATATATATATATATGTATATATATATATATTTATATGTATATATAAAAGTAATGTATCATCTCTATTTTGAATTAATATATACTAGCTATTTTACAATCCAATATGCATTGCATTGCACAAAGTGTACATAATAAATGTATAATAACGCGGAGAATGACATAATTATATCATTCTTCCGGAAATGTGACCTAACGTGAAAATTATATTTTTGTCATTTTTCTTTTGTACTTTTTTTTTCTTTTGATTAACATAATGCTAAAAAGAGATACAGTTATTCTCGTAAACACGCAAATGATCAAACTCTCACAGTACATTCGAGATATAATGTTTTTGCATTGATTACTGTAGATACATATAATCAGTTATTACGATGATGTATGACTATCATTTATTGTAGTACTGTTTCATACTGTGTACGAGAAGATTACAGCTGCACATTTGTCTTAAATCTAGAATAACCTAATATTCTTAATATTACATGTTGGTTAGAGATACCAATATATGCAAGTGAGTTGAAAAAAAGTGATGCGTAATCATTTTATCAAAGATTCGAGACAAGTTTAATTATGAGAAATATAAAGAAATTATGCGAATAAATCATGCGATATTTATGTATATTGCTTTTTTATAAGCAATTACACATTTTAATTCTGAAATCTATTGTGATGCAATTTCTAATATATATAATGAGTTAAGTATTTTATCTGAAAATGTTAAGACAAAATTAAATTTGTACAATTTTAAATTTTAACAATGATGAGGGCTATATATATATGTATATATATATAGGTACACTTATGACATATATATTTTTCACACATAACGACTGACTTATTTATTTAATCTGTAAATAAATCGCATTTTTATTCGCATACGTTTTTTCTAGATAAGATCAATTTGTTTTGGAAATTTTAAGAAACGAAATTTTAAGCCATACATATAGCAGAAACTAGATTTTTTTAAATTAATAAATCCTTAAATGTAGAACAATAGTTCATATTTTTAGCAATATCAGTATATTCAACGGTATATCTCAGTATTATGCAGCATAGTTATAGTATTGCAAATAATTTTTCTATATTACACAGAGCCTAGATTAACAGTTGTAAAGTAATAATTAAAAGACGGTTATATATGATCTAATTCGGATATTAAAGCTGACGTAAGAATGGACGTGAAATCAGTCTCTGCTTTAGACTCGTATTGATTTGATTCTTTTTTTTTCCTTTAGAGCAAAATCGCAAATATCGTAATCTCCTTGTGTTACCTTCAATTTGTTAAACGTAAAATATCCGATTATTCCTAGAGTCGCGCATTGTCGTTTTTTTTTAATTTTTATTCTTCTGACAATTAAGTCTGTAACTGGGCGTATATATTATAAGCTTAGTAATATCGTATCTCTTATATAAAATAAACGATAGGAAAGGGAAGGGATTCCAAAGTAGATTGTAAAAGCCTAATGTAATGTGTCTCATATATATGAATAATATTCGGTAAACTTAGTAACGCGCTGCTTTTTTTCTTTTTTTATAATCACAGTTTCTACGTTTATACTAAACCAGATTGACTAAAACAATGTGCATATATTTACCACGTATAAAGTATATAGAACGCAACACATAATATATAGATATCTCAATATATAGATCTTATTAAAAATTCGGACACTTATTTATAATCAATAAAAAGAATGGCAGATATCACCAAGTAAGTAAGCACGAATGCGTTTTAATTGCTATTATAATCTTAGAATTGCAAAAAGTTTGATTTTAAATTTACAAATGATATAATTAAATATATTCAAATTTTAAAGAAAATGGGATGATGTGATTTAGAAGTTATTTCAAGTAAAACGTGTTGTTCGTAAGAAATCACAAGAGATAGGGAGGAAGTATCAAATATTGTACAAATATGTGATGTGATATCCACTTTTGTAAATAATGAGTATATATGTATAAATATATATTATACTATAGCAAAAAAGTCAAATCAATCTTCTTGCTATTCAAGCCGATTTGAAGTACATTCACCATTTACTCTATTTTCATCAAGATTACACTCTACAACCTACAATCTCCTAAAATTTCGAAGTATCTCATGGAAAATGATTTAAAAAATAAGTAAACAATATCCTGATTCTCAGTGTCACTAAAAAGAGTCATAAAGAGTCCCTCACAGCCTAAGTAAGACTTTCACTTGAGATCTTTAAGTTTGTTAAATGAATGCTGAAGCAGGACTCAATGTGATAGTATTTGGATATAATTTTCCTAATGCAGATTTCTAAGCAAAACATATATGATATATTGTACAAATTATAATTCCGATTTTCCGATTATACGTTTGCAATTGTGTCGATTCATCTATTGGAAGTGAAATAATTGTTAACACATGATATATTTAATACATGATGGTATAATATATCCTGACTAATGATTCCTGCTATAAATATTTCATTCTCTCTGCTATAAGTATTACAAAAGGAACTCTTAAGGAAAGTTTTCATTGGGCAGATGGATACCAAGCTGTAAAACACTTTTTCTTAGACTGTAAAAAGCTTTACACTTATGTTTTACAGCTTGAAAAAGATAAAAAGGTTTACTCTCCAGAGGATGATGGGATCTGATTGAGACATACATATACATAAGTTATGAACATAATTTACAAAACAATATGTGTGTATGTTCCTGCTTGTATGTACATTACTTTAGAAACTTATGAGACTTTCTTCTTTCTAAATAATTCGTGCGTTCTATACCTTCTGTTTTTTCAATGTGTGTGTGTGTGTGTAAATAATAAGTTATTTCCGTATAGATGCAATAATTGTAATTTATATAAATTAAAAAAGGCTAAAAATATCTGCCTCCGCAAAAACTTGTTCTCAATGTAGACGGCATTGAACAAGAGATATAAATTGCAAATTTTTTTCAACAAGTGATTTGTATACATGATCGTTCGTTAATATTTTTCGGCAAAAAACATATACATAATTATTCCATGCAATATCACGTTTGATATTTTTTGTCTATAAAAATTTTGGTAATGCATTTAAGTATTCATTTCACCCGGGGGTTACGTAACTGGCATTACGTTTGGATGACGCACATTACACACCATGCTGTACAGTTCGCGCTCTTTATCTCTCTTTATCTTTCTTTGTACGTACAGTCACAGTCATTGAACTTCTAACGATTCACTTAATATGACTGTCTCGGATTAGAAATAGTAAATTCTAAATATTACGTGTAGCCCGATTTTACGTGACTTAAACAGGGAGGGACGAGAAAAAAGATACACAAAATTTCTACGACGGTTCTGTGGTGACTGCGGTTTCTGACGATGTACTTACAGGTACCACAGTTGATTTACGTGCTGGAATAAATTCAGCTGCATCTGGATTTAGCGTACTCTAGAAATTCCATTAGAGAGAAGCACGTTGATATTATAATAATAACTGGTAAAGATTTCTATCTTTTTTTTTCATGTTAAAAGACATTGAAGAAAGGAAATACTTTGCTTATATTACCTGTTTAGCGAGATCATCGGGCATTCTCAGAGTGCTAAGCTGTTGAAAAAGCTCAGCAGCGTTATTGTCGGAAGTGCCAGTAGCAGTAGACCAAGCTGTGGAATTCATATTCCTCTGATGTTGCCTCTCTTCTTCCAACATTGCTTCTAGACACTCCTCCATCAATTCTTCCTCTTCTAATTGTTGCAATACCTATATGTTAAAAGGAGTTTCATAAAATGTATACTGTATATTTGAATATTATATATATATATATTTCTATGTGAAATTTTCTTGCACATATATACTCCAACTATATATATAATTAGAGTATCTATGTGAGAAATTTCATGTAGAATATATATACATGATATAATTTTGAGCAATTATATAATATATATATATATATATATGTATGTATAATTTATAAAAATTGTATATTTACAAAGAAAGAGAAGAGACAGTACCTGTTTGTCAAATTCCTCCTCATTCTCCATCCACATATATTCCGAGAAATCATCATCGCTTATTCCTTGCACCTCAGGCTCCGTATCGCTGTTGTTATCCATGTAAGAAGTAATACCTGTTTCGTGCCCGTAATAACCGTTTCCAGATCCACTATTCGGAATCTTCATTTTCATAGCCAGAATGTTGAACAATATACTGAACGTTCACCTGCAAATTCTCTCTATCAATATGCATCGATCACAAGTGATTTGTATCATATGTCGAGAAAGCAATGTTAAACTCAATTCAATGTCGATTCCATATAATTATATATATATATACATTTTTATATATGTATATATTTATATATATTATTAAATTATATTATATTAAATATATATATATATATATATATGTATATACATACATAATCGATTCTTTACATAATAAAAAATAATGTATGCTTTCTCTCTTTCTGTCATTCGCATTGAGAAATAATCGGAGTAATCGCAAAAAGATACCGGGGAGAGGAGAGGTACAACGTTCAACAAACAAACAAACAATTTGGAATAAACAGAGTTCTCTATCATTATCTTCGACGAATCGCGGAACTCGAAGGCTTGTAAACACAATACCCCCCCGGGGCGAATTGAACGAACCTTCGTTGATTTTGCGCGCGCCGTCCGGGGCCGGAGAGTTTCCTCTTTCGAGGCGGTGTCCGAAACGGAACGAAACGCGCAACCTTGAGAAGCCAGACGCGGAGCCGAGAGGGAGAAAGAGAATAAAGAGTCAACAAACGAGACGTCCGCGTCTCGGAGTGACACGAATCTCGCGCATATGGGAATCCGATCTGCCCCGATCGAGGCCTGAATTTCTTATGATTTACTTGAAATTTGGAAACGACCCCCGGTTTCTCTATTTCTCTTTCTCTCTCTCTCTCTCTCTAACGGCGCATATCGGAAAAAACGGACGGCGCATACGAGATCGTCGTCGTCGTCGTCGTCGCTTGACAGATGAGGGCGACCATCTTTGCGACTCGCGTATCGGGTCGGCCGCGAATTCGCGCTCGCTCGAAGGGGACGCGTCCCCCGATTGTTTATTCCCCTATTTTTACGGCGGACGAACGGCTGGGCCTGGCCCCGCGAGCGAGGGGAGAAATTGAGAACCGGAGATGCTTCACTCGAGGGGGGAGAGAGAGAGAGCGAACGTACCTTTTCTGTGAAAAAAAAACAGGGCTCCCGGAGACTCGTCGCTCCTCCTCGTCGTCGTCGTCGTCGTCGCCGCACGAAATACCTATTTATCGTCGTGTACGTACAGATTTACGCAGTTCTCGGCCGCACACCACGTATATGTACACCGAAATATACGTGTCGTGTTCAACGCAAATTAGCGTTCGCAGCAGTGCTGCCACCAGCGTCGTTATTTGAGAGCAATGCCGCGCATCGGAGCAGCGCTACTGGTAATGTGCTCCGAGATTTTTCGCGAATGGAGTCCGTCGAAATTTCACGAAAGCTCCAGAAAACGGAAGGAAATGCGAGACGGAACATCGGTGAGACATATCTTCTATTTGTTTATTTCTCCCATTAAATTTTTTTTTTTTCAATCACGAACACGTGGCATTTTTTTTGTCTCAAGTATTAATTTGGTTATACGATATACGTGTTGTTACGTAATTTTTTTCCCCTGTAAAATAAGATATTCAAAAAGGAGATTTTTATTAAAAAGAAGGCAATTTTGCAATTAATAATAAAATAAATATAATTAAAAGATCAATCTAGAAATAATATTTTCTAGATATATATTTTAGTAATGTTCTCTCTATATAAAACTATAATTATATAGAAACAAGAAAAATAAATAAAAAAAAAAACAATCACGACATCTGCCACATTTACACTCTAACTAAAAATAGTTGAATCAGTTCCTCGGTAGATGTCTCCACAATGAAATTTACAAAAGGAATGACGTGACTATATTTCGATGAAAAAATTCGCTCGTTTCGCGTCTGTCGTGTTTCATGCGCGAGGAAAGGAGCGTGATCGTTATTTCCGTGAAAAATCCCGCGATGGAAGGACGCGATCGTGCGCGTTTGCGAATTTGGCAATATTGAGCAATTGCGAGCAACAGCTTTTCATTTCGACGCAACGCGACGCGGCGCGAAATTGACGTACGTAGTGTCGACTCGCGCGCGATCTATTTACACCGCGGCGCGCCGTGATTGGTCGAGCCCGGCCGCAGCTGACATGCGCGCGCCGTCGTGCGTCAAAACAAAGCGCAGCAGCGCTGGCTGCGCAGCAGCATTCTCTCGCGAGCGCTCGTCGCGGCAGGTGCGTCGTGTCGTTTGCTGCGTCGTTTTACATATCGCGGTGTCGCGCGAGCGCGTCCAGTTTCGTCGTATCTCTCCTGTTTTCTTCGCCTCCCGGCGTCCTCCCTCCTTGCGTATCCTCTCGCCGCAAAGAGCGAGAGTCCTCGATTACGCGAGTGCTCTGCGAGCTTCTACCACACGTCAAGGGACGACGAGATGTCGTCGACGGTGAAGTACTCGTCGGATGAGCAACTGAGCGGTGAGTAAAGAGACTCGGACAAAACAAAACGTACGCTCGGTACGCTGATTGTCAGACGCGACGACGCGGCCATTTCGCGCAGTGTCCCTGTCAGCCTCCCCCTTCTTTCCTCCCGCCCCCACAATTGCTTCTTTCTTCGATACGAGCGTAAACAAACGCGCTTTGCTATTCGCGATGACGCGTCAGTATTTTTGGTTTCTTTTTTTCTTTTTTTTTTTTTTTTTTGCGAACTTTCGGCGTGAAAATCGAGAGAAGGAAGAGCAAATTTGACGATCGACGAGTTGTCAACATATTATGACAGAACGATTCTTTTGATATAATTCGGCGTAGAGTAACGTACTCCGAAAATTGGCGTAGTACGAGGATTGACGTCACAGCGTCGTCGCGTCGCGTCGCAGCAATTTTTTTCCCGCCATTTCAATCTTTTCAATCTGCGACACGTCGTATCTGGCGGAAAATTCAATTTTTGATGTCATTCGACGAAGAGACAAAGTCAATCTTCACAAGTTACGCCGAGCGAAATTTAATTAATTACCCATCGATAAATAATCCGCTCCCTTCTTTTCCTCCACATTTTGAAGTATTTATATGATATTTTTTATGTACTTACCATTTTTTCTCTTTGTACTTTCTTCACTTATGATATTATATATTTACGATATATTTTTCTCATTATAAATCAAAATGTTCGATAAAAAGTATCTGGAAGAGATTCATTATTTTCTTATATATTAACTTGTGCGCTTGTAATATTCTAGGAGCAAGTGTGCCTTCGTGTATATGTATATGCAAATTTATATGCAAATGCATGAATGTGTTAAATTTTAGAGAATACTTGTTTCGATGCGCAAAACAGATAAGATTAGAATATTTATGGTTTTATGGACAGCAACGCAATTATCTTTTTAATTATTATACGAGAATATTGTACGCGTAATAACTGCGAAAATATTCAAATCAAAATCATATGTATTGCGCGTCAGCCTTTTTCAAAAATTATATATATTTTATATAAATAATTTATCTTCATATGTCATCTACGCGTCTATACGCTTCTTTGTGATGTCATACGATATAATGATAATAATAAGATAAGATATGCTGAGTGCACAATATATACAAGATTGTAACGTGAAGAGATTGTATCTTTGAACTTTATATATTGTTTCTTATTTTTTTATATATCATAATTATCTGGAGAAAATGCTGTGTATTAGAATATTCATAATTTGTATTCAATCGATCTAACAGAAAGATTATTTGTCTAATGACTCGTTTTATCACGTATCTCATGTGTAAAGGCCCTTTGAATTAAGCACGCAGATATAATTTCTATTATTGTAAGAATTATCTCGGTTTATTTTGCAAAGTATCGTCTGACTGATAGCTGACGAAAAAAATAAACACCTGTCTGATGCTTTCATCTTAGCAGTTTGTTATCTGTTTTTTTTTTCACGCGTTACATATTATTTATTAACGTATCTTTAAAAATGTTAACGTTAAAAAGTGCATTTTCATGATAATTAAAACTTCAAAGTAAAATAAAATAATTCGAAAACAATTCAAGATTCGACGTTAAATTTATTCACAGTTTTTGTGAATTGTCTACATATATAGAAGAAATCTAGATTTTTTTTCATGTTATACATATATATAACATATAGAATAAATATTATTTTACGAAAAATAAAATATTACATTGCAATGTGTAATTTTCAGCATTTAGAATAATATTAAATTACTTTATTTTAATCTTTACGTATAAACTTTTATTCTACGTTTCTGTGGGTATTTTGATTTCGCTGCATTTGCGTGGATATAATTTAATTCATAATGCGTGACGATGATTTATTCTTTTGTATATTCATAGAACGTTGGTTATAAATCATTCACGATGGTTCAACGTGACAAGATATTTAATTCTAAAAGTAATTTTCGCAAATAAATATTTTGCATAGAAACAGATTTATTTATTTAGTCAAAGATTTATAAAAAAAGAACCTTATATTTTTTTCATTAATTATTTTCATTATTTAAAAAGTTTTTTTAGGACAAAAGAAATGGAAAGAAAGATGTTATCAGTATTTATATAAAATATGTTAGGATCACTATTATACAATTATTTTTCCGGGACTATTGATAAAGGTTTCCAAGTCTTAAAACTGTTTGTAAAATTCTTCCTTTGATTTCTTTGACCATTAGATCATCTACAATCTACGCAAATAGAACTGGGTCAGTGCTCTGTAAACTCGTGTTCCGAGTGTTCTATTAAAATCGGGTGAGTTCGAATAAGAATGCATAGTGCTCGATCAAAATTAAAAATTATTTGTTGTCTTTCTATTTTTCTAATTCATAAAAGCATACAATCAAACGATATTTTGCGTATAATTTAATTTTATTGTTGAGAATAATATTAATGATCTAAATCTAGAATGACTCAATATAATTCGCGATAAAATGATAATTGTTGATATTTGTTATCTATTGTTTGACAGACCGATATCGGTTATTCGTCGTAGTTTATGTATAATGTAATATAGGAAATTGAATCGTAATATCCAATTTCTCTTATTTAAATATCCTCGTTATTGATCGTTCTGATATATTGATATATATATTGATATATACATATATGATATAAATATGAATCGAGATGTATCGTTCTGATAAAACGAGAAAATGCATAATAAATATTATCGAGAAATTGATACCAGCCGAGAAGGAGAGGAATATATATACTCCCCTTTTCGAAATTACTACATCTGTATAGGTCGTTTCTAAAGAGCATGAGTCATTTCAACAAACTCGTTCCTTCACACGATCATGAACATGCGATCGTGTACTCCTAGCGTATCTACGTGCTGCTCCTCAGGAACTGAGCTCATTAAAGCGACGTTGACCCGAAATCGCATTCAGGAGCTTACGTGATTCAACTCACGTAGACAGTCTCTCTCATCTTCTCGTACAATCTCTCACGATTTCTGACATGTGTATACGTCTAAATATTCAATCATAAATATCACGTATCAATAAATCTCAAATATTCGCGAACATATTCTGATAGGAAGATAAGATATAAAAAAAAGTATCAATTTTCAAATTGTCGAGAGCCTTTAAATATTCTATCGGTCCACTGGTCTCATATAATAACATGTAAATTATTCGCACTTTGCACACAATATAATATCGCGTTCTATATATAAATATATATCTCGGCGTGTATATTCATTTACATTGGACTTTCTAACGAAAGTGTGTTTAATTTAAACGACAGATAAGCGTACGTGCGCGATTATCAGCTGCTTACACGCCTACGAACATAGTGTGTTAATCGAAATGACAGACGGTCGAAAGAGAGGGAAGTCCGCGTGCATCTATTTTTAGTCGGTAAGGTCTGTCGCCGGTCCTTAATTCGATTGATTAAGGTTATCCGATTGGCGATTCTGCGAACGCAACACGTGACAATTTCATGCTCCGAATGTGATCTTGTGGATACGATGCTAGCAATAGATGTTTAGGAGAAAAAATTGCTGAATTTGTATAATTATTCGTTTAATAATTTGTACAATTATTTGTATAATTATTCGTTTTGCTTATACACTGAAAAAAATGTGTATTCTTACTTGACTAAATCGCTCAATTAAATATTATTTTGTTAATTGAGCATATAGAAAGATTTAAATTAAATCTAACAAAATATATATATTTGACTTAAATACTAATATACATATGTTCAATTAACAAAATAGTAATTTGGTTGAACGGTTAATCAAGTTAACACTCCTTTTTTCAGCGTGTAAAAATATTTTGAGAAAGGCTCAAACAAACGTAGATGTTTCGTACAAATTTTTTTTTCACGAAATATTAAAACTCTGTTTCTTCATTAATATATATGACGAATTATAATATTTAAAGTAGGTATCTTCTTTTCTTGGATGTTCTCGCATAAAAAAAAAAGATTTTTGACACGTTTTTAATATTCAAGCTATCATGAATATTTGAAACCATAACCACATCGTTTAGCTTTAACGAAATACAGTCATAATTCTACTTGTGGTTTGTTGGCGATGTAACAGAAATCGTTTGCGAAATACGTTCATGTGAGAAGCAATAAAGCCTCTCGAGAATCGGTTTGTACATCCTGTGGTCATCGTCACACTCGTTCACTGTCAACACGTGCATCTTGACAGATACATGCTCGTTTAACATTTATGAACGATTGAATGATGGTAGAAAAATAATATTTTTTTCCTCTAGACTAATAGACGTTATTTCAACATTCACACTGTTCTCGAACTTTTAGTTACACATTAATTAAGAAATTAAAAGTTTTAAATTAATTTCGTATTTCCTAAGATAAGAAGAGAGAGAGAGAAAGAAATTTTTTTATTTTTTAAATATTTCTTCAGATACTTTCAATTTTATCAATCTATCTTCAATGATTATTTGACACTAAAAATGCTTGTTAAAAATACACAAAATGATGTTCTTTTCGCGCAATTTTAAATAAATATTAAAAATATTATTTCGATACCCGAGTATCGAAATAATCTTTTTAAAGCATCTCTTTTAAGCAGTTCAATTGAAAACGATGTGTTGTTAGAACCTCACAGATTAATATAGAACAAGGTCAGATAATTAAAGTTAAAACAGCGGTTATCACATAAGTCAATTTATGGAAGATGGCAAATAGTGCGATTAGGGACTTAATCAAATAGACATCTTTAGATAATCTTCGATAAGCTATTGGTATTTTCAATGTAAACGAAATCATAGTTTACATATACGCAGTCGTGCAAATTTGCACGTACGAGATCAAACTGACAAAGAAATACAGACTTATACCTACGAGAAATAACAAGTTATCATAACGCATACATCAATAATTAGTGTAATTTAAGTATCTTATGAATAATGGATATATGATATTCTACGTGCAACAAGTATAGCAATAACGAAATGATAACAATTTTTCACTTTTTATTACATATTTAACTCTTCACAGTTCTAGCTTTCGCTTTACATTTGCACTTGGTCGTCAAATAACATAGCGGTTTATCGTACGAGTAGAAGCTTCGATTTGTCAACGCGGTTAAACGACGTAATTTGTCGACGTTGATTCGGACGTGATCGCTGCTGATCAAGTAATGGCAATCTGCGATTCTATGAATAAATTTTCCGGGCCTTTGATCTCCGACGGTGTCCATCGATGTTCACAATTTGGCGCACAAAAGAGATGCAATCAGGATACTCTGTGTACAGGTCGTTAATACGTTTCACAGTTAATAATGTTTGCAAACGTGTGCGAGGAGTTATGCAAGTGCAATTCTATATTCTATGGCAAACGACGCGTGTATAAACACTTATTCCTACTCGTGAATCCGTTGGATTTAGGCATTCATGACTTGAGGATGTTTGCGAATGTTGAGGAATTAAACGACGCAATTTTTATAGGACGTGATTTTGCATGAAATGCGAAGCGTCGGGATCGTGAGAAACAAGATATTTTTGCCCGTGTGTATCGATTGTTTTTCTGCGTATGTACGTTATATAATGCGTAACGATAAATAGATATGTGATATCGGTGTATGATATAAAATATCTCAATGCAATTAAGTTAAATATTATTTTTGTAATAAGTATTTCAGCTTCTTGTTTGATATGGAAATAATTACACACGGAGAGAATTTTCCCTGAAGATCTCCTTAGAATTTACCCTAAAAATCATGATAATTGTGGGGAAATATGGGAAGAATTTTTCTGATTAATATTTACCGCAATAAAAAAATATTAATATATACATAATAAAATTAATCGATCATATTTTTTAAATATTTAATCGGAGAAACTCTTATAAAATTCTTTCAATACCATATTGCTACACGATTATCATGATTTTCATTGTAAATTCCAAGGGAAAATTCTTTCTGTGCAGATATTTGTAATAGAAAGAAAAAATATTTTTCCCTGCAATTTTTTCTCAAAATACTGTATTTTTTATGGAGTCGACGACAAACGAATTATGACGGCTGCAAATAATTATAAAGAAAATATTATTTTCTCTTCGTGGAAACTTATGTAAAATGTGATTTTTTAAATATCTTTTTCTAAATTATCATATCTAAACACACACACAAGTAAGATAAAATCTACATCAAAATTTATCCTTTACTTTATTAAAAGTTACTGTTTTGTATGTAAAAAAAAGTTGAAAAAGAATTGAGTATGCTGCAGATTTAGTTGAAATTTCGTGTTGTGTATTTTTTGAAATACGACATATGTTTTGTACAGGAAGTGGAAAAGCTTGGTTAATAAAAAATTTACGTTAAGCTCGTCGCGCACGGCGTTATATATATGTTTACCGAATAGATTTTTTTTCCATTTTTTCCGATGACCTCGCTCGATATCACATTTATGCATTATCGCACGTATCTTTATCGAGCCAACAATGCGAATAGCATTGCGTAAAACATCTACGAGTATGCTTATGAAAACGTCTACTTGCCACCGACTGTCATTGTTAAAAAAAATTCTTTGTGCACTAAAAAAAATATATATGTATATTGTAAAGAAGATACACAGCAACTAGCATAAATATAAAATAATGTATTATTGTCTTATACAAGCAGATGAAAAAGATGTCTTGTTGTTTGCGTACTTAACTTTGGAAACTTGATTTACGGTCTTAATTTACGTTTTAATAAGCTAATGTAGATTAAATTATAGAGGGACGCATTGTATATATATATATAGTCACGTATCGCAACTATTAATTTTTATAATTCGTTTCCTTTTGCAAGAACATTAATCGTGTACGTGCTTGAATTGCTTGCTCGAAAATAAGAACCGCGTGACGGATCTACTGTGTAATCGCGAATTTCGAGAAGTTCGTGCATGGCAAATTTATTGTTCAGCTTTCCATGCCGATGATTATTTCGTCGCTCAGAAAAAGTGTTAGTGGTTCGCGTGTTATAGAAAATCGATTGATATATACACATACAAGAAAATGAAAGTTATTTCACATATTTTTAAACGAAATTATTTGGAAAATTATTGTTTGAGAAAGCAATGATTTTTCCGAATAAGTCAGTTTTCAAGATGCACCAATTACGATGACCATCCGTCCTTTATTTCAAGTAGCTGTCCTTTTGATTTATTCATTTTTCGAAAACTCAATTTTGTCTCTTATTTAAAAAATTTTGTTTTCTTTATATTACAATTTTGTTCTTTATTTTTTATTTAGCGTTTGATCGTCTAATGGTGTAGTATTAATTCTTTATTGATTTATTTTAGAGAATTTATACGAAAACAATGCTGTATCTCTTATCTAGAAATCAAGGGTTTGTTTCAACATAGATAATCGAATCAGATTCAAACACAGAGCGAATTTTCTCTGAGAATTTACCAGGGTAAATTCTTATGAATCATATGGTAATCATGGGCCAATATGGTATTGGAAGAATTTCATAAGAGTTTCTTTGATTAATATAATATTTACCACAATAAAAATATTAATATCTACCACAATAACCACAATTAGGTATAAAATACATTCGATTAATTTTACTACATACATATTCATATTTTTTTGTGGTAAATATTAATCAGAGAAATTCTTATAAAATTCTTCCAATATTGTCCCACGA
Organism: Nylanderia fulva; assembly: GCF_048542155.1. Classification (NCBI taxonomy): domain Eukaryota; kingdom Metazoa; phylum Arthropoda; class Insecta; order Hymenoptera; family Formicidae; genus Nylanderia; species Nylanderia fulva. Next base: position 4,984,888 of record NW_028190916.1, read on the forward strand.
TTACCATGATTTTCAGGGTAAATCCTAACAATAAGAGAAAATTCTCTCCCTGTATAAGAGTAAACGTAGACTTCTGATAGTTACAAAATAATTATTTTTTCGCTCGTTAATCTTTACTTTAGTCGCAAACTGATTTATAGCGAATTCGATTGGATGCATTAGTACGCGCACTGAGTGCATGTAAAGGTTTATCACTCGCAAGTTTACAATGACAAAAGTAATTAAAAAAGGAAAATAATTAATAGTAAGAGCTATTATTATAGTTGTTCAATATGAATAATGATAATATAATAGCTCATACTATTAATATTATTTTACTTTTTTAACTATTTATGTCATTGTAAAATTGTGTGCGATAACCTTTATGTGCACTCAGTGCGCACTAGTGCATCCAACCGAATTCGCTATTAGAAACATGCTGAAACAAAGTCCTAAAATTTTCAAATTTGTCCTTTAGAAAACTTTAGAAATTTTCTCTTTGAAAACATGGTCACCGTAATTATTTATTACACGACTGTAGCCGTATTTTTGTTCCGAGATATATCGACGCGTCAGATCGGGCAAAAGCGCGAATATATGCCTCGGTGACGGCGGTTTACGAATAGGTGAACGAACTCGAAGTAAACCTCACCATCCGGATGATTTGCGCGACTAGAAAAGCGCCGGCGGCGGCGGCAATAATCGCTCGACTCCAACCATGTCGTAGCTGTCACGTGCGTTACGCATGATGCGTAACGCTGTATGCATAAACGCGACGACGGAACGTCGCGATTAATGAATCGCGTTTAATCGACATTACTCTTTTCTCTTTCCGTTTCTTGTCATCGGTTCTTAGATAATGCTACAAATTTTGCTTTAACACGTTGAGATGTCATTTTAAGGCTTTATATGTTGTTCATGGTATAGGTGTAATTATGGTGACCATCCGCCTTTTAGTTTAGAGGACAGTCCTTTATTTCAAGTAGCTGTCCTTTAGATTTATTTATTTAAATCATTTTATATGTTCAATTAATAAAATAATATTTAGTTGAAAGGTTTTGCCAAGTTAACACATTTTTTTCAGTGCAGTATTAACATGAGAATTTGTACGAAACCACGGAATCTTTTATCTAGAACCTATTTAAAAAACCAAAACCAGATTTAAGAAACCAGATTTAAGAAACCAGAGTTCTGATAGTCTTATACAATTATTTTTTTTTTGCTCGTCGAATTCGACTTTGGTCGCCAACTGATTTGAAAACATGTTGAAGCAAAGTCCAAAATTTTTCAGGGGTTTGTCCTCTATCTTTTCTCAGAAAATAGAGATATGGTCACCATATATAATTAGCGATTAATGTAAATATATCAAAGTCCGAGCCGCGTCTTAAAATGAAACTTATTCAATAAAATTATCAATAAAATATGCAATGCACAATTCTGGAATACGAACTCTGATCGGTAATAAATAACATATACATATATATATATCTGACAGCTGAATCACAATTAACGAAACTGGAATTAACTTGTTACGGAAAATCTGACTGACTAGTCATATTTCTATGAAAAACTAGTTAGTACGTTTATAACAAGATAAAATAATAGCGTGTACTATTTTTGTACACTGTTAGCGCAGTAGTTTCGTAATTATGGAAATCAAAGTCCGTTGATGCGTAGAATATGAATTTATATCCGTTATCCAGTTAGCAAATTATCGCAACGACGGTAGATGAACTCGAGGTTTAATCAGCGATGAGTTCATCCTTGGTATATGATTACGTTACCAGAGTTCACAATCGAATTACATCATTTTACACGTGGCACTTTTAATGAAATATGCATATTAATGATGTAAAAAATCAATTAATTTGCATAATAACTATATACAATTAATGTGTATGAAATTAGGTATATCATATTTATTTATAATCTTAAATGAAGTTTTCCAAAATTATTATTAGAGAGAGAAATTATATTTTATATTATATATTTTATATAATTTCTTTCTCTAATGGTAATTTTGGAATATTTTGAATATTTCGAGTCTATCTCTATTTTATTATTTAATTTTTTAACCGCAAATAAATATAAAATATTATTTTGATATTGTGATAAATAATTTATATATTTACATTTTTTCAATGACTTATGTAAAATAAATATGCATTTTTCATACATAAAATCATAATTTCAATGTACAGTTTCTTATGAATTGCAAAGTTTGTAGTTTAAACAAGTAAAAAAAAATTACTATTCGAAATGCAGATGCATTTTGTGATTTCTATCGTACAAACGTATAACTGGATTTCTCCTTATTTGACTCATTAAAACGGAATATTGATAACACGCGCAGTTTATAAAAGAAAGTTTTTTAATGTAAGGATCTCTATTTTTCTTAAATTTGCCGTTGAACGATCCAATTATCCATTTTTATATATATTATAATTGCATTCGATTGATTACTCATGCTACTTAGTGTATTAATGAGCATTTTAATTTATGTTTGTCAGAGAGTTAACGGCCATGAATTTATATAATAGTTAATTTATCAATTATAAGATATAATTTATGTATTATTTTTTTTTTGCGAAAAATTTGCACATATAAAAAAATGCTTAATTTCGTAATACGGCCATTATTTTATTATTATTTTGAGGAGGCGATTATTTTTCATTGTAATATATTGTAAAATCTTGGTAAAGTGCTTTACTAATTATTAAAATTTTAATTAAGTATAAGTAAAAAGATTGATTGAGCCGAACTGTATTTCATTAAATGTTAAGATCAAAATTATTATCACGCATGATTTATTGTCATTTATTTTATGACGCACATTCAACATTTTTCTTAACATGTAAAAAACAAAATTGTTCTAGCAAAACGATGATATAATATGACAATTATTTATTGTCAACGTGTCAGAATTTTATTTTAATATACTGCTTACGTAAAAGGCACGAGATGTTAAAAAACTATATTGCCAATGTCATTGTGTGTATAATGACATTGATAAAATCACATTTAATCACATTTTTATTTGTTAACATACTCTATGTGATGAAAATCATGAATCACTTATTGTGATATTATCTAGACATATATATAAAGAAATACTGAAGAAATAGACAATACAATAATAATAATTAAAATAAGATACATTTTAAAATGCATATTTCAGAAAAACGTTTCTTATTCTAAATGTATAACGATTTTTTAAATAACTTTATAACTTTGAATAATTTTTTAATTACTATTTTTAAGATCTCGATGTATTTCAATCTTTGTGTTGAATATTGAAATATGAATTTATTTTTGTTTCTGACAATTTTATTTGTACAAATATCGATATTACATATTACATATGATAAAAATCAATATTGATTACATATAATGAATCAATACAGAGATAAGATGGTCGATGCTATATTTATCAATTTTTCCTTCAACTTGACCTCGTAGGGTAGGGTTACTCTAATCGATATGATGGCCTGTGGTGCTATTTTTAAAGATATTACAGTCTGTCATCGCGTATACATCGTTCAACGACATTAATTCTTTGTACATTATATGTATATGGAACATTTTTCACTATCATATGAAAAACTTTGCAAAAAGCATTTTAAATTTATTAGTATAGTATTAAAATTTGATTACAATTAAAAAATTGCGACACATTAAATTTTTATTAAGAATATAAAAATTGTAAATCCACAAAAAATGATTATAGTATTAGAAATGACGAGGTAACTTTTACCTTTCTTATAGCATTTATTAATAATAATAAATTTTATTCGTGAAAATCTCGAAAATAATATTGACAATAAAGTCAAATAAATACGATAAAATTATTAGCTACAATTTAATCTCTTTCTTACTTTTCACGATAAAATGTCAGGCCGTTGTGTGCGAAAATAATAAATTATTATTGCCGGCACTGTGAGAAATGGCTGCAACGCGAGAATATTTACCTTAATTACCGGAAAGCTGTCGGATGGAATACGAGCCGGCCGGATACAAGCGTATAAAATAGAAAATAACAGATTTTCTTTTTTTAACTGCGCAGAATCATGGGTGGAGCTGGTGGCGGACCCGCCACTTGCAGCCCGGATAACGCCGACACCTTTTAGCATCACCGGCGAACGCGAATATCTGCGACTTCTACGAGAAGCACAAAGAGATTCCACACATTCGTCGGCGAGGCATTCCTTGGCGTCCTCGCGCCGCGACACTCCAAGGGACAGGTGAGAAAAGTTCAAGTTTAACTGGATCAGTCGGCTTTCCGCAAAATTCTGCAAGTTTCCTTTCACATGCTCTCTCGATTGCGAAGGTAGGATACCCTTTTAAAGCCCTTTAAAGACCACATAGTTGAAACATTTGTGTTAAATTTAACAGATATTACAGAAATTTTGGTGTTAATTTAACATAATAATGATATGTTAAATGAAGACACAAATATTGGGTTAATATTTTAACACAAAATAAATGCAAAACTTCAAATAATTTCAAATAAATTTTGTGTGCAATTAACATAGAGTTTTAATGTAAAAATTAAGTAAAAATATGTTAATTTTAGATTTTATCATCCCCATTTATCAACATTTTTTTCTGTAAATTTTAACAGATCAATCTTGTCACTATTAAAGCAGAATATTTATTGTGTAAAATTAAAAATAGGTACACATTGTGTTATTTTAACATAACAGCAATATGTTAAATTAACACATAAATGTGTTAAATATTTAACAAAAAATTTCAACATTTTTTACAAGAAAACATACATTTTTCTACTGTGCATGATTCATGAAGTTGTAAATGGAAGAACTTTTTGAAATTGCGCTGATAAATCTAGGCGATATTCTAGTTTCTTTCGAGAAACTATAAAAGCCTTGAAGAGAGCTAAGCACGTTTTGCGAACAATGTATAGTAAATTTTTATTATATTCGGAGTTGATTGTCAGTTTACAACAAAGTCGGCCACTCAAACGGGGATACAAGATGTTTAGAGAAGGTCGGAAGGAGGTCGCCGACGAGGCCCGCGCAGGACGCCCGTCAACATCGCGAACGGACGACAATGTGACTCGTGTGCGCCAATTATTGAATTCAGACCGTCGAATGAATGTTCGCTTAATGTCGGAATTATTGAACTTGCCGAAAACGATTGTTCACGAGATTGTATCGGAAGACTTGGCCATGCGGAAGATTTGCGCAAAACTTGTGCCCAGAGTGTTGACCGATGCGCAAAAGCAACACCGAGTGGAAGTTTGTGAAGAACTCAAGCAACTCTGTGCAGATAATCCCAATTTCCGGCGGACTTTTTTTTATTTCCTCGGCTGAAAAGGGAGCTCAAAGGACAACAGCTCGAGTCGGTTGACAACGTACAAGCTACTTCGACGGCCTCCCTGAACAGCATCCCAGTCAAGGAGTTCCAGAAATCTTATGACGCATGGAAATCGCGTTGGCAAAAATGTATTGACGCAGAAGGGTCATACTTCGAACAATTTTAAGTTGTTTTATATCCCTACTCATGAGCGCAAGAGAAAAAGTCTCTGCTATATTCCTTTTTTATTCTTTAGAAAAGGTTTCGCAGTAAGAAAGTAAGAAGCGTTGTCAGATATAAGTCAGTCCTCGAGGTCGAATAGATAAGAGCGAAAAAAGAGGGATAACCCACTGGTTATATCGCAACCGCGATTGCGTTTTAGCGAATTATTTTAAATGGCTTTAAAGCGGAAATTGTTTTTTGAACTTTATCGTTGATGATGAATATGTGCTCGATTGCGACAATTGTGCAATTGCAATGATTACTGCATAACAGACACAAAGTCTATAAAATTATTATAAATATCTCATTAATTACAATTCTTTTTTTTACTTACAAACCCTCTTGAATTTAGAAATTTACTTAAATTTACGTAAAAAATGATATTTTACAAATTATAATTTATATACGTTTCTCGTGTTTTCTTTTTTTCTTATTTTAATATTTCAAAGAGATCTAACGAGATTTGTAATTTATTTTTTTCTGCCACAAAATCGTCTTATATTCGCATTTCTTTTAGAAAAAAAATTCTCAGTTCAAATAGCAGCAGAATTTAATTGATGCATACAATTACTAATTTCCTTAATCAGTATGCAGATGTACTTTCGAATAGACGTCAAATTGATTCTTATTTACAGTTGCATTGCAAATGCAAACAAAGATAAAGATATCGCGTAGAGTCAGCCGTAAAAAATAGACTTCTAATTACAAACATAAACATTTACAATATAGTTTTAAATTTTGTCGCATCTCGATATTCGCACGGCTGAATTAACACGTAGCTCTTAACACGGTTAGAGTATAGCGTCATTGTTAAACTTATAGACATAAAAATATCTTGGCAGAAGAACAAGAGCGATATGTGCCTTTGTGCAACACGCGAAGAGACAAAGAGACGTATATTCCCAATATGTTTATATGCAAGAGTCTCTGACCGAAAATAGTCGAGACGCATATTTTCTGACACGCGAGAGAAAGGAGGAACGAAATTAAATCGAAGAAAATATTTGCGGCGTCCGAAAGTTACGGTAAAGCGACATGTCGATTTGCATCTGCATACGGTCGTAATTTTCCACATAACGTTATCTCGAACATTAAAATCGTCGCGATTCTGTTATTGACAATATTTGCGCAACAAAGTGGCGGATATATTCGAATCTAGAACGACACGTGTCGCGCATTACTACAGGTTTAATCCGTTTTACTGCGCTTTGTTTGTGCGTATATTTTGCATTCATCACCCGTTATTGATTTTTTTATGAGCGACGAAATATTTTTTCGGGAAGAAATGAACGAGCTGATTAACACCATTGATTTAATTATAAATGTTTTAGCGTACAAATATTAAATGTTTTAATTGAAAAAATTTTTATTTATTAATTTACGTCATATTATACAAAAGTTAAGATAAACGTTTCGACTGTACGACAGTCTTTCTCAATATCCTAATAATATGTTAAAAAATTAATTTAGTCATTTCGACCTTATTATAAATACAACAATTATGAGATTATATGACGAACGCAGTACAAAATTCATGTTTGTTGGCATGAGTTAGAGCATCAGATGCTGTTATATTATGTAACGACATTTTTTTGTCAACGAACATAACACTTTTTTTAAAAAAATTATTTCTTTTTACTTAACATAATCACCATGTGTACTTTTTAACTGTGTACTTTTGGTGATTATGTTAAGTAAAAAGAAATAATTTTTTTAAAAAAAGTGTTATGTTCGTTGACAAAAAATGTCGTTACATAATATAACAGCATCTGACGCTCTAACTCATGCCAACAAACATGAATTTTGTACTGCGTTCGTCATATAATCTCATAATTGTTGTATTTATAATAAGGTCGAAATGACTAAATTAATTTTTTAACATATTATTAGGATATTGAGAAAGACTGTCGTACAGTCGAAACGTTTATCTTAACTTTTGTATAGTATGTAAATTAATAAATAAAAATTTTTTCAATTAATAGCATATAAGCTCGTTAAGTTGGCCTTTTATTATATCACATATTTTAATTGTATACGAGCCGAAGTTTAATTTATAAAATATATATATTAAATGTTTTATTGCTAGTCACATAAATTTTGACGTTCATTATTGAAGAGAATTTTATCATGATAAACTGCTTTTTAGCAACTGCATGAGGGAGGATCGAGATATTTTAAAAGAGTGAAAAAAGGAATTTATTTGAAGTTTTTTTCTGAGCTTATTAACGCTTATTTCTCTAAACAAATGAGTTTTTAAATTATAGATAAGTATTTTTTATGTGCCATTTTTTCAACAACATACGCAACATAGTTTTGTTTAGCATATTACCTAGCACGTGTAGCCTATCTTTTAGAAACTAAAGTTTATCAAACATTGTCTCGTTTATATATGTATATTAAGTTAATCAATTAATATTACGCAATTAATATTATGCAATAATAAATGCATTTATCAGACTTATATAAGACATCTTATCGAAATCAGACAGCAAGATATTATTAATGAATTCGAACGATATATATTCGTATATATATTTAAACAACTATTTTTTTTTACTTAAACAGGTCCACTTTGCAAAAAAAACTATAATGGGAACACTGTGAAAAAAAATTGTTAACTTGATTAAACCTTTCAACTAAATTGAACATATAAGATTTTAAATTAAATATAATATATTAAAATTAATAAAACGTATATTTGACTTAAATACTAATATATGTTGAATTAAAAAAATTTAGTTGAAAGATTTAGTCAAGTTGACAAATTTTTTTGCAGTAAAGAACCAGATAACATATTGTACGGCGCATTTGACAGAAGTACATAATTACGTTTATCAGGTTCAGTGAGACTTTTCGCATACTGCGATGATATTGGCGATAACCGATCGATCGCATCAAGTTTTCCTTGGTTACGATGTCGGTGACAAGCGTCAAGGATATATAATACAATTATTGCAATCGCGCAAGTGTCGTAGGCTCGATCGACTTTACGACGCATCGATAAATCATGCGTGGGGGGTCGCAAACTTCCACGACGACATTTATCGTCGTGACTTTTTAATGCGTCTTATCGCTGTAGGCATAACGCGTGTGATAAGCGATGTCGACATTTTTCAGCGAACCTAACGCAAGTCAACAGTATAGAAAATGAACGAAAAAAAATCATATATTCTACGCTCGAAAAACAACAAATGTAAAATATATAATATATAATGCGATAATAAATTAGTAAAAATTATAATGCGATAAATAAAATATAAAATGTAGTTGAATTACACGTAAATCTTCAGAGGTTAATTAATTGTTTTGATAATATTATAATAAATATTAAATAATTTGTTTATAACGTTGCGTTTATTCGATGATTGTTTCTAAAATTCTCTTCATCTTTTGAATATTTTATAAACAATATTTTACAATTGGAATTATGATTTAATCCTTCAGCGTTTCAAGTATAAAAAGGTTATTATAATTGAGTTTATTTCGAAATCGATTAATATTTTTTGTAGAAATCAGATAAATGTCAAATCAAAAGATATAGTGCGAAAATAAATATAAACTTTAAAATCTTCACAATTAATTGTTGATTGCCAGTGATAAAATTTTAACAAATAATAAGATGCAATTTAATTCGACCAAAAACTGGCTAAACTTTAAATAGATATAAATTTTAGATCTTGAATAAATGTTAATAACATTGAAATGAGAAATAAGCGTCAAAAAATATTGATAAAATAAATAAGTATAAAAATAACTTTGCGTTTGCGAAATAATTTTAAGACGGAAAATGATCGTTTACACGATCTATGCCGTTTATTTGAATTACAACATTGTTTTTCTTTGCATTTTTTAGCCCGAAGAGCCCACCGAACAGCCCAAACACAGAACTCTCGACCGAAGATGAGCTGAAAGGCGTGTATATAAATTACAACTACAACAAGGTCAGTTTTTCATAATCGATTCTTTACTGCGTACTCTCTGTGCGATTCCACGTGGCTATAGGAAAAAACATATGCTCATTTCGCGTGTATGCATAACTACGTATATTCATCCTCATTATGTCAAAAGCATTATCGTTGTAACTGTCATAAGCATCGTCGGAATCGATCGAATTTTTTGTCCCAGGGATACATCTAGAATCTAGATCACGATAAATTTTTTGTGAGAAAATTTTTATCCCATTGATATTGCTTAATGTTTACATTATTTCATTTGGCAAGATCGAACACTTTGCATTATGCAGTTATATTATGTTCTCTTAAAACGAGGACAAAGTTTCAATTTATAAAGTTAACAGAGAGAGATGTTTAACTATATACAGTCGGTTTGAAGCAATAGCTTTGTGCCGCTTGTCACACATTTCCCATCAAGTTTTTTCCACAGAATGAGTGTCATTTAAATATCTAATTTGTACAACCTTTCCTCTTGCAACGCATAATTCTTGATTCACAAAATAATGAATATTTATCTTCCAATTAATTTATGTTATTAATTACTTTTGAATTGTTTCATATTATTTTTTAAAATTATAAACTCAGTAACAATTTTGCAGAGGTAAAAAAAATTCCTCCTTTTCTTATATCACAATGAAAACAATTTTCATCACTTTCTCGAACATAGATGGCTTGAAAGTAAAGAAAATAATGTAAGGATAATATCGATTGACTTAAAACTACCCTTCTAACTTGTGTGGTACATTATATGTACCGCAATTAATTTGTTACTAATTACTTTTAAATTTTTTCATATTATTTTTTAAATTATAAACTGAGTAACAATTTTGCAGAGATTAAAAAGAATTCTTTCTTTTCTTATATTATAGTGAAAACAATTTTCACCACTTTCTCGAACTGCGAAAATAATATCAACTGACTTAAAACTACCCCTCTAACTTGTGTAGTATATTATACGTACCGCAATTAATTTATGTTAATAATTACTTTCAAATTGTTTTATATTATTTTTTTAATTATAAACTGATAATCAGTAACAATTTTGCAGAGGTAAAAAAATTCCTCTTTTTCTTATATCATAATGAAAACAATTTTCACCACTCTTTCGAACTTAGATGGCTTGAGAGTAAAGAAAACGTGAGGATAATATCGATTGACTTAAGACTACCCTTCTAACTCGCGTGGTATATATATGTGCCACTTATTCGACTGATGCGCAACTGGTTTTATCGAACGAACGGTCTGTTTCTTCTGTACAAGGTCTCCAGATCACTGACTCCATTAGTGCCGTGCCCTTTTTAGCAGTCGCGAATTGCCATGTGTGTTGGATAGCACAAAGGTTTGCATGCGCTGCTAAAATTTATTTCTCTCTTCCTTTTGCCATGTCCCAGTTACGCGAGAACGAACAAAATCCGTTACAGCATACATATACTTTCGACAGCTTTTATATCTGATCCCGACTTTCGATATTGCACAATGTGGCTTTGAAGAATTATATTTTCCATTTGTAAGACGCAGATAAATTACATTAAGAATTAGCAAGTTTAATTTATAATATAATATATACATTTTTTTAAAATTATTTCTTATTTTATTGAATTATTTTCTCTTTAAACCGATGCTATATATATGTAAATTTTCATTTAAATTCCTTTTTATACACTGAAAAAAAATTTATTAACCTAACTAAACTTAACTAATTTAAGTCAAATATATGTTTTGTTAAATTTACTATGTTATATTTAATTTAAATATTTTTATAGGTTCAATTAACAAAATAATATTTAGTTAAAAGATTTAGTCAAGTTAACAAATTTTTTTTTCAGTGTATAAAAAGGAATTTAAATTCCTTTAGTGTATATTCTATACGTTATAATATGCACAACATACATTCCTAACAAGTCAAAATAAAATTTATTCGAATTATAAATTAGATAAAATTTATTTGCGGATTCACGACGCGACGTTTTAATCGATTTTTGTGTGATTCAATGCGTATATACAGTAAGAGACGACGTGTTCGCAGATAGCAAGAACGCGTTGCATATCGAATGAATGCGGTATCTTCGCATTATGTGTACAACCGTTTGTGGAATCGCACCTGTGAGAACCGCGAGTTGAAACAATTTGCATGCAAATGCGACGTTATCCCATAACTATTTATACGGCAAGTCGATGTGAGTTTCGACGATACAGCATTTTCGCTGCGTATTCATGTATACATGTTGGCCTCTAATGTATGTATAATTATCGAAATCTCCTCTCTCGCGCACGCACGATTTCTCAAGAGATATCGAAAGATCACACGATAACATCCCTGCATTGTTTCTTCGCGATTGCGTCTTTCGCACAGCATAGATTTGTATAGAAAAATAAACCAGACGCTAATTTTCGAGAAATCTCTGGTAACTTGTTCGACCTACTTTTCAACAAATTCATTAATTTAGTCTCAAAGTGTCGAGACGATGAAATTCAGATTAATTCTCACACATTAGTAAAAGAGCAAATTAGAGCAGCGAGTTCTCCCCATTTCTAGATCAAATTGCAACAGTTTTTTTTCAACGATAAATAGTGGAAGAATATAATTTTGCTCCGATATATAGAATTATAATAATTTATATCAGACAAGTCGAAAGACACATGTCCGATAAGCTTGATAATTTTGTATGAAATTACACGACGTTTATTTTGAAATATTTGAAGAGAAATATTCTTCACATGTATACAAATTTTTCACCATTTTTTAATCACACTTTACATTGTGCTTGTAAACATACGTATTTTCTTCGTGATTTTTGCAGACGTAGAAATACGTTTCCGGATAGTCTTTTTGTTAAAAGCAGGATAATCAGTACAAAACCTCCTATTTGCACGTTTTATCGCGGAGAACATCGTTATCGCGATATCGAGATTAGCAATTTCACGAAACATTCTCGCGCGGAGTCATATGATTCGATATCGTTGATAAAGTTGGATACGCTTGATTATTTTTTCCGGAAGAACGAAAATAGAGCATCTTTGTCGTTAGACAAAGATTAAGTGTATTGCGAGGTATGACTAACGACGATAACAAATGGATGCGACGTGGACGTCGTATAAGATTTTTCCATGAGTCATTCGCCGTATTCTTTTAACGCATGTCGTCGCCTTTGTGCATTGGTACACAAAAGACGTACTAATTGTAAAATGTGAGTTGGCATGCAATAATATTTTTATTGATTTTTTATTCGCGGAATGTTTTAAGCTCCCGCGTATTTTTTCCCAAACTTATCTTTCCGTGTATGAGAAAATTATCTGAATATTTCTTGAACAATTTAATTAAGTATCATCGTTGTTGTATATACACTGAACCAAAATTATTTAATTCAAATAAATATTTATTTCGATACTCTTTTATACATTATTTATTTGAAACAAATAATATTGATTCGCCGTGAAAAAATATTTATTTGATATAAGAAATCCTTTTTCAAAACAGATAATGAATATTTATTCGTTTCAAATAAATGTGGAAAAGAAACTATTTGAATAAATATTTATTTAAATTTAATAGTTTTTTTTTCAGTACATGCTAACATTAAAAATACAATGTTTCATTGTAGGTAAGTAAATATTTGTAAATTACAAGTGTGCATATTTTTGCACTTATACTTTTGTTTCTATGAAAAGAAGTTGTAGATGATATATCGTGTGTTTACAACTACTTATTGTTAGAAGAATGGCGTAGTAATTTAAGGGGATAATTTTAGAAATGACTTCCCCCTATTTATATAAGCGAAAATTTTCATCTAAAAATATGTATAAATTATTTACCTTATAAACAAGTTTAAAAACAAGAGCTAAATCCTAGAAAACAAACATATATGTATGTATTTACAAGATCTCTGTATCACTCTCTTCCTCTCTCTTTTTTCTCGCTTTAAATTGTGTAACATGGAATGCTTGTTAACGAATAGTGCTTCCCACTTTCTTTCTCCTTTCGCGCATTAATTACTTCACAATACCATGAAAATAGTTAGGGAAACGCTGCAATTTTACTGCCTCATTGTTTTCCAACTTTCATCATGTCGGGAACCTGCAATTTACTTTCTTTCAGTTAAAAAAGCCGTAAGAAATTCTAATTAAGTGAGAAATAAAGATAAGTCGGAAAAATCTAATAATATTACGAAAATTGTACATAGGATGCAGATAAAAATTAATTGTTATGTCAATTAAAAGAATCGTGCCATCGAAAGTTGCGATTTGTTCCTTCGTGATCTCAGTATGAAAATAGAGTAAGATTATCAACACATGCAACAGAGATCACGTGGTTTCTTAAGCCGATCGATGCATAATCCCGTTGTTTTACTTCTCTTTTGATATCCCTCGCAAACCGGTTGTTACAATCGAAGTAAATGTATCCGCGCGATCGCGTTAAATCCGTCGTGAACCGGTTGAGAAATTCCACGTATTGGATTAACTTTTATATATTTTCTATTTCAATTATCAAACTATGTAATAGTAGTAACATTCCGACGCGAGATTATATTTCCCCGATTATTCGAAATATGCGTGATAAATACGTCGACTATAAAAAAATAGAAAGAAGATAATTACGACATCAATTACGATTTATGTCTTGAATTTTATTATCGTAATTATTTTTAGACGCGCAAAGTAAACGAACGATTGGATTAAACAAATTCTTCAGCAATTTCTTTCTGCGCATACTAGCAGAAATAAATTAATTTTTCTTTCCATTTTATTTGTTCACTGAAAAAAACTTATTAACTTGACTAAACCTTTCAACTAAATTACTTTTTTGTTAATTGAACATATATATTAGTATTTAAGCCAAATATACGTTTCAGCTTTTCTCGCAATTTCTTTCTGCGCAATATTATCGTGGAAGAAATAAATATATTTTTGTTATTTAATTTGTTCATTTAAAAAATATTTATTAATTTGACTACCTTTCAACTAAATTACTTTTTTGTTAATTAAACATATATATTTAAATTAAAAAACAAATATACGTTTTGTTAGATTTAATATATTATATTTAATTTCAACAATTCTATATATGTTTTATATATTGTATTGTTTTAATTGACGAAATAATATTAAATTGAAAGGTTTAGTCAAGTTAACAAATTTTTGTCAGTGTCCAATATTAATCATTCTGACGTACGACTTTTTTGTTGGTGATATGATACTTGTGGGTATAGAAAAATAATAGTTTCTTATGAAACACTCTTCAAATGAAGAGAAAGCGGACTGTCTAATTATCTAATCGGTAATGTCTCTTGGTGGCATTGTGCGTCTCTATGACGTAACAAACTTTATTGACGAACGTCAGCAATGACAGAGGGGCGTTTAATCGAGATACGATGTCGCGACACACCACGTACCATTGAACGACGTGGCATTGAAGACTGCGACTTAATCAAAACAGTGCAGAGCGTCAAACGTCAGTTTTAAAGCGTCACCGTCCGATCAGCTGATCGCTCCGTCGCGTCGTTGTGCATTGCGTGCGAAATTTTACGACGAAGAAACGCGATATGTATCCTTTCTTACGTTTCAACCAGTATAATATATCGGATGTCGCACGTTTTCGAAACGTCTTAGGAAACCGCAAGTATACCTAGTTTATTTATATTTTTTATCGCGACTGCACTGCGCATGATGCAGTCTGGTGCATAATGTGCTACATTCGTTCCTACTCGATGCAGCTGACTGTTGCGAGTGAACGTACGAAAGGATTCGCGATAGCGGAACAAGGGCATACTCTGACTGTTAAATTGCGTGCATTAATGCGATGTTTAATTAGACAGGAAACATCGCGCGATTGAGTTGAAGCTTCAAAAAGAAATTCTCGTTTTTCCCCTCGGCACAATCATCTGTTATACTTTTTGCATTTTGTATATGTTTTGGATATATAATATAAAAATATTATTCTCTTGATAAAAGTTGAAAAATAATCTATGATACATGTAATTAATGTGTGCTTGACGTTGAATTATATTTTACAGGAAACTTTAGTTATCAAAATTATTAATTGTGTGAAAATTAATATAATTATGTGAAATAATCACTTTGGCTGAGAGAATTTCTCTCCCCAATTCATCCGGGAAGTGTAATTAGTGTCAGGAACAAACCACATATGATTTCATCTATATATGAGCCGCGATCGTGAAGTAACCGCGATTTTGCGATCATTGCACTCGCGCGGTTGAGGCTCCTCTTAGAATTACTCTCCTTCTCTCTTCCGAGATTAAATCTCGTTTAGAGAAAAATTATTTATTTCGAACTAAAAACTCTTGACAAATAATATAAAAAAATTAATGACGAAAAAAGCGACTCGACCAACAAACACGGAGTCTTTTCCGCAAACAGCGTAATTTTCGATTCGAGTCGGGAAATCTACGATCGAGGGAAAGTAACGTTATAAGTAGTTAAATCTTTAGCGCGCTGGGACAACAACTCGCATACGGTAGTATTGTTAATGAACCGTCGCGAACAGTTTCACGGCTATTGCGCGCTTCCGAGATGAGAGAAAAAAAGCGAGACCGAGATGAAGAGAGGAGAGGCATATATTCTCGAGAACGTCGTAGTATCGACTGGCCAATCGCCGGTCGTGTCGAGCTCACGCCATGCACGACGTCGGCGCCGTTGTGCGAATCCATTCTCCTTTCGGATGCTGAGCCAACACACATTCGATCCATTGACGCGACGATGGAATTGAGTTCTCTCGACGCGTCCTGTGAAGGAAAAAAAGAACCGACAGCGTAATTAGCGCGAAAGGCGTGGTCTTTTTTTTGGCAGGAAATGTTCGAAATTGGATCGATCGAGCGTTTAAAATTAAATTTCCCTCTCGCGCGGATGAAGGGAAATAACCCTGGGGGGTAAATGGGGGTAAATTCGAATCGCGCGTTTTGTTTTCGGCCTTTCTTGCGATCACAAAGAGAATGAAATACGATAGAATGCATATTTTATTTTATAATTTTATTTTTGGAAAATTTTACACCTTTGACAAAGCTAAACGATTATTTATTTAGAGCGATATTATTATTCTATTATTGGATTAAGCCAGAGGCGAATAAATAGAGCATAGAAAATTTTAACAGAAGAACTAATCCAAGATTAGCCGGATCACGATTCTCTAATCCAACACATCTGGTTTTCGCATCTGTGTTTCTTCCTCTTTTTGTTATCTGGCTACCTAGAAGCTTTTCTTGTGTCTACCTGTATTTTCTCGAACATTAAAAGAATTATATGGTATAATGATATAATTAATCAGTATAATATAAAAAAATATTAATGTTAATAAATTAAAAAACAGAAATAGAAAAATGTCTTTAGATACATCATACTCGATAGAACCGATTATCAAAATGAATCATTCACTTTGCGCACTTATTAGACTCTGATATTTAAACTTTGTATCACATCGCACTTTGACATTCTTTTTATTATTTTTGTATCATTGCTGTCTTAACAACATGTCTTAATACGATCTACAAGATCCAAGGAAGATGATGAGAAGGAAAACGCAGTCGTAAAAGTTATTTATAACGGCGGCAAACTCGCGCTTTTCACTGATTGACCGACGAGACGTCCATAATCGAGAAAACTAATGCATAAGATGAAAGGAATCAACGAAGTATATTTGAGAAAAAAAAGGATTCCCGATTCAGCGACTTGGCCTCAATATTTTTTTGCCTTCATGGATCCGGGGAAATTTACTAAAATAACAATCTCAAATTGAAATTTATTTTAATAACTTGATATTGGATCACAAACCACGGAAAAAATTAGCTATTATTGCTAAATTTTAGCTATGACACATGAAATTTAGTTATCATGCTTAAATTAGCTATATGACTAGCTAATATTTTTTAACTACAGGATTTTCCGTTTAAGCTAAAAAATATATATATAAATTTTTGTTACCATAGCTAAAAATAAATGATAACTAAATTTTAGGTTGTAATATAGAGACAGCTAAGCTATGGTGACTAATTTTTTCCCCATGAAATTACGTATGTAAACGACAAAAAATTAATTTTTCTTAAAACATTTATCATTTGATTATTTTTTTTTCTTGAAATTAAAATTTATATTTACATTGAGGACTTCACTAAATTCTTAACATTTTGTAAGAAATGTCCTTTACACACGCAAATATGCATATCGATCATTTTTCATTAAATTGCATCGCAGTTGCGTGTGCAGTTTCGCGACATATTGCACGAAAGCAAACGCCGTTTTTTTTACGTGCTTGTTTGAGTCGCGATAAAGCTTTGAATTAAGTGCACGAGCACAAATTATGGTTATTTTGTAAGTATAAATAATATTTTTATAATCTTACTTTTATATAATATAATTCTCTATATAATTATTAATTGATCTCACATGTATATTACATTTTCTTTTCAAAGAGACAATAAAATTAAAGTAGCTAATGACATGATATGTGCGTTGGAAATAAATATCGTTCTTCGATACGTTCGATTATTGAGTTATCTCTGCAGGTTATCGATTTTACCTGACAAAACTGATCTCATATATTTATGAGGTGACATTGTTTTCTCGATATTTCTGTGTGTGTTCCCGATTGAATGCAATTGAAATCAATATACGGTGAAGGCAAGGAATTCGCAATCTGATCTTTTATCGTCATTCTCCTGTTTACCTGATCATTGATGTCTTTTGACCGCCGATAATCCGGCGAATGATGATCTCGTAAAGCTACAAATCATGTCGCGATAACACGCGTTTACACGCATAATCTTTGCATTGATTGATAGCTCCGTGAATCATTTCGAGGGATTAAGCTTTATCTTAAAAATGCCAGTGCTTCCTATACAACCGTAAACACTGCCATTCAGATATTGCGACAGAAAAAATAAACTGTGTAAAACAAGAAAAAAGATAATAACTTAGAAATATTTTGAAACGATATAGTAACTGGAATATATGAAAATATAAGGTACAATAAGCACACAAAATATTTTGCCTATATTTTTTATATATTTTTTACATTAGTAAAATGAACGAACGAATTTTTAAATAGCTTTCTCTTATTCAATTTCGTATTTAAATTAATATTTATTACTTTTTAATGGATATTTCGATTCCGGTAATTGATATAAATTTTTATTTGATGATGGAATTGCGGAGCGTATTTTAAATATGAATTATATACATCGTTTAATGATTGACAAAATAGCGCAAAAAATATGTATTGCTAAATTTAATTATCCAAATAAAGAAACGATTGTGTATAGTCGTCATTGTTAAGAAGATTGGATTTATCTGCTGCATGATGGTCGGGTCATTTGTCTTCTATATAATGAATATATTGCGACCAACAGTTTTGACGATCTCTCGTCCAACCTCCTGACAGAAACACATAAAATGATAGCAATACAAAGCGCAACTTTGTACGTATCAAATGTCGATTCAATTCGAGAAATTATCAGTATCAAACTTTTATTTCTCATTTAATTTTCTTTATCGTCAACACGCGCAGTACTTTCTTTTTCTTAATGTAAGAGGAGAATTAATGTAATTGGCCGATTATAGAATATCGTAAAATGAAGACAAGCCAAGTATTTTAATTTTGCTATCGACACATTTGTATATATGCCACCCACACATAAGCACTGCTACTATTTTTAATCACATCTTGTATATCTATAAAATGTGTAGTGGTTTATAAAATTATCTGTATGTACGTGTGTCCGTATATTCTTGTACTCCATATTGCGCATTAAATCGTTGACCCAGTTGAAAATAGAAGCAACTACAAATGTTCTATTTTCAGAGACGAAAATCTATTTTAGAAGAAGATAAATCTTGCCAGAGAAAAATGTCCCTGAGAGTTTTCGGAAGATTTACTTTGTGTCAGAAAGTTCTTCGCTTCTTATTTTACAGCATCGATTTAGACTTTTCTGAGCTATCGCAAAACATTGTTGTTTACTGTCCGCGCACCTTTCCTTGCACAAGAATCTGCGCATATTGAATCCGATATACATATACTGCGACACACAAAGGTCATCCTTGAACATTCACTTTTCCACGCGACGCGATCGCCATTCATATAGAGGCATGCTTTGTCGCACTTATTCTTTTCCAAGGTTGGGTAATAACTAATTAATTAGTTCAAAGTTATAAGTAATAACTTTTAACTTAGCTTAGTTAATTTAAAATGTATTAATTTTTAACTTCCAATTTTTTTTATCTCTGAATACCATTATTGTTTTTTGATAAGTTATAAACGTATTCGGTTATTTTAAATTAAAGTAAAATTAATTATTATATGTTCATTTGTCATCAATTGTAATCACCAAAAAATACATTTCTATATAAAAATCAAAATTTCTTTATTATTTGTTTTTATAAATTTTAAAACTTTAACTGAGTTCATTTTTGTTCAGTGCAACTTTTAACTTAACTAAATTAATTTTATAAGTAAACTAACTTTAACTTAACTTCGTTTAAAAAATTATTAACTTACTCAACCCTGTTCTTTTCTGCCTATCATCGTCGATGATCTCCCTCTCCTCTGATGTCTTCCTGAAACGATTGATTTGTAGTTTTCCTCGTTTTTTTCCTGCTAGACGAAGCGAAATTTTTTCCGTCGATCGCTACGAAAGTTTAACGAAATACGTATTTGCAGGAGGGCGAACTTCTAGAAAAGAACACGGATTGGATCTACGAATGGAGCTCGCGACCGGACCAGGCGCCGCCAAAGTATGATATTCTTGATTTGACAGTTAAATGTCTTTGTGTGAAAATAGATCTTTTTTATGCTTTTCGCATTATTAATTATTTATCATGATTAAAATTGCTATTGATTATTTTTAACAAATTGCTGTTACACTTGAATGTCTATGATATACATATATATAAGTAAATCAAGGAAGATGCATTAAAAGTTAGCATGCTAATTTTAGTTATGTCATATTCTGAAACATTTGTCCGCAAATTACATCGTACATTTGTAAAAGAAATTTTGCCACGCGTCCGCAGTCACCTCGACGATCTGCCTTATCGTTTTACAGAGACTGGAAATTTAAGCATCCCTTGGGCAGTAAGAGGAAAACATACAGCATCCGCACCGCAAAGGTTGGCAAAAACGGATTGTTTTCCAAGGAGGTCATTTACACCCTATTCTTTACGAATCTTTTGTCTCTGCTCATCGGCACCGGTCTAGGGTAAAGTTACTTGTAACGTGCTTGAAGCGTGTTATGTTAATTGTCGCACGCTCTTATATTGCTAATTAGGCTCGCTGACTTCTGTTGTAGCGTTTTGCTCACTAGGCGGAGCTTGATGATGTCCCGCGTCGCCATTGAGTGAAGAAGATGATTCTGGGGTGTGTCAGCATCAGGATTTGGTCACGGTTGAATCTGACACGGTGGGAAAGGCTAGAGATGCAAGAAAGACTGAACAAGTCGGTGGGCGATCGAGCCTAAAAACAGTAAACACGCAGCACATAATTCGATTGTCCCGATTTATAATATTAGCACTTTGTATTATAAAAGTTATGTAATATTTTCATCGGTGAAAAATTCCGTTTATTTTGAATCGAAGAACTCAAAAAACGCATTCTATATATTATACTATATAATGCATTTCGTAATTTAAAACTGAGGAATTTTTTTGCCGGTGAAAATATTACATAATTTTTGCTTATTAATTAAATAATCCCATAAAAGAAGTTGAAAGAATAATTTTTAACGTGTACATTTTGGAGAAGCTAGAGTTTGTATGGAAACGTTTTGCGAATGTGTGATATGTATATGCTACATTTTTCAGTAAAAGAAATTTGCGACGATATGATGCTTTCGAAGATCGATTTTGTACTTTAGATGAGGAAATGGATGGAGATAGTAGTATAATCACTAACTTATCGAACATATGCACAAATGAATTTTGCGGAATAATCTTTTTGAGTTTCAATTAGAAATGAGTATCGATTAAAACTGTGACAGATTGAAAAAAATATGTCACTTGTATTAGTGATTTAGGTAAGTCATATTTGGATATTTAGATAATGCTAAATACATGTTAGAAATTGTGCATACGTTTTTTATTTGCAAAATCAGCAACGCAATTCCTGTTATGTGAATTAACAGATTTTCTTTCCATATTCTTAGATAAGTTGCGCGTTATTTAATTTACAATAATGATATTCAACGTACTTTTTATAAGCAATTATTTTGTAATATTGTATGTATGTTGTCATACGCATAATAATAATCGTATTCCGTATATAGTAGTTGGCGTTGGTGACTTTTTAGCGTTGTGTCAAATATTCGATTCTCTTTCCATCGATATATTTTTTTGAAGCTGTTTCTCTTTGCTAAAATTTAAAGTTTTAATTATGGATAATTTATACATAAGAGCGCTTCAAAGAATAAAGGGTTTTATAAGTGCATACTTATGATGAAGTATTCAATTTTCATAAATAGTTTGCATTAATTACTTTTTTGAAATTGTGCCCTAATCTTTGTTCTGCTTTGTAATTTGACTCTCAAAAATCGAATTTGAAGTGACAGAAATTGAACTCTAGACAATTTCAGTGCTATAAGTAGCACACAAATTAAAAATGGATTTAACCTTTTTCTCTTACAACTAGGCAATATACTAAAATAATGTTGCAATTGTATCACGAAAAATGTATCGAACAAACTTTTTTATGTCGGACGAGGAATCGACTGATGAGAAGCACGAGAGTAATGTAAAAATTTTCGTGCGAATTCTACCACTGGAGAAACCGTGTGATTCTTGCGCAAAGATCAATGCGGATAATAAGGTTTGATAAAGAGTTTGATGTCAATCTTTTTTTCGTCAAATTATGATATATTACGAGCTTTTTTGGATATTTGTTTCTAAGCGAAGAAAACATTTCTTCAGCATATTGTTAATGTGTACCACTGTGTATTTATTAAGATTTATACATTTCTTATCATATATATCTTTATTATCATTTATGAATATTTCACAATTTAACATATCGATACGATTTTATTACGTTATATATACGTTAATTAATCTACTATATCATTTAGACAATATACGTGAGATGTTTACAACATATGCGACGAAACCAAACAAGCTCACATCCCATTTATTGGGTGTTTCGGACTGATGAGATATTTCACGAAACGTCCCAAGAAAAAGTATATCGTGCTACAACAAAAGATCTTGTAGAAAAGTATGAATTGATAGTTGAAGTCGATAATATAGCGACATTTCCTATTGCATTGGGATGATAAAATTAGTATTGTTCAATACATCGGTAACAAATTAAATTATGCTAAATTAAAACATTAAATTTGAAATTATTAAATTTAAAATTAATCTAAATTTTATTAGAATTTTTATTAATTATAATCGAAAAAAATTTTCTATTATGTGTATACCTGTGCTAAAAAATTTTTCTTATCATCTTTATCGATATCAAACTTAATTGACTTTTATTATAATTTTCGCATATGTTATTAATATTATATATTGATTATGTCGTAAATATTAATGTAGGTACATACAATAGAAATAATTAATTTAATTATATCGTTATATTATTAAATATATTGTATAATTATATTTGCATATTACTAATTAATTCTAAATTCAGTATTGTGTAT
Organism: Nylanderia fulva; assembly: GCF_048542155.1. Lineage (NCBI taxonomy): Eukaryota > Metazoa > Arthropoda > Insecta > Hymenoptera > Formicidae > Nylanderia > Nylanderia fulva. The sequence continues at coordinate 5,007,995 of NW_028190916.1, forward strand.
CAAATTATTATTAATAATATTACAAATGTTAATGTCAGCATTTGAATTAGCAGAAATTAGTAAAGGTTATCAAGTTTTCCATCAATAAAATTGATAGAAACATTTTTCAAGATAATAAAAAAATTTTTTCGATTGTAGTTAATTACAATCTTTAGATAAAAAATTAGTAATTTCGTATTTTTTAAAAATAAAAACATCTGAAAAAATATATAATATTCGATGAAATAATAATATAGTGTAAAAAGTATCTGACAAAATACGGAAAACGCCGTGTAACGACTATACAAATTAATAAAATTATATAATATATTTAATATACGGAAATAATTTAAGAGTTTTAGGCGGCATAAATTGCGCATTGATCGGTTACGGACAAACCGGATCTGGAAAAAGTTTCACGATCGGCGGTTTTAAGAATAACTGGGAAGTACGTTTTTGGAATATCACTTATCATTCAAGCTTCTAATAAATTCTAACTATGTTGCTTTTAGTGTAGAGGAATAATTCCGCGATTCTTGTCCGATATTTTTACGGAAAAAGTGAATCGAAAAAAAATTAGTGACATACGCTATCGTTTAAGTTTCGTCGAATTAAGGGGTAAAGATGTAATCGATCTTCTCACAACGCCAAAACGCAAGATAATCAACATTAACGAGCGCAATGCCTTCAAGGTATCATCGATTACCAAAATTTTCAAATTTCCGTGTCTTTCGAAAGAAAAAAATATTAGAGATAATTATTAAGATAATTGAATAATATAATTATTTCATACTTTTGCAATTTTCTAGAGAATTCTTACATTTATCTATAATCTAGAATATTTAATTTTAACAATATCTAACGTAAGAGGCAATACAATAAAAAGTGCTAATAATGCAGATACAATATAAACATAACGGTTATGATTAATGATGCAGTTGTGATTCCAGAATATAACTATAGTGGATGTAGAGAATGAAGATGAGACTTTAAGAAAGGTGCTTGAAGGAGAAGCTAAAAGATCGATAGTCAAAGACACAATGTATCCTGTGTCACATTTAGGTGCATCTGTGATTACTTTTCACGTCTCAAATACGAGTTTGATAAAATCACAAGCCATTGTAGCGACAGCTAAAGTAACTTTAATTTTAAATTCTTATCTTTAAAAGATAATTGAAAATTCTCGTATTTTTAAATGCTCTCTCATAAGATAATTTTTACATTTCTAAAGAGAAAGAATTTTTTATGGAAATATTAATACGTCCAAAACATTTTTAAATATGTGTGAAAGAAAATCATATAAATATAATTGAGATGAGATAGAATTTAAATATATAACATATATTTAAGTATTTTAAATAAAATTAATAATGTGATAAAATAAAAAAAATTGCAGAGATTCTAATATTTTAAAAAAATTTATTTTTATCTCTCGATATTAGATACACATTGTAGAGATGGCAGGAATTGGTACGGTAGGAAGTCCATCAAATTGTTGGAAAACAGCGATGGACTTGGGTATGGCGAATTTAATGAGAACGCAGCTGGAACAATACTTTGTGCATCTCAGGAAACAAAGTGCATGCATGTATACTATAATTCGCTCGAATAATTTGCTAAAGCTGCTGAGAGATGCGCTCAACGTCACATCCGTTATTCGGTAAAGAATAAATATTTGAAATAGTGCAAATTATAATTTAGACAGAATTTAATTAGCTTAATGACTAATCTAAACGAAATTCAACATTTTTTTCCGATCAAAACTTTAATTTGGCTCTAAAATTTAACGTGACGTATTGATTGACATATGACGCATTGATTAATTAAAAGCTGGACATCTCATTCGTCAGCTTCGTGTCTCATGTACGCATCACGAGAGAAGATCTCGATGTTACTCTGTCAACCATGCGATTAAGCGCTAAAATTGCCAAATTGAAACCGATCAAAACGATACGGCACATTCAGCCACAGACGGAGCTAATTGTGCAACGGCTGCGAGAAGAAGTGAATGCACTGAAGAAGGAACTGGAATTAAACGATATGTTTTTACATCAGGAAGCACTGATGAACATCTCGAAATTAAGGGCCGAGCAGATTAGTCGAGACATTATGAATTTTTTAAAGGGTTCCATTTCGGAGTTGACGCTTTTTAATGTCACCCAGGCACGACTGTTGATGAAAGTCGCCAAACAATTATTCGACAAGTTTGTTTTCTTAATTATGTTATATAATTTTTTTTTTAAATCTATATATCTTAATTACTGATAATAAAAAAATTGACGAAATTATTATTTTTTTGCAATTATTTTATATGTCTTTGGATTTGGTTTTAATGTGATTCTTATTATTGTATTTTTCGCAGTTAATATTATTAGTATAAGAAAGAATCAATGTAATGATTATAAAATGATAAATGTTTTTATTTTTCCTTAAATATTCTAGATTAATTGTGAAAGAAGTTGAAGCGGAGCAGTTAAAGGAAGCGTATAAAAATGTGATAAATGCATTGACACAAGTAAACGATACTTTATCTGCATAGTTGTTAAAAATACTTAAATTTTGTCACTAAATATCTATATATGTATTTGCTATGAATTTGCATACAATTTACGATTCTTATATATTCACATTTCTTGTTAATATTCTCTTTGTCTCTTCTCACGTGCTGACGCAAACAAGATAATCAATCGAATAAAATAAATTATTTTATTGACGATTCTTTATTTGCACTCTTGAATATTATATATTAAATTATAGTAGAAAATTGCGATTCGAATTATATTCGCAAAAAGATGTTAAATAAAAAAATATGAAATAATATCAAAAGAAACTTTGGATTTCAAATAAATATAACGTTACATAGTGTCATAATTATTTGATTGCAACATTTAATCCTAAAAAGCGGATTTTGGAAATATCGACAATTAAACTTCTAATTTTTGCGTTACGAGTATCAGTTTTATTTGTACAGATTTTATCATAGAATCACATTTATCGAGCGATGTTGAACAGTAAAACGTGCGTTTTGCTTTTTTGATAAATAAACACGATTTAAGTAAGTAAATATTTCAGGTCAATTTGGATAATACACACAAAAATATTATTTCTTCATTATTACTTTTTTGATCGTTTAATTCCTGAATCGTGCTTTCGTGCTTCATCCTCGTACCGCGTTTTCTTGGTAATTACTTTGCATTTCTTCAGCTTTGCAACAAATACACACACCTGCATCATGCTTTATGCTTTATGGGACTGCAGTATATCGGATAGCGCGATGAAACAATCGACAGAAGTTCTATCTAATCTGCATTGGTTTGTGTCATTATTTAATATTTATGCTGTTAACAAAGATAATTGTTTATATTTGAATAAATTTTGCGTAATATTTCGAACAAATTTTAATTTAATTTAATTTAATTTGCGAAAATACTTTATGGATAAGCTAATATATTGCAATTTTGATAAAAGTAATGAATTATAATTAAATTTGTCAATTTAGCTGATGCACAGTTTTTCATAGTTCAACACAGTTCTAACTTTATAGATATATATAATTCTGACTTGTAAAATAATTCTCAATTGTTTTATAATATTCTCAGAATTTAAAACTTTAAACATTTATCTAAACAAATTGATAATATTGGATTTTATTTATGCTTTATTGAATAAAACATAAATAAAATCCAATCAATATAAATAAAAACACTAATTTAGGACATGCATGAATTTTATATTTGGAAGATGACAATATATATATATATATAAAAAGAAACAAGCTTAACAAATCTAAACTATTTTATATTGAAAATATTTTAGGATTTAGTTTACTCAAATTATTTTCTTTTTATAGAAAAAAAGTATCGAAATATTATAGAAATTTTATATGTTGAATATTATGATTTCTAAATTTCAAAATTTATTCGAATTTATCAGCATATTTTGTGAAAATTGAAAATTGTTGTAATTGAATGTTTTATTGTAACATATACCTGTTATTAAATATTATTTTATTCAAGCATATTTCGCCAGTTAATCCATAAACAAAATAAAAACGACAAAGCTGTAAAAAGTAGAAAATGTTCCGTAAGTATCGTGAGTTGCAAATAATGATATAACAAATAGAAAAGCGTATCATTAAATACACAGTTAATAATGTTTGCAAGTTACAAGTAATTTTTTTATCCTTTAGTTATTGAAGAAAAAAATAAACAGCTTTAAATATTTTACAAATAAAGGCATAATGTGTCTGAATATGGCAAATAAGTTTCATGAATGGAATCGGAAGAGCCGTACGATGTTTGGATTGATAATGAAGAATATGGACAATTATACTAAGGTGAATAATCGAAATTGAAAGTTGTCTAGAATCTTGTGAAAAATGAGTGCTTTAAAAAAACATATAGAAAATTCTGTGAAATTATAATTTTTAAATTCATAGATTATATATGTATGTTTAAAACTGTTAAGAAAATATTGTAACTGCATTTCTGTGCATTTTTGTTCCCATAATTTTCTAATGCTATTTTATATTAATAAATGCATCATATACTAAGCCAGAACAATATTATATCTACAGTTAACGTAATTAATAGATTATATATATATATATATATATATATATATATACCATATATAATCTATTAATTACGTTAACTGTCTCAGATGATCAAAAAGAGGCGGAAACGAACATTATCTATACTTATAATTCATATTTTATACTCATATTTTAGATAAAATTATATATGTCCTATTTACAGCGCTTGGCTCTTATTGTCACTTTTTACCTCGTTTGATTAGAAGAATTTTTATAATTGTATTATTATAAATCTAATCAGCTTGAAAAGAATTATTATAATACATATTAATGTATTTATACTAATATTTTATGAATTAATATATTTATACTAATATAATTATAATTTATATGAAACTAATATATAATTAAGACTAATATATAATTATAATACAATTTTCTCTTGAAAAGTTACAGTTTAGTAATTGCAATTTAGTAATTTTTTATTTGATATCATGAAATTTTTACTTCGTTCCTCGAAGTTTCTGTGAAAATAAGAATGCAATATCGTTATTTTATTTCATGTGCATAGCTGAGAAAGGAGTATGAAATGATAAAGTATAATATGGCTCAACTTGCTGAGAGAGAAAGGATTTATGATGATAGTTTCCTTATTTTTGACAACAACAATATCCTTTTTAATAATGGTGTCGCGAATGAAAATGGAAATAACATATTTGAATATGAAGATTTTGAGATAGTTGAGTTTTACGGTAGGATAAATAAGGTGGATGACCGCGAGCTTTTGCTGATAGGAATCGAAACTAAGCTTTACGAGATTCAAGATACATTCTTTAAGAGATGTTTTTCGTTATATCAGGAATTAAATGATTATGGTACGGAGTTGAGACAATATCTATGCAACGACAAGCACACTCTGAAATCATATAAATATCGAAAGAAAAATCTAGGGAAGTTTGTATGCTGCAGATATCATTTATTAAAGCGTATGCTGGAGCGAATTAACAAAGTACGTGCTTTGTTTAATTTATTCTTAGTAATCTTTCAAAAATAAGTATTTTTTGGCATACTCAATGCAAATGTAAATACCTAAATAAAATATCTCGAGTGTGAATTTAAAATACAATTCTTCGTCGCATTTATTAATAATACATGTTTGATTTTCTAGCACAAAAAACGCATCGCTAAATATAATCCTACATACAAGGAAAATAAATGGAATTAGCGATGACATATTTTTTATGTAAACTTTTATATTTGATATTTTATATAAAATGTATATATAGACTTACTAACTTTTTGTTAGTGTATATTCACAAGTACTTGTAAAACATATTCACTTTTTGCTATTTCTTTTTAGACAATGCATGAATGTATTATGTCTTTAAAATGCAAAAGATGAGACAATTTTTCTTATCTTCTGTATTTGTAAATTTAATATTAATTGTCTAATTGTAATTATATAATTGTATTAATATTTAATTATTTGACTTATATTAATATTAATTTTTTGATTTGTATTATAGAAATATATAAAAAATATATATTTATAAATGTGTATTTAATTATACGCGTAGGCTTTAATAAAGTTCATATCTTTGTTTATAAGAAAAATAATGAAATGATTGAAACTATACACATTTTTATTAGTCTTTTTTGTATATAAATGGTGCAAAGTTACACATTTTTTCCAGCGATACAAGATCTGTCGGATACAATCATTGTATCAATTATAAATTATATTAAAATTATGATATTAAAAATTAATAAAATTTTTGATTAAAAAATTAATTATTACAAAATTTAATTTTTAATAAAATTTTAATATTATTTTTTTAAAAACAATATGTCGATTTTTAGAATAATTGCATCCGCCAGATATTGCATCACTGGGAAAAATTATTATAATATGTATAATTTTACAGAATTCCTACATATAGAAAAAGACTAGTAGATGTGTACAGTTTCAATCACTTAATTCTTTTTATTATAAGTAAAGATACGAACTTTATGAACGACCCTCGTATATATTTAAATATATATTTAACATATATGTATGTACAAATTATAATGAAATATAATAAAAAATAAAATTATTATATGTAACTTATAAATATTTTTATTATATATCTAATAGTTTATTATAATGTATATAAAATTTTTAAGGCCTTGGCAAATTTCTTTTTAAAAAGTTCTTTTTAAAAAGACAAGAACTTTGATAATATAATGGATTTATTCGTTTGATTAGTTTCGCTTAATTAGGGCGATGAAACGTTTGCGCTGGTTGATATAAATAAAGACAAGATGTAATAAATAATTTTTTATTTTGATAAATATTGTTATGAAAAATAAGTCGCTCATACATTAGCAATCGCGTATAATTTTTACATCACAAGGGAGAGCAAAAGAGAGAGAGAGAGAGGGAGAGAGAGGTTTATGATAACTTTATCTTTTTTTCTATAATCTCTAATACTAATTGTAAGATAAAAAATATGCTACGATGTAACGAATTAAATTAACGAATAAACTTAAAATCATTTTCCTCGTGATTCAACTTCTCAGAGATAGACGACAAGCACTCGACAAGTTTCCCCTTCCCAAACATCAGTTGTTCAGACATTTATTCTAGATGGCGCATTTCTAGTTGAAGAAATACTGAAGACAATTTGTTGTGAAATTGATTCCGAAGAATACACAGATCATTTTGTTCTATCATTTGCTGATCTGTTATCTTTTGTTAATGCACGCGCGCTCTGCGGTCATAGTTCGGTTTAAGAGTTCACATGAGACGTATGCGGCTCCTCGAAATAGAATTTTGCGCTCGTTATTATTGCGATGATGGATTCACGACACAGATACGCTGATGACAAGCAGTATCAGTACGAGCTGACTAGCGAAGATAAAGAATACGTGGCAGCCCATTTGAACGAGACCGATGAGAATAGAGAGCGTGCAATCGCAGAGATGAAACGCTGGATCGAGCAAAACGACGACTTGTGCGCACGAACAGGTAGAAATAAATGAAATTATTCATTCATCTAGTATATTGATTGCGTTAAAAAATCACTTGGTGAAATTCAATTACGGTCTATTAATTTCAAAGCATTAAAATGATATTTATTTTCAACCGTAGAATTAATGTGACATTAGATCGAATGTCTAACTTATTGCGTCTGTATGATAAAGAAAATGTAACACAGGCAATATTTGATCTCTTAAAATTGATTGAAAAGTTATTTTAAAAATATCAACAAATAAAATTATTCAATAGAAAATTCGTATTAAACAAGAATTTTGTATTGCATTCATATTTACATAATGAATTTGTTACATCTATAATAGTCTGAAAAATAATTAGGCATATTCAAGGAACAAATATGAATGGATATTTTTATATGTGAGATTTTAAAGCACTAATTTTATTCTTTATGATATTAAAGACGTGCTGCTGAGTAGAATCTTAAAATTACAAAATAAACTCAACGGACGACAAATTTTCGTAATTTTTAAATTCTTTAGTTCAGCATAAGTAGGTATTATACATTGTGTTATGAATATATATCTTGTTCTAAATAATTATTTTCTTTATTGAAAATATATATCTTGTTCTAATTAATATTATTTTTATTGAAAAAGAAGAACAAAGCTTGTCTCTAAAATCTTATTTGTGGCATCTTTGATTACGGCTTTTCATCTGAAGAGAGTCCTTAATTTGCTCGCAGATGACTTCTTCATCCTGCATTTTTTGAGAGTCTGCAAATTTAACTTAGAGAAAACTAAGACTAGAATGCGAAAATATTATAAGCAACGACTTGATTTACCAGAATGGTTCACGAACAAAAATCCGTTCCAGCCAGAAATGCAAGAGCTGCTTAACCTTGGGTAACATTACAATTATCTCGGAGTATAATTATTAGAGCGAATGTTCATAAGGAAATATCTCACGATGAGCCTTTTCGGACGATGTTGTGAGATCTATCTAGGCATTTTTTATCTTGTATTTTTTAATTTAAATGAGATCTTTTTTTTGCTTTATTATTTTCAGCATGAAAATAACGTATTATGAGAAGCACTTAAATAGAATGACTAGATTCGCTAGATCTTCATAAACTTCTAGGATTCATAATAATTATTATCACTAATTTTTCTCGTGATCGTGTCAGTCTAATTGCAAATCATATTATAATGTGCATTTATTATTACTTGTGATTCATCACACTTAATAAACATCAATTTATATCGTTGCAGTCTTGAATAATAATTTTGTTTTAAATGCTCGTAATTGATAAATCATCAAATCGTTTTTATTCGAAGGTCAAAGACTAATAAAATTAATTTCTCATTTATTTTGTGCGATATAACATAGTGTTCTCTAAATTGCAATTTTACTTACGAAAACTACCTCATTTTGGTATCGATTTTATTTTTAATTTCTTTTTTTGTATTTCGTTATATTTTAACTTTCTTAATAATTATATTCTAAAACATATTTAACATAAACTTTTATTTAAAAATACAAGAATTGAATTTTTTTCTCTAGTGATCACACAATAATACTTTATTTACTTAAGTTTTGAAGATCGCTAAAAGCATTTTGCTTATGTGAAATTAGAAAGCGCGTCAATTTGTTTGAAGGATTTTGAAATATTTTATCTGCATTTAGGATATTTTTATTTTTACCAAAGCAAGACGATCACAAAAGAATGGTGATTATTATACGTCAAAAACTAAATAATCCGAATGTACACAAGTTTTCGGACTTGATCAAGGTACGATTAATAGTATATGACACCTGAATCGACTTACGAAGTAAACAATCGCGCAAATTCGTATTTTCGACTCTGTATATTTCTCAATTAATGAGAAATTCCTTTTGCAGATCGGCATAATGGCTATGGACGTGATGATGAAGGACCACGTTGTACCGTCTTTGTACGGTCTCGCGTTGTTCATAGACTTGGACGGCATAACTGCACGTCATTTGGCACAATTGAAACCTCGTGCAGTGATGAACATAGTTCACTCATGGCAAAGTTGCTATCCGATAAGACTTCGATCGATTAATTTTATCAACGCGCCGAAATACGTTCATTTAGGGGTGGCAATTTTCAAGTCTTTCATGAACGAGAAGCTGAAGCAAAGATTGCACATTTATACGCGCGATGAAACTATGATGCACAAATGCTTCAAAGATATTTCGATTAATATCCGACCGCTCGAGTACGGCGGCACCGATTGTACAGTCCAAGAAGTAATAGGTAATTATGATAATTGTAAGGAAAACGGAGCGATTGTATATTATATTAGTGAAGAATAGAGAATGACTCTTATTAAGCACAGCAAAAGATTGTTCGATTTTCTGCATTTAGAATTCAAATAAGAGAGCACACGCAATATTTGACTGACAATAAGATAACAATTTGATCATAAAATCGAATTTTAATTTTTGTCAAATATGTAAACAATTATATAAAAAGAAAAAACTTTCACGTACTTGCAGACTATACAAAGAAAGTAGTCGAAGAAAATCGCGATTGGCTTATCGACAGTGAAAAGTACAAGGTTATTCCTAAGCAGTAGTTCGAGATAAGTCACGATTGAATTATAATTCTACACATAGAACGCATAGAAGAAAAATTATGAGAAATCGAAATACTAATGAATCAATTGAGTAGTGATGAGACAATACAGAGCGAAGAGGAAGGATGTATTTATTGTTAAGATGATTGAAATGATATGATTGAAACTTTCCCAATTTTGTTTATGTAAGTAAAATAAAATATACATTTTTTTATACACGTGTTTTCAAGCTTTGCCTTTGCGTCACATATTTTCGTTGACTATCGGACAATTTTTTTCTTCTTTGTCGTCGACGAATGCTCGATGGCGCAATATTTCTCTTTGACAACAAACGAACAAAGATTTACACGTAAAATTGTATTTTACAAGCGAAGATTATTATGATTTATCTATACATAAAGTGTATTAAAATTCGACATTAAAATTTTTTACATATTAAAAAAAATATATTTATATATGTATACACCTAGATTTGCAATCACACGAATTATATACGTCACCATGTATCTAACGATTTGTTCGTATATTACATAATTTTAATCAATTTTGATGCTGTTCTTGTGTTCATGCGCAGAAACATCGTAAATTCATTCATTAGTAAAAAATAACGAGATCGCGGAAGCGGAAGGAAAAAAAAATGATAATCATGTCGCGTCAAGGAGTAATCCGTTTTACTTTATGTAACGAAATTTATCATAAGTAAAATATAACGTGTCGTATTGTATTTCGTTATATTTCGTTACATTACGACAAATTTCGTTATATTACAATATAAAATAATACAAGAAATAAAATGGAATACTCACTGATCACGCGACATTTCCTTTTCATTTCTTCTGCGATCTCGTTATGATAGTTAAATAAAAGATATGTATTTAAGTCATGGGCAAGTAAAACTGCGCTATGATTTAATAAACTGTATTATATTATCTATATTATAACTTATAAATTTATGTGCCTCAACTGCACACGATTCCGTTTTAATTTGGGGTCGATATTTTACCAGGTTTCCTCCATCGTGCCAAATTTTCGTATGGCTTTGTAGAGGTATACTATACCCGATAATACCATCAAGAATACGATTATTTTTACAGTATAGCTTTTTGTATGTATTGTAAAAATCTCTATTTTAGGGTCATCGAGATTAAGCTAACTCTTTATTCTGAAATTTTCTGTTGCCTTTGTCTCATTTTATGCATTCTATGCAATCGCATAGTGAATGTATAGAGAGAAAACAGCAAAAAAAAGTCAGTTGACAGAGATAGCTGCTCTAAAATAGAGAAGATCTACGAGTAAAAAATATTGCTATTTATGCAAATATGCATCTTTATTATTGAACCTAGGTTGGACTAGGAGGTGTCGTGTTTGTTGCTCGATAATTTATATTATAATGTGTTACTGGTATTATTTTTGATCGTATTCTGGAGGTATTAATCCGACGGTTACGATCAGTGAGATGATTGCATGCGGTTCAGCGAGCTCCAGCTCTACCATCCGCGATGCAACGTAAACGACTCTATTTGCGGATGTGAATATACAAATTGCGCGCGATCACACGAGAAAGGGGAATAAAATATTATATGTTTTCTGTACAACATGCAGAGTGTATATTCACTTTCTTTTTTACCTTTACGTACTTTCTATCGAATTATTTACCGATTTATTGTAATATAATTTGCGACAAAACGTCGCATACTTGAAATATTTTACTTTGTCAGTTTGCTCCTTTGTAAGCGATTTTATAGTTAATATTTTCTGTGTAATTTTTAGCCGAAGATGAGTTCAACTTCGTAGGAAAAAATCTGCTCTCTGTTATATACTCTCAACTGGATTTTTGTATCGTTTTTGACAGAGAGAAGATTCACAGGGAAACAGAGAACCCTGGCGGCATTCACGCTATTTTTTTTACAGATGTTGATTAAAAATAGGGACAGATTTCCTAAAAGTAGACAAACGCACTCCCGCAAGGCAAATGCGGCAGTTTTGCGCACACTATTTATTCCCACTATTTATATCATACACACAGCTCAGGCATACACATACGCGCGTTTTACAAGCATTAAGTGCACACAGGAGCAATCACATGAATCAGAGGTTCATTCACCGTGGAGAGTGCTGCGAGATCGTATCGGCAACGCGTCGACACCCGGAATCGAAGCCGATCGAGAATACAGAAATAAATTATTTATATATATATATATATATATATATATATATATATATATGTCGATTTATGCATTGTAATAACGGCAGTTATAGAAAGCTTTTTGAATGCTGACCGACATTTTTTTTTACAAAGCAGAGAGTGAGAGAACTCTTCTAAGATAATAGAATTTCGTGATGTGATAAAAAAAGCAATTGCTCGACCATTGCTTGACATTGCTATAATTTAAATTTATTTAATTATATTTTTTTGATTGTAAAATTCTATATACTTCCTAACTATGTCTTATCTTAGTTTTAACTATCTATGTATAATGTGCGAATAAAAAGAAGACTGTTTTCTTAAGGATCGCTTCGGTGCCAGGTGTGAAAACACAAATTTCCCGATCGACACAATCCAGATCAATTTGTTCGCGACATCCGTCTTGCATCCGTCGAACGCAATTCGTTTAACATTCGGGAACACTTCCTTCCCCGATTCAGCACTCTCGCGTTCCTGTTTCTTCGCGGAAAGAAATTGTTCGCTAAGCACTGCACATCGAATACAATCTGAACGCGAGGACTGCGAGTTCCTTGAGTTATTATCCGCGCTTGAACTTCAGTACCACGAGACTTATCGTGAGAAATACGACAATCCAGATGATGGTGGATAGGAAGCCGTTGTAGACGTTCGATTCTGAGATGCCCCAGCCACGGGTCAACATGGAACGTAGGGCGGTTGTTGCTAGAGTCAGCGGTAGACCTTGCGATACGTATCGCAGGAACGTCGGCATGCCCTCCACAGGCCATATTACACCTGTAAACCGAGAATTGTTATCGCCGTTTATTATACTCGTTGAAAAAAAATAGGCTGGTTAAATAGGCGATATATTTGCTTATATATTTTTTATTTTATATATAATTTATTATATATTTATATATTATTTTATTTATATTTTGATATATATATATATATATATATATATATAAGCACCGTCCGTCTGTCTGTCTGTCTGTCTGTACCCGAACTACTTCCGCATTTGTGGACCGATTGTCTCGAAATTGGTACCAAAATGTTGCAAATTTTTCGGGGGTGGCTGCTGTGGGGTTTTTTTTTTAATAAATTAATACAAATTGTCGCTCGTGTATTGAAAACAAAGTGATAAATATAAGGCCAACTTATCGAGCTGAATATTCGAGATGTTCAGTCAACTACCATTTATTACATGTATAAATTATAAACTACAGTCATTATATTATATTAAAACTAACGCAAATTAACGCAAATTACAATCATTCTATAAACGTTTCGACCGCACGCGGTCTTCTTCAGTATAATTATTGAAAAATAAATTCTTACAATTCATATGATATCGAAATTTAATTATAGTTATTCAGAATCGAGAGTTTTTGAGCAATTAACGCGTGTTTCAATCCGTCCTGTCCAACAATGTTCGCCTCGATATGATCTCTGATTTTGTTCAGATCTTGGATGATTTCATCGTTAATATGCGAGAAATTAACCCGTACCGTAGGCGCTGCGATTAATAAAAAATTACCGATCAACGTATGTCCAAATTATAATATATATCCCCTACAATTGGTAGTATGCTTACCTATCATCGTTCTTCTTGACAATTTTGCTACTTATTAACAGTTATTAAGGATGACACTTAACAAACAACAATACAGAAAGACAGCTCATTTTAAACTCTACTTGATCGGAGAGCGTGCGTGTTTATATATGATCTAATATCTATGTTTTACTCGTTAATGTCCTATTTGTCCTATTATTATTTATTGTTCGCCAATATATCCAAAATATCAAAATACGACTCGCTAAGTAACTCAGTATCTTTGTTTAAATTTAGTCCATTTTTTTGTTCCTTGATATGTAGCATCTCAGAAATGAGTCTTTTATAATAATTATTTTCGTTGTCCATGATCTTAACATTGTCCCAATTAAAAGTATGATGTTCATTTATTATGTGTTCAGAAATTACTGAATGTTTCGTTGAGTCCAACCTAATATTATTTTTATGTTCTTTTATTCGCGTCTGCAATTGCCTCTTTGTTTGGCCTACATAAGATGCATTACAATTATTGCAACTGATCTTATAAACCACATTCGAATTGCATGGATGTTTAGTTTTATCTTTCTGTGCTTTAATAATATTATCCAGTTTGTTGAGACATCTATACCCTACCATACAATTTTTATTTTTCACCGAGGAAACAATCATTTCTGAGACCCTATCTATATACGGAATGACAAAGAATTTTTTATTAACCGAGTCATTTCTTATACTTTTTGTTCTTTCTATGTTGGCCTGTCTCTCTAAAATGCTCCCCTTAGATATGATGTGTTCTATCCGATGATTAATTTTGTTAAAAATCAGATCAAGAGGGTAACCATTGCTTCTGAGTATATTAATAATTAACTCCAAATTTTTATTAAAAAATAGTGGATGTGATAGCAATAGACATCTGTCTACAAGGTTATATATTATTCCAATTTTGTGGCATAATGGGTGGTTTGAATAAAATGATAACGTCCTTCCTGAGAAGGTTTCTTTTTGATACCAGTCTATATATATTTTGTTATTAATAATTTTAAGTGATAAATCTAAGAAATTCAAGCTATGATTAACCTCTTGTTCGACCGTGAATTTAAGTCTTTCATGATAGTTGTTAAAATTATTCACAATCTGAGTCATATTAGTCATAGAGGTGGCCACTATTATGTCATCCACATAACGAAAATAAAACAAACATTCCAAATTCAACGCTTTGAGAACTGTATCCTCAAGATCTTGCATAACCAGGTCTACAATAATTGGTGATAACGGTGACCCCATAGGGGTCCCAAACGTCTGTTTATAAATTATGTCATCAAATGTAAAATATGTAGAAGTCAGTATGAATTTTATACCCCCCAAAAATTCGTTTTTCGGTATTTTAGTATTTATCCCAATGTGATCCCATCTATCGTTAATACCGTCAATCGCAAGATCCAGAGGAACGTTCGTAAACAAAGACACCACATCCAAGGAAAACATCCTATCATTCTCATCAATCTTTTTACCAGACAATATTGAAACACGCGTTAATTGCTCAAAAACTCTCGATTCTGAATAACTATAATTAAATTTCGATATCATATGAATTGTAAGAATTTATTTTTCAATAATTATACTGAAGAAGACCGCGTGCGGTCGAAACGTTTATAGAATGATTGTAATTTGCGTTAATTTGCGTTAGTTTTAATATAATATAATGACTGTAGTTTATAATTTATACATGTAATAAATGGTAGTTGACTGAACATCTCGAATATTCAGCTCGATAAGTTGGCCTTATATTTATCACTTTGTTTTTTTTTTAATTTTTTAATTTTTATTTTTTTTCCTCACAGGAGGGTATGTTTTGTTGCGAAAAAAATTTTTTTTTGCAATATTTCTGAACACATGGTATCAAAATGTTGCAAAATTTTTGGAGATAGCGACGATGCGGTTTTTTCAAGTGTTACACTTCCACCCACGCATTTACCCACATGCATGCGCATTTATGGACCAATTTTTACGAAATTAGTACCAAAATGTTGCAAATTTTTCTGAGGAAACTGCTGTGTGGGTTTTTTAAGTTTACGCCTCCACCCACGCACCCACCCGCGCAATTGCATACTTATGAACCGATTTTTTTTAAATCGGTACCAAATTGTCGCAAATTTTTTGGAGATGGAGACGATGCGGTTTTTTCAAGTGTTACACCTCCACCCACGCACCCACCCACGCACCCACCCACGCGCATGCGCATTTATGGACCAATTTTCACGAAATTGGTACAAAAATGTTGCAAATTTTTCTGAGAAAGCTGCTGTGTGGGTTTTTTAAGTTTACGCCCCCACCCACGCATTCACCCACGCAATCGCATATTTATGAACGGATTTTTGTAAAAATTGGTACCAAAATGTTGCAAATTTTTTGGAGATGGCGGCGATGTGGTTTTTTCAAGTGTTACACCTCCACCCACGCATTCACCCACACGCATGCGCATTTATGGACCAATTTTCACGAAATTGGTACAAAAATGTTGCAAATTTTTTCTTAGAAAGCTGCTGTGTGGTTCTTTTAAGTTTTATCCCACCCATGCATCCACCCACGCATTCAAACATTTATTCACAGACTTTTTCGAAATTTGTACTCAAATTTTGTCCGGGATGGCTACTATATGATTTTAACGTAAATATATGCAAAACGCGGTGTAAAATAAAATATCTGGGAGAAAGAAATAGATAACATAGTAGTCATCCAAAAAAAATTTAAACATTTATTTTGATATAAATTTCGTGAAAGTCGGACAACAAATGTGGAAGTAGTTCGCGGTAATACAAAAAAAGAATTAATTTTTTGTGTTAAAACGGATTTAATATAGGCTATATGAGGGCCGCGCGAAGCGCGGTCCGAATAGAAAGGCTTTGAGGACCGCGCGAAGCGCGGTCCGAAAAGCTAGTATATATATATATATTTAGATATTTTTTTCTTTATATTTAATGCACTTTTTATTAATTTAATGAATGACCTTTTCATTTTTACGTATTTATTTTTAACAACTGAGTGAATTTTATTTTCCTTTTTTTCAATTTCTGGAAAAGGATTCTTTGAAGGTGTTTTTCACAAGCAATTGTGATTCAAATATTGTTTTGTGAATAACAAAAACTGATTCTATAAATCCACATATATGTATGTGATTATCTCTTTTTTAAATAAATATTTTCATTTTATACGTACCGCTGAGAAGAAGTGTAGGATAGAAACTTCCGAGAGCCAGCTGGATAGCATTCCTTTCGAGTTCGCAAATTGCTGAAATTACAAACCCTGCAAGAAAAAAAATTCCGAGTGATAAAGTGTTTTCTTTTTGATTCTGATTATAAAACATGCGATCATATAACTTATGCGTTTGTTTATGTACATATATGCTTGCGCTTATTTTAGCACTTTTAATTTTTATTGTATGGCTATATCTTTTATTCCGATTCTTTGAAAGACATCGCATTTTTCTCGTAAACCGTAAATATTTTGCAAGAAGGACGAGCGTCTCTTTTTTTCTTATGATTGAACGAATAATCGAATGGTGATCTCACCGAAGCACATGCCGCATAGCCCTTGAAGTATCGTCAGTATGATGACCCAGCCGATTTCGCCTTTGCATTCGACATTAAATACCAGAATCATGAAGATTAATACCAGAGCCGTCTGACCACACATCACTACGAATTGCGTGATCACGTGGGAGAACAAAATCTCCGCAGGTGACACGCCAGCCACCCAGCTTCGGTCCAGAAGACCCTCCATTCTCTCGATGATCAGTGCCGATGACGTCAGCGCGACCGCCAAGAAGAAGACAATGCTGTGAATGGGGAAAAATTAAAACATTAAAAAATTACATCCTTGAGACTATCGTTATAAGTTCCGTAAGGCAATTTTAATTACATTCTAATAGGGAAAAAGAAAAAAAAGAAGAATCAAATGAATTAAAAAATCCTTATATTCTAAAAAGAAAGAGGGAGAAAGAGATAAGATGAAGAGAAATAAATTAAAAATGTAAAATTATATGTCAAATATTAATGAGCTTACGTCAGTATTACACCTGGTGCCACAAAGTCCGTAAAGCTAGGGTCATTGTCGCCATAGATGGGCTCCTTGAACTGGATTGGTACATCGGCCAATTTTGCATTTTGATCGCAGGAAGTTAGAAGATCCTTAGCAAAATCTCGATACGAATATTGAAGATCTCTCGCTAGCATCAGGCCTATTTGTTGATCTACCATTCAAAAATAGCACAAAATTAAAGAAATGGCATCGAAATTTACAGTCATTAGCATATCGATATAGAAAGATTAAATAAGTGTGTCGAATATTAAATACATTGACACGTGCAGAAAGAAATATACGAAATAAAGTTCACCACGTTTAATCATTGCGTGATAAATAAAAAATATACAGGGTGTTCGGTAACTAACGGACCAACGATCACAAATGGATTCTTTGGTCAATTTGGGAACGATTTTTCCTCAGCGAAAATGTCAAAAAAGGTCATCATTTTTTACAACTTTCCAATATTTGTCATTATGTATCTTTATAACTAAGCCTCAAATTAAAATTGTATTATAGTAAACTCTACCTGAAATTAACTGAAGAATGTAATTATGTTAGACTTTGAACTCCAAAACGTTTAGTTTTCAAAAAACCCATTTTTTTCAATCGCTTATAACTCGAAAATTATTGACTTCTCAACATTTTTGCTGAGGAAAAATCATCATCTTTTCACCTACCCTACAACCCCTCAACGGTTGGCACCGGAGTTCCCGAACACCCTGTATATATATACGATATTGAATAATACGGCTATCAAAAATAACGAATAATATATTCGATATGCAAATATATTTCAGTGGGAAAAATATCTTACAAATGCTAAATGCTTAAGCTTGGTACGAGAAGAAAAATTAAAAATTTATAAACTAGCGATTAAAATATTTTGACATTTTTAATTATTCGCAAAAATTGAAATTTAATTTAATTAATTTTTTACACGATTGAATGGAAATACTTACTGGACATGTCCAGCCAAACTCTGATCTCACTTTGATCGAGAGTTTCGTCATCAGAATCTTTTCCTAAGGCCATTCTCGCTACGAGAGCATCCGTGAAGTTTTCGGTAAAGTACAACATGCCCCAAACATCTCCTTTTTTCACGGCGTCCATTGCCGAATTGGGATCTCGATAATATTCCTATAATATAAAATATAAAACATAAAATGAAGAGAATTATCCATATCTATTATACATTTGCGTGTTACACATCAATTTCTATTTAATTTAGCCATTTTAGAAAACTCATTTTTTATTATCTATTACATAATATCTTGTCTATTATACTATATTATATTATGTATAATAATATATATTATAGAACGTATATAATATTGAGAAATACTCGCCTTTATTATCGTATCGTTATCCAGAAAATTGAGATATCGACAACTAAGATGCGAGAAGCTACAATCCTTTGCAATAGGGCATGACATATTTTCATAAAACATTTCCTCGTTCACTATAGCTAGTTTTAGATCCGTTGGATCTCTTCCGATCGCCAAGCAGAAGAGAATCACTTGCATCACCGGTAAAGCGAAGATGAACAGCATCACGCTGCGGAAAAAAAAAAATTTATTGCATAGCGATATTAACATATCATTTAGGTATTTTTTTGATCACTTTTGTGAATGTTTTATTTCTCTTATAAAAATATTACAACCAAAAAAATTAGGAACGATAAGACTGAAACTCGAAAGGCAAAAATATGATTGACTATTAATTATTTCACAAACAGTCTCGCGACTAAAAAACGTACCCGACGTTTCTCCACATGCGTAAGAAGTTTTTCTGCAAAAGCGCTTTCATCTTGCCCAAACTGGTGATATTATAGCAGTCTGTAAAACTGCCGCAATCGTCACACTCCAGCACAGATCCGCCTTTTGCATTTGGCAGTGGCTTACCATTTATCTGTTTTAAAGAATCGCGTGATTTATATTAAAATCAAGATATATCATCTCTTTGACAATTTTAAATTATAATTTTAAAAATTCAATTTAAAATTATATAACTTTCGCATTTATAATAGTTTTGCAATCGAAAATATTTCAGTCACGATAAGATACGCATTTTTTTAAGAATTCTCAACATCAATGATAATAAAAAAAGAATGTATATTTATATATTTTCGTAATCTCATATTTTGTTTATTAAAATTAAAATATGACATAAAGCTTATCTCGAGTTTAAAAAGCTTCAGTGACATAAATGCACATTGAACTAAGGAAAAAATTTAATTAAACAAGTGCTAAGACATTGAGTGCAATCCGCCGTGATGTGCAGTGAGGTAACCTCTTACATCATAATGATTCGCTATTCCATTGGTCGAGTCGTAAATCAGAGCCTCTTTGCTCTGGTGGAAGTTAAGGCCGACGACGCCGGATTCCTCCGTCACGTATACTGGCTCGTCTTTCTTGCCCCAGTTTAGAGGAGCCTGTGTGCAAGGAGAAAAAAGAGGCGTGGCGACATTTAATTGATGCAAATCGGACGATAAAATTAACTACGAGGCATAAAAGGCGAGATTGATAAATAGTTCTTTTGCAAATATACAACGCACGTGTCGACTTTGCACAGTAATTAGGAAGGAAGGATGCGGCAAAAAGATATATTGAATAAAATAATATACGATTTACATTAACTTTGATAAAAATATAGTATAACAACTAACAATATGATAAGAAGAATTCAAAAATAAGAAATGCAATAAAAAATTAAGAAAAAAGAATAAATTAATACAATTGTCGCTCGTATATTGAAAACAAAGTGATAAATATAAGGCCAACTTATCGAGCTGAATATTCGAGATGTTCAGTCAACTACCATTTATTACATGTATAAATTATAAAACTACAGTCATTATATTAAAACTAACGCAAATTACAATCATTCTATAAACGTTTCGACCGCACGCGGTCTTCTTCAGTATAATTATTGAAATATAAATTCTTACAATTCACATAATATCGAAATTTAATTATAGTTATTCAGAATCAAGAGTTTTTGAGCAATTAACGCGTGTTTCAATCCGTCCTGTCCAACAATGTTCGCCTCGATATGATCCCTGATTTTGTTCAGATCTCGGATAGTTTCATCGTTAATATGCGAGAAATTAACCCGTTCCGTAGGCGCTGCGATTAATAAAAAATTACCGATCAACGTATGTCCAAATTATAATATGTATCCCCTACAATTGGTAGTATGCTTACCTATCATCGTTCTTCTTGACAATTTTGCTACTTATTAACAGTTATTAAGGATGACACATAACAAACCAACAATACAGAAAGACAGCTCATTTTAAACTCTACTTGATCGGAGAGCGTGCGTGTTTATATATGATCTAATATCTATGTTTTACTCGTTAATGTCCTATTTGTCCTATTATTATTTCTTGTTCGCTAATATATCCAAAATATCAAAATACGACTCGCTAAGTAACTCAGTATCTTTGT
This sequence comes from Nylanderia fulva, assembly GCF_048542155.1. Taxonomy (NCBI): domain Eukaryota; kingdom Metazoa; phylum Arthropoda; class Insecta; order Hymenoptera; family Formicidae; genus Nylanderia; species Nylanderia fulva. The sequence goes on from NW_028190916.1 coordinate 5,029,336, forward strand.
TTAAATTTAGTCCATTTTTTTGTTCCTTGATATGTAGCATCTCAGAAATGAGTCTTTTATAATAATTATTTTCGTTGTCCATGATCTTAACATTGTCCCAATTAAAAGTATGATGTTCATTTATTATGTGTTCAGAAATTACTGAATGTTTCGTTGAGTCCAACCTAATATTATTTTTATGTTCTTTTATTCGCGTCTGCAATTGCCTCTTTGTTTGGCCTACATAAGATGCATTACAATTATTGCAACTGATCTTATAAACCACATTCGAATTGCATGGATGTTTAGTTTTATCTTTCTGCGCTTTAATAATATTATCCAGTTTGTTGAGACATCTATACCCTACCATACAATTTTTATTTTTTACCGAGGAAACAATCATTTCTGAGATCCCATCTATATACGGAATAACAAAGAATTTTTTATTGAGTCATTTCTTATACTTTTTGTTCTTTCTATGTTGGCCTGTCTCTCTATAATGCTCCCCTTAGATATGATGTGTTCTATCCGATGATTAATTTTGTTAAAAATCAGATCAAGAGGGTAACCATTGCTTCTGAGTATATTAATAATTAACTCCAAATTTTTATTAAAAAATAGTGGATGTGATAGCAATAGACATCTGTCTACAAGGTTATATATTATTCCAATTTTGTGGCATAATGGGTGGTTTGAATAAAATGATAACGTCCTTCCTGAGAAGGTTTCTTTTTGATACCAGTCTATATATATTTTGTTATTAATAATTTTAAGTGATAAATCTAAGAAATTCAAGCTATGGTTAACCTCTTGTTCGACCGTGAATTAAGTCTTTCATGATAGTTGTTAAAATTATTCACAATCTGAGTCATATTAGTCATAGAGGTGGCCACTATTATGTCATCCACATAACGAAAATAAAACAAACATTCCAAATTCAACGCTTTGAGAACTGTATCCTCAAGATCTTGCATAACCAGGTCTGCAATAATTGGTGATAACGGTGACCCCATAGGGGTCCCAAACGTCTGTTTATAAATTATGTCATCAAATGTAAAATATGTAGAAGTCAATATGAATTGCTGGCTTCGTTTTTACAAAACACCTTACGAACTAGCCTACCCAAAGCGAAAAGTCATATTAATAATAGTTTTGATTTGTACAGCATATTGTCTGGTAAAAAGATTTATGAGAATGATAGGATGTTTTCCTTGGATGTGGTGTCTTTGTTTACGAACGTTCCTCTGGATCTTGCGATTGGCGGTATTAACGATAGATGGGATCACATTGGAATAAATACTAAAATACCGAAAAACGAATTTTTGGGGGGTATAAAATTCATATTTCATAGAATATTCAGCTCGATAAGTTGGCCTTATATTTATCACTTTAAGAAAAAAGAAACTTAAAAAATATGAATTATGAAATTTAAAAATAAAAAATTGATAGTTACATTGAAGAACATTTTTTAGACAGTGGCAATAGCAACATTATATTGACAGAGGGAAAAATCGAAACGTTTTTCCATTCAAATTGCTTTTTACTCTGTGCAACGTGCTGCAAGTTTGTCGATCTTACGCAAAAATTATTCAGAATAAAATGTGCGCGTAAAAAAATTCAGAAATAAATGTGCACGAATAAATGAGGAGAATAGTTTCTTAAATTTTTTCTTGCTTACCAAACTGATATTGTTTGAAATGTTCAATTCCGTTGGAATCGTGCATTGTCCTTGCTTTCGGGATAATTTCAGGAAGACCTCTTCAAGGGAGGCGCAATTGTACATTTGCAAGAGGGTCATAGGTGCTTCCTCGGCTAATAATCGGCCACTCCTCATCAAACCAATCTGTTAATAAAATCGGTATTTTTTCTATTATTCTCAAGTCATACAAAATTGTTACTGTAATTGTCAATATATGTATATAACAAGCATATAATAATACAAAAGCGTGAATCTATCTGAGGCATAATATTGTAAGTAAAAGATGTTTAAATATTGTTCCATAAAATGTTACTTGAATAATTTTAATATCTAAACTTATCTCGTATAGATTTTCAGGTTTTTGATTTTTAAAAAATTATAAATTTTCATTAGCGAGAGAAAAATGTCGTGTGATTTTTTTCTCCAAGCAATATTCTAGCACGATTTATCAAGTGATAGGCAAATTATTGATAAAAAATCGAGGTCGGTCTTTGAAGCGATTACACTGTAATTTGTGTCTGGCGTAATATGCAGAAATAACTAGGTAATAATACGATAATGACGTGCAATCGAGCGACAAATATCAATTATTAACAGAATGATGTTTATGTTAATTTGTTTACTTATTGTATCTTTTCAAGAACGCAGTTTTTTTATATACATATATGTTTCATTAATGTGTTGGCTAATTTTTATCATGCACATTAACATAAAAAAGTTGACCCTTATTTTTATTTTCAAAATAGTAAAATTAAACAATATTGATAAAATCATGACGTATTAATTAATCAAATATACATAACATCTAATTAAACAATAATATTACCGTATGCGCTTGTCGGGCCTCTTCGATGTAATGCGTCGTTATGATGACCGTCTTGTTACCATCTTTGGTGATTTGAACCAAATGATTCCATATACTATAAAAAATAAAAAATCGAAAAGATATAGTGTTGAATTATATATGTCAAATATATTTTCGATATTTCTATATAAGTTTGTAATTTAGACGATATAGTTATATTAAAAAATATGCAAAGGCAACAGAGAATAAAAGTAAGAAGAAGAAGAATACATATATAAATTAATAGACATTATATACATAAATTAAATTAAAAATAAAAATATAATTAAACACATAAAAAAATAAATTATGTTAATATATTTTTGTCTTACTGAAGTCAATGATCAACCTTTACGTTCATAATAGTTTGAAATCACCATTTTTTGATGATTAGTCTGTGATCAAAAATTTGCACGATCATCATCAGGTGATCGATTATTATATGCGTATTTATGTGTGTGTATATGAGAAGCTTATGCGTATAATTTATTATGCATACGATATTATCGCGCAATTTTTCGGCACTTCTGACACTTTGATCCTTATGACAAAAACTCTGATACTGGCATCTTCACAAATAAGAGAAGAAAGATTTGTTATTGAAAGTGAAGAGAAATAGCGTACATATACATGTATAAAATAATATATAAAAACATGTTTACTTTTCGCGAACCAACTAATTTTTTCAGTTAATAGCTATATTACACGCACAATGCTGATTGTGAGCTAAATCATCAATTTATAAAATCAGACCGTAACAAAGTAAAAGTTGAAAGTTGCACGATGCAGACATGGTGTTTAACCAATTAAATTTAGGATATATATCATTAAATGTTACTGAGATATATATGACATTGTTGGCAAGTTGATATAAACAAATTTTACGTTAAAATTTTTTTCTTATAATGAGAATCGATTCTTTTATTTCCTAGAAATTTTGATTTTTTCTATTATTACATGTATTTATTATATCACATGTACTATATGATTAAAGACAATTTCGAAAATTAAATATACAATTTAATAAAGCATAGAATAATTATGCTATATAATTAATATAATTTCATAAATAATTTAGAAATGCAAATATATGACAAAACGTCAAAATATAAAATCAAATTGAAAAAAATCATGATGTTTTTTAGCGATATTCACAGATGGAAAATGATAAGAGTCCACAAATATTTAATGAAATAATTTGTATCTGAGAAAAGTGAATGTAAATTGCAATAAGAACTGTCACAAACTTTCTCAGGTAATAAGATAATGTTTTTAAAAACTTTACTTCAACTCCTATATAATCTAGTAAGATTATTCTTTATTTATCTTTTCTCTGATTAAAATTTATTTATTTATTTCGATGAAATCTACAGAAAAGGAAATGGTCCGTATCCACGTAAGATACTTAAAAATATCCGATTAAAACAGTTTCACTTCTGATAGTTCACACGAGTTTTATTTTTGTTCCACTTACGTCACGTATACAAACATGATCGATCTCTATAGGAAGTTTCATTATGCACCGAGGAAACATCGCATAAGCGTGAGAGAAACGAATGAAGAATATGACAACAATGATAATTATAATAATAATGATTTCCTGTTATCAAAGTAGAATATTATTGTGGAAAATATTCAGATAATTATCCGCGCTGTATTTATTTTTGAAGGAAACCGACCACTTTCCTTCTGCGTAAAAACAAATCCTGCCTTTTCATAAAATTTAAAGTGTTTTGTAAAAGTTGTGCACACAACTACCATTAATTATATTATGCGGATGATAATAATTTACAATATTTACAGATTTATTTAGAATAACTTTTCGTTATTTTAATATTAATTTTCGACTTGTTACGGTTTATAGTTTCTAGAAAATAATATTTTTAAAGTTTTTTTGCTGTTCTTTAGAATTTGTTCTTTAAATCCATTATCATGCATATATGGTATAAGTTAAGAACTTTGCATGGTCGCGACTTATAACTATTGTTCCAAGCCTTTTATTTTTACATGAATAACATATGTATATTTCAATGAATTATTTATCGTACTTGTATGTTAAGAAGAGGGCTTTATATGACAAGAATGATTTATAATTATTGTTGTTACTATTATAAATAGATTTAAACTGATCGATTTTTATTTCAGAAGTCAAAGTCTAATGTCCGAAAATGGAGATTTGGACGCGAGAAATCATTCCTTTCAAATAAGCATAAATAAAACCTTGAAAACTGTGTCAACAGAAAAGAACTTTAAAGTTTATTTCAGTTAAATCTTTTCACTACGTGTAGAATACGAATCAATACAAATTTCGAAGATCTAATGTTAGATGAAAATAGAAAAAATGCTGACTAAGAAAATATAATTAGAGCACTCTTCGATAAGTTTCATTTTTAATTTTTATTTTTTGCCGTCAAATCAATTTACACAATACTTTCATTCTAGTTAAAGCGTGACTTTCGATTCAGTACATTGATCACGATTCACTGACACGCGCAATTTCATCTTGACATTTGGATTTTTATCGAAAATGCGAATTCTCATAACTCTCGGATTTGCTCTCTTTCCTTCTTTATTTTATTTCTATTTTAGAATAATTGCGCGATAAATATCATATTTGAATTATATATCTGATCATATCTTAGATTAAAATTAAACGTGTGAAACGAAGTAATATTATTCCTAGATAATAAAAAATCTCATAAATTGCAACATATGCATAAAAATTATTATTGCATTGCATGCATAAAAATATATTAATTATGATATGCATAAGAATTCAATATTCAAATCTTTAACAGAGAATGCAAATAAAAGAAAAGAATTTTTTTACAAGAATCTTTTGATCAAACATCTACGTTTTCATTTGACTCGCGCATCTGCACACGCCCACGACGCTGCAGCTGCACGCCGAAGATTGATCGGTCTAACATCCTACGTCCGTTGCGGTGCGCGCCTCGCGCGAGACTGATTCTCCCGCGCGCCGTTCGAGATATTGCGATTGCGAGACTGACGATCACGTGATCAGTCACCGCGAGCCGCGCAGCGCGGCGGACGTACGGAGGCGCGTGAAACTAATGGAAGCGTATTTCGATCGAAAAATTTTCTTGTATTAAATTCTATTTTTTGCTGTTAAAGACTTAAATGCTTGAATTTTTATGCATTGTAATTAATTAATACACTGAAAAAAATTATTTAATTATTTAAATAAATATTTATTTCAATACTCTTTTACACATTATTTATTTGAAACTAATAATAGTGATTTGTCACAAAAAATATTTATTTGATATGCAAAGTCCTTTTTCAAAACAGATAAATATTTATTTATTTCAACTAAATATGTAAATGCAACGATTTAAATAAATATTTATTTAAATTCAATAGTCTTTTCAGTGTATATTTTTAAATGCTTGAATTTTTATGCATTGTAATTAATTAATACACTGAAAAAAGTTATTTAATTATTTAAATACATATTTATTTCAATACTCTTTTACACATTATTTTTTTGAAACTAAAAATATCGATTTGCCATAAAAAATATTTAATATAAAAAATCCTTTTTCAAAACAGATAAATATTTATTTATTTCAACTAAATATGTAAATACAACGATTTAAATAAATATTTATTTAAATTTAATAGTCTTTTCAGTGTATATTTTTATGCATACATTGCAACAATAATTTATATACATGCGTTGCAATTTTTGAGATTTATTTTATTATTAGAGATATTGAATTTAAATAAATATTTATTTAAATAGTTGCATTTACATATTTAGTTGAAATAAATAAATATTTATCTGTTTTGAAAAAGGACTTTGCATATCAAATAAATATTTTTTGTGACAAATCACTATTATTAGTTTCAAATAAATAATGTGTAAAAGAGTATTAAAATAAATATTTATTTAAATAATTAAATAATTTTTTTCAGTCTATTAATTAATTACAATGCATAAAAATTCAAGCATTTAAGTCTTTAACAGCAATTAGAGATTTTATTATTAAAGAATAATATAACTTTGCTTTGCGCACATAATTATATATTCGGTTAGATATATTTTAAATAACATTTTTAATTCAACACTTATAGAATGATTTCTAAAAAGAAATTTAATTCACAATCGTGTTTATATTAGATATTTATAAATCATGTATATATATTTGTACTATCAATAATACTGAATTTATATAGATATGAATGTTATATGATTATTAGCGCATTATATCATTAACACACGTATATATATCTATATATATCCACATATATACTTTCTCTAATGATCAGAAAATTATACAGATGATTCATCCAGAGAATATATAGCTTACGTCTGTCACGTTATTTAATTATACTAATATGATAACGGGATACGCAAGGTTGATCATTATATATAATACACATGTAACATCACATAAGAATCAATTGTCCCTCTCAATAATGTTTAATAATGATTTTTTCTAACAAAATCTATCTTAAAAATAAACAAAATTGATCTTAAATATATATAAAAGAAAGAAAACTACATACCTTTGTCTTAATAGTGGATCTACACCTACAGTAGGTTCATCTAGAATCAGCAATTCTGGATCATGCATAAGTGCCACTGCGAAGGACACCCGCCTCTGTTGACCACCGCTAATATGCAAAAAATATATTAAATATTTATATGTTATAATTAGGATATATATTAAATTTTAATTAAAATTTATTGTAAATAAATTTTTTTATCGCAATTCGATAAAAATGCGTCAGACAGCAGACATAAAACAAAAAATATGTAAGATATAAAACATGATACTTCGAGCGCGGAATATATGTATATATATGATTAAATAATTCAATCCTTACGGGACGCGAATAATTGTATTGCGAAATAAATATTCATTGTCAGTGTTTGGTTCGAAAGAGACAAATAACTCGCAGAATGTTTGAACGTTCTTAAAATCTATAGTTCTCGCGGACGCAAATATATACATATATAATCGAGGGAGAATGTGTTTGCACAGTATATACCTGAGATTCTTCACCAGCCGATTCTGCGACGGCAGGTCGAGAAATTGCAACAAAAAGCGCAGCCTCTCGACAATTTCGGCCGTGCACATTCCGAATATCCAGCCGAAGTACATCATCGTCTCGCGGATGGTGAACTCGCCGTAGAGAGCAATTTCCTGCGGCATGTAGCCAACCCTTTTCCCGGGTACGCCGGAGCCCTTTGTTCCAGGTTTACCACCTAGTACCCAGATCTCGCCCGAATTCAATTTTCGTCGACCGACAATGCAGGATAGTAAGGTGGTTTTACCGCATCCGCTGGCACCTAGTAGCCCGTATCTAATACGAATAATTTGCGAATTTATTTCGTCCGTATACATATTTATTTAAATTACAGTGAGCGATGAAAGATTTGCCGAAAAAAATAACCACTTAAAAACTGCATTCCACAAAATCTTGGTATTAAGCAAAAAGGAAAAAGTTAAAATATATTCTGTACAGGGGAATTTTAAGTCTTTTTAGATTAAATTGTTAGTCTTTTTAGACTGACGGAAAAACAACTTGACGCTGGATGATAAATGTCTTTACATTGAGATATCTCAGCCTTCGGGATTAGTTTTGAATGTGAATAGACGAATCGGCCGCTCGCGACGAGCATCATTTACATTTGCAATTGTCATCGGTATGCTAACGAAAGCGCGTAGTTAGCGATACTTGAAAGAATCGAGATCCTTGAAGTCTACGTAAAAATGTAAATTCCGCGAAGGATTATTTATAACTATAGCGATCCTGAAGAGGCCTCGCCGGAAGTCAAATGATAGAATTGTTTGCATGACTGATAAGCGGCTCTCTTGCCAAACGGAAAAAACGAGCTTCGCGTTGTGTCGTGAGACAGACACATGCGGCTCGTCAGGAATTCGCTGAATTGTTGAAGCAAGCACAATAAACGAATAATCAAATTTAAATTGCAACGGCGGGTTCAGCTGAAGGTTGAACGCGAAGCATGCGTGATGTAACTCACGACGAGGAAAATGGAAATTGAGAACATGCCTGGGACGTTGCCATCATGCCGAAGTGAATCGCGAGAAATTGATCGTCGATTTATATAGATTTTTCATATGTAAGATATTTCTACGCTCTTTCTTTCACTTTCGATGCAACTCTATTTCTATAAGTATGAATTTTCCCCGCTGGAAATTTAATGAAAGCTATGATTATTTAATTAAGGAAGTGAACAACATTTCTGTCTGTTATTAACGTAACGAATAAAACAAATAAGAAAAGGAATCAAATATCAAATTGCTATTACTTAAAGAAAGCGTAGTTAAAATCAAAATAATTGCTAATTAGAATGTTGATGATAAAATATTGTATTGTATTATTCTTTTTAGTATTATAATATTATTATTATATGAAAAAAGATTACGTAAGATTATTGGAACCGTATTATGCAATAGTTCAGAAGATAATCCGTTTATTATTACAGAAAATTGTGATACACTTTGAACGCAATCAAAATTATAATTAGCTTTTTCCATAGTAACTGTCTGAGCAGAGTGTAATCAGTAGCAGTAAGCATTAATAATTGCTCAAATAATTTCAATAATCAAGACTTACGTAAATAATATTTCTTGTCAACTTGTTTTTTGCATCGCAAGCAAAGGATATTTCATTTGTAAGCGATAAGCATTTAGACAAGCATTAATTATTGTCTGAAATGCGAGAAGCTCAGAAACGCAAGACATATTTGATTAATGTCCATATTTTAAAAAAAAATTGCTATTACTTAAAGAAAGCGTAGTTAAAAATGTAATAAAATAAAGAAAAACTTTTATAAAATTAATATTGATACAAAATTAATATTGATACAGATATTTTAAGTGGATTTCGTCAAAATGAGATCAATTTAATGAAATTGTTGGACAGAAGGAATTCTGACAGAGGAGTTGGAACTTCCACAGGTATAGGAATCCATTAGAATATTTCAAATAAGTCTGCTTTATATTTTGAAAAGCCTTCAATATTTCAAATTGCTATCATTATTCAATAAATATTTGGTTACAATTCCAAATAAATACTCTACATACTACTATTCTCACTCAGTTCAATACGCGTTATGTTAATTACTATGTTAACATGACAAAATTTAGATCGAAAGGAACGAGGTCGCATACAATTCTTTTTTCTCTTGAAGGCATAATCTGTTCGCTATTTTAATTATTATCTCAAGTTTGCGGTTTGTAACACATGCGAAAGACACGATATAATGACGTATGTCGATTGCCTGGCAATTACAAAACAAATTTCGTAATGATTATAACGGAAATAATTTTTTTCAGCATTTCGATTTCCTGATCGCCGCATAGACTCGTTGTCTCATGTATGTTATGGAATAACTATTGCAATATTAGTTATTTAACCTAAATCGCGATTTAGCGAGCTGACTTGGACGAAAACCTGCATTAATTAATGCACGCAATATTGTTGATCAATTGTGCTTCCAATAAACGAATAAACGAACATTAAAATAGGAAACGAGTTTCTTATATCGCTTTCTCAATGTAGCGTATTTAGTTATACAGATAGTATATTCAGCAAAAAGGCATAAATTATCAATTTTTTTTATATTGATTGCAATTATAAGAGAGAAGGTATTAGAGTTAGGAAATATTGAGCAATCTCGACGGGGAAACATATAGATTTACGGTGTGAAACGCGTAGACATGATATGCAAAAAAAGAATGTACGTTATTACTTATCGTTTTATTTGTAATATATATGTATAATAATTATCAATTTGCAACGTATATGTAATTATTATTAATAATAAGTAATAAGGTAGTAGATATTAAACTGACTACACTGGCTGTCTATTAGATTTGTTAAACTATATTTATTGACGTTTCGACCATACGGGCTGTGGTCCTTTTCAAAATTACAATAGAAGCATTCTAGAAATTAATGTACATGCAATCAGAATCAACATTTAAATTGAAAACGTGAAATGTAACAAATGAGACTTACAATGAGTTACTGCATATCGTTATTGACATTTAAAAGTACGCTCCGGTGAGACTTAACTTAAGATCGGATGGTAAATTAACTGCGTTTCACTTGTGTCATCTTGCCACGACTGAACACACTGTACTAACGAATAAACACGCCGAAAATTATGTCAAAGTTAAAAGTTAACAATATTTACATTCTCGCTAAATTGTGATGTACCATATGGCAAATTACTAAAATAAATTATAAAAAATAAAAATAAGAATAAAATATAGAAAGTATAAGATAATAAAAAGATAAATAAATAAATAAATAGATATATTCGGTTCGCTTATGTCATCCTGCCTTAACATACCAATAATAAACTACTAATAATAGCTCCCAACAATGTATGTTAAAAATTTTTTACTTCAATTTCTAAACAAACTGTCATATATCGTACTAAAGCTTTCAGTGTCTTTTTGTAAATTGATAGTGGAATTCAATTTCTTGATGAAGTACATTTCGGCTATTTCTCTTTTTCTTCTATTGTTTTCTTTATGCAGAATTAAAGGATTCGACCAATCAAATTCATGTCCTTGATTAATTCTGTGCTCACTAACAACAGAAAAATTGCTCGCTGAATTTTTAATATTACGTCGGTGTTCGTTGATCCTAGTACTAAGATGTCTTTTTGTCTGCCCTACATAATTAGAATCACAATTGTTACAATTAATACAATAGACTACGCCGGTTTGCTTATTAATATCTAAATTATCTTTCCCCGATTTTATTAAACAGTTCAGTTTTTTGGGGATGGTAAAAATTACGTTAAGGTTCTTTTTGTTTAGAAATCTATATATGTCATTAGTGAACCGATTACAATATGGAATGACGATGAAATTTTCCCTCGAAACATCCGTCGAATCTACATTTATAATTTTTTTATTCTCATTGTTAATAGGTTGTGACAGCTTGTGGGTTCTATCATTGACATATTTATTAATGAGATTTTCCGGGAAGCAGTTATTTTTCAAAATATTCTTTACAATTTTTAAATTAGAGTCATGAAACCGTTTATTAGATAAATTTATTGCATGGTCAACTAAATTAGTAATGGTGTTAATTTTATATTTTGTCGGATGATTCGAGAAAAAATTGATGTATCTTCCTGAGAATGTTGGTTTTCTGTACCAGTTAGTTATGAGCTTATTATCATCCCTGTGGACAATTGTATTCAAAAAGCTGAGTGAATTATTAGTTTCAGTCTCATAAGTAAAAGTTAGTCTTGGGTGATAGCTATTAAACACCTCGCTCACCTCTAACAGTTTATCGTTAGGAAGGATCATGAATATGTCATCTACATATCTATAAAAACAAGACGTCAATAAATATAGTTTAACAAATCTAATAGACAGCCAGTGTAGTCAGTTTAATATCTACTACCTTAGTATTTCATTCCTGGCGAACGAAATTTAATATTTTATTAGAAATAAATACCTGTGCACAAGGCACCAAATTTTTACTTGGACACGGCCAAGATATAAAATTGGAATAATCTCTACAAGAGATTTTTAATTCCATGTATCCCCTATTCCCCCTAAAGAAATAAAGTGCGAGAGAAAAATATAGATCCGAAAGTCGCAGAATCGGGAATCGAACCCGAGACCTTTCGCTTGCCGGGCGACTGCTCTTCCAACTGAGCTATTCAGATCCTTTCGATTCTATACTTTTCTCTGTTATATATATTAATGTTGGTAAATAAACGCCTTTAAGCCAGCGTGTATAAATTAAGAGTTTAACTAGGCTCTGTAATATATAAATATAAATTTAACATATATAAGATAGGCAATAAGAGCCAAATCGCGGATGACAGTGCGTTATTCTAAACAAAACTAAATTTTTTCGTTAGAAATAAATACCTGTGCACAAGGCACCAAATTTTTACTTGGACACGGCCAAGATATAAAATTGGAATAATCTCTACAAGAGATTTTTAATTCCATGTATCCCCTATTCCCCCTAAAGAAATAAAGTGCGAGAGAAAAATATAGATCCGAAAGTCGCAGAATCGGGAATCGAACCCGAGACCTTTCGCTTGCCGGGCGACTGCTCTTCCAACTGAGCTATTCAGATCCTTTCGATTCTATACTTTTCTCTGTTATATATATTAATGTTGGTAAATAAACGCCTTTAAGCCAGCGTGTATAAATTAAGAGTTTAACTAGGCTCTGTAATATATAAATATAAATTTAACATATATAAGATAGGCAATAAGAGCCAAATCGCGGATGACAGTGCGTTATTCTAAACGAAACTAAATTTTTTCGTTAGAAATAAATACTTGTGCACAAGGCACCAAATTTTTACTTGGACACGGCCAAGATATAAAATTGGAATAATCTCTACAAGAGATTTTTAATTCCATGTATCCCCTATTCCCCCTAAAGAAATAAAGTGCGAGAGAAAAATATAGATCCGAAAGTCGCAGAATCGGGAATCGAACCCTATAAGTATAGAATCGAAAGGATCTGAATAGCTCAGTTGGAAGAGCAGTCGCCCGGCAAGCGAAAGGTCTCGGGTTCGATTCCCGATTCTGCGACTTTCGGATCTATATTTTTCTCTCGCACTTTATTTCTTTAGGGGGAATAGGGGATACATGGAATTAAAAATCTCTTGTAGAGATTATTCCAATTTTATATCTTGGCCGTGTCCAAGTAAAAATTTGGTGCCTTGTGCACAGGTATTTATTTCTAACGAAAAAATTTAGTTTCGTTTAGAATAACGCACTGTCATCCGCGATTTGGCTCTTATTGCCTATCTTATATATGTTAAATTTATATTTATATATTACAGAGCCTAGTTAAACTCTTAATTTATACACGCTGGCTTAAAGGCGTTTATTTACCAACATTAATATATATAACAGAGAAAAGTATAGAATCGAAAGGATCTGAATAGCTCAGTTGGAAGAGCAGTCGCCCGGCAAGCGAAAGGTCTCGGGTTCGATTCCCGATTCTGCGACTTTCGGATCTATATTTTTCTCTCGCACTTTATTTCTTTAGGGGGAATAGGGGATACATGGAATTAAAAATCTCTTGTAGAGATTATTCCAATTTTATATCTTGGCCGTGTCCAAGTAAAAATTTGGTGCCTTGTGCACAGGTATTTATTTCTAACGAAAAAATTTAGTTTCGTTTAGAATAACGCACTGTCATCCGCGATTTGGCTCTTATTGCCTATCTTATATATGTTAAATTTATATTTATATATTACAGAGCCTAGTTAAACTCTTAATTTATACACGCTGGCTTAAAGGCGTTTATTTACCAACATTAATATATATAACAGAGAAAAGTATAGAATCGAAAGGATCTGAATAGCTCAGTTGGAAGAGCAGTCGCCCGGCAAGCGAAAGGTCTCGGGTTCGATTCCCGATTCTGCGACTTTCGGATCTATATTTTTCTCTCGCACTTTATTTCTTTAGGGGGAATAGGGGATACATGGAATTAAAAATCTCTTGTAGAGATTATTCCAATTTTATATCTTGGCCGTGTCCAAGTAAAAATTTGGTGCCTTGTGCACAGGTATTTATTTCTAACGAAAAAATTTAGTTTCGTTTAGAATAACGCACTGTCATCCGCGATTTGGCTCTTATTGCCTATCTTATATATGTTAAATTTATATTTATATATTACAGAGCCTAGTTAAACTCTTAATTTATACACGCTGGCTTAAAGGCGTTTATTTACCAACATTAATATATATAACAGAGAAAAGTATAGAATCGAAAGGATCTGAATAGCTCAGTTGGAAGAGCAGTCGCCCGGCAAGCGAAAGGTCTCGGGTTCGATTCCCGATTCTGCGACTTTCGGATCTATATTTTTCTCTCGCACTTTATTTCTTTAGGGGGAATAGGGGATACATGGAATTAAAAATCTCTTGTAGAGATTATTCCAATTTTATATCTTGGCCGTGTCCAAGTAAAAATTTGGTGCCTTGTGCACAGGTATTTATTTCTAACGAAAAAATTTAGTTTCGTTTAGAATAACGCACTGTCATCCGCGATTTGGCTCTTATTGCCTATCTTATATATGTTAAATTTATATTTATATATTACAGAGCCTAGTTAAACTCTTAATTAATATTTTATTATTAATAATAAGTAAGTTGCAATTAATATTATATTTTATTATAACGTTTTATGGACATGTACATAATATTAATATCGTTTTTATTTTATTTAACTTGCATTAAATGCCTCAAAAGACTTTCAGTCGTTATATATATTCGTTACGTACATATACATATTTAATTATTTGATACTAGATATGTAGATATACAAAAATTAACAAGTTTTCTTGATTTACTATTTCATGCATTTAATGCAAGCTAAATATTCAAACTGTTACTAATTGATTATTAATTGCAAAAGAAATATATAAAGTAAGTTCTTTTGTCCATATATATATACCAAAAAATATGTCTTTAAATAAAATAATAAAATAAAATAATGAAATACTTACATCGAGCCTTTGGCCACGGTCATATTGAGATTCTGTAAGATATGATTCGGATTCTTCGTGCTGCCATAGCTCTTGAAGGCATGCCTGACGCTAACAGCTTGTTGACGATTCCAGGTGGGGTTGTTCAGACCCGGTTGTGACAAGACTGCGCTTGACGTCACTGACGTCAGGTCCACGTTGCTGTCCCCGTTGTTCTGCATCGTCGTCGCGTTCGTGAGACCCGCTGCACCCGCACCTCCGTCGCTGGAACAAGCAAACGAGCATGACGTTAACGAGAGATCGCGTTGTCAGAAATCGCGCACCGGCGATTACGGATGCACACAAGGATGTCACAAATCGCATGCGACGTCTTGTGCAACAATCTTGTATGTACACACGATGCCGACGGCGAAGATTTCTTTGCAAGGTGCTTGTGATGCGTCGCGTACAATCGTGATGCAAAAAGATGTTCCAAGGTAAGGCTATACCTGTAGTGCGATTCGAAAATTCAATCATGCTCCTTTGATGAAACGTTACTCGAGATTCATGCAATTTTCAGCTTCAAAAATCGATAAAAACCTTTTTTTCCATCTTAAAAACTAGATTTTTCCATTCTGTTGAAGAATAGAGAGAGATGCATTTTTGGTGGAATTTCCAGAAAATTGCAATGCTTAATCGCCTCGTTTTAGGATTTTTCCGAAGGGGTTGATTACAGCCTGTTGTGTCCAACTCCTTAAAAGGAAAAATTTTAAAGCGCGCCTGCGAAATTATACACTGCAAAATCACCGCGTATTACACGCACTACGAGAAACGATTCTGCAAATCTCGGTGCGAATTGCATGTAGAAAGAGCGATGCGAGTTACGCAACAGGCGCGCGCGGCTTTCTTTTCGCGGACGCGCGTGGCAATTCATTGGGCAATATGCGGTGGACGCGCGCTCATGTGTATCTTCTGGTGGATGAACCACGCAGGTAGATTAATGTGTACAAAGTGCGTGTGCGTGACGGATGGATGTATGCATATGCTCGGAAGATGCGGAATTCGTAAGGCACACACACGCATCGACGTGCTCACGAACGAGCGCGAATTCTCGTGGCTCTTCTGCCTCGTCGATTTTATTTCGCGATTTTTCTTCATTTGTGTCTTTAGAATATTCTTTGTGTCTTTCATTAGCTAAACAAGAGAATGCGAGTATTACATTTTGAAGCAGTAGTATCATCTCTAAAAATTCCATTTTTTTTCTATCTCTGAAATGCAAAATATGAATATAGATATAGAAGATATAATTTTTATACAAAAATTAATTTGAAAAATAAATTGCAAAATAAATTATAAAAATTAAAATAAAACTCAATTAGAATTTCAAATTCACATTTCTCTTTTCGTCAATATATAATAATTCATTTAAACAATTAAACTTGTAAATTTGCGCACATTTTGTCGAAATTTGTTGTTATTATCATCGTCAATGAAATGCAGATTATATTTTAATTGTTCTTATTCAGAAAAGCATGTGTTTGCTTTACATTCAGATGACTTCTCTCTTTTTTACTTGATGCATTAATTTTTTTCAAGATTAAATAACGTTACATAAAACTTACTCGTTGTATAAATCAATTAAAATGAATTTTTTTTGATAGTTTATCTACGGATTATTTGAAAAAATTGCTGTATCAACACTTGCTGCTTGTTAAAAAGTTATTAATTGTGAACAAACACACACTGCTATTATACCATAAAAGCAAGTAAGGTGCATTTAAGTCTTTACATTCAACTAATAAATTATAGACGTTAATTCATTTTTTATTTATACACATATATAATATGTGTAGTTATTTTAATAACTATAGAAATGTAATACAAACTGGATATGGAAAAATTTATATCGTGACCTTTGCAAACGTCGCGTTGCAAAACTCGCATTTTTCCAAAGAGTTTTCGCGCGCGAGTATTAATTCACTGGTTTACCAGGCATTATTACACGTGAAGGGGAATGATTTAGCAATGTTCTATCGTGCATAATTATTATGAGTTATAACCGTTGATATATGCGCCACCTCGAAATGTATATAAAAAACTGTATCGCACCATCATAAGAAAAAATCTTGACAAATTCATGTTGCAATTGTACGTGAAAAACTTTGCGGTGTTACACACGTAACGAGATTATATGCTACAATCAGATACAAAGATATACAAAGCAGATAATTTTGTAAAAAATTTCGAATTTAAATTTTATTGAAAAAAACTAGTTTCGATTTTGTAAAATATTAAAAATATATATTACAAATTTATCTTAGCAATTATTTTTGCACACAATTGTTCAGATTTAAATTGGTCTTTGTTACACTCGATTACAAAATTAGATATTGATTGCTTTTATATAATATTTCATAATTATTTTTTTATATATCAGGTTAATTGATTTTACTTGACCCTCTACGCTCAAAATTATACCGCACCCATGTTGACTTTTTATAACAAATAATCGATCTATTGTCTTGCTGACAAAGATTAATTATTTATTTCGCAAGTTGCGAATGACTTGCAAGATACATAAATAGCAAAATTATAGCGATCTTTTTAATGTTAAAGCAAAATTGCCTTTAAGAACAAGTAAAGAAATCTGACAATTTTAATGCAGAAACTATATAAAATTGAATTGCGATAGAAAATTAGAAAAAAATATTTTATCCCGCGACCTACAATCACATCAATTTGCATGAACATGTGCGTTTAGCAAGAAGTGCAGTTGCGGCAATAAAATGTTTCGTTGCAACAGTGTATTTCAAAAAATATGTGCTGGCATACTTTTTGATTCCTGCATACTAATTTGGTAATAGAGTAAATGGCAAATGAATTAAAAAAAATCTGAGAGAGAGAGAGAGAAAGAAATAATATAAAATAGATATCCTAACAAAAAATGTACGTATATACATCGAGATATAATAGAAATGGAGAATGATGCTATAATAATTATTAATGCGTTAGTATTTAATTGTACGACGATTATATCAATTGAGCGAAAAAGTTGTGACATTTAATACATATTGTATATCTGTGTATAACAAAGATATTTAAAATCGTGCATCAAGACACCTTGGTTGATCAGGCTCTTCTTGCAATGCCATTTCGCTGACCAACTCCGAGTTGGATGGCACATCGCCGACTCGAGCCGTATGTGTTGTTAATCTGAACGTAAAATGATTTAACACATTGATACGTTTGTTAGAGAGATAAAAAGATACTATTATGTTATATTCACGATTAGTGATGGGTTAAATTTCTGAAATTTACATGATTAGAATCAAAATTCATATTCCGCGTTTACTTACTTTAATCTACAAATTTTTTATTGTTATCAAAGATATTTTTTTTTATTTGTGTAACATTTGTCATTGTCAGAAATTTTAATTCTCATCAATGGAATAGTCATAAAATGAGTTACTTTATAATTAACACTAAAATACAAAGAAAAATAAAGTTCTCTTTATAAACAGTTGAAATAATTTTTAAATCTTTTGAATTTAACAAATAACTTGTAAATTGTGTCGTTAATTAAAACAAATTATGCAATACACACTTTCTAAGAATTAATATAAGTAAAAATACAATGCAGTTTGTCGTAATTCAATTTCCGAGATGATATCTAAGATGTCACGGTTTCTCTCAGGAGTGGTTGCGAATATTTTTCCGTAGATAGAAACGAATGAGAAAATTTTCACTTAAACCCATCGCTGTGAATCGTTCGAGAATCGTTCGAGAATTTTTTACCGACTGGTTTTTACTCGCTGTGTAAGCTCGATGGCAGGTAACTTTAACGGTCTGGACAACCTGTCGCGCCGTTTGTGTAGCATGATCATCTCGTGTCTGTGGAAGAAAAGTATCTCACGCTGTTGCAAACATTCAATTCTCAATTTTATATACCTTCGTATTCTCTTAATTTTAATAGATCCGGAAACTGCTTCCTAGTTTTTGTTCATTTTTATTCAATTCAACGTTCTATTAAATTGTGTGGAAAATATAAAATTCACTAATATAAATAATTTCTAGTTATTTATATAACAATTTTAATTTTCAATAAAATAATTTAATAATTATATAATACATTTCTATATTTACTGCGTGAATTTTTATATATTTTAAATAATTTTTGATAATTAATTGGTGAGAATAATTTAAATTTTGCACGAAATATGTCATCAAAACAAAATAATTCTGACCGCGTATTATTATATACATATATATAATGAACAAAGAAGACGAAGGTTAAAATATCGGCGAAGTCATCATTACCGATTATCATGTCGTATTACAAATTTAGATCTGGCTATGGTCGTAGGCGGGCACGATTTAACGTCCCGTTTGCGTCCCATGATTGTGTTTATCCTGTGAGAGAAAAAGCATATGATCTCTGTAGATACGAAAATAGTGATCACATCTTGAAGCAATCACGCGTTTAAATTAGCTTTATGATGCATATGTATACATCGACCTTTCTTTTAGCTTCACTTTTGTACAAATATATATTCGCGGAATCGAAAATACTCCCCCAGTGATTTATTTATGCTTAGATAGTTTACTTTCGTTTTATGAGAGATAGAGATACCTGTATATTTCTTTGTGATTAATATTACAAATTTTATTTGTAATTTATTAATTTTTATTAGAGAAAGAGAGATTGAGTCATAAACGAGTATCGATATAATCGGTTCTGATTATTTGTAAAATATATTATTGTGTTTGGAAATAAATAAACCTCAATGGTAAATCGATTATACTCGATTCACCAAGGTTGCACGTATTTCTTCTTAGAATCAAATCTTCATCGATCCGCACATCGGTGTACTTAAAACGGTATTCATCATTCAGGTCAATTTAGCATATAAATTAATGCAATCAATGTAGAATGTGAAAAAGAATGCAGTGTAAAATTCATTTTTAAGCTTAATTCCATCAATTATCTAATTAGATTTCTTATAATTGAGTATAAAAAAATTGAGTGTTTATTGAGAGGCTACTATTGGATTTCGAGAAAAAAACCATCGATATTGCCACGTATCTCTTAATAATATACGCGTAAAAAAAGAAGAAAAAATCGATGTTCGCGTTGCCTTCGCTTTAATTATATATAAGTATCGAACTCTGTGCGATTCTTTGGCTAAACTCGACCCGTGCGAATTCGTCATGCCGATGTGACAGCGAAAGTTGTCACGGTATTGCGTATTCTTGGGTAGTTAGCGCTGTGTCGCACTGATGTCGGGGTTCACCGTCGCCTCCTGTGTCATTTTAATACTGCATGAGCCTAAGACGATGTGGTCACGGCCGCGCGAAGACCACTTTGTACAGTCTATCGGCATATATATACGATTATAGTAAAAGACACCGTGATTTTTCTCGCAGCGTGAAGTCCATTCGTCGTATTTTATTATAGTCATAAAAAATGTTAAGCAACATGATTTTAGAATCTTTTCTAGAATCACTCATATACTTCGAATCGATAATATATTTGCAAATTATAGCTCTGACGATCATTTATGTGAAACGTCTCGATTTATTCTTAAAGGCTATTGTGCGTTTCAGTTGTAAGGCCGCAAGCAAATAAATAAAAAAAAATTAATCGATCTTGCAATCAAGATTTATGTACATACAATTTATATTTTTTAAATCTCGACATACGTATGCTATTGTACATATATCATTTCAATTAAAACACACTTAAATCAGTGATGCACTTTCCGGCGTATCTCTCAAAACGCATAATTTTTTCATAATTCTTGCACAGTTTGGTAATTATGATTTATCGCGATTTCATGATAATTAATAATCATAATAATAGTGGCACATGGCATATGACGGAATCGATCGCATTGCCCATGGAAGGAACAATACGGTTGATCTTGCGATTATTAAACAATCTGCAAGGAATTGCGATCGATTCCGTTGTGCCATGTGCCACTATTATTATGATTATTAATTATCATGAAATCGCGATAAATCGTAATTACCGATCGTTAGATCTGACCGAACATGAGCGCGTTCGACATAAACGGCGAGGTAGACAGGTGCGCGATTCGCCGTTTACAAAATGACACTGTGCGAATATCTCTGTCTATCATACATCCCACAATGCTTGGATATCGATTAGGCGATATTACGGACGTGAGCGTAATCCATTCATCAGGGTTATACATCCCTTTAAAGGTCATGCCACTTGTCGTACATTATCTGGTATAATTTTTTTCAGCATTTTTGCTATAATATGATCTCTATTTTCTTCATATACTATTTTATATATTACTTTACACATACTTATATAAATAGAAAATAATAATATATATATAAGTTTTTAAAATTAAATAATATATTAAAAGATACATTATAATATATTAAAGATACTTAACTGATCATAATAATAACGCAATGTGTCAAGAGTTCATACAACACTAACTACTTCTCTAATTGGTTGAATATGGAAAAACATGCGTACGAATAATTATATATAGAGAGGTTGACAATGATAAATTAGAAACGATTCTACCGATAATTTAAAAAAATATCTGCGCATTATAAATTAAGCAATGCAGTATCACACTGCAATATCAACTACATAAAAAACAACTAGTCGTGCGATTATGGCGTATTGTTGAGATGCTAACAAGTAGTTTATCTGGAATGCTTACGTCATGAAGATGTACGTGACTACTTTTTGTCTCTTTTAAACATAATAAAATGTTTAATGAATTAAATATATTTATAAAAAACATGTATAAAAGACTATTTGAACTTTAACACTTGCTCCCAAGTGAGAAATGTTTATATGCATCAAGAATAGAGTATAGTATA
Organism: Nylanderia fulva; assembly: GCF_048542155.1. Classification (NCBI taxonomy): domain Eukaryota; kingdom Metazoa; phylum Arthropoda; class Insecta; order Hymenoptera; family Formicidae; genus Nylanderia; species Nylanderia fulva. Next base: position 5,051,189 of record NW_028190916.1, read on the forward strand.
ATTAACCTTTTAATTTATAAAAAATAAAATAATATTTTGCAATTTTTTATCGAGGTAAAGAGAGATGCAATATATATTATATACATAGATAAATATCTCTTAATTATAAAATAAAAAATAAATTATGTTACATTGTAAAATTATAAAACCTTTCCATTGAGTATATCTTTATGTTGATGGGAAGGTTCAACTCAGAAATATGTTCTGAAGGAAAAGTTTCCACATGGTTTTAGTAACAAAATTTTAAGGCTTATAAGGTGACTGTTAAACTTTATAGCGAATATCAAATTTTATAGTAAAACATGTCAAGTACATATGTGTCTCAATTTTTTCGTTTTTTTTTATTTTTATTTATTGCATACAAGTTTGATTATTTTTTGTGCACTTGGTTTCGTTTTACGTTTTTTTTTTAAATTCTCTCAAGTAATTAAAGTCAATTTGCCATAAATTCGCGCATCTATTCAATCGACTTAAACGTTTGCTAACATAAATGTCCCGATTTACTAATGTCAATGAAATCACTGTCTCCACGATGTTTAGTATTCGAAAATCGAAGTGCAGAATTGTTTCACAATACGACATTCCGATTGAAAACGTGGAGCGAGGACACGTGTGGAAAGATTCTTTATTTTCTGGGCCATGGTCGAAATGCGAATTTAACGTCAAAAATTGATGCAAAAATAATCCCCACAATATAATTTTCATTTTATTTCTCAAAGATATTTTATTGTCACATTTTTTCTTTGCTGCTTTAACATATCTTGAAGCTCTTTGTTTTTAATATTTAATATTTTTTTTATTATTTTTGATTATGTTCATATGCATCTAAAAATGTAGACTCAAGCATTAAAGTAATTTTTTTTTTATAGAAAGTGTGCCGATTTTCTCTATAGATAATATAGAATATCTCTATATATAACAGAGAGAAATCATAATGTGCTCAATTGAACGATTGATCCAACGAGTGATTTAATTCTTGGAATGTTATTTTGCGAAAATAAACAAGATTAAAGTATGATGATTACTTTCAATTAAAGCGAGAGTGCATGGAACGTGCATGTGATTCACAGATCTTCTTTATCAGACGCTCCCATTTGCCATGTGTTCAAACTTGCTATTTTTAAACTCAATGTGCATTATGTAGATGAAAAGTGTTAATTTAATTAAATTTTACTCGAATTAGACCTATGCAGTTTTTTCTTTTTTTCTATCTCTTATTCGACACGCATTTAATTGTGATAGAAACTTTCTTGTTTAAGTCCAAAATAATCATGTTTATATATTAGCCACTTTTTAAAAATATTTCCTTAGATTTTATACAGCTTTTAAAAATGAAAAAATGCGAAATTATTCCGTTTATTTTTTACTATTCTTAATTATCCTGTTTTATTATTATGTGCATAATTATCTCGTATATTTATTTAAATTTATTAATATTAGTTATATAATAAAAAACCACTCCTCAATGTTTAAAGTCGACCAGACTGGCAATAATTTATTATAAATAATTATTTGAAATACAACAACGTTTCGGCTGTCATTGCAGCCCTTTTCAAGTACATCTATAAAAAGTTCAATCAAAATAATTATAATTTAATACACTTATTCGCAACAATTAATTATACATTTAAAAACAAAAATGTGTTACATACCAAATTTAAAACAGTAAATCAACTTCTATGCAAACTACCGACAATGTTAACGCTTGTTTTGATGAACAATGCAAGACTGACAGAAGTAAGCACATATTAAATAGATGTTAACTGTTCACAAGAATCTTAGTCACTAAGCGTTAAGAAGATAGAGACGAAACTAAATGTGTCTTTCGTAATTTAAATCGTCATAATAAAGTCAAATAAATAAAAATAAATAAATAGGTGGATATAAAAATAAAAATAAAATTAAAAGTAAAAATAAATATAAAACGACTTAAATAACGTCAAGAACACGATCATAAATCCCACTGAAATTCTCCGTATCTTTCTGTAAATTAATACTTTTTCCTTGTTTTTTTATGTAAAACATTTCTGCAATTTCTCTTTTTCTTGTCTGTTTTTCCTCATGCAGAATCACCGGAGAATCCCAACGGAACTCATGATCGTTGCAAGTCCGATGTAAACTAACGACAGAATGCAATGTCTTGTCTTTTTTTATGTTATTTCTATGTTCTTTAATGCGCGTTTCTAAATGTCTCTTTGTCTGTCCTATATAAGCCGAATCGCAATTCGCACAATCAATTTTATAAACAACATCAGTTCTTTTTAAGTTTTCGATCCCATCTTTACCTCTTTTTATCAACGTGTCCAATTTTTTTGGGACAGTATACAAAGCATCAATTCCACTTTTATTGATGACATAAAAAAACAAGGAAAAAGTATTAATTTACAGAAAGATACGGATAATTTCAGTGGGATTTATGATCGTGTTCTTGACGTTATTTAAGTCGTTTTATATTTATTTTTACTTTTAATTTTATTTTTATTTTTATATCCACCTATTTATTTATTTTTATTTATTTGACTTTATTATGACGATTTAAATTACGAAAGACACATTTAGTTTTGTCTCTATCTTCTTAACGCTTAGTGACTAAGATTCTTGTGAACAGGTAACATCTATTTAATATGTGCTTACTTCTGTCAGTCTTGCATTGTTCATCAAAACAAGCGTTAACATTGTCGGTAGTTTTCATAGAAGTTGATTTACTGTTTTAAATTTGGTATGTAACACATTTTTGTTTTTAAATGTATAATTAATTGTTGCGAATAAGTGTATTAAATTATAATTATTTTGATTGAACTTTTTATAGATGTACTTGAAAAGGGCTGCAATGACAGCCGAAACGTTGTTGTATTTCAAATAATTATTTATAATAAATTATTGCCAGTCTGGTCGACTTTAAACATTGAGGAGTGGTTTTTTATTAATTATTACTGGCAAGCTTAAGGATTATTATTTATTAGTTATATAAATTTTAATTAAACGTGTGTTATTTTTATTGTTTAAATGTGGTGCGTCATAGGTTGATTATGTCCGATGTTTTTTATTAAGGATATACGTGCAATGATTTTTTAATTGTATTAATGCTTCACTCCACATGAGAGATGAGGCCTTGAAAGCTTTTCGGCGAACATTTAACCTGAATCGAGGTCGAATGCTTGCAATCGATACTCGTTTCAATTGATAAAGTCTCTAATGGCATATAAATTGCATGATAAGTACAGCATTAGTATCTTGGCATAATTTATTATACAGGGTGTCCCAGACCTACTGTATAACCTGTTAATGGGAGATTCCTGAGGCGATTTGGAGACGATTTTTCCTCAACGAAAATGTCCAGGCACCAATAATTTTCAAGTTATAAATGATTGAAAATAAAAGCTATTTTGAAAACTAAGCCTTGTAAAAATAAATGATTAGCAAAACTACATTTTTTAGTTAATTTCAGGTAAAGTTTACTTTAATAGAATTTTAATTTAAGGCTTAGTTACAAAGATACATGATTTCAAAAATTAGGAACATTAAAAAAATGATAACCTTTCTCTACATTTTCGCTGAGAAAAAATCGTCTCCAAATCGCCTCAGGAATCTCCCATTAACAGATTATACAGTAGGTCTGGGACACCCTGTGTACAAAAACAGTAATTTGAAAGAGGAAAATGTAAAAAGAAATGTGAATTATTTCTTGCGTCATTGCAAATATAATACTTAATAATCATATTCAAAATATACTAGTTATTCACGGAAAAAAATTAGCTACAATAGCTTTTATCATGCTTAAATTTTAGCTATGACAGCTAATATTTTTTAGCTATAACATTCTCCGTTAAACTGTGACTAAAAAAATATTAGTTATCATAGCTAAAATGTAGACATGATAACTAAATTTCAGGTTGTAATATATGGGCAGCTAAAATTTAGCTGTAGTAGTTAATTCTTTTTTTCCGTGTTCGAATGATTGGCCTTACTTATGATGCCTATATTGGGCTCTTCTTAAGTTTAGGCAGCCACTTGAAATAAATTGCTCAGACTTATATGCCAACATCAAAATTAGTATTCATGAAAGGTTTATAACGTTCGCACACATTATTATATGAATTATCGTTCGTTCGGACAATTCGTCGAGCATCTGTTCGATAACGTGCATTATGCTTTCTTTATTCTGTTACGGATTTTATAATCCTACGTGTTTAAGCTCATATGCACCCGCGTTGCTTATATAATTATAACGTAACAGTGCCTCATTTTCTTCAGCGAGAGTTACTCATTCGCGACGACTATATAATCGCCTTCGCTTTTAAGCGCGTCTTTTCACGAGGAAATAAGACCGTCGATCTAAATTAAATTCGGGTGAAACTTAACGGCTTACACAAAATGACCAAGTATGCGTAATCTAGACCTGTTATTTCGAATTGTGACGTCAGAGGCGGGCAAATTGTTGAATTACACGTTTAAAACCATTTTCGCAACTTCCGACCGTAGACACAACAATATCGTTCCGCTTCGGTAAAACAATCTTAATCTCGCGAACAAAAAAAGTGAAAGAAAGAGAAAGAGAGAGCGAAATAAAATATATATACAGGGTGTCTCAGACCAACCATACGTTAATGGGAGATTCCTGAAGTGATTTGGAGATGGTTTTTTCTCAGCGAAAATGTCCAGGCACCAATAATTTTCGAATTATAAACGATTGAAAATAAAAACTTTTTTGTAAACTAAGTCTTATAAAACTAAATTATTAATAAAACTATATTTTTTATTTAATTTTAAAGTTTACTTTAGGTAAAGTTTACTTTAATAGAATTTTAACTTAAGGCTTACAAAGATACGTGATTTCAAAAATGGAGAACATTAAAAAAATGATGAATCGTCTCCAAATAATCTTTAGGATAAATCTTAGGTTCCCCATAAACGGATGGTAGGTTGGGACCCCCTGTATACTAAATAAATATGAAGTTTGTATGAAGATCATTCAAAATCTGCAAAATGCTCCGATTTTCAGTGAACTACTTCGACGATATTTCTCGAACGTCCCTCGAGTTCCTCATAAATTCTTCATCCAAAAATGCTAATTTCGAAGCCCATTCCTTCTCGGTACACAGTGTATTATTGCTTATTTCTATATACATCTGTACCCCAGTCTTGCGTAAGGACGACGTCGTTTACGTTTCGCCGGGTCTCGCGAGTTTGGAGAACGCTTCGCTCATTTCGACGTCTCTACGTTCGTCGTGGTTGCACCACTTTCGCTTTAATATCCGCACCTGCTACTGACCTTGGCACCTTTCCCAATCCAGCGTCACGGCTTACGATATTCGCGCGATTTTCGAGCGTGACTTCAATGATCAAGTGTCGCGCGAAATATCCGACCTTCATTGGGGTGGGGAATTTCTTCGGCCTGTCCGTTTCTTTCCTCTGTTGTCACCTGTTATGGGGTTGCGACGACGACTTTCTTGCGTAATCGAAGAAAGACACCATTCACGTTCGCGATTATCTTCCACGACCAGTTGGCGAATTTTCATAGCTTCGATGACAGGCCATCAAAATATCGTTCGCTCTTTTAATGTTTATTGATTGATCGTGTAAAGCTGGCAGACAGAGCTTGAGTATATTGAAATTTATCTGATTTAAAAATATTATTAAGAGACTTGAAAACATTTTTGACAATTAATATTGACTAGCTTCCTTTCCAAGTTATAAACATATTTATATTGTACGTATTTACGTCGGAAGACGTGCCTTATATGGAAAGTCTGTATGGAATTCTACTCACTGAAAGGATGAAAAAGTCATACAAACATAGGTCAGAAAATGCTTTCCAAGTTATAAATATTTCTTATTTATATTGTATGTACCTATTTATGCTGGACAACATAAACGTATGGAACGTATATAAATAAGATGTATGTATATAAATAAGAAATTTACTTATTTGCCAGATTTGGTCGATTGAATTATTACCATTTTATAAATAAGAAATATTTATAACTTATAGCAAAAATGTTTAATTATTAATATATAAAACAACTCTCGATATTTTCAAGAGAGCACCGAACGATAATACTTTTAATATATTCGACGCCGAATGAAACAATAAAATAGAACTCCATAAAATATAATAGAATTCCATACCGAGTTAAATAGAGATGTCGATACTCTTCATTCAGCTCGAGTTGGGTCTCAAGACAATTAAGTCGGTTTCGATTGCGTAACGTGTGTATATTTATTACAGCTAGACAATGCTTATATGAACTTCTTTTTTTGCGCCACTTTTTCATCTTGGCAATTTTAATCGCGCTGTTCCGTAACCCCTTCGGGTGATACGTAGCGTGAATCTGCAGGCTTCTATGATAACTGAGGACACGTAAACACTTCGATCTTGTACTTTGTACCGTCGGTGTTTCCTTGAGGCAATTTCATGCGATTCTCGATAGCCGATCGGCATTCATCTGACTGTCAAGGCAAATCTAGAATAAAGTCTGGTAATAATTTATAACTTCTTGTAAAATCATCGAGCTTTGAATGATATTTAAATATGATGAGCAAGAGAGACAGAGATTCAGGAAGGTCGCTCGTAAAATTGAGATGCATCACGGAAAATCACGTCCGTAGGTGTATATATTAGAATTAAAATAGCCTTGATGTTTAAACGCAGCTGAACAAGCAATTTCTTTAGTTGCATCAGATAAGAGAGTAATTAAAAACACTTGACCGTATTACCCTTTCTAAGAGATGCATATAATTTCTTGGAACGTTTAAACAATCAATATCATTATTTACATACAATTTGCACCGTAATATCATCATTTACTTTTTTTACCGAACATTTAAATTGCACGATGACTCACACAGGACGAAAACAGGCTCATCTTTTTTCATTAATTTGTGTATTTATATTTGAATACGCTATACAAACTAAATCAGAAGTCAATTCGAATATAATAATTGTTGTTTTAATCATAATATTGTGTATCAAGATTAATAAGTGAGTTAAATCTGTTGGAAGTGCGTTGTATAAAGCTATCAACGTAGAACAATTAATTTAGCAAGAATAAAAATGATCTCTGATTCATCAAGTAATTAATAGTCATTATATTTTATATAATATATAACTATGTCTTAGATTACTTAAGGGGTTAGGCCACTGTAGAGCGCCCAAAAAAGGCCTATTTTTGATAATTTTTTACTATAAAACAAAAACAGTGATAGAAAATCCTTTTTAAGTACTTAATCTTACATACTTCGAAATATATAAAAAAAATTTTTTTGCATTTTTTTTTTACAAAATGGCGGTGACAGAGCTCTGCAACGATGACCACTCGTTTCGGACAGTGCCTTACGGGCGACCTACTAGCTGCTCCAATTTTTGCTGTAGAACAAAAAACCAAATTTTTTTTAATTCTTTATATCATTAGCTAGCGAACTACGTACGGAAATTAAAAAATAATTGTTTTTGTAAAAATGACACAAGTTTGAAGAAAAAGTTTCATTTTTTGACGAAAAATTTTGCACAAAATTGTTTGTAAAAAAAAAAGTTTACAACGGAACGTAAAATCCGTACGTAGTTCGCTGACAAATGTATCTTAGAAGCTACAGTTTAAATTTGAAGTAAATCGGTCAAGATTTGTGGGAGTTATGAGGTCGCCCAGTTTGAAAAAAGTGATTTCGAGAAAAACGCGTTTAAAGTTTTATGTAACTTCCAAAAATGACACTTAGGAATTTGTTTCCGTTATAAAACCTTTTTTTCTTATTTCTAAGATCTTAAAGCATCATTTAAGCAAAAAAAAAAAAAAAACGATTTTTTGAAATTTCTACAGTGGCCTAACCCCTTAAGAAGCGAGTCTTAGTTGTAATAACCATGGAAAAATTTTGTAAAAACAAGGGTATTATAGTGTACATATATTACTACTAATAATAATGTAATCATATAAAAAATTTTCCACAAACGAACAACGAATAGTGAATAAAATCTGAATAATTATATGTATTAGTTGCACGGAAAGATAATTTTTAAATTATTGAAATGTAATTTTCTAATCTTCAGTCATGAATATGTAACAAAATTCTTATCCATGTAATAAAAAACGATCTGCAATTTTTGCAGAACAATTTAATTATTATGAAAAAATGCAAAGTATACCTAATATGATATTTCTACAACGACAAGAAAATCTCTTTTTTTATACTTGACTTTTAGCTTTCAATTAAAGAGAAATATATTTAATTAATATAAAATTAATTCCAAGAAATATAATCATTTGTTCGTTTTCTTTTATCAAGATTTCAAGATATTATAATTCTTTGATTTTATACGTCTCATTGTCAGTCTGCATGTCATGGAGAACATTTTTTTTACCTACCTCGACTGTCAGCGAAGATTCATTTGCATGAACGGAAGGATTTGTTTTAAATGATATTATTACAGTATAATGACAAATGTGTGAGTTTCCTAAGAACTGCTAATAAATTCTCTGTTCTCCCTCTTTTTTTATATCACGTTAATTTTCATTTTTAATATCCCATACTCGTAGATCAACGGAAAATAATTCGCACGGTAAGCAAATATTTCGGAGACGGAAATAATCCGGGCTACGCCGTTTCTTTTTCGTACCCAGAATTGTGGAATTTTGCTCGCATGCGAATTCATCGCGACTGAGGTTCTCAGGACAGACAGACGTACGCGAAAAGAACTATGCATATATGCATACATACATGGGCGTGTGCAGAATTTTTTCTAGAATTAATTTTTTTGTCTTTTTATTTTTCTTCTTTCTTAATTTTTAAAAATTTATTTATTTTATTTTATTTTAATTTTTTTATATTAAATTTGCAAATAAATTTTAGTGTTTATTCAAAAGGAGAGCAAATGCTTAATTTTTTACTGATTTTAAGAGGGGGGAGACAAATGCATACATACATATAAAAAATCGCGACTGTGTCACGCGAGGAGGAATAAGCGAGAGAGACGCGAATTGGGCAACCTTTGGGGTTTTCGCGAGAAAGCGTGCGAATATCGCGAGCTCGCTCTAACTTCGTTCGTCGCTGTTTTTCAGGTACTCAGTGCACAAATTAATGTTTAATCTCTCTCTCTCTCTCTCTCGGTCGCGTTTTGCAACTCGCGCTTCTGCAAGGCGTGCGGCGAATTAGAACATATTTTGGTTTCCTTTTTCCAAGCTCTCTTTATTGCACAACCGACCACGTTGCAATTAATTATTATCGTTGCATAGATTTTAGAGAGATATCGAAACTTACAAGGTATTATATGTTATCTCGATTTTTATTACCGATATTATAATTTATTCAATAAGATTCATGTAATTTTCTTGTAACGTGTTATGTATTCAATTATATAAAATTTATACAGTTTGATATTATATATATTTTGTCTTGCGTGCTCTATTTTACGTCAACGCATTTCTTTTTGTTATGATGACAAGCTAGAGAAGCGATAGGAAATTTTTTTATATACCGTGTAATGATAGATTTTCCTTATGGTATAAGCATCAAGATGAAAGCTACGGCAACGACTGCTACCTCTGACCTTATGTACGCAGTTGCATCGCGAGAGACGAAACAATACTTTTGCCGCGGGTACATTTAACTTGCGGGTACATTTTCTTTCTGATGCCTCCGTCTAGAAAGTATATTTCTCTCGGTCTTTCACATTCGCGGCTCGATATCGTCGTGGGATTTCTTCTTATTATGCTACCAGATATATATTATCGTCTTATATCTTCGAGTGTGATTAATTAATCCGTCAGAAATTCTACAACCATTAAAACGTAAGCCAGTTCACTTGGGATTCTAACTTTCTTAAGAATGCTTTCTGTCGTAATTCACATTTTCTACAATAAACATTAACACTTCTGAGAACGTGAAATGTCAGTGACCAATAGTTTCTATTGTGTGTCATTAAATTCGAGTATGTGTTTCTAAAATTTTGAAACATTCTAGATTTCTTTCCTTTCAATCTTTTCTGACCTCTTACAATTATTTTTTTTTCTAAAATTTAATATTAAAAAAAATTAAAGATTAATAATAAAAATATGTATTATTCTATCGAAGGATTGAAAAATATTGTATTTTTTAAGAGAGAGAGAGAGAGAGAGAGAGAGAGAGAGAGAGAGAGAGAGAGAGAGAGAGATAGAGTTGAGGGACAAAAAATTCACAACCCTTAATAAAATGCAAAAAGTTGAAAATTTAAACAGCTGATCTTTGCACGTGATTCTTCTTTAGGTTTATAACGCGTCGCTTTTTATGAAAACCATAATTTTAAGGAAAAAAGTTATTATGCAACAGGTAAATCTCTGCACAATGGATAAGAGAGTTTGATGCAGAGATTGCGCGCGTGCAGTCGGAAGTTGCTCTTTTTTAAAAATGTGGAGATGAGAAATGTTAATGCACGTGTGAAGATGTATTCGAAGACGGTCGTCTGCCTCGTGACGTTCGATTTCACTGCCGTGTGTGTTCCGGTATCATCAGAACACGACTCCGTTTCTTCTATTACGTGAGACCGACGATGCGCTGCGAATGTTCCGCAAATATTCTTTACAACGTATTATCCACATCGTGTACGATGGAGAAATATCGTACTATCTATCTAAGATGGCAATAACATGTTCCTTTCGGATTCTCAGTAGAATCCAAATCGAAAATCACGATTTTGCAGATACATGATAAATGCAGAATATGAATATTAGCCGCCTCGATTTTTGTAAGAATATGAATGTCAATGGATGCAATATATTTTTTACAACTTTGTAATTTGCATGTTATTTGTTAACGCATAAAATCTTTAAAAGATGAGAAAATGGAAGCAGGAGACACGTTAAATAGTTGTTTTTTCATGTTTTTGTATAATTAAAAAATTTTTAACATACTTATCATATTAATTTTCTGTTTGTTTTACATTTTATATTTATTATTATTATATTTTATTATAATTTTATTATATATGATTACTTATGGCAGGGAAATCATAGTTGAACTCGATCACTGCTAGATTAGAGAAAACGATTCTTCAAGAGACTACGATTTAGATCGCTTTCTCGCGTCGCGGGGAGAAAAATTTAGCCAATTTCAGAAAGAATTTCACTTAGAGCGATTTTAACGCAGAATATGTGTGTCGTAAAGTCGGAGGAAATCTCGTCGGTCCTGTCTTGATTTTTGTACGAAATAAAAATCAACGGAAGTACGGTCGAGTATATAATCCTTCATTAATAGGGATTTCTTTTAAACCAAATACCATGGATTTTGAACAATTCTTTGATCGACGTTTCTTCTTGAAATTCTTCAACGCTCTTACATATGTCGGGATTGATGTCGATGCGAAGATAGGATGAACGTGACGCGCGTATTGGCAGACGTAATGGATTGTTTGAGAAGATATTTTAGATATCATGAACCTTTCGAAAGAAAAGAGTATTACAGAGAGACTGTTGACTCTTCATAAATAATTCTTCGCACCTACGCGCATTATTTGTTCGATTAAACACGCTTTTTACAACACGTTTTAACACTTTATTTTAATTAAGAATCTCTTCTTTCATGCAAAAAAAATGTGTTAGCCTTCGTCGCGTAATTAATAGACACGTCGAAGCTTGAAATAACGTTATGAGTAATAAATTAATTAGCAAACTAGAAATTCAATTTTTATTAAAATAACTTCGTCTTGAAATATCAATTCAAAAAGAGCAAATGTTGTTACACCACTTATTTTTACCTCAAGATTAATCATACTAGTCTATAAACTCCTTCAAGCAGTAATATATAATCAATCATAGATAATGAATAATAATTAAATAAATTTCAATTTCGTGACTTGCCAGTCAATCTAATCAGTCTACAAATTATGCGACATATATTTTAATCAAGAATAATTTCATTTGCACTATCTAATCATATATTATAATATCAGCTTTGCACCCCCTAGAAGCAATACCTCTCGCAGCTCCGCGACGATCCACCGACGTTCCTTCAGAGAAAACCCCTCGTGAAGATCCTCCGGAGATCTCTTCACGTATAATTCCGGTCGGATCTTGCGATTGAAGAATTTCGGCGAGTCGAAGCAGGGACGATCGGCAGCATCGGGGTTGGTTCCGGTTGATTAATATCCCCCTTTAACACCACTGACACCAGGATTCAACATGTAAGCGCGAGTCACCACCACCGACTTCCGGCTCGCAAAAAAAGAAGGAAGAGACAGTAGTCGACCCCGATCGATGATCGATCGGCTCCACCGCGGCTTTCGAGTCCTGACGCGAGACTGAGGGACCGACATCGAGCGGACTCGTGGCTGCCGGTAGCGTCGTCGCGCGTTTGCACTTCTCTTTCCTCTCCTCGGTATAGAACTCCCCCGGCGATCTCTTTCCGGCGAACGCTTTCCCTTCGCCTCGCCTTCCTCCACCTGTTGCACTCCGCCGTATGTACGTTCTTCGTCCTTCGATTCGACTCCTCGACCGTCGCTTTCCACCTTCGGTTTTCTCCCCTGACTCTTTCCGACACAGGGAATTTCCAGCTGATTACCAACCAGCTGATCGGATTTTACGCTGTTAATCGCGCCGCGTCATGCGTCCCTTATTTTGCTCGACTGAGGAAAAATTCAGTGTCATGAACAAAAACTAGGTGTCATTGTTTTTTAAAGCTATTAAATATTTTATTAAATTATATTTTTTTATTTCAAAGTACTTGAAAAATAAAGATGAATATTAATTTATACCAATTAAGAAAGTTCTTTTATTTTTAGAGCATTTTATTGAATTTCCAGAGATACAAGAGATACGCCAGAAAAAAATGAATCTAGATAAGAAAGAGAATGGTGAAAATTCTAGCTACTTTGCGTCCCTTATTTTGCTCGACTGAGGAAAAATTCAGTGACATGAACAAAAACTAGGTATCATTGTTTTTTCAAGCTATTAAATATTTTATTAAATTATATTTATTTATTTCAAAGTACTTGAAAAATAATGGTGAATATTAATTTATATCAATTAAGGAAGTTCTTTTATTTTTAGAGCATTTTACTGAATTTCTAGAGATACAAGAGATACGCCAGAAAAAAATGAATCTAGATAAGAAAGAGAATGGTGAAAATTCTAGCTACTTTGCGTCCCTTATTTTGCTCGACTGAGGAAAAATTCAGTGACATGAACAAAAACTAGGTGTCATTGTTTTTTAAAGCTATTAAATATTTTATTAAATTATATTTATTTATTTCCAAGTACTTGAAAAATAAGGATGAATATTAATTTATACCAATTAAGGAAGTTCTTTTATTTTTAGAGCATTTTATTGAATTTCCAGAGATACAAAAGATACGTCAGAAAAAAATGAATCTAGATAAGAAAGAGAATGGTAAAAATTCTAACTACTTTGCGTCCCTTATTTTGCTTGACTGAGGAAAAATTCAGTGACATGAACAAAAACTAGGTGTCATTGTTTTTTAAAGCTATTAAATATTTTATTAAATTATATTTATTTATTTCAAAGTACTTGAAAAATAAGGATGAATATTAATTTATACCAATTAAGGAAGTTCTTTTATTTTTAGAGCATTTTATTGAATTTCCAGAGATACAAGAGATACGCCAGAAAAAAATGAATCTAGATAAGAAAGAGAATGGTGAAAATTCTAGCTACTTTATGTCACTCGTCGGTTTTCTTCGCAGTGTGACGGAACCGATTCTATCTTCGAAAAGCTGACTTAACTACGTTGTGTAGACGACGCTTTCGCTCATCTCAGAGCTGTAGTTATCTCTTCCCATTACCTCGCGAAAGGCCGTTCCTCGGCGCACGTCGATCCAGAGATCCGTTTTGGAGATCGCTTTCTCCGCTTCGTTCGCGCTTCTTGTACTGTCAATCCCGTCAATTCCATCGTCGACTTCCTCTTCTCAACTTCCGTTCGTCATGCTTCATGCAACATTGTGTTTCTGATCCTCATCGCTTTTTTATCATTTTTTTTGCTCTTTCGTTTTTTTCTCATCTATACAAGACATTCTGTAAGGTCTGCATCATCTCTTGGAAGAATTTTTCTGACAAAGATCTGACCTCTCTCTCTCTCTCTCTCTCTCTCTCTCTCTCTATCCTATTTATCTTTAAAAGTAAAATTAATTAAATTTGTTTGCAAACTGCATATAATTTGCGTTTGCAATTTTTATATCCAATTGCTCAATTTCCGTTTTCAATCTCCAGAACGTATACATATCTTGCAATTCTTCATTTAATCGCCGATTAGCAGTCTTTTCTAGCAATAATGGTAAATCGGTCAGCGTGAACACACGCGCGCCGCTTTGTCCTTATTTTCGCGGTCAGGAATTTCTTACTCTACAATTCTCAATTTTGGTGTCTCTTCGCCGAGTAATTCAACGAGGCGTGAGCACGAAGTTTAGTGCGCTACATTAGCGAGCGAATTGCAAACGGCAAGGACACAAGTCGCCGACTTCCGTTCGCATACAGTTTCATCGCTTCCGGCAGTTAATTTGACGAAACACCTTGCTTTGCCATTGTTATCGTCGATAATAAGATACTGAAGATTCTTCTGATGTCGCTTGACATTTGAGCTTAGCAATCCTTAGAAGAGAAGTACGTATAAAGAGCACGCTGTATACGCGTGCGTGTCGGTATAAATATATAATTTATTTTTTTCCCGGTTATATAAATGACTATCGATCCTTAAAAATAAAAAAAATTGTTTTAATTTTTTTTATGAGAGAAATTTTTTGTATAACAATTTAACATACGCGAATATATGTTAAATTATTATAAAATATTGTAGAAAGTATTTGATGGAAAATTGCTCTTGTATAAGACGGATTATGTTTGATTAGATAACAAAAGCTAATGTAATCTAAACGAGATAGGATTGATGGATAGACGGAGAGTCTAATTTCTTCCTGTTGGCGTGAAAAATTCACTTCGCTCATTCATTTAACGGCGAAACAAGGAAACGCGATGGAAGGTTAACGACCGTGGAAATCACTTAAATCTGGTAATTGTGTATTTGGTGAATAATATTCCTCGAGCTCGTTTAAAATTCAAATAATAAAGCGGTGTAGCGATAAGGGCATCGCAAAATCTGTCGAAATGATGTTGGAGTTAAATAGAGAACAATTTTTCAACGCTTTATTTATCGATATCTCAGCATAAATCGCCAATAAATTTCCGCAACTTACATTATCATTAATAATTAATAATCGGAAATAATCAACTATGCCATCTCTTTTCGAATATCTTCTCATATGAACCGTTCTCAATTTATTTTTTCGAATTTATATTGATATGTATATTATTGCCATAATGAGAATAATTTATCATTGATGAGATTCACGGCATGCGTCATCTC
The DNA here is from genome assembly GCF_048542155.1 of Nylanderia fulva. Lineage (NCBI taxonomy): Eukaryota > Metazoa > Arthropoda > Insecta > Hymenoptera > Formicidae > Nylanderia > Nylanderia fulva. The sequence continues at coordinate 5,066,526 of NW_028190916.1, forward strand.
TATTCATCCTGTACTTAACAACTTTTTTGTCAAGTGGTCGGGTTGTCGAGGTGAAGGAAACGTCGCACGTCATATCGTTGCAAAATATTCCTTCGATATAATAAATGCCGGAACACTGCTAGAAGAATCTTTCGGCAGCCTTCATCGCTTGAAACAACCGTCTCTTCGTGTTCACGGTCTTTCACTTTTTTAAATAATTCTTTTTTCTTGTACAACGGTGATTGTGCTTCACACGGAGATTTCGTCGTGACTTCATCGCTTGAAACAACCGTCTCTTCGTGTTCACGGTCTTTCACTTTTTTAAATAATTCTTTCTTCTTGTACAACGGTGATTGTGCTTCACACGGAGATTTCGTCGTGACTTCCTATATGTACGCTTGATGTACATAAATACATAATCTTCTTATGTATATATGTATATATATGTGAGTAAGGAGGTAAAAAAATTTAATGAAGACAAGCACTTACAAAAATCACCTGTCATCTTATTCTATCTATATAGTATCAAGCTTTTTAAATTAATTTTCAATCTTTAATTGACGTTGCTAAAATATATAATTGACTCATTGATTGAGAAATAATTTATTCTATTTAATATATAATAAATTATTCGTCAGAAGATAAAATAAAAAATCAAATGGAGACTAATTTATAAGCATTACGTTGCTGTATGCATTCATCGAACTAGCTTGTCATATTTGGTATACAATGACATATCATGCGTTATGAATTCTTTTTATGTCTCCTCTCCCTCTATCTCTCTTCCTTCAAAAGATCTTGGAAAATTGCAAATGATTTCATTCTTTTCGACGAATTTGTATTGCAAATTGTCAATTGACATAAGAATTAAATCTGCCTTTTTCACTCACGTCGACGAATCTCTTTTATACACGTATGTTAATTGTACTATACACATTGTATTATACACATATGTTAATTGAACGAACAAGAACGAAGAGCAATATGTTTCCTTCACGCGTGACATTTTCATTTGAAATAATAATTCATCCGAATTATTGAAACACGATTGTTTTCGCTTCGACAATTTTATTTCAGGTCATGAAGTAGCGACCACGATAGCGGTGGTCAAGACGGTCTGCACTTTCCCCAGTCATTGCGCAACATGGCTACAGCGCCTGACGTAATGTGAACCTGATTAAATAACAGGGTGTTATGAATCTTTCTTTTCTTTTTCTTTGATGTTGTCGAAAATTGGATTGCGCGCGTTATGACCCATATATGAAATATTTACAATATCGAACATTTCGAGGAAAAAGCCAATTATTGTTAGTAGAATCGCTTTTGAACACGTGACTGTCATTATATCGCGCATCGTAATAAATATCACAATTATCTCATTACATTAATTAAAGTTGAAAAACATTGAAAAAGGAATAAAATCTTTTATAGATCTTTTCTAGATTTTCCTCGAACGGTGCTTTCTGCATTCGCGAAATAATTTTCGCATATATATTTTACGTAACTCATCGTATACGAGAGTGCAAAACAAATTAATTTTCAATTTTATATCCCTCTTTTTGTAAGAGAACAAGTATGTTACTGTAAATTTGTATCTTAAGAGATCGCGCGCTAACGTAAGCGAGGAAATTGCAGTCGTTAAGGGACATTTGCCTGTCATTTTTTTTTTTTTCGTAGATGGATTAATAATTATATGCGTGCACAAGGACATATCGATTGCCGGATATCGTGCGGATTTCCAAAGCGGACAGGCGTGTATACGAAATAACACGCATTAGCGTAGTTTCGTAGAGTCTGCAACTGAAGGAAGTCGCACGATTGTCCACCAACTGGCGATATTTCAACGAGAAATTTGTAAAGCCGCGACTTCCGGTTGCGTAGCTGTCCAACTTGAAATATGCACGTGCTGGACCATAGTTTGTAATCGCGAATTTGCAACCGTGTCTCGTACGGGGGGTAGGTGTGCCTTAGTAAAATTCACAGCTTGTTCGAATTTTTCTAATCTCAAAATAGGAACGACCAGTTACGTTTGCCAAATTCCTCATTTTCATCCCGCATGAGTTTACAAAATTATTAACGTTCTTGGCATCGCTAATTAGTGTTAATGCGTTTCTCCGTCGAAGACGATGCGATGTTAATCATTTTTAATAGCTCGAAATTATCTTCCACACAAGTTGAAATACAGAATGGACCAGATAAAATCTTATGAGCTGTTTTCTTCTAAATTATTAGAGAAATTATATTAATTAGAATTTCTTTTCATATTAAATAGGATTTTAATGAGTTTTATTATTTGACATATATATATAAACAAATTTTTATGCGCGACTATCCCACTTAATGTAAAAAAATTCAAGTCAATATTTCCATTAATTTCGAAAAGAAAATAGCTTGTAAAATTTTATTCCTATAAAATTTACAAAGGAATAAAAGAAAGTTTATTTTCCCGAACTACGAACAAATTTGTTCTCCGTTTCGATATATTAATTAAGGCCATAGAAATAATTCGCAAAGAAATTATTAGAAGAAAAGGAATATGGAAACGGATTGTGTGTGTGTGCAGGTGCTGGTTACGTCTTGTATGAAACCGAAAGTGGATTGGAACGAGAATCCGAAGGCGGTTGTCTCGTTTGACAGAGGTGGAATTTTCGTTTAACGTCGAAGCCGAGCCGTGAAGTGAAGCGCCGAATAGTGAAAGCGTTTCGTCGCACGTAAATATGTATGCTGTTTCGATATTTTTCGACCCTGAGGCAATGCGCGATATCATTGATTTCTACATATTCGCAGTCTATCGATTATTTATTAACTCGTGATCAAATTTACACCCTTGTTATATGCATTATTTTTAAACAACCGTCGTTTAATAATCATTTAACTTCGATTACCAAACAGAAAACCGAGAAAGATTCGTCCGTTTTAAGAAAAAATATCAGAGTTTCATTTCCGGAGGAGGAGGTTCAAGTGAGAATAAAATGCTGGGAATCGAGAAATCTCTTTATATGCATCGCGTTTCACTGGAGAGTTACGCAAAATGTGTGAATTCCTCACGAAGGTCAGGAATTTTTCTTCATTTTATTCACTTTATTTGTGTCTGTGATTAAGAAAGAAAACATCATATAAATATGTTTTTTATATGGAGGATAAACGTGTTCAAATATTGGATATTATTAAAACAAAGGTTCTATTCGCGATATAAAATCAACACAATGACGCAATGCGACTCGTTTTGTCATAAATGGGATCGAGAATTAAAAACGTTTCATGTGTTGAGCATGTATTTTTTTGCCTTTTCCACTTAAAATTTATGAACGCTCAGTAAGAAATTCCGAAAGCGAATGTTTGACGATTAATACAGCAAGTATCTCTTTCTCTCAATAAACTCATTACATAATAAACAATTAATAATATCAATAATTTTGATAATTTTGAATATGTCGCGAAGATATTTTTGTATTAATTGCATTTTCTGATAATTAATTATTTCGATGGACGTCACCAAATAACTGCGTAACAATACTTCTTTTTTCCGCTAAACGATTAATTATATACATACAAGTATATATATATATTTTTTATGTATTGTAATTATTATAATATATTTATTTATTACACATAGAGTTAAATAAAAAAAGTTTGCTAAATATTGAACAAGTGTCATCAAGGTCCGAAAGTCTCGAGATATCTCTATTCGTAGATCCGTTCGTGTAAAAGCGAAAGTCTTCGCTTCGGAGCGCATGCACTCGATGACTATCGGGTCAAGCGACAGCACGCGATCCTCATTACGATCATCAACGAAGACTGAGATCTTCTCGGGACCAATTTGGCAAGTGCATTTATTACATTCGTCAATTCGAACAACCTTGACCTGTGCCCATACGTTTCGAATCTCTTCTTCGAGTAATTCCTCTTCTATTTAGATTTCCTACACAGTGCAATTTTTTATCGATATTAATGCATCATTGAAAATTATTGATTATTCGTTTGTGCAATTCGCGATGAAAAGACGCTTGGAGAAGTGGATAGATTGTCGATCGGTGACGTTTTATACGATCGCGACTTGAGCATTCGACACACAAATCGAGTGTCTAATACAAGTATAAGAAAATATCACGGGATTATTGACTAACCAGGTCGCTAAACGCGGCCGAAGACATGGCGTGGACGTGAAAGCGGTCAGTCCAGCTGCCGCTGGATTACGTAAATCCCAGGAAGAGGGATCAAACGTCCGTCGAGAGTACGTCGTATCGATATTCGGACATATGGGAATTCCGTTTCCTCCGCATGTCTCGCGGAGACTGAAATCCCGTGTCCACGGATGCATAGTCTAACTGCGAGGTCTTTCGTGTTTCAGTGACGCAGCGTTAATGATACGTGACATAACAGAGCAGGAGAAACTTCTGTAGATATTCACGTAATAACGCATTTAATGGCTGCGCCCATAATTAAACAAGATCGACGTATTATTTATGAGCTTTTTCAACAAAAAAGGAACCAAGTTTCTCTCTCTTGCTCTCGAAACTTTACCATAAACTACTATATAAATCTTATTTTATTTTACACCGTTGCGCGTTTCGTATAGTAACTTGATGAAGTATACTCTGTGTAGCAAGAAAAATATCTGTCAGTTAATGCGATTGCACAAATACAGAATGTTTAGATTGCAATTATCAACGACCCGCGTGTGTGTAAAAAGTACAAGTGTAATATTTGTATTTTTGCACGGCTATAAGAACGCGGAGAAATTCTTCGACTTGATGGACGCAGAACTCGCGGAAGAAACGTGTCGTTACTCTTATCGATTAATTATATACGATGTGATGTGTCCACTGATTTTTTTTTTCACGATTTTTCACGACGCTGAACGTGACGAAGGCACGAGAAACTCGAGATAAGGCCACAAGCTCTCCAAATTGTTCCGGCGAGCCAAGATACGTGCCGATGCTAATTAAACAAAGGCGTGAAAAGTGAATACCTGGTATCATTGGATTCTTACGTGTATGCGTAACCTTCGAACCGACATACCTTATGCCGCGTCATTACGACCATGTCGACAGGTCAGACATTATTGCTGACCGGCAATTAGCTGGGCAAATAAATGCCCATCTTTCCAAGACAATAATGCATCAGTCTCAGCTCACTGGAGAGTACACAGTTTCTTTTGCTTTTCTTTGCCTGTCGCTAAAACTCTCGATACCTTAATTATACAGGTACGGCGGATCAATATTTGTTTGGCAATGTCCCTTAGCCGAGAGCGACGTATATTCCGAGTATGATGAGTTTAGTGTTGCGTTAGGCATCATTTTCATATTGCGCTTGAAAAATCAATTGGAAAAAATCTTGCACGAAGGAAAACAATGGCGACAAGAACGAATAAATCATCAAATAATATATTGGCGAGCTAATTTATTCAAGATTGAAGATTTTTCAGCTAAATCAAATTACAAAGATATTTTAGTCATACAATATCTTTGTAAATAAAATAGAGCCTTGATTGGCCAAGGAATCTAAAAATATAATAAATAAAGGAAGTGCCGATAAAATACATCCTGCATAATGCAGCTATGTTGCTGGACGTGATGCGAAATATGATTGTATTATTCTATTTATATATATCTACTTTAAATATTAAATTAGAATGTACGTTTGTTTTAAATTTAGCGTTTGTAAAATATTATCTGCATTTGTTATAATTAAATGCATCTTTAAGATAATAAAGTAAAAACAAATCATGAGTTATATGGGATATTGTTATATCCATCGCACTTTTAAAAAAATTTAACATCTTAAAACAAATTCTTAAAATCTATATATATTTATTTTTATACATTCTAAAAACAGGCGTGTACTTTTTAAAAAATTTTATGCATGTAATTATGTAGCAGCATTTCACACAATTTTTACTGAGATTTTTTATAATTATTTCTTTATTAATTTTTATTATTCAAAATTTTATACAGTTCTTGTAATTATTATATAAAAGACTATTTATATTAATATATTTCAAATATATGTAATTTTTTTAATCCTATGTTAACAATTCTCATATGTTATATAAAAAAAACTTATAATGCGTTTAGAATAAGTTCGTGAATTATTTTAAATTAATGTGTAAGTCTTTTCGTGTATTATACTTCCGACACACATGTAATTTGCTTGTTTAGCACATATTTATATTAAAATTAATGTGTAATTTTATTTTTACACTGTTATTTTAAGTGTGTTATAAAATAAAGTGTTTTCAAATTATACACGATGATGTGTTATTGCAAGTATAAAACATATTGCATTTGAGACACATTTATGCAATTATACATGAAAAATATGTATTGTATGTTAAAATGACGTACTTCATTACACACTTGTTTTTAGAGTGTAATATACAATATTGAATTATTTACGATATTCAGATATTATGAAAATCATCGATATGATATCCAGAGGCAGAAGGTGGTAGCCTTAAACGATCTTTAATGCCGTTTACACGTGCACGTGCTCATTTGCGATACACAAAGTCACGTTTAATATTCAACAGATACTAGCGTCACAAAAGAGATAGGGAATAGAGAGAAAAGCGCATACAAATTTTTAACACTCGATTTAGCGGATGAGATTTTATGTTTTTTAATGTAATTTTGAATTATTTTGACAAAATGTGCAAAAAATAATTTAAAGTTTAAAAATTTTAGTGTAACAATTTTAAACTATATGAAAATAAAAGAAAAGTAAGCAAAACAAAAAATAAAATTAAACGATTATCATCAAGTTTTAATAAAGATTTTCTGAAAACATTAAAAATTTTAAATTTTATTTTTCTTAATTAAAAAATAATTATATAAATTAGGAACAAACTTAATCAGAAAGAAAATAGGAAATAAATTTGTTTGAATAAAAATATGTATTTTTGATATTATTATGGCGTATATAAAATGTAAAAAATTTGATAAATTTTATAAGGAGCATTCCAGTACTTTATGGAAAACCGCATTCCAATCAAATGTTTAACATTATATTAACGTACGCGCTTACACATAATATTAACACATATACATACATTTTTTGTACATTAATATATGTATAAACGGATCTAATTGCACCTAATTAATTGGTCTTTATGTTCATAAATATTTTATAAATGTTTGATCTTTAACATTGCAGACGTGACTACAAGCATAAAATTGTAGAAGATTGTAACAATGTCATTCGATTACTTTGAAGAAACGTGTTGAAGATATATATGATGAACTCTTTGCATAATGATGACCGCGTAACAATTTTTCCAATTGCAAAAAATGAAACACTTATAAAAATTAAACGAAAAGATCGTGGCCTTTGTTTAAAGGCTATAATTAATTTCTATGTCGTCAATGGAAGCTTACAAGAGCGTTAAGATGTTTATGCGAAAATTAAACGAAAAGATCGTGGCCTTTACTCAATGCTTATTATTAATTTCTATGTCGTCAATGGAAGTTTACAAAAGCATTAAGATGCTTATTTTATGTGCTATATTATAAAAATGAAGAAAGTAGAAAAAATTATAAATAAATATCCACACATTTTTGTGAAACATCTTAAGAATAGTTTCTTTGATATTTATAATATTTGAATAGTTTTAGGAAAAAATATATTCGAAATTTACATGACCGAGAAACTTGAGAACAAAAAAATTTGTACATTGTATATTTTACTGACAATTTCCACAATATCTTCTTCTAGAAGTTGTAAATTTATTCAAGAATCTACAAGTAATATTGACATAATTGTTGAAAATTTTAAGAAAGAAAAGAATTGCGGTTTAATATTATAATATTATCGATGAGATGCTTGCATTTTTGCAGCATCTACAAATAGATCGATGAGTTAATCGTTTCTTAACATGAGGCATTTGCGAAACAAATTATGCTAATTTGAGTCTTCGTGGTCGAGGAAAAGAAGTTGTAGTGCCATCTCTTGGAAGACACACCTAACAGAAACCTTAGCTTGAAAGATACACTTGGGGATAAGCATTCGCGATCTTGATATCAAACATTGAGGACGATTATCGTGCACTACTTACTCTAGTATACAAAGCGTGTACTTTACCAACTCGGCAACATACTTTCATTTTCGTATAAGTTCTCGTTTTTACTACAAAGATTGAAATAGCTTCGTGTTTTTGAAATAAAGAAAAGTTCGAAAATTTTTTTCATTAAAATTTAGTTTAAATTCAACAAAATTTAAAGAAGCATTAGAGGAAAAGTTTTGGCTTAAAATAAAGATTTTAGTTAAAATATTTTTCTTTTTTTTATATAAATCAGTAATGTAGAATTTTGTGGAATTAAATTCACTCGCGTGAATTAAGGTAGTGAACATATATTTATCGAACAAAAATCAAGAGACACGGTAGTGTCTCGCGACCAGTTAAGGGCGTAGCCGAGACACCGTGTATCTTAACGCGAGTCGGACATTTGAGTCTTTATAATATTTCGAATTCTCAATAACGGCTGAAGCAATCGAGTTTATACTAGACTTAATCGATAGATTGAGTTTGAATTATATAATAAAAGTGTCTTTATTTCTGCTCTACGTGATTTGTAAGCAGAGATATATAATTGCAAAGTCGAAATATGAAAAATTTCTTTTAAGAAACGTCCCCGTCATCATCATTATTATTATCATCATCGACCACGCAAACATAGTAGTATCGTGCTACACGTATTCACACGTATACAACACATGCGCACACATATATCACACGTACACAACACATGAATAGATGCATGTATTGGAAATGTCCATCTCGCACGTTTTACAACAGACGGCGATAGTTGCCCTTCGCTATATTGACAGCGTGCGGGGTTAGATATTTTCAATTTTCAATTTCAATTTTTACATTCAATTTTAATGTTATTATTTGCAAATTTATTGTCATAATAATTTATGTGCAAGTTTACAGTCTGTGATACAAAATCAGATATTTTGCTATTATTTCAATAATATTTCAATTATATAAATGCCTATGTATGAGTATGCATATATTTTTAATAATTTTCTTAATTAGCTTCTATATTTTTTTCAGTTGTACATCAAGCAGGTAGCATTATCAGCTCACTTGTGAGCATGGGTTGGGCAATGGCTAGTTATCATCGCAGCATTCGATTAGCTTAACAAGATAAATCTAATATCAGTGCTATAGGAACTATTTTACAATTTTTCTGGCATTTTCTTATTGCAGGTACATATATATCCAATAATTAATATACAAAATTAAATATTATTCATCACACACTTTGTATCAAAATAATATATTTTTTAAAATTTATTTAATCATTTTTATCATTGTGATTGTAGTGGCAAGGATCTTATTGCTCAGTGTCATTGCAAGCATCTGGCCTGTATATACCATAATATATTGCGTAATACATTGGCTAAGTATGACAATATAGATTTTGATAGATTCCCATGGAATATTGGAATTTTGTCGGACTTACAGTCATCCACCACATATGCAGCCTACAATTAAAGAACGCATTTATTCCATATGATTTGCTTCCGTTATTGGAATATTTAAAATAAAAATTTTATTAATAAATTTCGATGAAATAATTTATAAGAGGTTGAAGAAACTATGAAACAAATTCAGTCTCATAAAAGGGTAGTTGGAACAATAGTGGTGAATGCAGAAGGTATTACATGAGATCATTGACATGATTTACTTGTAGTTGTAAACAAAAATTTATAAAATTATATCTGTTTTAGGTATTCCTATAAAGTCAACATTAGATAATACGACAACAGTTCAATACGCAGGTTTGATAAGTCAATTGTCAGATAAAGCTCGTTCTGTCGTACGTGACTTGAATCCAACAAATGATTTAACTTTCTTGCGCATACGTAGCAAAAAACATAAAATTATGATGGCACCAGATAAAGAATTCATATTAATAGTAGTACAAAATCCAGTTGATTGATATTTAAAAGAAACAAAAATATATTTCAAAGTTAAGATTTATTTCTTTGGTTGTTAATTTAATCTGTATGCTACATTGTGGATGTTAATATCTATTCAATTAAATAAAGAAAAATAAAAGAATAAAGCTTAAAAATTATACAAAATGCAGTATTTAATTACTAATTTAACAAATTATGAACTTTTAGAGTTTTTAAATAGTGCTTTCTTCTTTGGTAACAATATTATATTTTTAAGTTTGATAATTATGAAAATATGTATATATAGTAATTCATGGCATGTTTATTTTTGTATTTAATACAATTATAAATGTACATTTCTCATCAATAAAATATCACAGTATCTTTTTTATAATTTAATTTTAATATTGAGATTGTTTTTATTCAGTGGAAAAAAAAAATGTGTAGTTGGTCCCTATTAATTATACATACATATAAGAGTGTCGCACAAATAATTCTATGCAGTCTTTTTAAGATAATATAAAAATACTTATAAATATAATCAATTAAAATACATATAATCAAAATTGTATGTATTAAAATTCAATAGCATATAAAAAAGATTTTTTGAAATTATATATATATAATAAAAATCCAACATTTTATATATATATATATATATATATATTTATTTATTGTATATCATAAATATATATTTATTTATTTATATTTACCTATCTTTTTTTTATATATATGGTAGAAATACAATGTGAGTTATTTTATTTTGCAAAATTTTTGAAAGTTAAACTATACAATGAAATTATTTCATATAATACCGAGACTCTTTTCATAATAAAGATTAAGAGAGAGTTAGATTTTATCATAAGATTTATAAAAGTCATAAGATAAGGTTAATTGCATATTGTATAATTTATCTCTCATTTTTTAAAGTAAATAAATATCAAAGTTACATTGCTTGAACTGGTGCGTTTGAAGTATGTTGTCTTTTTGAGGGATGCAAGACAATATAGTACAAAAGCATTGCTGTAATTCCCAAGAAAAAGGAAATGATACAAATAATAAAGATTATATTAAAGTACTAAGCCTCTTTAACTGCAGGAGGACAAGCATATTGCCATAATAAATTTGCTGCAATATTTTCAAAAAAGCAGATAACATAGAAAGATAGATGTTTTCAAAATGTTTTGCTATCTACAGCATTGAGATATATAAAAATGTGCACTATGCCAATAACGGAAGCAAATAATATGGAATAAATGCGTTCTTTAATTGTAGGCTGCATATGTGGTGGATGACTGCAAGTCCGACAAAATTCCAATATTCCATGGGAATCTATCAAAATCCATATTGTCATACTTAGCCAATGTATTACACAATATATTATGGTATATACAGGCCAGATGCTTGCAATGACACTGAGCAATAAAATCCTTGCCACTACAATCACAATGATAAAAATGATTAAATAAATTTAAAATAAATTTTTAAAAATATATTATTTTGATACAAATTGTGTGATGAATAATATTTAATTTTGTATATTAATTATTGGATATATATGTACCTAAAATAAGAAAATGCCAGAAAAATTGAATTTGCTTATTTATTTAAAGATGCTTATCATATACAAAAATGAATGATATAATCTCTAAAAACTCACCTTTAAAAAAAGGTAAAAAAGGCGACCAGTTAAGGGCACACCATTAACAAAAATTATCCATTGCAAACCCATGTACAATAGAATTGTATGAAAAATTATCGATTATAAACCAATGTACAATCGTAACAAAAGTAATGAAATAAAAAAAAAATTGCGCCAAGTGAAAGTAGAAACTTGTACCAGTGGAAAATTAAAGTTGCAGACATATATAGAGTCGTATAATGAATCAATAAAAATTTAAATTTGCAAATGTAAAATTGTACCATAAAAAAACTTATCTTTTAAAAAAAAAGATAAACAAGATGCCAAGTCCATGCGCCATGTGAAAAAGTGTTAAACAAAAAAGTATTTTTAAGTAAAAAAATCTATCAATTGACAAAAATTTATGTTCTAAAATTAATATCTCTACAAAAAGTAATGTCCAATTATTGCGCGAATAAATAAACATTTTTATAAAAAATTAAAATTTAAAAACTTATGCAAATTTAAAATTAATATAAAATAAAAAGAAATAAAAAAATTTTAGTTAAAAAAACTGGGCGCGCTGCAATGAGTTTAAAAGTAACAATTTAATTTTAATATCATTAGAATATTATTTAGAAGCGCGCCCAGTCTTTTTAACTAAAATTTTTTTATTTTTTTTTATTTTATATTAATTTTAAATTTGCATAAGTTTTTAAATTTTAATTTTTTATAAAAATGTTTATTTATTCGCGCAATAATTGGACATTACTTTTTGTAGAGATATTAATTTTAGAACATAAATTTTTGTCAATTGATAGATTTTTTTACTTAAAAATACTTTTTTGTTTAACACTTTTTCACATGGCGCATGGACTTGGCATCTTGTTTATCTTTTTTTTTAATAGATAAGTTTTTTTATGGTACAATTTTACATTTGCAAATTTAAATTTTTATTGATTCATTATACGACTCTATATATGTCTGCAACTTTAATTTTCCACTGGTACAAGTTTCTACTTTCACTTGGCGCAATTTTTTTTTTATTTCATTACTTTTGTTACGATTGTACATTGGTTTATAATCGATAATTTTTCATACAATTCTATTGTACATGGGTTTGCAATGGATAATTTTTGTTAATGGTGTGCCCTTAACTGGTCGCCTTTTTTTACCTTTTTTTAAAGGTGAGTTTTTAGAGATTATTTAATTTACAGTAATATCAACTGTTAATTAATGGACATAATAAATTAGTGTTGTGGCGCCATTATTAAATAAATGATTGTCGTAAATTTGTGTCACGCAAAAACACAACTGATGCTGAAAATTTCAATTTAAATAAAATATATACTATAATATTATGATGAGATTTAAAGTAGCTAGACATTTGAAATCTGTCGTGAGCATCCGATAATCGGACAATGAATCACATTTAGTTCCGCGCTTTTTAGCATAATGATATATATTGCCAAAAAAATATAAAATAACACACATAAAACACATATGTTGTTTGTGAGACGCATTGACGTGCGTTACTTCATTAAACATCTTTTTGGAGTTCCATGTTTTGTTTTTATGTTATCGTAAAATTCGGTTTTCTAGCTTTGAATTATATAGAGATACGTGGGCTTTATTTAAATTTTATAGTTTTATATTTTTTAAATATTAGAATTTTTGGGACACAAAATATCATATGCGACTATTTGTAATTGAATAGATATTTTAAATTATTAATTATTAATTATTATATACAATTTTTATGATTAATAATAGCACATGCGTTTAAACAGAAATAGCTAATAATAAATTAATAAAGCATTTTCGAGACTTTTTCGAGAAATACTCGAAAATTTAAATTCCTAGCTTAAAGTGCATTTAAAATATTTAGTCTTTATATTTTTTTTAGTTCTTTTAAAATTTCTTTACATTGCATAGATTTTTGCTGAAATTGTAGAAATTTATTTACATATTCATCTTTTGACATTTTTTTTATATATAATATACATTCTTTAATTTGCTATTTAGATTTATTTATGCAAAATCTCTTTAAATTTAGTTTTTTTATAATTTTTTATAAATTATTATTCATGAAATTTTTTATATTTTTTAATATTTTAAAAATACCGACTTTGTTTTTATTTAGGAATAGGTGTATTTTTAGAGCAAAAGAAATCTGTCCATCACCTAAATGGTGCCGCAAAAACGCTCTAATAGCCGAGGATACGTTACGTACGATCGTGCGTGCATTCGCTTGCGTTTGTCCTTTCACTGTATAATGTTGCAGTCAAGCAAAGCGCGCAGTCTGGTCTCTGGCCATTGCCGGCCACTTTCACGCACGATTGCGAACTCGGCCCTGTCGAAGTAAGAAGTAAGCCGAGTAATGTGCTGAGTGTAAGCTCCTCTCTATACAAAACTTGCGTTTATAAAAAAAACGCTCCGACCGCACGTTACTACGCGAAGTAAAACTCGTGTCTTCAAATAGCTTATTGCGAAAATAAATTTGTTTTCTCGCAAAATAAAAATAATTATAAGTACGTGAGAAAAGACAGGATTTTTTGCGAATTAAGACTACAGAAAAATAAAATTTATGTTTGACATACGCGAGATACAAGATGCGAGCGCGACGATCGTATAGAACAGCTCGATTCTCGTATATAAGAGGCTTCTGTTCCTTTACATCTATTTATCATAAAACGACTATCAGTATTCAAGGAGAATTTGCGAATTCTTTGCATGCCCAAGTTCTTGCAACAGATTACAATATATCCCTAATGCGCGTTAGAGAGAGAAACAGACTCCTGGCTACTGCTCTTGCTACTTTACTCCTTATTTTACGCGATGCTGAAATGCGTGCATAATGCACCGAAATATCGCGCAATCGAAAATTCCTGGGAATTATATATGCGTAAGACAAGTGCCAGGAGCTCTTTTAGAAATCCGTCGAAGAAAGTTTCGCTGGACCGTATAAGATATTGTGTGCGCCCCGGCGTAGATATAATACATGAATTTCGACGTATAATTAGCCGCTCTCCAGAAACGAAAACCGATAATGCCGATACTCACGTGTGTGTATGTGTGTATTGCGCTGCATGTGAGTAAGTACAGTAAGTTTCTCTCCGGAGCATAATCTCTATATATAAGAGAAGAAATCTACGGACAGCCGGCAAGAAAGAGAATTTGCTTTTAAAAATATGCACTCCAAAAAAAGCGATACACTTAAAATTTAGAAAAAATTTGCCAAATTTCAAATGACAATAACTTTGTTAATAATAAAGATAGAAAGGTTTCTGAAAAATGAAAATAAAGCTTGGAATTTCTACTTTAAGAATCTATTATTTCAATGCTGCGAGATAAATTTATGAAAAATGGCGGATGACAAAGCGAGAGCATGCAAAATTATAAAATAATGGTCCGAGTTTATTACGGTACATGGCGTGAGTTAAATGTAGCAACTCAATGGGATGAAAAGCATATTATAATACAAAGTCTCTCCTTTAAAATGCTTTTTTATTCATCTTGATACGATGATTTTTTGCCGAGATATTCGCATTTGAATAAAAAAGCAGCTTTTTACTTTAAATGCGAATAACTCTGCGAAAAATTACCGTATCGAGATGAATAAAAAAGCATTTTAAAGGGGAGACTCTGTACTATTATATGCTTTTTATCCTATTCAGTTGCGACATTT
This sequence comes from Nylanderia fulva, assembly GCF_048542155.1. Lineage (NCBI taxonomy): Eukaryota > Metazoa > Arthropoda > Insecta > Hymenoptera > Formicidae > Nylanderia > Nylanderia fulva. The sequence goes on from NW_028190916.1 coordinate 5,081,720, forward strand.
GACTCACGTCATGTGCCTTGACAAACTCGGATCATTATTTTTCAAATTTGCATATTCTTGTTTTGTCATCCACCATTTTTAATAAATTTATTCGCAACATTAAAATAAATAGGTTCTTAAATTAGAGATTCCAAGCTTTATTTTCATTTTTTAGAAACCTTTCTATCTTTCTTATGTACAAAGTTATCGTCATTTGAAGTTTGGTGATTTTCTCCCAAATTTTAAGTATACCGCTTTTTTGGAGTGACTGTATAATCGAAAGTCATACCGAGCACTTTTAATTTTCACGGAATTTCATTATACGCCTCGTATTTGCATGAAACTTTCTACAGTTTAACATCAGGCGAATTAATTATGTACATATATGCGCGATTCGAGAGATCTGGAAGATTTACTTCCGCTTCGATAAATAAATTTTGGATGAATCAGAGAGACTCACCCGGGAAGTCCGTCGCTCCAGCTGAACATTCGTTTTATCTTCGCTCGTTGCTCCCGCTCCTCATCCTGGAATCCCTTGTTGTCCATTGTAAACGCCTTTTACCTCCGTGCAAATCCGTGCTTCACCTCGCGTAGAAGGCCTTGAAGCGGCCTGAGGATTCTTCGCGGGGACACGCGCGAAAGAGTGCGATTGCTGATTCAACAACGACGGTGCATCTTTTGTTTCCACTTTAAAACACGTCACCTGGCACGATTGACGCGCTGAAAGTTAAACAGATTATTGGAGACTTCCTACTTTGGTGATGTATCGTGCACGATAAAGCGATACTACTGAATAATCAAATGAAATTCTGCTTTCATCCCGATATTCTTTATTCGAAATACACATGTATATGATATTTTTTGCTGGTCGTAATCGAAACGAAAATTTTCGCGTCATTAGCGAGAAAATATATTACGTAAACATTGACAAAAAATTTTGTTGACATTTGACTTGAAATATTTTTGCATATAAATTTCATGACACACTGACTGTTGACGTATGTCGCGTATTTGTTTCCTGGTGGATTTTTCCTTTCATCGCGGGAAAATGTCACACAATCGTTTTATAACGAGTGCACGCTCATTCATAACAATAGCGGAAAGTGAAACTTTAAACGCGACTTTTCATCGCAGTCGCGCGAAGTGTGCACGCTCGAGGTCATTAGGAAGAAAGCGTGGTATATATAACGAACTGTCGGCCATTGGAATAGAAAATGCGGCCGTGCCGTTTTACTGGAAATAACGATCACTTTACTTAGCTTGTTAGACTACATCTCGGTCGTCACGGGGATAGGATGCAGTAGCGAGAGTACATGATTGAGCACACGGCAATCGAAAGTAAGAGATCGCGAATGCGTGCCGTGATCCAGTTTATGGATGTTATTTAATCGTGTACCGTTACCAAGTGGAGAGAGAACATTTTGAGATTGCTAATAAAAATACTAACATTTTATTGCATTGTAAAAATAAAGAAAGTTAGACAAAATATTATATATAAATATAAATGGCTAATATAAAATAATAAATTAGTAAAAATTATAACGCTCTTATATATTGAAATAAAATTGTAAAATTAATGTCAGTACAGGCCAACTAAAGAGCATAAAATTATTCGGATGTTAATGAATATTATAAATTTTTATTTTAAAACCATCAAAACATAATAATACATTAAATCACAAACGTTTCGACTGTACGCAGTCTTCTTCAGTGGAGTCATATAATATTAGTCAATTATAAAATTTAAAAAAACATTTCGACAATGCTAATAATTGCAATTCTTACTGTTCATTATAATCATATAAAATTATTTAACTCAAATTATTTTAATAATATTTATTAACATCAGAATAATTTTATGCTCTTTAGTTGGCTAATATAATCATTTAATTTTCTGTTTGACATTTTGATGAAAAAAAAATCAAGACAGCTAAAATCCTAGAAAATTAGTTGCAGTTATTATTTAGAATAATCAAAGGCTTTCGACTATTTCAAATATTTGAAAAAGTAGTGAAGTGATAGATGTTGAGAGTTGCCATCGCAACGTTTATTCTAGCACGTAACTGAGATACCGTGTCGTGGACACGATCGAACAGGTAAAAGGTTCGTTAGCTGTTCTATTGTGAAAAAATATCCTCACGTGGTTCATTGTAGTAACGTGCCACAATAATTCTTACAGCATGAATGACGCGCAACTATAACGTTATCTCACACTTACACACTATATAAGCGACTCATATTTCTCTAGTGATTCATTCATTAGCTCAGGTATCTCATTAATAACAGAATTATTAGCTTCGGTGCTCAATAATCTTTTTCTGCACGGAGAGAATTTTCTCTTAGACTTTACCCTAAAAATCATGATAATCGTGAGACGATATGGTACTGAAAGAATTTTATAAGTTTCTCTGATTAATATTTACCACAATAAAAATATTACTACGCACATAGTAAAATTAATCGAACATATTCTATATCTTATTGTGGTAGATATTACTTTTTTTATTGTGGTAAATATTAATCAGAGAAACTCTTATAAAATTCTCCCAATACTATATTGTCCCACAATTACGATGATTTTCAGGGTAAATTCTAAGAGAAAATTCTTTCTGTGTGTTACTGCACTCCGTGAATTGGAGGCGAGATGAGATGAAGACGAAAAGATTCGTTGCAATAAAATTTCAAGGAGAAAATTATTAAAGTAAATATAAATTTAACGTATAAGACGGGCAACAAGAGCCAAATCGCGGATGACAATGCGTTATCCTAACGAAACTAAATAATTTTCCGTTAGAATTAAATACCGGTGCACAAGGCACCAAATTTTTACTTGGACACGGCCAAGATTTTTAAATATGAAATAATCTCATATTTTGAGATTTAATTTCAATACCCCTTTAACCCCCCTACGGAAAATAAATAAATGAATGCAAGAGAAAAATATAGATCCGAAAATCGCTGAATCGGGAATCGAACCCGAGACCTTTCGCTTGCCGGGCGACTGCTCTTCCAGCTGAGCTATTCAGATCCTTTCGATTCTATACTTTTCTCTGCGTTTGTTTACCAACATTAATATATATAACAGAGAAAAGTATAGAATCGAAAGGATCTGAATAGCTCTGCTGGAAGAGCAGTCGCCCGGCAAGCGAAAGGTCTCGGGTTCGATTCCCGATTCAGCGATTTTCGGATCTATATTTTTCTCTTGCATTCATTTATTTATTTTCCGTAGGGGGGTTAAAGGGGTATTGAAATTAAATCTCAAAATATGAGATTATTTCATATTTAAAAATCTTGGCCGTGTCCAAGTAAAAATTTGGTGCCTTGTGCACCGGTATTTAATTCTAACGGAAAATTATTTAGTTTCGTTAGGATAACGCATTGTCATCCGCGATTTGGCTCTTGTTGCCCGTCTTATACGTTAAATTTATATTTATATTGCAGAGCCTTGTTAAAACTCTTATATTATTAAAGTAATATTACATCAATCACATTGGTCTATAATTAATCGAATATTCCACCGATCGCAAATGCCCGCAAAAAAGAGGCAGAAAAATGTGCGCTCCAGTGATATACGCAGCCACAGCACGACCGGATCTGTAATGTTGCAAGAATTTTGTAGGACTTTGCGCCGCGTTTACCTTGACGCGAATCGGTATTTCTCTCTCTCTTTTTCTCTTTTTTTCTGTTAAAAGCAGCGGAGAATCACACGCGACGAAAGACATTGCGAAGTTTTCTTCTTCTATCTGAACAAAATGTCCCGGACGTTTTTTGTTTAGTTTTGAAAGCGCCGGGAAATACTGATCGCGAAGAGAGAGATAAAGGATATCTCGAATGCGCAAAGGACATGTGTGATTTTGGTCGATTTTACTTCGAGAAGCGAAGTCGCAAAGTCGTTAAGTCGCCACTGTAGAATGCAAGAATTATTAACAAACAATGGGAGTAGGATTGCCATCTTTAGCTGAACCTTGATCCAAAGACTTTCTTCGAGACTTTCTCGAAATATACGCTTACTGAGAATATCCGTCAAGAAAATATATAGTCTTGATTTTTAATTTATACTTTCGTATTTCATATTATATGTACTTCTCTTTTTATGTTTTATACTTTTTTAATAGTTGTTGTATAATTTATGACTTTATTTGATAAATCACTCTGTTTTTACGCAAAACAAGAATTTCATGAAAAATCGTTCTTTTATTTGAAGTTCAACAATTTGCACATCAGAAACAAAGAAGGACCTTTTCGCATATAAGTGTACGTAGTAATGTATTTCATAAGTGTAATCTAAATAAAATATTCATTCACAGTTTAAAACATAGAAAAAGAGAAAAATCATAACTCAAGTGTTCCTGATGATTATAATAATTTTCTTCTAATTAAAGAAGGCGAGAATAGCCAGATCAAAGTGCAAGTGTGAAGAGTGAGAAAAAAAGTGTTATTGGACATATATTTTTCTCTTTTTTATCAAATCCTTATACTAAAATATTTTACGAATGTTATAGAGAATATTTCATCTATTTATACTACGTCTGACTACTTTATTTTTACGATATCTGTGTAGAATATATTTTCGGATTGTTACAAAATGTTTTGAAAGGATCGATCACCTCTTGACACAGATATATCTTTATAATTCTAATTAATATGCAATATATTAATTTTCAAAGAAGCGCTGAATGTTCGCGTGCGGTTAAGAAACGCGATCTTGGAAAATAAAATCCCATTACCGCAAAACCACACGGCACAATGATTATTTCTAGACAAATGGAAGCTTGAATTGCACGAAAATGTGACAATCACTTCGCACCTTCGCTGGCATAATTTTTGTTCATTAAATAAAATAAACGTCTCTGTACAAATTGTAGTGATCTCTTTGAATCCATTTCCTACGTGACATACATTGTTCGAGTCAAACATAAATAATTTATTATTACGGCGTTGACGCTTTTAAAAAGTGTTTTATTTCCTAAAATTCTTCTTTAAAACGCTTTATTTAAAAATATTAATTTTTCGAATGCGCCTTTTTCTCGTTGCACACGATGATTCTTAAATGAGATGGACCGCAAGCTGTCACCCGGCACCGGTGCATTGTGCAAATGGGAAGTGCAGCGTGTGCAATTGTAAAAGAATGGTCGCACGTGCTCTTAGAGAGAGAATGAATGAATTATTCGTGTCACGCGACTCGGTGCGACGTTGTGAATAATTAGACTACAATTTGTTAACTCGCGATTAATAAACAAATCACGTGAAAATCATCGTATAATATATAGACATAACTAAATGTCTCGTAACGCAGATACTTTCGTGAATCGTTGTACAGACTTAATCACGTGATCCGATGGACTTTTTTTAATACTTTGAACATTGTCACATGTATATTATATGTATAGAGTCAATTATCTAGTATTATATAAGAGATCTGTTTTTCATGGCAATGACAAGTATTATAATTTCTTATGTAATTTGTTATGTTTACACATATACGAATTATAGTAATATTAAATAAGAGATTCTACAAAAATAAATCCTTTTATTCCTAGATAGATAATATACGCACACATAGTACGCGAAAAATAAATCTGTACAATTTCAAAGATATAACGATACTTTAATAGTTGTAATAATTTGATTCTTACAATTTTTACACGTCAATGGCTGCATTCTTTAGATAGTATTTATAAATAATTAGACATACATATATATATATATATATATAGACTGCGTCGACAGCTAATTAACAAGTTACCTTCAAGCTTATTTTACATTACTCAATAATTAGACATAAGTATAGACTGTTATCTTTGATGTTGCAATGTACACATGGAATTTCTGAATCATAAAATTAAATATGTTTAATTATTTAATCTAACTCAATATTTCACACAAATTTTAACAATAATGGATTCTTTTATTGTTTTTCATAAAAACAATTGTTTTTTATAGGCGGATTTGGAAAACAATATTCAAAGTAGCACTACGACGTTCAGATATTTAATTTATATAATAATCTGAAGAAGTTTATTTATCATGTTTATCAAGTGTGTGTATTATTTAAGTGTGTGTATTATTTTTTGTCTGTATTTATCTATTTGTTGTGCATAAAATCATTAAATTTTTTTCAAGAGATCAATTATTCTCACTTTGCAAAACATCCTCTCGTGATTAATATCTTTTAGTCAGCGATGAAAGTAGGAAAGTGCGAGGTAATGCATTCGAATTAGGTTTAGAACTCTCTTACTCTCCTATTGAAGACACCGTTCTCAGAGATCGCAAGAGAATAATTTCCAATATGTTCTCCTTTAGAAAATATCTTGAATATACGATACGCGAGAAAATATCTATTTTATGCATGTACCATACGATCGCGGTTTCTCGTGTGTAGTGAATTTATAATTTGAAAGTATATTTCGAGTTTGAACAAAATGAAAGAAAAATTTACTCAATCAAATTGTTTTATTTGACGATGTGCTCCGAAATGCGCGACTTCATTTTTAAACTTTTTCATTGACAAGTAAATAGAATTGAAGTTATAATATCGAATATAGATGATCGTTAGACACATATACGTCATCACATACTTTCTCCCGACTGTCGTTTCACATTTATTCTCATTCCTCGGATAACTCTCAGTTTTCCACGTTTCAGACATTTTGCCCCACTTCGCGACCACATTCTTCAATCAGTTTACCTTCGATTTCATTACATTTCGTATGCATCTTATATTAATTATTTCGTTATACCTTCATCATTTATCTCAATCAAGACATGAAATATATCTAGCTTGGCAATTAATTTCCAATGACTAACTTAAGAAGCCGGGAACCGGTTTTCACGTCGAGATGTCGTATTTTTAATTTTTTAAATTTTTATCACGGTGATAATAAATTTGTCTACATTCACAACGCGTTTAGATTCATCAGGTAGCGATTTTTCTCACGTTTGGAAATGTTGTCACACGACCTCTTATCACTCTGTACTCTCGCGATGAATCTTATTCGCACCTCTTATCGCGGGAATCAGTCGGGTTTACTGTGCGATCTTGGTTCTCTCTTTCGGTCCTTCCGGTCTGACAGCTCGGTAGTCCTCGCACGTGCACCGCGATATGACAATTAGAGGAATACGAACCGGAGGCTTTGCACGATCGCGACGGATACGCGTACGACCGATCCGACTGAATGTGTTTCTCGCACTGAGCGAGCCAAGTCTCGGTTGGGCAACGTACATGCACACCTCCACATTATTCGAGGGGGTACGCACACACGCAACGCGAGAAAGGTATATCCACACCGTCTTTCACGTTGCATTCACCTGACGTGGTGAGCAGAGGCCGGTATAGCACTTGCACGCATATATATACATAGAGAATTGTGAATAGGCGAGTATCTGGATTCTGCAGGACAATGACTGAAGAAAATTACCGAGGAACGAATGGCCTTGTCAAAGGAGAATTAAAGAGAGAGAGAGGGAATAAGGAAAATTTCTTGTGCGCGTCGATCTCGGCGACTTCACCTTCGATTTCATGATCACTTTTACACGCGACATGGAACGGGACAAAAATTATATATTATACATTCCCGGACGCGCGAGTCCGTAAGATTCGAATTCGAATTCTTCGGCTTCTCTCTCGTCTTACCTCATGCTTTTACTTTCTCTTTCGTGTGTAAACTGGGAGGAGATCCTCTTGCTGGCTAGAAAATTTTAAATCGGTAAGAACATTTTATGTGGAGTTAATAACCCCTCGCAAGCAGTTCGTGTTTACCATCTCGCTAAAAGTCATCAATTATTCAGGTATTGTTTAAACATTAAATGTCAGGTTTTGTGGATGCGTCTTTATACCTGAAATAAATTTATTTGGTGCATCAGCATGTTTGTAAAATAATTCCCGATTGTCTACGTTAAAGGATGCACGATTGACCCAGATAAGATGCATCTTGAGCTGCAATCGATTGTATATGATTATATAAGTATTTTCTTGTTCACTTATAGACCAGTGCTGGGATTATATTGTGCTGCACGCATTTCATTTATTTATGACTTATTCATGATTTCTAGGTAAATTATACTTCTACGCATATTTACATTTTTCTTCTGCTAACATGGCATGCGCAATAGACAATGATCTTTGATTACGTCAATCTATTGATGGATCAAACACATTTTCAATTCGTCGCAAAAGGATGTACTTCTACGTATGTATGATGTATGTTTATGCTTTATAAGTTATATAAAAAAGCTTGTTCTTTTTTTACGCAGTTATTTAATGTAAAGGAAATATTAATTTAATCTTTTGCGTATCTTGCTAATTGAATGCGAGAGAAGTACGCTACGTTCTTTTTTGTGAAAGTCAATTACTAATATAAATAATAATCTAAGTTCTATATGTTGAAAATCACAAATTCTATTTGATCGAAAGATTTTAAAAGAAATTATTTCTACACTAAAAAAAAAATTTTGTTGGATTAACAAAAATTCTGTTCGAAAATGGACGAAACGGAATTCTGGTTGAATCTACCAGAATTCCTTTTAATACAACAAATATCTTGTTTGCACCAACAAACTGATTTGTTGTACAAACAAGATGCTTGCTACATTAAAAGGAATTCTGGTAGATTCTTGTTGCATTAAAAGGAATTCTGGTAGATTCAACTAGTAATTCCGTTTCGTCCATTTTCGAACAGAATTTTTGTTAATCCAACAAAATTTTTTTTCCAGTGTAGATCATTTAGAGATAATTAAAATTCGGAGCAAGAGATCTGTTGGAAAATGCAAGTCAAAAATAATAACGCCATGCGGAAAAGTTAACATTTCGCGGTGCAAAGATTAAAAAAGTTTAAAATATAAAAATTGCATGCTTATACATACGCATAGAATAGTATGCTTCAATCTAAGCAATTTGGCCGAATCACACAAAAACTCGCCGCTCAAGGCGACGTAAGCGCATACATATGAATAACTAGTTTTTTATACGTGTATGCACTAGCTAAAGTTTCGCATATATGCGCTCATATGTGTGAAACCTGCTTCTCGATCTTATAGAGACATATACATATACGTAAATGCGCACATTAGTCACTTTCGTTTCGAATCACCAATATATACATACGTATGCGTATACGCATTTTTAATCCCGAGCATGTGTGTCACTAAACGAAAGCGTACGGCTCCGTGATCTTCCGCATGTATCAGCCATTTTATACTTTAGACCAGACAAACGGCTGCACACGAGCGACAAAAAAACGCATGAATGCTGCATATATTTGTTGCGTATTTATTAAGCAATACTTGTAGATAATAAGAATACCACTCACACATATGCGCGATAATATAGATCGCTACGTGTATATTGTTTTTTTTATTACCATCTAGTTAAAAACGCTACATTCAATCAACACGTCTAGTTTTGCTTCTTATTATGTGCGACCGATTTTGCGTTTATTATCCTCGTCCGAGAAAAAAAAAATAAAGAGGAAAACAGGATAAAGTTGCTTTTTTAGCAGTTTGAAGAAGTGGGGAAAATCGCAGTCGGAATTATATTGACCGGAACAGCAAGAATTTACATGACAAAAATTTATTCACACATATATATATATATATTTGCATACGCACGCTTTTGATAAATATTCTTGATTTTATAAAAATTTATTTATATTTTCAAGTCTTATAGATTTCTCATTGGTATAAAAATTTTGAAAGATATGTTAAAGAGCGTTTCACGATTATAATTTGAGATTATACAATTATAATTAATAATTATACTTTACGACTTACGAGTTGCATTATTTTTTGGCAATTTTATAATCGTGATTATACTTCTTCGATTCGTTGTAATATGACCGTAGAAATCTACTACAAGTGCAGTTAAATTTAGCACACTTTTTCGCAATAAATATACTAACGTACATATATATTTAATAAAAAATAATAATATATTAAATTGTTAATGAATTGCGATTAATTTTCTAGTATCAAATATTCAAAATATTAATTTCAAGAACTTGCATTAGTCGATAAAATATATATGATATGAATTATTATATAAAAATAAAATAAATTTTTACATATAGAGCAATTGAATTATATGATTTTAAAATAACACAAAGTGACTATTTTTTCGAAATAGGTTCTATTATGTACTTTTGTTCGTTGAGCTCTTTTTCTTTCTTCTGAAAAATTTAGTTAAGTGGATATTTATGTCGTTTTAAAATCACATGATTGCATTTATCATGAATTACAATTATTAATTAAATAAAACTCTTCTTTCAAATCTTATGCTATCTTGTTAATATCTGATTAATTAAATGCGATTTGCATAAATGGTATGATAGATTTAGGTCTACTAAGTAACAAAATAAATAATCAGATATTGTTTTATAAAAAAGTTAATTTAAAATTATAAAAATTATTGATTATAAAATCACTTGATTAGATGTGATATAATCGCTATCGTTTATATAATTGTACAATATTCAGGCACGTTTAAATAGAAAGTGCAAGAAGGCCTTACATACAAGGTATTTTATATATACATATATATTATCTGATAGTATAATCAGAAAAGTAATGATTTTACATGAAAAAAATGAATGTGTAAAATGAAGTTGCTTCGCAAGAGTCTTTATTTTCGAAAAAATTGATTATTGAAATTGAAAAATTAATAAATAATTACATTTTTTAAAATAATTTCTATAGAAATCTCTTATGACATATTATCTTTTCATAATGGTTTTTACAAAATATGTATAAATGCAATATTTTCTCCATTGAAAAAAATTAAATTTAAATATTGTAAATATTTTATACATAAATCCTTCCATATATAACTTAATTTTAATTTAAACTGTTATGTTACACTAAATGAATTTATATTGTTACAAAATACGTTTATAAAATATTTTTTCCGATGTTTTTACATTAAAAAAAAAATTTATTGAATTCATATAAGTATATTTATTATACTGCCCAATGAATTATTTATTTGAAGCTAATAATATTGATTTGATATGAAAAATATTTATTTGATATAAGAAAATCTTTTTTAAAACAAATAAAATATTAATTTTTTTATTTTAAATAAATGATTTATTTAGGAGTATTCAAATAAATATTTATTAATTTAATCATTTTTTTCAGTGTATAAATAAAGATTTTTTCTTTCGCAAATCAGTACAACAAAACACAAACTATATGGAACATACGAGAGTAATCTATTGAAGGATGGAATTTATTTAACTAAGCAACGGGAGAAAGTGTTAGCAATGAGATAAATCAGTTATTAATACTAACTTGAAAGCAAAAGGATTATGATAACACTTACTGATAAGCGATGTAGAAGTCGTCAGTTTAGGACATGTAAGTCATATCAGTAAATGCACTGATGCTACAAGGAAGAAGTTATGTGTTTAAAGTTTTTTAATTAATTTAGTGGAAAATAAAATCTTATATGAAAAAAAGAGTATTTTACATATTTATAACATATACATATTTTTTTCATTACTTTCCTCGTTATACAACCAGTTATGAATCAAATTTGACATAGCGTCATGAAAGATTCTCTTGAAATTCATTTTAATCCCTTGAAAATATTATTAAATGTTATTTTATTTTAATGTGTGTAACAATATTTTCTTACCTATTTTCTTGCATTATACATGGCAAAAAAGAATTAATGATTATCAGCATCTATTTTCCACTTTGATGAACGTGATTGTTTATAGATCATCGAAATAATGGAAATTATATATATGTATTTCATTTTTAGTAAAGCTTTCCTAATACTCGAAATCTAGATAAACAGCCATCCGGGTTTATCACAAGTTTTACAAAACTTATATTCTGCTCTTGATTATGCACACGAATTATTTGTCGAGAACCAGGTACCACCTGTAAAATAAAAAACACGAATGTACTTGATTAGTATTTATTCATCTTTTTCACACAAATTTTACATGCATTTATAAAGTTAGTAGAATCGAAACAGAAGACAATGAATTTTTTTAAGACAAGAAATCAATAACGAATAAAAAAGTAATATATGTATAATAAAAATAAAATCTCTCAAATGATTAAATCAAACTTACGATGGTTTCATGTACAATATTTTTCCAAATCTCTTGACTATCATTTGTTTGTTTATTTAAGAGTAGACAATCGTTTGTAGTTGCTTGCACTTTTACAACGTACGGAGCATTCCCTGTACAGAATTCGGTATTGATCATGATAGAATCGATCTCACCACGTAGTCCTAACTTAAATATAGCCCATTCTTCCCCAAATACCTAAAATTCATAATGCAAGAATCGTTTATATACTTTGTAGAAAATTATACAGTATATTTATATACAGCATTTCGTGGTGCGAAAAAAATATTTTCTATATTCTTAAAACAAAATATAAAATGCATATTAAATGGTACAAAAATAGTTTTTAGATTATTACTTTTACAATTATTTTTTAATATTTTTTATGTACTTTACTTACACATCTTGATTGTGTAAGTGTGTTGAAAAAATGGTATCTCATCAAACTTCTCGCAGTATGCCATCCATCATCTTCGTTAACAGGATCTGAACACTTGATCAAATTATTAGGATGTGCGTTGTTGTAACAACTACTGTAGGCTATACAAGTACCACCATAAATCTTAGAGATGAGATCAATTTCTTTCTTTTCCGGTAATGTGTATCCGGGAATAACTATCACTTTTCCGTAAACACGCAGTCTGCTTATACCACCGTCTGGAATGAGGTTGAGCCGCAAATGAGTAAATTCTACTCCGTTATTTATATGAAAAAACTTCTTATTCATCGACACATAACCAGGATTCAGCGGTTGCGGTACAATCAAATATGGCCAGGTCTAAAATCACATTTGGTAATACATAGCAAAATATTATTGAGGAAGGTAAAAAAAAAATCATCGATACAACCCCTTGTGTGCAAAAAACCCAACACTAAAAAAGTATACAATAATCCGTAAAAAGTAAAGTAACAATAAATTTAAATGTTTTTTTCATTTATACTTTTATATAAATATTTTTTATATTTCTAAACCAAAATAGAAACTGATTAATCAAAAATATTATATATACAAAAATTTATAACGCTCTTTATATAATTTTGATAATAATTTATGACATATTAAAATTTGTATTTTTGAGACCTGTGATTGGAGCCACTCAATACGGGACAACTCTTCCGGGGTCGCATGAGTGCCAAAATTTTTGTCACGAAATTGATAGATCGAAAAATCAAGATCTGTACGCAATAAATAATGTATTAATAAATACACATACACACACATATACATATATATCCATATAAATAAAAAATGCAATTAAATAAGAATATCAAGTTCCATATAAAAGTTAAAGGGTAAGAAAGGAGGGTGGGAGAAAGAAAAGAGAAGCGAAATACAACAAAATTATCTCTAACAAACCTGTTGCGAATAATTTGCCTTGTAAGGAAAACTGGTGTGCAACATTGCCTATTATAAAAGTAGTATCTACACAAATGAAATGTATTTCAGCTCTCATTGCTAATTTAATAATAGCAAAATCAAAATTTAACGCTCGCTTTCTTTGGGTTACCCATCCATCTATCGAAACAGTTAATTGTTGATTATTTAGTTCCATTAAACCTTTTTCTGTAGGATCAGCTTGCTGAAGTAAAATATCAATGACAATATGTAAATAAATAATGAGATGCTGTATATTCAATTATATAATTTTCTATTTATGTTCTTCATGTATTTAATAAACTATACTTTATATATTTTTTACAATATTGAGAAAATAAATATTTTTGCAATTATTTTATAGTCCCAATATTCAGAATATATTATATGCGACTTTTTATCGATTTTTCACGTTTCCTTTTTGGCAAACATTAATGTGTAAGTCGAAATATACAATTAAACATATAAACAAAAAACTATTTTTTAAATATTACGAAGCAGATCAATCGTCGAATGTCAATCTATCGGACTAGGTTAATGTCTATAATTATATAAGAAACTGTATAATCTAATTCTAATTGTGTGTTACATTTTTTATACAAATACTTTTTATATATTTAATTTTATATATTTAATCACTTACTTTAAGTAGATTTTCAGCTACACCGTAAAAATCATTGGTTGCAAATACAATTTTTGCTCCATTCTACAATTTAATAGATTATTATATTATAATCTTTATCTCGATTTAATTTAAAAAAATAATTTACTTTATGAACATATTAAATTATTGCATAAAAAACTAATATAAAAAAGATAAACAATATTAAAAAATTATTTAAAAAATATGAAATATATAATTAGCCTTTATTAAAAAATTTAAGACTGCATAAAGTAATATGATTAAGAATACAAACCAAACATGTTGCTATTGAAACGGATAAATGTTTTGCTATGTATAAAAGAGAATTCAAGAACTTAACATAATTTAAGAATAAACTTTTTCCGTTTAACTATTTGACTTTAAAATTATACATATACATTCCTATATTATTGAAAGAATTTAAAAAAAGAATGTCGAAACGTTCCCAAAACATTAATTCTTTATACTTTTATTATCATAAAATGTTTAACAAGAAATTAGTATATTCGTTTGAATATTTGGCTTGTATTATTTATCAAAGCGTCACTTTATAAAAAAGAAGTTACATCTGCAGATGATAATTCGCACAATTCTGTCATCTTTTCCACTTTAAGCTTTTCGGAATTGAGGTCTTCTACACGATTTCAACTATAATGCAAAAATAGCGTATTGGTTTTGAATAAGATATAAGTTAAGCTTATTTAGGATTATACCTAATTTTTTCGAAATATTTTATATTATATTATATTTTAAATATTTTATATTATGATTAACAATCATAATAATAATATAACAGAACATGTTTTAATCGATGAGAGAGAAGTTTATATCGATATCTTCAAATTTATTTTCCGAAATAATGAATTATTTCTGTCATTAATAATTATTAATTAATAAAAGAGATAGCTATTTATATTATATTCCATAAACTATTGTGCACTTGCATTGTAAAATAATTATATATAAAATATTCAAAATTATTCTAAAACACTCTTTAAAAGTTATTTATTAGATATTTCTTTTGAATATACTTGCTCTTACCTGTTTTCACAAACGCGTTCAATAGATGCTTCAAGTAAACTAAAATTTTAAACACTTGTTAGTAATGTATACAAGGTCATTATTATGAGCAAACATATAAGTACATGCTATACGGATTATATTATATTTATATAATCCACATAACTTTCTGTTTAAATACATCATAACTGTTTTGTATCAAAAAACGATTATTTTTGAATTCACATAAGAAGATAATATTCTTTCTTTTCAGTTACATGTTCTATTTTTTATCGTTTTCAAGTAAAATAAAATGTACGCGACACACCAGAGATTTCTGTAATAATATAATTAATAATAATAATTATATAAAAACTGATAATAAACTAAAATAAATAAGGATTTAAAAATTATTAATTATAATTTAAATAAAATATTTACCTTATATATATATATATATATATATATATATATAAACATTTCAGAAAAAATAATAAAATTCTAAATAATAAAATGGAAAATTCTCAATATTTATTGTGTTTCATGATCAATATGTTACCACCGATGAATATGATATTAATAGAGTTATACCAAACATAATTATCGTTTCTAATGATTCTATTTCTGGCTTGTAACATTAATCTAATAATTGATTGCTTGGTAATACTATTATTTTTATTTTACATTCTGTTCAGATTTATAATAAAAAACAAAAGTCATTTAATATTTATATTTAATATTTATATTTGTATCAAAATATATAATCGGTATTAAATTATTCTTATATTAATCTATTTTTCACAAGACGGTGCATTTATTTCATTGATGATGTTGACCAATTCCTTCACCAGCTCTCTGTCGGTTACATTAATAAAATCATTTTCATTAACACCCATTTTGACTCTATTTGCACCATAGAGCATTTTCCGCTTCTTCGCCGACGCGTGAAACTCTTTGGCATCAGACTCCATGATTTTACGAATGTTATCCTTTGTGATACCAGCTCCAGGCATAATTATGATTTTTCGCGTCTTTTGTAATAACGTTTTTATCAGTCCTAATCCTTCCAGAGCGCTATTTTTCTGTCCCGATGTCAGAATTCTCTGGAAACCGAGATCGGCGAGGATTTGCATCGATTTTATAGGATCGGACGTGAGATCGAAGGCACGGCTAAACGTCATCGGCAAAGGACCAGCGGCGGAAATCATTTTCTCGCATGCGACAGTGTCGATCTCCCAGTCGGAAGTCAATGCGCCAAACACGAATCCGTCCGCGTGATGATCTTTGAGGATCGTCAGATCGTGCAGCATAGCGTCGATTTCTTCACTGGTGTAGACGAAGTCGCCACCGCGAATGCGAATCATGACGTAAAGAGGGATTGTCGCGAAATTCCTTATTTGCTTGATTAGACCTGGACTCGGTGTTAGACCACCTTCCGAGAGAGCTGAGCAAATCTCCAGTCGACTTGCACCACCTTCGACCGCATTCCTCGCTGATTCTAAAGAATCGACGCAGATCTCCATCTGCAAAGTGAGATGGCTAGTTAATGATAAAAATATTTTTTTAATGTACTAACGAATCAATTTTCTTTTAAATATAATTGTGTATTTTTTATATGCGTCTTCTCATTATTTTTTATATATAAAAGTCAAAATAAGAATTATCAAAGAAAAGTTTATGCTTTATATATATTTGATTTTATTTAATATTATAAAAAAAATATATTTCTGAAAATATAAATATATAATTGATTGATATATTCGGAATATAGGCGGCAAAACGTTGTATCATACTCTGACAGACCGATACACGATGAAATTATCGATTGAAGGAAAAAAGAATACCTTTAGAGCCGTAAAACAGGTATGTATCTTATACAGAAAAAAATTAAAATAAAAAAATTTATCGAAGCGAATGTTCGATTGAATTGAATTATCGATTGACTTACCTCGGTTGAACAGCTGCTGCGATTTGGTTGATAATAATATTGCCTTAAATAAGTTGCCAGTTATGTGCTGTATGTTGTCATATTCGGAGCCTTAAACTATTTCATTGCAAATTTGTTATCTCTGATTTCGTTAGTAAACCTGCTTGCACGTTACCGATAACGAAATTGTACGTGTATATATTCGCGCCGAATATCTCGAAACGTGCCGCAATAAAAAATTCTGTTCAAACTCGGATCAGAATCACTGCATCTCAACACATGGCTATGATACTTAAATATGGTTGCCAACATGCTGTCTGTACGTCGAAGCTGTGTAGCGAGTCTCGCCATCTGTATTTTACCGAAAGGAATGTCGTATATATTGCGTAATGATAACGCTATTGTTCATTGATTGGATGCCTGTTTGAACTGTCTGATAATGATATCATCTGTTTATTCGACAGATGAATATATGATAATAATTAATGGAGCACAAAGATGATTTCCAATATTCACTGCAATAATATATAAAATTTTACTGAAAAATTAATCAACAATTATATCTGTAATTATTCCATTCGGCAATCAGATGAGATAATAAAAATTCAATTGCATATGCTGTATGTTAATATATGTTATTATTATTGCTATATATTATATATGCATATTTGTTTCGCCATCATGGATAATACTTTTTTAATTATCACTAATTAACGCACATTTACATCTATAATGTACTTATATAGATTCACAAAAATATATAAAATTCTTATTTATTAAAGAACAGGTTTTTGGATACAAGGTCTATGAAGCGTAATGTAATATTGTATTATACACAACATATATATAATATATAATAAAATAATACCAAGTGCGGCGCATATGTAAATAATAATAATAATAATAATAAAATCAATAAAATAATAATAGTAACAAATATATCAAGCAAACTTTATGAGCGATGACAATAAGATTTTTTAGAATTGAGGGGATAAGACACTTTTAGTAGCGTATTAATTTTTTATATCAAGAAATGATATTTAAATTGTAATTTAAAATCGATTTCGGAGATTACGCACGTAATTAAGAAGAGCGCATTGACTTTCATAATTTAAATCGTAAATTTGCGCTCTTAATTTATGAGCCGATGAACATTGTGACCAAAATGTAATCGTTCACATCTCGTTGATTTATTTATTTAACACACTTTCTAACAAGATTACGATCCTCGAAGAATATTCGTGCACGAAATTGTCTATCCCACATATTTCGTTTGATTGTTTAAACTGTTAAATATACAATTAACGCGTATTCGCACACGGGCCTAGCGTAATATAAAAAAAATGTACAATTTATAATTATCATCGCATTATTTCCCAACCACAAGCGGACCTAGTTTATCGTTTTCGGAAAAAAGTGTCAAGGTGATAAAAATACACATAATATAAATTCACATGAATTTCGAGTAATATTTATCCGGCGTGTTTCCAAGAGAGAAGATAACTCTCCTTCCGCCTAGATCCACCTGTGAATCCGACTAAAACTCAATAGCGATGATCATACAAGGAAAAAGGGAAAGGTGAGAGTTGAGAGACTTGGAAAATCAGAGATCGCCGTTTGAGACCGCGATCGGCGATGGGCTCGTGGAACTGTTGGAATTCGTCGTCGCCCATTTATTCTTGTGTGGATCGACGCCGAAGCCCTCGTCATAGTTTCCCTCGTGTGATGAAGAGCTGCTTGAAGTGCGGGATGCAGTACAACTTGCCGTTGTTCAGCGTGAAGGAGTCCATCCTGTTCGAACACATCACGTCGTGACGATGATTTCGTTACGATAATTTCACATATTCAACATTTTCGTTTAAACATAACGAGTATTAAAAGTTGGATGCGAAAAATAACATATAAAAGTCACCACACTATTCAATATATAATTGTCTTATATTAAACATCGTTAATTAATCGCCAATATTTCTTTATCAAAGAATTGAGAATTTGTTTTGAACAAACACTGGAATTTATTTGCATATTTAATATGAAAAAATAAAAACAACAAAATAGCAAAAAAAAAAAAAAAAATTGTTTTAATTAAGAAAGAACAAAAAAGAAAAAAAACTGAATTATGCTTCTTCTGAAAAAATTCTGCGGACGCTCGTGTGTCTGAGTCTAGAATATTTCAGTGTGGCTGATAAGTATACTACAAATGAGAGTTTATTTGTCTTTTTTTCGTGTTACCTTAGAATGCAATTGCACTGGAGGCACCGGAAACATTGCTTATGGAAGATTTTGTTATTTGTCTCGACCTTTTCCAACGGGTAGACCTTCTTCTGGCAGCTCTCGCACACGTCCGTGCAGTTCGTCTGGATCTCCTACACGAGCGTTACGTCAAAAGAGTGGACGGTATAATTAAAGTTATCCTTATGTGAATACTCCGCGATACAGTCAGATAAAGGGGAAATACATATTTGACAAATATATGATGAAGAAATGTATGAAGGGGTGTTTCTAGAGGGATATGCGGACGTTACGTGAAAAAGAAGAAGTAGAAGAAGAAGAAAAGCCGCGTTGCTTCTCGAATTGAGAAATCTCTCCCTGCTCCTTCTCTCCTCCTCCCGCTCCCACGAAAGAGATTTAGCATCTTCTTTATTTTCCACTTATATGTATTATCGTAATAAATGTTACACGTGAAACAGAACAAAGATATCGTTATACATCGATAAGAAATGATACGTTAACAGACGCAATAAAGTCGTATTAACTTAGTATTATCGCTAACTATGCTACAAATTAGAAGGCCGTTAACGAGAATTAGAACTTGCTAAGAATCGTCACGCGAAATTGTCTCTAACAATAGCTCGATTAATGGAGCGAATCTTTCGCAAATCAAAACCCAGCTTAGCGCTTTTCGCTACAAATCGCTTGACTCCCGCTTTCGTGACTCGAAAGTTATTATTATTGCACAAACAAAAGAAGGAAGACGGAAAATATACGTTGTCGAGAGAACATAGATACATCTTCGAGACAATGTTCTCTCTTCTTTCTACAGCAATTAGATTACATATCTACGAAAATTCGTATAGTTAAAAAGAATCCTTTTCGTTCTCGACTCGACTCGAACTCGAAGAGCGATCGCATTTTACCCTGATATTTTACGAAGTCAAAATCGTGCTTCTCTTTCCTGGAAATATAAAGTGTATACATATATATTGATACACAGGCATTTCGTGTCTCTATATGTCGACGACGTTCTCGTACTTAAATTAGCGCAAAAAATATGTCGAATTTACAGCGAACTTATTGCTTTTTCGTACGATCTTACGATAGTATCAAAAACAATATGACAGAGAAAGAATAACAGTGACAGATATGCAAACGATAGAAAACAAGTGATAAAACTCCACTGATAAAAATGCGTCTCACTCTTAAAAAAAATATATATAATACAATGTAATCTAGATATAAATACAACTAATAGAGAAAGATTGACATTCGCGTTTTGCAAGAAAATAAATACATAATCACAACTTTTTTTATTGCAACAAGTGTAAGAATGCAAATGCGCAAAGTGTATTTCGCGAATATTCCAATCGCTCGGATCAAACTGCGAGAAGAATATATTTTCGTTTCCGTTTGTTTAGCAATCTCCGAAGATAGATCGTTTTGACGGACAGACGGGTATAAAAATCTACTCACTATCGCGCTAAGCTGTAAAAAGATTAGAAATTTGTAAAAGCGATCTCGAAATAGCTACGTTCCCCTAATCAGTTTCTATAGAAAACCTAAAATAGCCGCCCCCGATATGCTTCCTCTGTATATAAATGATAATTCCTCATTCAGGCCCTCATCTCACAATTTGGAAAAGCCACTCGTCATCTCACGCATTTCTTCCTCTTGCGCGCTTTTTTAGACTTTCGCTCTCTCTTTTCGTTCATTTGTCGACGAAAAAACTTGGCACTTATAAAAATCAAAAATTTAGAGCGGTACTTAGTTGTGTGAAGACCGTAACGATGCGAGAAGAAAGTTTTAAATTTGAAATATAAACGAATTAAAAAAATAATAATTAATCGATGTAAAACAAAAATGTAGACTTTAAAATTTTCATCAATTTTATATGATTTTTGTTTACTCACTGTATATTTTTTATAATCAATGATCAATTGATTTATAATATATTCGATTTCGATAAAAATGATTGTGACTTGCAAACTCGCTCGAGTATAGTCGATAAAATTTGGCACTCTGTAAAGTCATTAAAATCGTTCATAATGACTTCTGTCATAATTAAACATTCTAATATAGAAATGATTAATAACATACGTCCGTTTAATTACATTCAAAAATTTGTTTTAAGAGAGTCATGTCGAGTAATGGAAGATTGAATGCGCATCGTTACGAATTTCACTCTTGAAAAGCAAATCCATCTCATGCATTTTACAGAGATCTTGTCATCAACGCATGTAGACACCTTAAAGAAAGAATCTTTGCAAAAAAACAAAGTTAAAAGTCGCGTCACTATATTATATGCGACACAGATGGACGCTTTCTCTTTTTTTCTCTAATTTCATTTCTTTCTCATCATTCGTTTATATATGAAGTAAATTAATAGACAATAAGATTTCTCTCTTTCTTTTTTTCTGTTTTATATATCAGGATAAGTCGAGCGTCTCTTTACATATAAGGAATCGTCGTTTGTTGTCAAATTTTTTTATTCCTTGTACATACAAGTTTTTATTAAAAAAAAAAAAGTAATAATAATAATGAGATCGTTAATTGAGGTATTTCGTGCAACTTTATGTGAAAAACTTTTTATGTGCAAATCAATATATATTATATTTCTCACATGGCTTTTATATTTCTTATGTGACTCAGCACATTATCATCTCGAGTGCTTTACAGCCATCTGCTAATTTTTTTCTCTCTGTTGACGTAATTTTCCATCTCTGATTGGACGAAACGCTCGACAGATCCGACAGTCGTGCAGATTCTCGTAGTACAATAATATATATTAACACGCAACATATGGTACAGTCTATTGGCTAGAGAGATTCACTATATGAACATAACGCTCAGTGTATATGTGTGTTAAAACCATCCCTAAAAAAACGAAAAGATCCTTACAATAATTGAGGATAACCGAACATTATTGCCGTTGCGCGAGATTAAAGAAAAAAAACTGCTTTTCCAAGACGGTTGTCCCAACGACGCATTCCTTCCTTCATCGATTCTTCTCTTCCTCTCTTTCCTTCTTCCATTTAATCCAGGGGTATTTTTCCTCCGTCTCTCTTTCTCCCTTTTACTGCTCCGCGTCACAAAAAGAAGATCACTTGATACTGTTTGCAATTATTTTCTCTCTACGATATCACATACGACACAAGCGGGCAAAAAATCTCGGCCAAAATATCGCATAGGCAGATTAAAAAAAAGAATATAAAGACGATAACGACAAATCAAAAAATAATCACACCGATCATGCTTGATAATAATCAGCAAGGGAGTAAAGGTGGTTAAACCGTCGATGTTCACGCTCGAAATTTTTAAACACATGTATGTACTCACTAAGTTTCACGCCACCGTGTAAATTGATATTTTTGTGAATCTAACGGGCTATTTTTCATTTTTTTTTGTAACGTGGAATTACAATATTGTACCGCCATGCAAACAATAATTTTATATTTTACCGATGAGTGAATTTAAATGCATTTACTTTTCAGATTGCATCAATATTTCATTTGTATAGAAATGTATTTTGACCAAAGAGAGAGATGGTTTAAAAATTTTAAAATAATTTTAAAAACATAAGCAATCAGATAACATATTCACTCAAATAACATATTTAAGATTTATCGTTAATTAAAATGCTATTACTCTAAAATAATAGCACACATTCGTAGTTTTTTCTTAAATTAAAAAAAGACTCTATTATAGCTTAATACGTTCTTATTACGAATATTTGAAACTATAAACAATTAAGTAGCTTAAACGTATTTTGAGTAATATTAAAAAATATAACATTCTCGTCAATATTACAATTTATACAATATATCTTAACTTTAATTGCAATATTATATCGTAGAAAAAAAAAATGAAAAAATAAATTTTCCATGCGATGGAAAGTTATAATTACATGTCTTGTAAAAAATTCTGATAATATATTTACATTCATAGAATTCATTGATTGTACGAAACGGATAAGCAGATTAAATGATCATAAGCAACAATTAATCTTTATCGTAAAATATATATATATATATATATATATACGTCGCCAAAGTAAAGAGTGCAAAAATAAAAATCCTTGCTTTATATATATACAAGACATATAATAAATAAAATAAAATATAAATCAGTCGTGCTTTCAAGCAGTGTTCTTATTGCGTTTGAAACGCTGATTTGCGAGTTCCAATAAAATGCGCTTATTAAAAGCGCGTATCAAAAATACTCTACATATTTTTTGTTCTGAAATTCTGACGCAATATAAACACTGCTCACAATGTAAATTTAAAAGAATACATTTATAATTCCAACATATAAGTTGATAAGCAGGCAGAATGACGACAATTCAAAAAATTCACACCATGCGCATACTTCATGATACCGAGTTGTTCAAAAACGAAAGAGGAATGTTCACTGGGAGAGATATATTTGGTCTTTCAAATTTCTGAACAAACACACACACACACACAATTAGGCGCATATAAGTCAGCCAGAGAAATATCTTACATTAAAAAAGAAAGGATAAAAATGAGTGCTTTTCAAGTTTAATCAATATAGTAGAGAATCAAGACACAAATGACAGATGGATGGACGTGAAATGATGGATGCAGGGTAGATGGCTCAGACTATGAACGACGAATCGCGAATATTGTCTCGAGTATGATATTTGTCGAGGATGTGGGTGAAACGTGTGCGATTATATTTGACGAAGTGCTTCCACAAGTACTTACCACAAATCGATTAACTTTGACCTTCGGTGCGCGCGGAGAATCGTTGCTCTGCGAGCCGAGAGACTCGAAACGAGCTCTCAAACTGCTCGCGGACTCTATGCTGGATTGTTCGCCCGTACCCTGAGCCATTTCCATTTCGGCGATATGGTGATTGTTGACCTTGCCATCGGTCTCCTCCCAGTGCTCGAACTTGGCGCGAAGGGTCTTGGCGCGCGCCGCATTTTGCGCTTGTTTCAAGAATTCGTCCTCAACCTAGACGAGAATTTCGGAAATTATGGGATAATGTAATCATATAATCAGGAGTAAAAGACAGCCTTCCCAAAACGATTAAACCTGAAATCTAGATTTGCTCCGAAAATTTGCACCAATTTCTTGTCGGTGAACAAAATAATCCAGCTCCTTCCATTTTTAGAATATCAGATTTGAATTTATTTAGTAAAATTAGAATGTCAAAAACTTATATAATGCGTAAAAAGAAATTTTGAGAAAAAAGCAGAGAAGATTATAAATTAATATATTTAATAAAATTATATTTAAAGATTATAAATTAATATATTAATATTATAATACGCTTGAATGAATTGAATGAAAAATCCAGTATAAATATCGCATGCATACCTTGTTAGAAGCACGCTCTTTTCACTTTTAGAATATCAGATCTGAATTTATTTAGTAAAATTAGAATGTCGAAAACTTATATAATGTGTAAAAAGAAATTTTGAGAAAAAGCAGAGAAGATTATAAATTAATATATTTAATAAAATTATATTTAAAGATTATAAATTAATATATTAATATTATAATACGTTTGAATGAATTGAATGAAAAATCCAGTATAAATATCCACTTTTAGAATATCAGATCTGAATTTATTTAGTAAAATTAGAATGTCGAAAACTTATATGATGTGTAAAAAGAAATTTTGAGAAAAGAGCAGAAAAGATTATAAATTAATATATTTAATAAAATTATATTTAAAGATTATAAATTAATATATTAATATTATAATACGTTTGAATGAATTGAATGAAAAATCCAATATAAATATCCACTTTTAGAATGTCAGATCTGAATTTATTTAGTAAAATTAGAATGTCGAAAACTTATATGATGTGTAAAAAGAAATTTTGAGAAAAGAGCAGTGAAGATTATAAATTAATATATTTAATAAAATTATATTTAAAGATTATAAATTAATATATTAATATTATAATACGCTTGAATGAATTGAATGAAAAATCCAGTATAAATATCCACTTTTAGAATGTCAGATCTGAATTTATTTAGTAAAATTAGAATGTCGAAAACTTATATGATGTGTAAAAAGAAATTTTGAGAAAAAAGCAGAAAATTATAAATTAATATATTAATATTATAATACGTTTAAATAAATTGAATGAAAAATCCAGTATAAATATCGCATGCATGCATACCTTGTCAGGAGCACGGACGTAGTTGGGATCCTTCTCCTCGGCGCTCTCTTCACCTTCAGACTCTTCGTTTTCTTCTTCCTCATCCTCCTCAGAATCCGACGCCGTCGCCTTGGCGAATTTGTCCTCAGGGGGCGGTGTGAAGCGCTTCAAAGGTTTCGGACCATCCGGCAATTCCTCCTTGCTTGCGTTTTCTTCCATCTGTCGGAAGATGGACAGCATCTTCCTCGCCGTATCTGTGTGCACCACCTCATCCACCCTGTCGTTGGCCCTGACGACGTCGGGATCGCGGTATATCTCGCGATCCGGTGAATCCATCTGTTTCAATAGTTCAAACGATGTTATAATAATGATGACATCAAATTGTTGAACAGCTCGAATCACATTACTTGATTATTTTATCTTCTTATCGAAGACAGTCTCAATCCCTCTCGTTTTCAAGAACTTGACTTTATTAGATTTATTAGATTTAACCAGACTCTCTTACAGTCATTTTTATTATTCCTTTTTCTTCTATCAAAGTTCTTTCTTTTTTTTTAGATTTTTATAAAACAAATCATGTGATTCGATGTTTCTCTATTATTATTGCTCTCGTTCAATGCTTCTATTGCGAATTGTTTAGCAGATATTAAACACATCAATCAAGCGTTATAAAAACATTTAAACAAGATGGGGTACAATTAAAATTGTTAAAAATAACAACGTCCATTTTTAATCTTGTAAAACCTCGTCACAGATAAAAAGTATTTAAAATTTAAAGAAGAGAACTCATGACTGTGTATTGTATTATTATTCCAATGTAAGATAATGATATATGGATGTTTTCTTATGTTTTAGATTAAAGTCTTTCATTTTCGCAGGTGTCTATTTCTTGATAAAAGCATAGATTTTTAATTAATAAATGCCTCGCCAAATTTTCATAAAACATTTTTTTATAAAAGAGAATATTTCCTCTTGACGTCTGCAAAAGGTAAATAAATGCAGGAAATAATAGCGTTACAATTATATAAAATCTATAAGCACGGTGTATTTAATGAAATACAATTAACTCCAAGATTTATATTTAATTAAAATAAGAAAGTAATAATAATTATATTATAAAAATAATTGATATCTTTTTACTCAGAAAAAGATGTCAATTAGCTGAACTTATACATATATTTGAATATATTTTAATCTGTATTAATCTTGTTCATTAAGTTTGTGCATGCAATTCTTGCATACTAATTACACATTATTATTTTCACTCAAAAACTAGTTTCAGTTTTTCTAGAAATTTATCAAATAATTATTATTAAAATTATTGTAGGTTGTGGGATATATTTATTAATTTACATGCAAAAATAATTTTTTAGTAGAAAAATTATATGATAAAGTGACAAGAACAGATAATTGCGAGGAACATATTTCGTATATTTTTTTATCGCACGATAATTTTGAATGGAATATTTAGACTTGTGATGCAGACACACACACACACACACACACACATATTGTACACATATACGCACGCACACAAATATATACTTCGTTGGAAAGGATCTCAGGTAAGCTGAAAATCGACGACCAAAATGTTCTTTTTTACGTGCTGTATCCGACATGAGTCAGCTCTAAAGGTTTTAAGCGTGGGTGGTACGACTATAAATCTCATGTAGAAACTACTACAAATCTTATTTGATCCAAAATTATTTTATAAAAAGACAAATGTATAAATATAAGAATAGTTATAAACATAAATAAACCATAGTTGTCTATATGATAAAGTTGGAAAAATAATATAAAAAAACGACAAATTATATAATTGTTTAAATAATATCTTCGAAAAACTAAAAAGCATAATTTATGTATATATATATATATATGTTGATACAATGTTTAAAATAATATTACCCATCGCGCACAAACAAAAGTTTTGAGAAACGGCAATGAATGTTTCTAAAAAAAAATATCTGATTGCATAAGAAAAAGAATCGTATAAGATACATAAATAACTAAAAATTCACATTCTTTGAAACCTCACAACCAGAATACCGTAATATCAATAAGAGCTCCTATTATACAAAATAGGGTCCCTTTTTTACGAAAGTTCTCTCCGACAAACCTGGACTCATTTGTACCTGAACCCAGCAGGTCAGGTAGAAGCTGAAAATCCGATTCTACATTATGCGATCGAAGAGTGTGACAATTTGAAAGGGACCACTCTTGTTTCTCAGTTCAGGTCTGTTCAGGATTATCGACCGAAATCGTCGGCTTAATCGAGCAAAAGAGTTGCGGGCCGCTTCAAGGTTGACGACGACGAATTGACAGGTTCAACAGCAGTACCCGCACTATGCGGAGCGGTCAATTGTCGTGTCACTTATTGCGACAATCCGACTAATTTACTCTTCTCGCTTTCGTTTACGTCGACGAATTTGCTCTTCAGCAAAAAAATATCGAAGTGCGTGAGTGCAGCCGTTTCTCTTGAGAGAGAAGCGACACTCTTGAGGGAGCAGCGAGAGAGAACTTGTTAAAATAAATATGTTACAGTTGGGAGGAAATAATTAAAGTAATTAGAGTTGAAATAGATAGATCACGTAATATGAGTGATTCATCTCATATGATTATGGTGAAAAAAAAAAAAAATAAGAAAACTGAGACTGCATGCTTCGATTATCGTCGTATTATCAATTAATCTATCTTAAACATTGCGAAAAAAATACAACTGTGGAAACTCTAAATTATCTTATCAACGGTCGCGTTAAATTCGAGTTAACTCCAGAGAGGACTTTTAGAGTCGAAAGCGAGAGGAAATGGGAAATCAATAATTGTCGCACGGTGTTTTTATTGAATTAGGCGAGAGACCTATGGTGTTTATCGTATTTAGTCTGGAATTAAGGAAATTCCCGTCACATAAAGTTAGAAACACACATGAACGAATTATTTCACCGTGTCTTAATTCAAAATTATAAATACTTGCAAACACGAATTATAATTATTATATAGTAATTATTATTAATAAGAAGAGAGAATATAAGAAAGCAAAAATATATAATATAAGCAATGAAATCGCAAATAAGGAGTAGGTGTATTCTCGAAAAAAAAAAAAAAAAAAAAAAAAAAAATTTATCTGTTTCCTACGCGCTTTTAAAGAATCTAATTTGGTTAATTAACACAGAAGTCTGTGCTTTTTAATTAGGGTGGGGCGAAGGCAGCGTTTTGATACACTGATTCTTGGCCGGATTTCATATTAAGATTTTATATTGGAATAATGGAGCGGCGGAGAGAGAGAGAGAGAAGCTACGGGAGCGTACTTCCAGCGGAATTCCATAAAATCACCAGTCCAGAAAGGATATTTGATCACACGGTATCCTTCAAGCGGCAAATCAAGCCGCGACGAGAGAGAAAGAGAGAGATTCCGCCCCGCAAAAGCGACGTCCGTTTCTTCGAAGATTACCATCAACGGAAACGCACTTACGGTCGCGCGACGCGAGGCCAGAAAAAGATCTCGATTGTACGTTGAAAAGTAATTAAAAACAATCAACAATTCGATGGGAACACACGGTTGCGCGGTTACACGCGTATTAATGATTCTCTCTAAATATGGTAATTGAAACTTTCATATCGGAGTTTCTCGCGCAATTTTCACCTCTTCTGCAAACGCGAGATGTATCCACTCGCGATATAGAACGATCTACTTCCAAAATTTTGTTGAAAAGATCCGGAGTACTGGAATCCAATTTATATTTTATCTACAGAGCTCGAATGCACAGGGCAGTTAATTAAATAGATTCAGTCTAAATTTGTTTTATTTAAAAAAAATTGAATACTTTTCAATTTAATTATCAGAGAATATCCAGCACAGCAAACACACAGAAGCACCAAAATAATCATCAATTAATGAAATAACTCTGGAATATGAAATCACGATCACATAAGCCGGAGAATAAACCCGAGTCGATCGCGCTCGCTATTAATCGGAGCAAATTTGATTACTTGTCAAACTGTCAACTAGAAACTTCAACCGCGTCACTTTTTCGAAGCGAGAAGAATCGCGGATCCGCGAGCGGAGAGAAATCTCCGAAGAGAGCGCATACCTTGCGTATACCTGCGGCGAGCAGGTATACTTTCGACAATCCGAGCAATTACGAAATGCCGACTTGGCCGCGTTCGCTACGTGGGGGAAAAATCGCGATAATTACCTTTCCACAATATTTAATGACGCTTCCTCGGCGAGCGGATGAAGACTAAAGCGTCGTCGCTCAAACCGTCTGCCACCTTGGACGCGCTCTCGAGGGAGACTCTCTTTCTCCGGCTCGTGAGAAGACCGTCGCGACAGCCGGTCGCCGGTTGCTATGCCGTTCACATGAGGAGGAACACGGCGGTGTGTACTTCTCCCCTACGGGTGTGTGAGTTACTGCGATGATGGGGGCTTCGTATCTCGCGCGCCCTCCTTCTGTCGGGTCTCTGGACCCGCCGCGAGTTCCCGGTCTGTTCGTTGCCCGTTTGCTCTTCACGAAGAGAAGGATGTAGGAATACTAACGGTAAAAGTATGGTTGTTGCTGCTGCTGCTGCTGCTGCTGTTGCAGCGCTGACCACTTCTGGGGGGTTCAAGGACAGCCCGCCGGTTGGTGTTGGAGCGTCGACTTTGCACTTGTGTGAGTCGCGACGCATCGCCGGACCCTTCATACAGGGGGCCTTTTATTATGAGCGAGTATACAGAGCTCTCGTTATCGCGTTTCGATAATTATTATCGATAGACACGCATTCCACCAGCGTAGGTATATTGAGGAAAAAATGAGAGCTGGGGGTTTCTGGGAGTTGCTGATTTTTCGGGTGTACGAGATAAACGAGATGTTTCGGGTTGCATTCTTTTGAGAGATAGTAATTATCGGAATTGAAATATTTACTAAATAAAATATTTCTTCCTCGAAATATTATGTTATTTTTAAAAGAAAGACGAAGAATTTTACATAACACAATATTTTTGCAGAAGACTCTTATTCTGAATTGTATTAAAATTATTATCGATAGACACACATTCTATCAGTGATAGGTATATTGAGGAGAGAAAGAGAGCTGGGGGTTTTTGGGAGTTGTTGATTTTTCGGGTGTACGAGATAAACGAGATGTTTCAGGCTGCATTCTTTTGAGAGATAGTAATTATCGGAATTGAAATATTTACTAAATAAAATATTTCTTCCTCGAAATATTATGTTATTTCTAAAAGAAAGACAAAGAATTTTACATAACACAATATTTTTGCAGAAGACTCTTATTTTGAATTGTATTAAAAAAATATAGAGAAATTTTATTTAGAAGAAGTTCATCATAGCTATTGTTTCTTATATGATTGGGACTAATTTCCTATTTTTTAGAAAGACCCTTTTTTAAATTATACGTATACAGACTGTTTTCAATCTTTGTCTAATAATAATAAACTCTTTGACGAATTTGGAATCAATATCTCATTGCGAAATAATTTTGGGCAATTTTGTTAAGTAACATGAGTTATTTAATGCAAGGAGTGTCAGGGAAAATAACAAAACCACGTTAATATTAAACTAACAATAAAAATAAAATATTAAAACATATTTGCAGATGATTAAAAAAAAAGTTTGATGCAATATTTTATGATGTGCGCGATTTAGTCTCGTATCGCTAATATCGATATAAATTTCAACATATCTTTACATATATAGCCGCTTTATCGATAATCGAAGATTTTATCAGTGAATAATAACGTCATTGCATGAGCAATAACGTGCTGTATGTGAAATACGATATAAAAATAAATTAATACGAAAGCTAATATAGTATCAGAAGAAAGGAAAAATACTGAAAGCATTATCCCTAACGTAATAATTTTATACAATTTTTTTTCTACATCAGTTACTTGATTAAGTGAATATTTTATTAGTTTCTATATATTTTTCTTCTAATTCGATAGAAAGTCTTTTTTAATAGCGAAAGTCGTATTCTATCGAGTATGTAATGCGATACATTATACGATTACTTAATTAGTTAACACGTACACGTATTTGTTAGATGAAATCACACAAAAGCGTGAGTCAATCAACGACAACAAAGTCAAAGGATCGAACCTTGACTTGACCGTCGCGAGGAGGCGTGATGCGAAACTGCTTTCGCTGTTTCTCCGGTTCCCTGTAGGTCTCGAAGAATTTAAACTTGTTCGAAATTTCCGACGTTTCTACGTGAACCTCCTCGGTCGCATCCGAACTGCGTACCACATCGTCTGAGACTTGACGACCCATGAACGCCTTTTTTCGCAGATATTTCGAAAATTAACATTACTATACGCGATGACACTTGCCTATTTCGCGCAAATGTTCTTATGTTTGATATCTCTTGTTCAAAAGCGAGATATGTACGTTTGTCTCGAGTAAAGTATTTTTCTTGATGCAACTTTGCTTTGAATATTAAATTGAGCGACGTAATATCGGATAATATAAATAAATAATATAATATGTAATAATAGCTAATAATAAAGAGAATTTTTAGAGTCGCTTACTTGGAGAAATTTAAGTATCTGAAAAATATTTTTTAAACAAATATATACTTAAAGAAAATGTCTTAATCTTTTAATGACTGAAAAATTAATATTTCTAAAATTAAAAATAAATTATATAAATTTTATTATTCAAATATGTAGAACTTGTTCAAACTACTCGTAATTTTAGCAGACAATCAATGTCTGAAAGATTTGAAAGACGAATCGTAGAAACGACTTAAATCGAATAATAAATAAATAAAAAATTGAACTTACGTCTCGTGCACGTCGTGGATTTTCGGTTGGTGTCTTCGGATGCACTGGCGTTACCGGACGTCCTATTTTCGCTGCAGAGGCATCCAGTTCCAAAAAGAGCGATCGCGATTTCCTGCTGATACCTGTGACCAACATAGATTACTATAAATCAATCATATGCTTATAAACAGTTAATTAGCGTCGTCGATACTTTCCCTCTGTGCATTTTGACAACTTGTAATTACTTGTCTCTATCTTCGGAACAGAAAAATAAATCTCACAGAAACCGATGAATATTAATATGACCTCTTAACACAGTCTTCTATTCTATATATAGAGAGTTTTTGCACCGAATCTTTCCCATTTATTATATTATAAGCAATATTAGTTACTTTCTTTCAAGCTTTACTCCTAATTCTTGACAACAGCGTACATCTGATTAAAATGTATGTCATTAAAATACAAATATTAATATTTTCTATTCCAGACATCACCTCGTTACATTTATTCATTCGTAATTACCGATAATTTAATTAATTTTAAAACGAATACAAACAACGTTAATATTTCTTTTTATATTTTTTTACAGCAAATAGATTTTTATTATACGTATTTTCAATTATCCCATAAATCTTGTACACTTTTTATGTTCATTATATAGTTAGACAGTATTTTCGATTAAATATTTCTTCGAGCTCTTTTGTGATATACATATTAATATCTCCGTTTGTATTATATTATATATAATAGCTTTCAATTCGCAAGTCATTTAATTAGTAAAAATATGAATTCGTACCTGCTGCGATTACTTCTTCGTCAGCTTTCTCCGGTTTTGGTTTATTACTATCGATTTCGTCGTCCGAAGCTGCGATTGGCTCGCCTCGTTCAAATCTCTCTTTGATAGAACGAGCGTGGGCAGTCGAGTGCTGGATCTCCTCCGCCGCATTTATCTTCGTGACGCGATCATTTCCGGCTACTGCCTGCTGATACATTTCCTTCATCTTACCCTGTTTTCCCTGTAAAGAGCAGAGGAAGAGAGACAATATATTATAATAGCGAAATTATATTGCAATATTAAAACAAATAAATAATGTACTTTAAATCCCTTATAAAATAGCAAGTTTCTCCTTTTCCTTCAAAGTAATTATAACTTATTAATTTTTTTCCAATTGTTTTTATAGGGATAATTAATTACCATGAACAATCGCGAGCGGATTCCTGCGATTTCTTCCTTCCTAGCTTCGCGCTGAATCTCGCGCCTTCCCTGCTGACTGGTGGATTCCCAACGATTCTTCATGTCATCCATCTTCGAGAAACTGATCGGTCGTTCGCGCGTGGTACGTTTTGCCTTCACAATCTCGGTTTCCACTTCTGAAAAATCATGAATAACAAATTAATACAATTGCAATGAAATGCGACGGGGCATGTGCGAGAATAACAAATTGATCGGAGAAGAAGTAAAAGATTTGACATTTAAATCGAGAGAAATTGACGTTCCTGCCAAATCCAATGGATTTGTTAATGCCAAGTAAAAGTGCCCTGTTATTTATCTCACCTTCGGTCTCTTCCGTCTCGACGTCGTCTTCGCTTTCGCTCGACTCCTCGTAGGGTATCCCATTGAGAGATTCGTCCGCCACGCCGATATCCATGCCTTTCGCCTGGAATCTGCATGAGAAGACATGCAAGGCGGTTACGGATATTCCGATTACGCTTGTAGTATGTTCTGTCGCTGTGTGTTTTCTCGAGTCTCAAGTTACGAAAAGAAAACCGCTGACTGCTGAATACCGCGAAAATACCGGTTGTGTCGTACGCCAAGTAGATTAATGAGATTTTCAACGGTGAGATTTATATTCGATTATATATAGGTGCGTCACAATTATCATAATGAAAATCTTAGAATCTCTCGCAATGCGTTTCTACTTTCATTACTGATTTGCTAATGAAAAATTCTTTCTTGCGATCATCATATCCAATTAAGAGTGTAATAATATCATTATAATATTTTTAATTTAATTTTTTAGCAAAAATAAATTTTAATTATATTTATCAATTCTTTGGCAGCGTTCTTGGATATTATTTTAATCCTTTACATAAAAACAAATATGATAGAAATTACAGACTCATCATTACACATTCTACGGAAATGAATATCATGTTAAGATATCGTAGTTTTAAATAGTGTCGTATATGAAAGAGAGATATGATTTCCATTATCAGTTAATATACTCAGATATAATGAGAAATTCTACTCTGCGTATATATTATAAACAGATGGATTTTTAATCAGCGGTTTTGCACCACAAAAAAATGTATTATTGATTGCTTACTTGGCCAGTTTACTGAGGATGCTGGGTGATCTCTTGACGGCGATCTGCGACGGCGATCTCTCAATTTCATTAGGCGTTCTCTGTGCTAGCTTTCTCGAAGACTTGGAAGCGCGATTTGACGTTTAAGCTTGAGAGCTCCTCGAGTCCTAGGTCGGGTTTGTCGGAAGCTGAAAAATTCAGAGAAGAGATCTCTCTTTATATTTCACTCCCAGTGCTTCCGCTTCTGTTTAAACATTTAGACACTCTCTCTTCTCGATGGTGAATTTGTTAGATCGCCACTCGAGAACAGCAATTTGCGAAAAAGAAAACAAAATTGCACACGCGATGAAAAGTTTTAAAAAGTGTCCGAGATGAAAGAAAATATTGTTAAAAGTGCTGGTGTTAAAGAGAAAGAGGCGATTTGATATCATTACATTATGTAGATCACGTTACGACAAATTTTTTATTTTCTCGAGGATTTTCTCGCCACTTACTTGCTGAGATTCCACTCGTTTCTTGCGAACTATTAGTAATATCGTACATAATATAATTTTGATGAAAAAATGACTGTATTAATTTTTGTTATTTCACTTCCTGATGATACCTGGGCTACGATACATATTTAGTAATAAATATTTTAAAGAATCTTGTCAACTATGTAAAATAAAAGTAATATAGACAATAAAAAATCTGCACCAGATAATTTTGCACGCAAGTTGAAAGCGTTAATAGCGTTATTAACCGAATAATATTGATCACTTCACTATTTCATGCAAAAAACGAGATAATTAATTTCACTGTTGAGAGTAGAAAATTAGTTTTTTCCTAATTATGTAAAATATACTGGGAAATGTCGCCCCTCGTTTTCGGAACGAATTTGCATCCCCCGTTGTATATTAATCGACACGCTGATGCGAGAGACTCGATTTCAGATACACAGATAAGTCTTCCATTCGACAGGGCCGAATCAATGGTTAGATAAGCCACTCGCCAAAAGGGACAACGTTAGGAGCAATCTCCAGATTGACGTTCCACACACACATACATACACGCAAGTCGAATATTGTTACCTCTGAACCACATCGGGCGGCAACTCTTTCGGCTCGTTCTCCCGTATGATCAGCTCCGGCTTTCGAGGTCGCACTGCGGAGTTCACAAGACAAACTCTTTGTCGCATTAACGATACCACTCATTCTCTCTCGGTGCGCGCGTGCACGCATGTAATTATACAGGTCGGGCTAGAGGGAGAAGAGAAAAGAGGACTCTGCGATGTTAGCCTCTCCGCTAACAGCGTATAACAAAGTATGGATCCGCGACGACTCGGTGTTCTTGGTATGTTTCCCTCCTCCCTTTTCAAGTTATGCCAGCAATTAAGACAGCATTATGCTACATCTAGATTCCCTTATATACACCACTCTGTCTTTGTTAGACGTCTTCGTACAACTTCCTTTCTGTTATCTCTGCATCAAGAATGCAGCCTTGTTTCCGATTGTCTTTATGTTCTACATACTCATTTTTTTTTCTTTTTAACGCGTACCTTGTTATCGGGAAAGAAGAAACGCGGCATAAGTTGGTACACAAAATTACAAAAACCTGGCTGGGATTAATCGAGCGCCCCGGCTCAATCATTAGAGCGAGAAGAAATTTACGAGCACTGCGAGAACCAACTTTGGATCTCTTCCAATTTTACGTTCCTTTAATACATTTACGCGCGCAAAGTTCTCCCGAAGCCCTGCGACGACGAGATCGACATTGATCGTTAAGTATTCCGCGTTAAGATTGAACGTGTAATATTCCGCGAGAGAGCGATCCGTTTAAGCGGATTAGCGGCTTAACGGCTTAAGAAAAGGAAAGAAATAGCTTATCCGCGCTACATATCTGGCCGAGAGACACAGCAATCATCTTACCGGGTTGTTCGGACTCCTCGACCGGTTTCGGTTGGAAGAGCTCCTTGAAGTGGGGCTTACAGTAGAGCGTGCTCTCGTGGCTCTCGTAATTGTCCACGTTGAGCTGTTTGCCGCACTGCACGCACCGGAAGCAATTCTTGTGCCAGACCAGACCCTCGGCCTTTGTCTGCTCCATTTGAAACACGACCTTGCCGCAGCTGCGACAATTCGTATTCGCCTCGCCACCCGGACCCACCTGCAACGCGTTCAAAATTCATTAGCTCCTTTTCGCGGCTTTCGCTCTCTTCAGCCGCCTCTTTAGAAGAACCGAGCGGCAGGTGATTTTCTCTAGCACCGTCGCTCTCGAAGGTGTGTGCCGAGAGTTTAACAAATTGCGTCCGGAAGGTGATAAGTTCGATGTAATTTGTGTATACGTATAAAGATGAAAAATTCGTAATTTTTTTCTTATTTTTGTACTACGCTTGTAGAAGTTGCTTATATAAAAATGATATGGTTTTTCGGAGTTAAATAATATGAGTAATGGGAAGAGAGACTTACGGCATTTAGTTGCTGTTGCACTTTTGCTGCATCAACCGAACGTACGTGCAAAACTGTCTTCTTGGTGAGAGCATCGAATTTGTTGAAGCTTGATTTCTGTAAAGAAAAGTTTGCCTTGTCACAAAGTAGATACTAAAAATCTGAAAGTTAAAAGAGAAAGGGAAAAGAAAGAAAATGGAGAAAAAAGTTTTGCAAATAAACATTTCGTCCTCTTCTAATATTATTATGGAGCAGGAAAATTTTATCATCCCCAACCCTTTGCTCTATTTTCAAAATAAGAATGCAAAGAAAATAGATTGGAAAGAACAAAAGCAAATTCAAAAAATCTTATTGTACGGAAATGGAAATTATACGTGCAAAATTATCAAAACTTATTCGGACCCAAGTTTAAGATGTTTTATTAAAAGAACAATTTGTACCAGAGAGAGCTAATATTGATTATACACAATTATTACAATATGTATTATAATATTTTCATAACCATAAACTGCAATTCAACTTGCAATTTTCGATCTCCACAAAAGAGTAATATCGATTTTCCAAGAAGATCGTACAAAGGTCTGAGAAAGCAGAAAAATCAATCGCAAGCTAAGAAAGCGAAGCATATATTTCTCTCTTGAAGAAGAGACGGCAAAAGCAATGAAAAATGAACTCTGGATCAAGTGAAATATCAGACCTCTGTACGAATCGACTTGATCGTGCTTCTCTCTCTCTCGTCAAAGTCTTTCTTACCTCGAATTTCGGCCTCTCGCATGCACGATCCTTGTCCTTACCCTCGCTCGTTAAGCTTGCCAAACTACAGTAGGAAGCCCTCTGTCCCCCGAGGTCGGTTTCAATGATTGTCAATTTAGGGTTTCGCATGCCGGGAAGAGGTAGACGTCGAGAAGAACAAAGAGAAGAAACGGAGGCCGCGGGTTAGTGAAACGGTGACGTAAAAACGAACAACAGACGGAATACGGTACTCGAGTACTTATTACGGGATGCAGCAGTTAGCGATACTCGCGCCATTATCCACGGTTATGGCGTCGCCGACGACGCGACCGGAAATTTTAAAATCATAAGTTGCAGGTAGATAGGGAGAGAGAGAGAGAGATCCCTCACGCGGCTGAGAATAAGTATACACAATATATGCGTCGAAGGCGGAGACGACGCTTGAGTCTTCGCTAATATTTACGTCCGAGAATATTTATTTTTTTTCTAAGCATACATTCTGTGCGCTCAATAAAAAATACACACGTCCTTGAAGCGAGCGAGGGAGAAGGCGATCTTGCGCGAAAGGATATTTGCTCGCAGCAATGTGTAGACACTACGGTCTTTCTCTATACTTTGTGTCTCGAGGCTTTAATTATTCACGTACGATTTTTCTTCTCTTTTGAAAAATTAATTTTTTCTTTTCATTTTGAATTTTAATATCCACGAGAAGAGACTTTTCTCCCTCGTTATTTGCGCGTGAGAGGTGTCTTGAGATCGCCTCGAGCGAAGCTTTGCCAACTGCTGCATCGGACGGACAAAGGGAGAGGGTCGAACAAAACGAACGACAAAGGACAACATTGGAAGTAGCACGAAATTTTATCCGCGTTGAATCGCGCGCCACGAGCTCATACACACTTCATCTCGAATTGGCTTTGCTTTCGGCGCCGTCACGCCTATCAGCCGCATCAGTAGGCTTTCTTCGGCAAAGCAGATACGATCGTGAACGTTTAATGGCTTGGCATTACCGTTAACACGATATATTTCTATACGGCGCATATAGAATCATAAAATCAAATTATATCGAATAATGCCTTCCTTTAATTGGCATAGAAAGGATTTTAATCAAACGTCTCTCATCAGTAGCACGATTTGCAGATAAGACCGAAGGCTCGTTAGGATCACGTTACGATAAAAGTTAATAGATAAGACAAGAATATTGCATTTTAAATTACTATGATTTATCTAAATAATTCATTATTATGATTCTCGATATTTATTCTTTGCACACATAATTATTATTATTGATTACTCGTGGCTCTATCTTTTTATTTGCTTTATCTTTCGAGGCAACCGCGTTAATTTGTCTCGATTTGGTAATTAGAATAAAAATTCTAGCGACTATGCGACACATTTAGCAGCATTGCGGTCTCGATGCGTCAATTCTCACCGGTTGACCCGCTTTTCTCCCGCTGTCTTTTCCATATTCGGATCGGAAAACGTAAAATTTTGATAGGTGTACGCGTGGTCCCGTCGACGTTTCCGGGAGCGAAATCGTGCACCGAAAACCAGACGATATCGGAGGGTGAAAAAAAAACTCGCGATCGCCATCCGGAGCTCACATTTCCACGCAATCGGCTGAAGTAGGGCAACTGAGTAGTGGGTTATTATCAAGTCGGACCCTTCCATAAATGGAGAGACGGCATTCGCGGCGCGATGGAATGAAACTACTCCGACATGCGAGTTCTCGGAACACTGTACTTGACCGAGTACTTATTCAAGGAGAGAACTCGTATTACCGAAATTTTCTTCACAGGTCGCTTTCCGGCGAGAAATTTGCGTAAGAAATTTCCTAAAGGAATTATAAAGTTAAATCAAAGTTAAATCTTCTGAACCGTGTAATCTCGACTCATCGAGTTCGAAAAATTTTATTAATTAATCAAATGCCGTTAAGGTAATAAACTTTCAGATTTATGTCAACAGCGAGAATAAATTATTAATCGTTTGCTTGAACGCTCCTTGCATCAGAGTTGATGAAGGATTTCAAACACCGAAAAATTAATCCGCACTTTCACGGAAATGATCGCGAAACATTATAAATCGACGTCTCGAACGCAGCGTTTCTATTTTTTCAATCGTGATTTGATTATTTGCGATCGATGCGAACGCGGCAAATAATAATCGATGGCCTTCAAGTACCGGATAGGATAAGACAATTACACGCCCATCGTTTTCTACACGTAGATCGTTACTCTTGGATATAGAAATTGCCGATCGCGAGCCACGATAAAGGCTACACAGTTTCGATAGAACGATAGTTTGCTCTATTGTTGCTCGGCCGACTCCGATGTTGTCCGTGTCACTTACAAAAGATTACTTACGAGGGCCTTAACCGACACTCCGGCGAAGACGGGCGCGTCTTTGGTGAAGCTCGAGTAACCCTGCTCGCATAATCTCAGATCACCCATCGACCTCGCTTTCTACGATTGAGCGGGAGAGCGTCAACGAGAATACAAATTAGCGATGAACCGTTTCGAGAGACGCGAGTTCTGTGAAATATCGATCGCAAGTTAATGGATCGTCCTATTAGAGACGCGTGACGAAAAGTTTCTCGAAGTGCGATGAAGACACTTCACGTGCTGCGTCTAACATTTTTCATTTAATATACAAATTTTTT
Source organism: Nylanderia fulva (assembly GCF_048542155.1). Classification (NCBI taxonomy): domain Eukaryota; kingdom Metazoa; phylum Arthropoda; class Insecta; order Hymenoptera; family Formicidae; genus Nylanderia; species Nylanderia fulva. Next base: position 5,121,950 of record NW_028190916.1, read on the forward strand.
ATTTTATAATACTCTTTGCTATCTATAGGTTTTTACTTGTACAATAAATATCGTTTGCATAAAATTAACAAGATTTTGTTGTTGAAGAAGAAAAAATATGATTTTTCCCAGAAAAAAATTACAATGCAATTATATTAACGTTTCATGTCACAGAACTCACGCTCTAAATGCGATTAGTATATCATTAAAATATTTATATTATTTGTTTAGAATTTGAATAATCGGCCACGTTATGAAGCAAATATCGAAAGTGGCTCATGCAGTAACGAAGGTTAGATAATGCATTTCTCATTCCTGTCTCGTACATATCATGACAAAGACTAATTTGCGACATCGTTAATAAGCATTCGCATGCTTGCACAAATTCTGTCTATGCGACGCGAATCAATCTCTTATTACTCTGTCACTAAGCAATTGCAAGTAAATTATATATTTACTCTACGAATAAAAAAATTATTAAGCGAAGAATGAAAATTTAAATGAATGAAGACATTCTATTTCTCAAGAAAATTGTCACAAAAATTTAAAAATCTTATTGTTAAAATCTATTTTAAAAAATAAATAAAAATACTATTCTATTCCTTTTTTTATATTAAAAAAGAATTTGTAAAAATTTTTAATTTGAATCAAAACACTTTTGTTTCTTTTACAACACTGTTTTTGCCTATAACGAGCAAGACAAAACGAACACGTATATCATTCGATGCATATTTGAATGTATTATAAGTAAGATGTATATACAAACCTCCTCGGTTTCCATCGCGTGACTTGTTTTCCCAAAAGCTGCCTGATCGCCGTCGCTCATGTTCGAGATGTCGCCAAAACTGCGACACTGTTAGTGACAAAATATATCTGACAAATGTATCGGCTATTTATTAACGAAGCAATTAAATTTGCGGCGAAAGCGTACGAAATGATTCGATCTTATCGTTAGAAAGAGAAACGAGGCGCTTCCTATATATCTTATAGGAAAAAAAAATACGATTTTTTTCCTCACGTGTTTCTCTGCAAATTTGAACACATACATAATAAGTCACTTACTAGTTGCTTGATGGACACGCCGGTCGCGATTCGTTCCCTGCACAGCTTCTCCTGATCGCTTCGGCTCGTCTCCGAGACATAGTTCTGTGTCTGCATGCGCAAAAAGAAGAAGAACAAAATGCAGGCGCGAGTCGATGAGGGTATGCATGCGTATTAAGTGTTTTTGCGCGCAATCTCGCGCCGTGAAACACAATTATTACGCGCGGAATATGCATTTCGCATATATAATAATTATATGTTGATACCAATCGTCACATCTCTCGGACGATTTGTTCCGTTTCACCGACACAACAGGAAACTATTACTTTCTTTTTCGTAAAAAGCGACTTTATGAAACGTGCTCGGTCACGTCGGCTCATTACTTACTCTCGTTACTCTTGCTCGCGTAAAAGCACGCGATTCCCGAAAGTGATGACATAATTTCTTCGACGCCTTTAATCAAATGTCACGCAAAAAAAAAAAAAAATTACTTTCAGTCGTTCAAACGTCACAGCCGAGCTAATTATTATATTTAGAGCTATGCCTGTCATTGTTTCCGCGATCGTAATCTAGTGGATCGCGAGATGAGAACTCACATCTCAATCTCGTGCCACGCGTTGATTCGTTTGCAGGAAATTGTGAGGTCAGAAAATAGCATGAAACGCGTGAAATGCGTCATTGGAGAACAGCTGTATCATGAGAGAAACGAGAAGAAAGAGAGAACACGGACGAATTCTAAGAAATTGACTTTCCCTGTTTGCGAAAATTTGAATATACGAAAGTGCATATACGATATAGTTTGGAAACGTTCCATCTATATATAATCATTCGATAATTAATTTTTCACAGGTATAGAACGTTAATTGTTAATAAAATTGGATTAGATTCCCGTACAAATGAAGGATTGAATTAATAATATCTTGACTATTTTACTAATTATTAGTTTGCGGTTAGTTTACGGACAATATGGACTTTATATAGCGTAACTTACCAGTGACTTAACATTGACATTCGACAAATCGTCCTCGTCGGAGAAATCGATCATCTCTGAATGCGATCGTCGAGTACCCGTATGCATGCTTGCGTCTTGTAAGCTACAGTTCTGATGAAAAAAAAGAAACACAAACACACTGAGCATGCAACAGATGAGAGATTAATAAGCTGCGTCTAAGCTAATTTGCATCGAGCCATTAGTCGTGTATGAAATATCAAACGGCAAGAATAATTATTATATGCTGCATTAATTTTATTGATGATATTTTTTTAGAATTAGAATTTCATTAAGCAGAAAAATACTTAATTTCTCTTTGATTTTTTAAATTTTAATTACGAACAAAATGTATTCTTTATATTCTCGATAAAAATTTCAAGAGCAACTAATATATTGAAAGCAATGCACTTGCGATAATAAATTTATCATACTTTACTACTTAGAAATGCAAATAATGTCTGCAATTTTATCAGCACAGTATATAATTGAATTGATATTATGCAAGAGAAAGCTTACTCGCAAATAAAAGAAAATTTATACGAACAATTAAATTAGCCACACAAAACATTCTCTCGGCACATTCTAAAACATAATTTATACTCACGCAAGATACATCCCACGATACTGTTAATTGGCATAATTAAGGGATAAGATTCGCATGACACGATTATTATGAATACTTGTTTAAAATCGTTACTGAATTGTTTCTATTCTGCAGTTATAAGTTTGCTTTATGAGTCAAGACATAAATATAGTAAGAGTCATATATAATGAAACATACAGAGTCACAATAAAATTTTTAAATATTTCCTCTGTAATTGATGACGAATCGTTTAGCCACTCGTAATGTATTCAAATCTCGCTGAGTCAATCGGATTTTTGTATCATATCAATATCAATTCGTTTTTCTCTTTCATGGACATGTCATGAAGGATGATTCGCGGAACGGAAGTAAAAGCTTGCTTCGCAGCAAAGCCTGCAAAGGGAAACGTCGCAATCTCGATCGATATCGTTCGCCGCTCCACTTAATCAGCGTTTCGATCGGATCGCGTATACTCATGTATCGGATCTTCGATGCCAGAAGAGGAACGCGATCAGGCTAAAATAGAACACTCGCTCCGCAATCTGTGCCGACGAAGTCCGGAAAATACGCCGGCGCGGCGTATGTATGCAGATGAGAGACGAAAAGTGCGAGCTTCCGGTTTTCACCGACGCGGCGCATCGCCGGTAAAGAGTTACCGAGCAAAGCGATAATTAACGTGATAACGGTCATTTTATACCCGCGCATTTTGCATGTCGAGTGACCGCCCTCGCTCGTGTTTCTAGAGTAATCGCTGACGCGACAACGCGAATAACTAGACGCTTATTGAATGAGAAATCGCATTGACACATATATTATGCGCGTAGATATATGTATGTACGATAATTAACGCGACGGAACGAAATAAACTAAGAAACATTTACATTACAGAACGTGGACAGGGTCTCCTGGAATAATCACCGATTTCCTTCGCGGATGGTTTCTCCAAAAAAAAAAAAAAATATCGATCAATGATAACGCAACGTTTCAAAGAGAGATCCAGGCTTGAAATAACTCTACATGGAATTTAATTCGATGGAACCCCGATTTGACGTCCTATCAGATTTTCGTTCGAGTCGGCTATTAGAGAATCTGTACGAGTGAACGGATAGCTGCGGGACATACACACAGATACAGACACACACAGACACACACGCACGTACACAGACACCCGCGTGCGCATCTATCAAAACGATTTATCACTTACCACGGAGATGTTCTCCTTCTCGAGATCGCTCTTCTTGCTCTTCTTAGTTTTCTTTGTGCGCGGCGTAAGGTTCGGCGAGGTGGCATCGTTACCAGCGACGCCCTCGATCTTCTTCTTCTTCGTTTTCGTTCCTACCTTCGAGGAGGTCACCACGGTGGAACTGGCGGTCACCGTTTCCTCGCGGCTTTCGCTCTGCAAGACGAAAAGAAGAAGGAAAAAATAAATATAAATGTAAATATAAAATATAAATTCAATCCAGACCTTCAGAGCCTTTTTCGCGCCCTGGAATTCTTCATTGAAAAAAATCCATGTACTTTTACATGGAAATTACTTGACTATCATTGTAATTTTTTTCCGCATTTTTAAAGTAAAAATATAGGTAAAATTAGTATTTTTGTGCAAAAATCATATATATAATCTGTAATCTTGCACACGAGTAACAATATTGCATGATTATGCTGGGTCGAAAAAAAATCTAGCATAATCATGTAACTTTACACAAATAACAAAAAAGTGATCCGATTGCACACAAATATTTTTTTCGCAGTGTTCGCGAACAATTAAAATGGAAATGCTGAAATGGTAATTTCTTTCCGTCTCGGAGATACCGAATAATATATGTACGTATTTCTTTCGTGACTACATATCGTATGTGGCACACGCGAGGTCTCCCGGAAAGGAATACACAGAAACTAGATTTAGCATGCGCTATTGTGTTGCTGTTCTAGGATTCAATAGACTTTATTGCGCACATAGACGTATAAGTGAAATGCGGTCTTTGCGGTGGGACACGAAAGTTTACGTTCGCTCAACAAACGCGATTTGCAGGCAACAATATCGATTTCACGGTATTATAACGCAAGCTTTCCGTCAAACGCAGAATAGCGAGGGGGAAAAATTCCTTGCTATACGAAAAATAAATCTTCCTCGCTCAACGCTTTTGAGAAGAATCTATCTCCCGTCCAGTGTACGTAAAATCTCTTGATTACTAAACAATTACAGACTAAATGTGAGGAAAATGTAAGTTAGAAAGCGTGCGAAAGAAATAATAAATTAAATTGCACGGTTTTTGCCAATAACACACAGTCGTGATGCTTCCTTCAAGAAATCATTTAAGACATTTCGTTCATATATCTTTTATTTAATCTATTATATATTATTTAATATATTATTTAATCTTCACTTTTTTGACTAATACTTTTAACTAATACTTTTTTTAATATTTCATATAATAAGACAATATCTAAAAAAAAAAATCACAATTTTCAACTGAATATATCTCTTCACGGATGAACCAAAAATTATTGCTCCGACACGATGTTTATCCCGATTCAACTATATCCTATTGCAAGCTGCTTTTTCGTATACGATCAGCCGCGTACGTCATTTGCGATGTGCATACGTGAGCGTGCATAACGCGATCATCTGCACGTTAGAAAGGCGAGATTTGAGACGGAATATTTGTTTAATCATATGGTTTCACCGGCACGGGCGGAACTGCTCCGATATCGCACGCTGCAATTAAAGCGTCACCCGCCTACGCGAGTCCCGGCCTGACTTGTAATTGTTCGACTCGTAATAACTCGAGTCGTGCGCGCTTGCGATAACACACTGAGGTAATGGAATAATTATCAGAAGAGAAAGAGAGAGTTTGCGCGTTCGAGATCTCGGGAACGAAAATGGAGATCATACATTAAAATTTAAAAGATGCTAATTTTTGAATGATAGATTAAAAGGATATGCGCGTCGTTCTTTTTTTAACAAACCGGAACGACTTTGATTCCTGGCGAAACTAGTTTACAGCATCCAGATGTGTCGTACGATTGATAAGAGTGTGTGTTTATAGAGCTCGGATTTATGCGCAACAGCATAATGACCTCCCGACAAGGAAGACTTACGATAAGAGTCCCGCGCGCGCGAAAAGCAATATTCCGGAACGCATGAGTTATGCGAGCGTAGCATAAAGCCGTGACATAATGTGCACCGCTGGTAATCAACACGACGTGACGTTCGGCTATTAATTAATCTCGAGACTCGAGAAACCAACACGGCGCAACGTTCGAGTCTCGTCGTCGCGACGAGCTATTTATATCGATTTTCGTTCCAACACGTCCGCAGAAGAATCAATAAAAAAGTGAAGTATTTGTTCTCGTTTTGAATAAACACTAAAATTTTTTTGCATATTTAATATAAAAAAATAAGAAAAAAATATATAAATTGAAAAACATTTTTAAACAAAAAAATTAATTAACGTCCCCTTTTGAAAATAATCCTGCGCTCATGAACACGATGTACCAGAAAGGAAAGATGTGATCTTGATTAATTCTTCGCACTTTGTCAAATTTTTGTTCAGAGTTCTTCCGAACAATTGGAATCTCTTTCCACACTTACGTGTTCTCCGACACAAGAATACGGAAGCAGAGTTTCTCGAGAATCCGCCTCTAAGTTTTAATTATTCACTCTCATCCCGAGGAAAGACCCGAGGATCGCGATCTATTCTCTCCGCGCGGTTCACCAAGAACTTTCCTATAGAAAGAAAATCGTGTCCATCTCACATCGTCACTGGTTCACAAAATAAACGAAGCGGCGAACTTATCCTAGCAGTCTCTAGCACCGGCCACGCACTCAGAATGACGGACGCGCGTCCACCTTGGCAACGAGGTCGACGAAGGACAGAGGGAGAAAGAAGGAGTCACTGGAGCCGGATTTCAAGTGCGAGCAAGACGACCGAAACGAGAGTGGGAGTGACGTAGAATGAAAGAGAAGGAAGGAGAGGACTACAAGGGGGACCGAAGAGAAAGAAGGCAAATGTTCTTGCTCAACAACCGTATCGTCTTCCTCGCTCACGTTCGAATCCATCAGCGACCTGCGCCGGAGCACTGATGGATCAGGCCGATCGTCGTCCAGGTCGTACCTGATCGATGATCATCCTTGAAACGCTGGAGGTGATGTGAAGAGACGCACGAGGTGCCTGAGATACGTCTGAGGGTACCGAAGGAACGCGTTTCCCGAGGAGAGCGCGCGCGTCTCGTAACGGGTTCAGGAAACTCGATGCTCTCCAAAGCGTGGCACGCGCTTCCCGATTGGTCGTTTCCACCGGGCACGTGGAACCGATTGGCCAAGTGAGAGCTCTCTGGATACCGCTGCTCAAGCCAGCAGAACCAAGCTGAGGTAGAAGGAACAAGCGGCCGGCAAAAGCCGTTCTTGGTATAAGCACGGCGTACGATCGACTTTGACCTCGATCTTGGTCGGCCCTTAACTGGTGACATCCAACTGCGACTTGCGTCCCATAGATTATGAGAATCTAATAAAAAAAGGAAGGAGGACATCCATTTGGGAATTGATGAAAACAGGGACGAGCCTCGGTGGTTTTGCTCCGAAAGAAAATTCGAAATTTCAATCAAATATACAATACAATTTTGCGATAAAAAGTTAATTTTTTTATAGCATTCCAAATATACCGCCTACTTCCTGTAGGCAGAGATTGCGTTTGAAGAGACGAGGGTAAAATAATATATTATTTATATTTTTACACATTATCTCTCCTTTTACATTTTTCCTCGCACAAGCAGTAAAAATCAGGAATTATCTCTTCGAAAAAATCTGTACTGCGCATACGGATAATGAAATTAAAAATTACAGGAAGAATACATAAAACTTACGAATGTAATTATCAGGTAGAGCAGAATATTCGGAAACGTATACGAGTTAAAAAAAAATGAACGTTCTTCTTCGAGGATTAATTTGGTCGAGGGGGAAAATGTCATTGTACGGCCACGTGATAAGTGACGTTTCGTGGGCTGATACGAAAATCCGTGGCGATAAGCCTGCTTCCGTTGTCTCGCCGCAGCGTAGATCTCGCATTTGCATGAAATTCGTGGCGTGAGCGATCGTCACGCGCCGTTGATCGCGAGAGGGTGTACCTTGTAGGGTCTATCGAGGAGATGAAGGCAGATAATACTGGTTCGGGTTTTGCGAGTAATGAGTTGTAGCGAAAGGTACACGTCGCGAGAGTCGCGCGAGCTGCAATTGTGCGGGAACGTTGAAGTAAAGTGGATAATCACGAACGCGAGAAGAGAGGAAAATTATCTATTATTAATTATTATTTAGACTCGTGCGCTCGTTCCCTCGATTAACTACGAGGACGAAAATTGAAAAATTAATCGAACGGATTAGCAGTAACGCGTTTCAGCAAAATCGCGCCGTATGCAATTTGTATAACAGGAACATAAATTTACTCAAAAACTCGACGCGCCAATCGAGTAGATGAGAGTATCATCGCATTATATGCGGGGATTTCTGAGAATCGCTTACCTGGAGGCAAACGCTGTCGAGGGAAAAAAAAAGTATAAACGAGATTAATCGTTCCAACGTGTAAAAACATGCGTAGGAGTTACATACATAGAGCGATGGCGCAATTAGTCTTGCGAAGATTGCTAGGTGGAGCGGATTCACAATGCGCTCGCGAGAATTATTCAACACAAGCAAAACCCGAACGCGCGTTTGCTTAAGTTTATGGCGAGCTTGCGTCTTTCTCTCTTTATACCGGCAAAAGCAGAAAACAACCCTATCAATTTCAAGGTACATCAATTACATATACACGCTCCGCATATATGTGAAACAATCAGTTAATAAAACATTCGGAATTATTGCTCGCTGAATTAATCGGGCACAATTTTCTGACGTCATACAATTTAAGGATCAATTAATTTTCAAACAGCAACAATAATGATGTTACTCGATATTTGTCAAATGTTGAGCAAATCAGGTATTAATTACTAATAAAACGATCAGTACTCTTACCTGTGAACTGTGTGTGAACGACTGGCTCGAAAAAAGGAGTTGTGACTCGAAACGATGAATTTTCTCTCAATGCTTTGCACTCACGTGAAAGACCACATTAAATCAATATGTCATTGTCATAAAATTTGTGATAGTGACATATCGTTAATCAAGTTCTAAACGCTGAAATTAGTTGCGAGTGCAAAGATTCGATTTACGCAGATCTTATTCAGGGTGTCTAGCAGACTCGATGAAAAAAATTTCAGAATTTCCAAGACTAGAAATTAATTTTTCTCTGACTTTTTAGTATTACTTTTTCCAAATATATAATTTGCATATATCTATATAATAAATCAATTAAATGTTAAACCATGAAATCCTTGAGATATTTTTGTCAACAATATGAAAAGATTCGGAAGTTAAAACAAAAATTTAAATCAATTATGCAATCTGCATTACGTACGATATTATATCAAGTTTTTTAGTTTTGTCTCTATCAAACACATTCAAATAAAATAACACGCCGATTAAAATATAAATTAACGAACACGCTGTAGATGAATCGATTTGACAGAAAATTAGCATCGAGGCAAAGTCTATATTTATTTAATAAATTTCAAATTATCGAGACAAATGTAGCATAGGGTGAAAAAAATCCAGATAAACAGTAAAATTTCCCTGACAATTCCAGCTTTAAAAAATTCCCTGACAACGCCCAATTTTCCAGATTTCCCTGACCAGCTAGACACCCTGTTATTCGAGTCTCTCTCCCTCTTTCGTTCCCTCGAGCCTCTTCGTCTCGCGGGCATGGAATTAATTCACGAAAAAAGGCACACTTACATCGCAGGCGTTAGAAACATCGCTCGTCTCCGTCTCGTCCGGGGTGGCCAGGGGGGCTCGAGGGGACACGGGGGGCGCAAAAGAATCGTTCGCTTTCTCCTCGTTATCATCTCTCGTCGCCTCGTTAATGTTACCGGCGCGTTTCTCCTCGACGTCAGCCGATTTCGTGGCCTCCTCGACCGTCGTCCACGAGTCCAAATTCTCGTCGGCGGCCCTCTTCGCTTCCGAGAAGATCGTCACCAGGTTTGTATCCGACACCACGACCTCGGGCTTCTCTATGAACGTCGAATCCGACGCCGACAACTCGCTCGAGGACTCGTCCTGGTTCTGAGGATCCTCCGCGATCTCCCTGGGACATTCCGGGATGGATTCGCTTTCGAGAACCGCCGGTGAATCGGCGATCTCTGACAACTTCTGACACGTGCTAGACGTTTCTGTCAACATCTCAGATTGGCTCGCGAGATCGTCGTGAAAGCTCCCTAATTCGTCGTCGTACTTGTTGCTCGGCTTCGAGTTGGTCTCCTCGATTTCGGAAGACGGCATTTGCAAACTTGCCTCAACGTACTGATCGATATCCTCAAGCGACACCTCTTGATTGGCTTCTTCGCTCAACACGAGACGCTCCGTAGCAAGAAATTCCCGCGTGCTAGCCGCCTCCGAGAGTATCTCAGACTGGTTAGCATCGATGCAGTCCGAATCCTCGATGATTTCGGTGGGCGATTGTTTGTCCTGGGGAATCAACGTTTGCAAGTTTGCCTCGTCGCGTACCGGAAGCGTCACATCGCACAAAGGTTCCTCGTTCGCGGGAAAAAACTTGTGCTCGTCGACACCTGGATTTTGCTGGCAGAGCGTATTTATATTTTCCGCATCGTCCGACTTTTGCGTCAGTTCGTTCTCCTGATACGCGGAACAAGGTTGAGAGGTGTCGACAAAATTGGCCGTGACGTTGCTAAAATCCGGGACGTCTGTGGCAAGCTGCGGCTCTTCGGGCTCGTCTCGACTCGTTTTCTCGCCGACCTGATCCTCCTCCTGCTCGTAGAAATCTACCGGTTCCACGACTTCGGTATTGGCGTCCGGGGACACGTGACCGTTTTGATGGGGTTCCTCGATCAGGGAATAGTGCTCGCTCTCGGCCGCGATAAACTCCGCGTTGATGTCGATTGGATCCTGTCGACGATCCAGGACGATCCTCTTGATCGGCTCCGGTTGGGCGACGACCGGCTCCTCCTCCTCGAGCTCGTCGGCGATGTCGTCGTCGCTCTTGCTCGAGCAGATTCTCAGCGCCAGCTCGCTCTCGATCAGCTCCTGCAGGCTCTTGTCCTCGTTCTCGAGCTCGTTACGCGTATTATTCGTGAGTACGAGTTCGTCGTCGTCGTCGTCGTCGCACAACGAGATTAGTTGGTTGTTACTCGCGGTTAGATCATCCAAATCAATCAAACCGTTGTTAGACTGAACACCGCACACCTCGTTCTTCTTGCTACTTACGACATTGATCGATTTCTTCGTCGCCACCTCCGCCATCGTGATTCCTCGTGCGGTCACACCGTGGAGGCACCTGGAAGAGGACGATCGTTTAGAATGGAAAGTCATTTTAATAAATATATTTTGATTATGACTTCGAAAGCGACGTTATAAGGTGATTATTCATCCGATTTGAGAAATGTTAATGCCGCGACCTTACAGTATCATTTGTTTATGTAGAAGACTCCTGAGGTTATTTGGAGACGATTTTTCCTCAGCGAAAATGTCGAGGAAGGTCATCATTTTTATCTTCCCAATTTTTAATAAAGTAAACTTTACCTGAAATTAACTAAAAATGTAGTTTTGTTGTAATAATTCATTTTCACAAGGCTTACTTTACAAAGAAGCTTTTATTTTCAATCGTTTACAACACGAAAATTATTGGTGTCTGGACATTTTCGCTGAGGAAAAATCGTCTTTAAATCGTCTCAAAAATCTCTCATTAACGAGTGGCACGATAAGTCTAGAACACCCTGTATATTTTCATAAATTCTTATATTTATATTTTGATTTTGGCTTCGTAAGAGGACATATAATACGAACTGGAAAATTAGTCTTCTCTTCCTTTCTAACGAGAATAACAAGAAGAGCATATGAATTTATAGACGATTAATACAAGAGATGCAGATTAATACAGAGATGAAACTGGGCAACGGGAACGCAAAATGTAGAATCGATAAATAACGGACAACCGGTTTCCCTATGTAATTTCGAGCTAGAAAGTGCGAGATAGAATACAAATTTCACGGGACACTCGCTTGCGATGCGGGAAAACGTAAGACGCTACGCGTTAAATTAACGTTTTCAAGAGTATAATGAAAAATATACATTTTGCATATTAAAGTTTATGAGAGGAATACATTTCCAAAGAGATAGAAATTTTTGTGTTTAAGATTCTTTGTAAATATTCTCATAAGAAATCATTTTATAACATGTATTATCGAACGTTAATTCATTTAGCTATATTTATCTTATCATATAATACCTCTATTTTATACGACATAATAAGCATATATGAATCCGATCTCTTCAATCCTCGCACTTGACTTTCTCCGTATCGGTGTGCAAAGAAAACTCTTCAGGGACGCGCATGGTGAACCATCTGCCACTCGATGAAGTAGCGTCGGTTTATGGTTATGCAAAATATAGTTCGCGCAAGTGGTCGTGCAAGATCAGGGTCGAGAGGATATATAGCGCGCTTGTTAGGCAACTCCTGCCGGTCGCTTAAATAATGTTTGCTTAAATTTATTCCTTTTTCTTGCGTTGCATTTTTCGCCAATTTTATCCTACGCCAACTAAATTAATTTGCACCGTCATCATTACATCGCGGATATTAAATTTAACAAGTTTGCCGTATGATTTGTTACGTATCAAAAAATATATCGTTAAACTGTTGGACGCGTGATGATAATTTTTAATGTCAAATTATGATAATAGCATAATCGCAGACATTTATTGTCGCGTTTCAGCGTGCATTTCGTGCACGTTCGGGACGCTCTCGCAAATTTCTGACCTCGCTTACGAAATCGCCGCGATGGAATGCGTATGATATTCTCATACGCGGATATGCGAGATGCACCAAAAGCACCAAAAAGTCCGCCGCGATATTAACGGAAGTTACACGCCTCTATAGAGCCCGGTCGCGACTGCGGGCCGACGTTGTTGGCCAGCAAGCCAACCTCTCCTATTATTAGCCATTCCGCACGTCGCACATTTATACCTCTGCGACGGAATGCACTTTCAAAATATGAAATTCAAAACTCATAAAGAATATTCCGAAGAGGTAAAATTTCGAGGAAGTCGTTATTTATAATTGCTGTTGAGAGGCCGTGGAATTAAAATTAACGTGCGTGTCACTATTTATTTATGCTCTTCTAGTTTCTTTTTTTTTTTTTTTATATCCTCCGTACATATAATTAAAACTAAAATTACTCATATGTAATAATATAATTCAGATTGAATTAATTTCGTGAATCAGAGTAATGGAGAACAATTTGAGGAAATTTCACTTTGCGGTGGCCCAATTCGCAGCGTTTTATTAAAAGAGAACCGTATATTATAATCTCTCATTCATCTTCTTTTTCGGCCGCTCGGGAAGGTATAACGGTCCCTCGTTAATTCCCTCCGTAATTTGACAAATTCCGGCGCTGTACGTACATACATCCCCAACACCGTAAGAGTTTATAAACAGAGCCGGTTCGATGTAAACCGACGCGGCGAGTTCAAAATTAGAAAGTAATGTGCGTGGGGCGAGAGATTTCTTACGCATATCGGCTTCTTTGCGTCCTTAGAACGCGATATCGCGCGCAAAATTTTAATTTTATTTATTCGAGTCACCTTCGAGTCTTTCGCAGCTGTTTAATTTAATCTCACCCTCTTTCTCTTACGCGCTTTTTTCCTTCTCTCTTTCTCTTACTCGTTCCTCTTTACACGACGTTTCACCGAGGTCGTTCCTCGGGTTCACGACCGAAGTACTCTTTCCCTCCATCTCTTCATCTACCTCTTCTTTAGCCTTCTCTCTATTCGTCCTGCCACCTCTCGTTCTCCCGCGTCTTTGGCTTCCCTCTCGTTTCAACCTCTCTTTATTTTTAGAATGACACACTACCGCGATTCAAAGACGCATCGCGTACAGAGAGTCCTCGGAAAATGTTCTGCCCAAATGTGGTGAGCGAACGAGAACGAGAGCGAGCGTTATGAAGGCGATCCAGGAGAAAGAGAATTTTTTTTCCTTTCGGGTCGTGCGACAGATGCGTCGTATGAACCCTGGGACCTAAAGGTCCGGTCGTAACCCTCGCCGCAGGAAAGGAAAATTTGCGAGATCGCTCGGACAAATTGCAAGTAAGGAAAAAATCTCACGAGTCTGACTTATTATTTCGAAAATCAAATTGAGTTATTAAACGATTTCGGCCAAATGTGAAGCATCGTATATCTAAATTTCACCGAAGAAATTTCAGACATGTGTTTACTCGAGAATTTGTAGTCCATAACAATTAGTTTTGATATATTCCGTACAAAAGGATTGTAAGATTATTGTAATTTCGAGAGCTAATAAAAGATAATTGATCACGCAATCGGAGTTCGCTGGGCGTTTCTCCTTGAAAATTCGAAGACTCTCGACGATCATTTCACGGTGAGATAAAGACGGTAGATAGATATACATACGTATGTACAACAACGCAAATTACGATAATAAATAGAATCTGCTTACGCTTTAATTATGCGCCATTAAAAAGAAAATGCCTCGGAATGTGGTCCAAATAGCAGAATCATATACCGATCTTGAAATGTACACGCGAGAGTGTTGCACATGCCGTCGTTTTTTTTTATTTTTTTTGTGTGCTCGGAAAAACGTGGTGATCGCAACATTTTTAATTGTACAGTAAATGCGCTCGCGCTAACAATAAGTATACCTTCGAGAATACCAATTCCACGTATATACAGCAAAGTCGTTGGAAACGCAAGGTTCACATATAAGAGCACCCACCATCGCGTATATCCGCGATTCTCGGTGCATCTACTATGGAATTAAAGCCTCCGAACGGTACCGAGCCTGCTGCGTAGACTATGAACGCGTTCAATGAGTTAACAAGCGTGTAATTACATTCGATCGAACAATATGTTGAAAATAATTTCATATTAAATCTCGTAATCACATAGGTAGATAAAAACGGCAAAGTGAACAAAAGATTTTAAGTGCTTATCGATCTTGCGAAATTTCGCACTGATAAAAATAATCATTTTTGAATTTATACTTAATTGCAATAACTAAATATATATTTCAGATAATACGTCTCGTTATTATTAATAAACTTGCTCAATTACGTGACCTTTTAATTTAAAAGTTTGTTCAGTCGCGTTTAATAGATATATTAATATAATGCGATTCTCTTTAAAATTTGCCAATTTCTTGATATAAGTGACTAAATAGGAAATAATGTCGTCGTTTTTCTCTCCTATTCTCCGACCTATAAAGTTTTCGGCCGTGATCAATAATGTAAATTTTACTATTCAGGACTGTTGAATAATGCAAACACTTCGCTGCCCGGATTAATCGTGATAGGTCTTCATCTCAATAACGATTTACCGGGAACATCGCGCTTCGGTGATTTTATTCAACAAAACGACGACTACTTTACGTATCCGCGTTAAATTAGAATTCCTAAGGATTATCAAATACCTCAATTATCTACGCACACATTCCTTTATTCAACTGCTTTCGATTTCTTCAAAAGTACTAGTACAAAAGTATGCACGTTTCGGTTAATTAACTAGTGGAATATTTCCATCTTTTTTTTTAGATATAAGTACATATAGTAAATAAATATTTTAATTAAAATTTTTTAAGAAAACCTATATACATATATATGTAGATATTTCAATTAAAAAATTGGATCGCTCATATTAAATTCATCATTAAAAATGAAATAAAATGATAAGCTCTATAATTTGGATTATTGATAATTCGAATGCAGGTAGGTTCTTTATTAAGAATCCTCCGCGCCATCTTCTCTGCCCTTTGTGTGCATGACGTACGTGTGATACGGTCTTATAAATCATCTCTGAAAAATAAATCCGTGGAAACGCAACGCACGCACGCACGCGGCCTTCCGCGTGTCTCACGCACGGCGTTGTGCGCTTTCATTGCACAAGTCAGCCAAATGCATAAGGCGCGGTCCCGGCTCTCTCTTTTGGATGCACTCGCGGTGTCCCCTTACAGATTTCTATGTGCAACTATAATTAGGTAACCGACACCGGCGGACTCTGCCGCCGTAGGAATCCCTGTTAACCGTTAAGCTATGTCGCGGCGGAAAGTGTGGCGCGAATATTTTCGGCGCGAGGAAAGCCGAAATTAAACGGCCGGCGTAATGCTTCCTCGGCCTTATTTACTTACACCCGTTACTTCCCACTCTTTCTCTTTTCTTACTTTTTTCCCCCGTTTTGGAAACGCGCGCGATAATTCCGGGCACGCGAGCGAATAAATCGCGTCATAAATCGCGCTCGAAGAAGAGGAGTCTCATATTTTTCTTCCCTTTTCGTCCCGAGAATATTTAAAACTCGGTATCTTCCTCTCGTTGTACGGAGAATTTCACGCGATTTCTTCGTCGAATAATATTTTTGCGCGCAGAGAAGAAGCTGGCTGGAGTCCAATTTTTATTTTTGCGCGACAGCAGAAAACTTGTGTGTGTGTGTAACGCGAGAGTTTCTACCTGCGCGTGTACGAGAAACGGATTAACGGGATGAAGTTCTATGTCAAGGACTGAAATCCGATCGATTCGATCGCGAAGATGAGAAACGGAGACGACGCGACGGTCCAGCGGCGACACACGATCGCGCGCAGCTTCCGGCTTTATGATTAAGCTCCGCCATCTCGTCGCCTTCCGCAATTTCTATTTCGATCGACGCGAGCGCATATGCGCGTGCAACAATTCAAGAAGATACGTGGCCACAGAGCACTATTCTCTATTTTTTTCTTTATAGAGACACTTAATATTATTCGGAAAAAATATTGTTTTTATTTAATTAAATCATATCGTGTGAAGAAAAATATTTGATTAAATTTGTGATTTTTAAATGAAAATTATCTGAACAATAGCAGATTCTTATATATTTAAGCTTTAAAATTAAATTACTATTGTTAACAGTTGCTTTCTATATAAAAACAATGGCAATTGTAGAAAAAAAATTTTGCAGCGGAAGCAGGGTTCTTAAATAGTGCTCGACGACACGCTGAGTATTTTTGGAGCGCATAAATATTCAGGTAGAAGAAGTTTCAGGTATAGTCGATATAAATGGTATAAGAATATAAAAATAGGATACAACCTTTTTGATTCTCGGACAAAGAACACGGCATTAATACACGGTTCTACAAATCTCTAGTTGACAAGTATAAATAATGCACAAACTTGTATATAAATCTTTATTCTTCACAGGTGCAAATTTAAAATCTCTCCCGCGATAAAA
Organism: Nylanderia fulva; assembly: GCF_048542155.1. NCBI lineage: Eukaryota > Metazoa > Arthropoda > Insecta > Hymenoptera > Formicidae > Nylanderia > Nylanderia fulva. Next base: position 5,138,852 of record NW_028190916.1, read on the forward strand.
TGAGAATAATAATTTGACGATGTAACAAAGAGTTTTTGAATCCTCTTTTAAAGAGGAAAACTTGAAAACTTTTACGGCAAATATATTTTGATAAATAAATTATTAAATTTTTACAATTATTAGCAAATCAAGTTCGGAAACTTATTTTCGTCGAATTATCTGCATAAATTATATAATTTGTTTCTGATAAAATTTTTTCAGAAAAATTAATACTAATAGAGGCTAGAAAATTATTTTTCTTAAAAAGTAGTGCAGCAACTCGATGCATTTCTTCTTTCATAAATCAATCATTAGATGTAGATATATAATTGCGCAATGTCATAAAATTGTTCAATTTTATTTTTGTAACAATTCCATAAGATCCTTTACAATTCACGCGGTCATGCCCTAATTCTCGATACTGTGCACAGGAATGCAGTCGCATTAATCAGATAACGTGCTTCGTCGCCTAGGATCGATCGTAGGCGCTTCTTCTAAATATAAATCGAGACACGAACATACTCCGATATTATGACATTTCGACGAAGTCAATTAAAATACCGCAGCCTCCTGCACTTGGTGCAATGCAATTAAAAATTCGCGAAAAATATATGTATTCATATTTTGATTCATAAATTTGTATCGCTTACTGCTCAAGTTCTATAATACTATTTAAGTCGAGATTTAAGTATTTTTATTTTTTTATCCGCTATGATCCTAAATCCAAATTACCTGAAAATCTATTCTAGATTCTAGATTCTAGAATTTAGTAAAGATAATCCATTTTTTCATCTAAGATATATGCAGATATAGATAGTACATATTTCGATTATCTATATAAAGACAAGATGACGCGAAAGTTTCATTTAGATGATCTAGTTTCATGTATATAATTTTATTTCGATAACAGCAAACGCGGATCGCGTCTGCACCAGGAAGAACGCGCCTTTCGACGCAAACGAGCATTGTTGGACAATTGGCTTGGCAGACACCGAAGCGAGTATGCGGTGCACGGCACTTACTCACTTCCCGCCCATCGCACGCATTACGCACGCGGTGCGCGTAATGAGAATGCAGGCAAGCAACGCGTCGCGATCCTTCACGAATCTAAGTATATTCGCGAGCCTCCGCGCAGCTGTCGATCGTCGAGCCGCTTTGTTTCGAAAATAGCCGCAAAATTGACGGTCAGACTCGCGGCTTTCCGACCGCGAAATCGCACGGAAACCGCGACGTTTTGCTTCATTGAAACTTTACAAATCGATCGTTTGCTTTACGAGGTAAAGCAGAGTAAATACTCGAAAATAAATAATAATTTTAAATGATAGAAAAATGTAACGCCAAGTGTTACATAGATATTATGTGAAAACAGACTTAAAAGTATTTGATATATCTTTCATGGACAACGGGATATTGCAGCATCTGCATTTTATTGAATCTCGCTTCCGGGAATTAACTTGCAAATTAGACTTCGAACAATTTATATCGACTATTCATTTGTATTGGTAAGCAATCACTTTTGTATTACCAATTAATGTCAATTTGTTTCGTCGTTCCTTCAATTTCATATTTCAAATAAAGCAATCGAGAAAAACTTCTCTTCAAGCGAGGAAAAATTTATCTTAAATTTCTCCCCCTTCAAAAAATTGTTATGCTCGATTAATAAAAATTAAACTTGAATTAAAATTGCTAAACCTATAATTTTTACAACTTTGCAGTTACATATGCACTACATATTGTATTATACAAGGTTGAGAGAATTTTATTGATCAACACTGACTAAGAACAATAATTCTTTTATTAAAAAAGAACGACGTTTCGAGCCTAAATTGGGTCCTTACACTGTATTTTAATTAATTTTTGTAGCCTGAAGAGGACCCAATTTGGGATCGAAATGTTCTTTTTTAATAAAAGAATTATTATTCTTAGTCAGTGTTGGTCAATAAAATTCTCTCAACCTTGTTTTTTAAAATTTGACTGGCAATCGTATCTTATATTTTGATACTGTATTATATTACGTTTCTCTCGATGGGGTGAGATTCGAATTTCGAACGATAATCGGACACTCTCCGGATGTTCTCCTGAATAAGATTTAATATTTTTCGGAAACAGATAATAATCCTTAAGGTTCGCCAGTAATAATTAATAAAAATCTTTCCTCAATGGTAAAAGTCGACCAAACTGGCAATAATTTATTATAGATAATTAGTTAAAATACAACGTTTCGGCTGTCATTGCAGCCCTTTTCAAGTAAATCAAAAGTAAATGCAAAATAAATTAATACAGTATATCAAATTCACTGCATACCTCCGACAACATTCACCATTGTTTTAATGAACAATGTAAAATTGACAGAAGTAAGCAAGAAATAAATAGATGTTAACAGTTGGCAAGAATCTTAGTCACATTTATTTTGCATTTACTTTTGATTTACTTGAAAAGGGCTGCAATGACAGCCGAAACGTTGTATTTTAACTAATTATCTATAATAAATGATTGCCAGTTTGGTCGATTTTTATCATTGAGAAAGATTTTTATTTTTCGGAAAGATACGCCTTTTCCGCGATGCAAGCGGAGCGATCCGGAGGAGGCCTGGGGTCCGAGCGCGGCCGAGAGCCGCGAGCGGGTTGAACGACCGCTCGAGAATCGGTATTCGCGGCATTCCGCGGAACGAATGAAGATGACCGAGCGAGGGAGAGAGAGATGAGATGAGAGTCGCGCTCTCGCTACGTCAATTACCACCGATATCGTGTATCGCAGACAATGAATGAGAGTCTCGCTCGCTTCGCTTTCTCAGTGGCGGCTCGGAAAGCAGAGTATCTTGCCACGCCGAGCCGTCAAGGTCACCGGAAACGACCGGAGCGCGCCGCTCTCTCGGCCGGATATTCGCCAACTGGTGCAAACACAATACCGTAAACGGGAAAAATGCGAGGAGGAAGACCCGTGCACCGTGCACGTTTCCATACACGTACGGAATCTTGCCTATAGCTAACCGCATTAATTAACGCGGTATTCCTGCATGGGAGAATCAGGGGTCTGGTAAGCTGAAATGTTAAGCTAACGTTTTCTCATCGATGTCTTCTTGTGTACGTAAAGCGAGATTCAAACGTTTAATCCTAAAATTTAGCTTGATGCAAAAATTAAGTTTGTCAAGTAAAATTTGAAATTAAAATACAATTTTATTATTTACATTCTTTACGCTTCTCTCTTTCTTTTGTTCACTAAAATAATTACACATTAAAAAGAAAGTTTTATCTCTTTTAAATCACTGCGTCACGTCTCAGCTCGAGAACGCACAATAAATTCGAGAGTCAAATTAGGATGAATCGACTCGGGATGACTTGGAAAAAAATATCCATTTCCTTCAGAATCGGAGGCTGGTATATAATGTTACATGTCGTAGGTACCATTACAGTTGTATTTTACATAGCTGAGGTGCATGCGTTACACCGCACGCTCGTGATGTGCATCTTCACTTCGTGTAGTGGAAAGCATGTTGCAAAATTCGAAACTGCAACGTCACTGACACGAACATAACACCTTCCGTAAGAGAGATGCAATTAAATCCCATTGCAGTATTCTACTTGCTGAAATGTCTGCTCGTCATCTGTCCGGCCCCTCATCTCTTTTTCATTATTCATTTAACTTCAAACAAGTCTTAATAAAACTAATTAACTTGCCGGCAAATTAACTAATTATTTAAAATAAAATTTCTGATAAAGGAGAGCATCTAGGAGTGCAGAAAATTGATTGAAAATATCCCATATCAAGATATGCATAAACTCTGTATCGATTTTATTTCATCGAAGAAGAGCGTCAAAGAAAATCAGAGTGTCCAGCAGACTCAATGAAAAAAATTCCCTGACTTTTTCAGATTTTCCAAGACCAGAAATTAATTTTTTCCCTGACTTTTTAGTATTATTTTTTTCAAATATATCATTTGCATAGATCTATATGATATATCAATTACATGTTAAATCATAAAATCCTTGAGATATTTTTGTCAACAATGAAAAAATTCTGATGTTAACTGATGTTAAACAAAAATTTAATCGAAACAAACATGTCATTATAAACTATTTAAATAATCACCTTTTTTATTTATATTATATCAAATTTTTTAATTATATTTATATTTATTTAATAAAAAATTTCAAATTATTGAGACACAGGTAGAATAATGTGAAAAAAAATTCCAGATTTATAAAATTCCTCGACAATGCTCGGTTTTTCAGATTTCCCTGACCGCTAGAGACTCTGAAGATATTCGTATGCAACGAGGGAGACTCTTAACACGAAATTAATCCAGGAGACGACACGCGGAAGAATGCGGGTAGGGTGTTGCAGGTTGCAAAACAGATTGAAGACAGACACTCACGATCAGTGACGCGCGACGCGCGATCGTTATGCCACGAGCGAATTAATGAAGCGTGGATGCTCGGGAGGGAAAGCTGACGTTTGATTTCTCGCAGTCGGCGGTATAATCACATTTCATTCTTTTCTCTCAAACACCGCACGAGAGAGAGAGAAAGAGCCATACAGAAATATTCTCGGTGCCATTTAGCTGCTCCCTTCGGCGCGAGAGTTTCACACGTCCGCCACCTTTCCATCCTTAATCGCGGTCAATTGTTGCATTAATAAAAAAAAATGCACGCGAGAAAAGGAGAGGAGCAACTCGTTGTGTGTGCGTGTCGCGGAAGATTTACATCCTAAATGTCAAAACGCGTTATTCGATGACATGTGGGTCGACGATGCGTAACATAATGGAGAACAGAATTATGCGCGATAGTCTTAAAACGCAGTCTGAAGACCTAAGAAGCGCCAGCTGCGGCTTTCTCCGCGATGTAGACATCTTCGGGTCTTCTGCATATATATACTGTCGAGATTAATACATCAACGGAAAATGAAGCTCGATATTGTGAATTGTCTATGTCTTGTGGAAAAAATTAATTCAAAGCTGTAAGAAAATTTCGAGAACCGAATATGAAATACTATATTAATAAAATATTACGTTAAAATTAAATAAATTAAAATAAAAATAAAATAAAGTAAAAATAAAAAAATTAAATAAAAAAAATTAATTAATTAAAATAAATTAAAATAAAATTAAAATAAAAAATTTGTTAAACGTGCTGTAATAATATAGCATTAAGTTACACGAAGGGAATTAAATAGTAAAAGAAAAGGAGGAGCTTTTAAAGCGCGACATACAAACGAGAGGAAATTTTCAAGTGGCTCTCTGCGCGAGTCAACCGAACTTAAGGACCGGAGTAGATTTAAGCGTTCTCGGGCCAAATAGCCGCCCGTATAAATAGACGCTTGTCCTCGATTTCTCGATGAGTAAATGAATCAGATGCCGAGATACTTAATACCCACCAGATGGTTAACATAGCACTTCGATTCAGTATTGATGGAGCTTTGAAACGGTCATGAAAAAGTCGCGTTCACGATCATCGGGCAGCCCCAGGCACGTCAATGAAATTGGTTCTGTCAGTAGAAACGCGCTCGATATCGCACAGATATCGATTCACATCTCGAGAAGACGTTTTCGATATAATATCCACTTTGTTCCCCGCATTTTGCCTCAAGAATCGCACTCTCGACATTTTAATTGATGATTCATTTCGCGCGTGCGCCAACTCTAACATTCTCTCGCGTCATTCTTTCTGATAATTACGTTAATGGATGAAATTATAAAAGATAATATAATAAAATCTTTGATTGGTCAACAACCATGATAAGATAATTTAAACTCATCTATTTCTCAAGCCGGAGCTGACTTTAAGTAATCTCGGATTAGCCCTATTAATGATTTCACGTATCGCTAGATAAAAAAAGCTAATAATTAATGGTCGGACTTGTAATTCTCAATCTGCGATTTTAATTCGAGTGCCTAACTTTTTCAGTGTGGTCCAGATAATCTACGTAATGGCTTAGTAATAACGGTAATACAGGCACGAGGAAAGGATCACACAGGAAGATTCGATCTGAGAGTAGATATTCGCTTCCTAGAATCTTTCGCGCGAATTATTTCGTTACGCGCCGCCTCTAAACACAATCGCGAGCTTAAATTATACCTTCTGCTTTCTGCACGTTAGCGAATATCTTACGTTCACCTAAATCGTCTTCCTTTTTCCCGAGGCATTACATATATCTCGGCCCCGCCGGGAACAAAAACCCATTTATCACATTTCCGTCGATCCTGTCTCGACGAATACAGTATCGATATATCGCACAGCACTTTACCGCACGATATCTTTAAACGGAACGAACCCGAGGCGAACGGAAATCGATTACGAGGAACAATCGCCAACCGTAAATTCCGGTTCTTATGCTTACGACAATCGATAATCGTTCGTGTACGCAACATTATCGCGCGCTCTTTCTGTCGAGATACCTCGAATCGAGATACGCGAAAAATGCTCGATATACTTGTACAACACTGCAGGTAGTTTAAGTATCACACACATGCCGCGACAGATTCAATCCCGGACAGGGCGATTAATGGTCTACAATAACGATTTCATATCGTTAGAATCCAAAGTTTTTTTTCTCTACAACAAAACCTAATAATCGCTAGAGAATCGCTACATGAGTTGCGCAATTCACACATTTATATCTAAGGTTGATAATGAAAAAAAAAAAATGGAAAAAGTTGAGTTTTAATGCATCCAAGAGTGCAAATGCGGAATTTAAATTATAATGGACAGCCAAAAATTGAAAAGTTTACGAGATGTTTCTATTTTTATTAGACGTATTGTGACATGAAATATTTATTTTTCTACCTGAATATTATTTTGATGTAACGTCCCAGAATCTTGTCATCATGTGGCAATTTGTTTTCCAGACTTTCCTAATAATCTCTGTCAACGTTATCTTCTTATCTTCCTACACGTATCAACCAAACGAAGAAAATCTATTACTGTTCAATGCTTATTTTAAAAACACACTGAAACAAAATTTGTTAACTTGACTAAACCTTTCAACTAAATATTATTTTATTAATTGAGCATATGCAAATATTTAAATTAAATGTAACATATTAAATCTAACAAAACGTATATTTGACTTAAATACTAATATATGTTCAATTAACAAAATAGTAATTTATGAAAGGTTTGGTCAAGTTAACAAATTTTTTTTCAGTACACGTAATAATATTCAGGAGTTTGAAAATCAATCACAATGTTACATAAAACATTGCACTTTTTTCGCGATATAATATAGAAATTTGAGATTAATGTAGAAATTTTTTCGCCGAAATGTCGTATCGGTTTCTTCGGACTTGTGTATATATATATATATATGTTTATATCTAAGAAAGAAAAAGATCTCTCTCTCTTTCTCATCTCGGATTCCCGATGTCGAGGCAGGTGTGCGATGAGTCGCGCATCGTCGTCTCGGTGAGATTTCGTTCCGAGATGCTGAATCGCGGCAGATTTGCGGACGAGAGCCCACGTTTTCTCCAGGATTATTGTGCGCAACACTATATTCGCGTAACAGGTTCTAACAGGCGTTATTTCACGCCTTATAGATCCGCATTCACGTAATAACGATTGAAACAATGCGACCACTCTCTCTTGACATAACACGCATACCAGATGCGCGCCAGATGATATCTCTAAATTTCTCGCGCACAAAATTGCATTTGATACGCGAATTAATTAGATTAATTAATAACGCGAATAGGATAAGGAATAAGCAGAATTTTAATCGTAAGGGATATGATTACGACACACGCGATAAATCGAGCCTTATTTTATCAAACCTCTTGCAAAAATGCGCGAAATGCATTATATAATATTAATTATTATAATTAATAATAATTTATTAATTATATATTTTATTAAATATAAGTGACTGTGCGTGTAATATGTAATTTAATATCAAATAGTTTAAATAAAATACATTCAAAGAACTATTTTCTTAAACTATCAAGAATGATTAAAAATAAAGAATTAAAAAGAATTAAATTAAATTAGTAATTAAATAATTAAATAATAAATTAAATAATAAAAAAATTACAATAAATATTGATAATAGATCCTTTATCATTGTTATCAATATCATATTGTCTTCTATTATTATCGTTATCGTCAATTTATCGTTTTCAACGCGCTATATCTCTCGTGTCGCAGTGAAAAGAAAAAATAGGTCCTATCGTTGCACTCCCGAGACAATCTAGTCTTTCTAAATGCGGTCGCTGGCATCACAGGGCGTGTCGCTTTTAAAATTAGTCGCACGATCGTTGGCACGACGGCGCCTATACATAGGTTTAATTAAAGACTCCGCCAATTACACAATCATCGAACGCGGCCTGTTTCTCACTCTACGAACGAGTGCGATTCCTCCCGACCGGTGCATATATATATATATACCGGTGGCCCTGAGCGCTGGTTAATTACCCGGCGCGAGTCAATCAACGATATACCGCGCGTGCTGACGCGAGAAAAGATTCCGCGCGGACCTTTCTCGATCCGCGTCGCACAAAGACCTGCGTGTATACATACGTATATATACATACAAAGGCGCGTTAAAAAAGTAGGGTGCAATCAAATGTGAGCGACGATTCGTGCGCACGCATATCTTCGTAAATCAACGGCAATTGATGCGCCGATTACGCCCGGCGGACCCTTGTAATAACGCGACGAGATGAAAACGAGGCCCTCCTTAAAACAATTATTACGTGGTAATAAAAAAGAGCTACTTCTTCAGCTGCTTCCAGCTGGAACTCACTCTGTACTTTGCGTTTATTATCGCGCCCTGTAGTCCGAATTATACGCGAACACGATTTTGCTCAACGCGAGTAGCTTTTTTACGTCGTCTTTTAATTGTACATCTAAATAATATATTAATAATTAAAATATAATATATAAATTTGATCAAATGAAATATATAAAGCAAGAATAATTACGAAATAATTTTTCTTTCATTATAATAATAAAATAATAATTTTTTAAAGAACTTTGCTGCATATTCACGTGCTCGTATCATCAATATTAAAATTACTCGATTATACATAGTGATATATCCAGCATCAGGCTCGATATTATCGACGAATCCATCGAATGCGTCATCGTGGTCACAAAGGCGGCAAATAGGGGCCAGTGGCTAGCTAGGAGATTTTACACGCGTGCGTGCCTCCACGAGCACGCGAATCACGCGCTTATAGACAGAAGAAACGTTTAGGAAGTGGAGCATGCGGCGCGCGCGTTTCAAGGGTTATCGGTTTCCATGTTCGATATAAAGCGCGCGCTGACCCAAGTTCGATAATTCCCTGTCGTCGTCTTTTATCGGCGAACGACAATGACGACGATATCAGAGGGGGCGCCTGATATTCCTCTCCCGCGCAAAATTCAGCGACCGCGATAGTCCAAGATCGGAGAATCCGCGTTCAAGAACAGTCGCTTCGCGTCTCTGAACGGTGACGACGGAATCGATAGTGTCGCAAAACGCGATTATATATCGCGAAAGGATTGCATCAACAGCCGTAATTTTGCTACGGATACAGAAGACGATTCTGGATATAAATGAGATAAATATTCGTCATTTCTAGTATTAATTCATAAATAATTTTTAAAAATCTATATAATTATATTATTTCTTATTAAAATAAAAATATAGTATTTTTAATTTTAAAGTATCTTAAGCAGGAATAATTAATTGCAGTGGCAATTATATATTAACGTCATAAAAAAATAAATATCAACTATAATTAAGAATAACTATTTAGCGTACATAGAAAAAATAAATCTAACCCATTTTTACCACGTGACATTTTACAATTTTTATTCTCAAGTGCAAGATTATTTTTTCCTCCCTGTCTCTCTCTCTCTCTCTCTCTCATTCTCCGATTTGTTATGCAATAATGTGATATGCAACGCGTGTAATATTGCGCATATTAAGTATTTACAATATTCGAATAATACGAAATGCAAATAATCTCATAACTTGTATGCAAGTTACAGGGTGGATGCATGTAACGAAAAAGGAAAGTAGCATGCGAGGAAAGTATCGAAATAACTGCTGCACCAGATACATTAATAGCTCCGCACTTGAGTGGATAACGCAGCAGCAACATTTTACAGTGATGTAGAGCGCTTAATATCGGCGTTCGATTAACAGCGTTAAAATACGCGAAGACGATATCATGCGCCTTTCCGTTTCGTTCGATAATTCCCACGAACCTGACGGCGAAAAGCAGCTGAATCAATTTATTTCATCCATTTAATTCTCTCTAAACGAGAGAGAACAAAGGAAAGAGAGAGAGAGAGCTGCAGTTCTCTAATGCACCGTCTCTTTTATTCAATCCCGTAAAACTCATTAAAACATTAATAATCGAGCCAAAGAACGACATGGTTCCCAGGAAAAAATCAAACCGAGCCTAGCAGGCTGCCTATAAATTAAGGAAAAGCAACGTTCGCCGAATAATCGGCGATTATTATCGTCGTGAATAAACGGCAATCGAGTCACGGCACGAGCAGTAACGAGAAAATTCATTCCTAAGGATCGCCGAGCGAAGAGTCCGATTTATTTCGAAATGCAATGTCGAGATAAGAAGAGAAAGAATTCTTCATTTTGAAATTTCGCTGTATCATAACGGATCCTTTATTCTTTTTCATTCTCCGAAGATTAGCTTGGATAATAATTAATAATTATCAACATTTAACGTGTGTTACTTGTTATTTCACCGGTTGAAATTTTTATTCTTCATACTCTCGAATAATGTCATGTTGCAATATTTAGAGAGAGATGCTCGATAGTCTGACACTGCTAATGGGCGTCTATTACCAGCGCGATTATGCCACGTCGCAATAGAAAGAGACGTCGAGGGTGGTCAGTAGTAAAACATACTCTCTGACAGACGCGACGACTCCGTTCAGATGCTTGGAAAACAATGTGCTCGATGAGCGTTTAAAAATTTCTCTTATCGCATTCTTCCGCCTCTAAATTCTTAGGCTACTAGATTCTTGTGTTAGAGAAGATATTACGAATAAAGATAAGAAAAAGAAAAATATAAAAATATATATCTAAGATATAAATATAATTAATTTTTTATTACATAACTATACATATAAAATAACAGCTATAGATTATTAATATAATATAAAAGATAATTAATTTAATAATACAAACATAATATAAAATGTGATTAATATTTTTTATATAAAATTTTTATTTTGTGAGTAAAAAAATATCCTATTTATTATAAGAGTATATAAACTCCGATGTGACAAAAATATTAAAATATTAAAATATTAAAATGTAAACTAAATTTTAATATTTGTATGATGCGATATATTTAATTATCTTTATATTTAATTAATTTAAATATAATATATTAGCATTGCTTATGCAATTTTATGATGTCGCGGTCGTTTAGCTTATAGTTGGCGCAGACACTCCTTAAAATGATCGATTAGATCCAGAGACAGGAGCGAGCGTTTTACGGCCCAGCGATTCTCGTGCCGGATTGTCAGATAACTAAGCGTTATCGGGGCTGCATGATTCACTTTACTACTGATATATAACCGGGAAGTTTATAGAATATAAAGAAATGAACATCCGGAGTTTTTTCAGGAGCAAACATTTAAAATTAATTAATGAAAGGCTCGTATAAATTAAACAAAATTAAACAATCATATATAGTAGGCCAACTAAACGAGCAAATAAATAAGATGTAAAAATTTTTTTATTAATAGTTAAATCATTAAATTAACATTCCGTTACAGAATCGATATAAATTGTAAACGTTTCGACTGCACTACAGTCTTTATCAATACATAAAAATTAAATATTAAAATATAAAGTTAGATGTTAAAAATACAAAGTTAGTTAAATATTAAAATATAAAATTGAAACGATTCTTCGCTGTTGATCAATAGATATGCAAGACGATTGGTCTGAGATGCCAAGTTATGCGACATTTGAGCATGCTACGGATATAATACGCGAATTAAATCAATGTCAGAAAAAATTAAAAAATCTTTCAACTTACATTATCGTTTTAACAAGTCCTTTTCCCCGATATTTCAAGTGTGTGTTGCGAAGTCTGAATACCAAATGTCAAAATAGAGAGCGTGATGTATTTATTTATTACCAATGTTTTTTCTAAATTATGATTCAGCAAATTTTTTAAGTATGTCAAAATAACTACTGTCTAACAATTCGGTGTCTGTATTTAAATTAATTCCATTTTTCTGTTCTTTAATGTGGATCATTTCAGATATTAGTCTTTTTTGGTAATTCTTTTCATGATCCATAATTTTAATATTGTCCCAGTCAAATGTATGTTGTTCGTTTAGAATGTGTTCCGTGATAACCGAATGTCTAGCAGAGTCTAATTTAATATTATTTTTATGTTCTTTAAGTCTCGTTCCTAACTGTCTTTTTGTCTGTCCGACATATGTGGCGTCACAATCGTTGCAATTCAATTTGTAAATAACGTTAGAATTCGTGGGGCAATTATTTTTGTCCTTTTGAACTCTTATGAAGTCATTTAATTTTTTAATGCAACGATATCCTACCACTACGTCAGGTCTTCTTATTGCTGAAGCAACTTTCTCAGATATTGATTCTATATATGGTATGACAAAATATTTAATGTTAGTATTAGTATTATTAGTATCTGTTATATTGTTATTATTAGGCTTGTTAAATTTCTTAGTTGAGAGATTTTTTAATCTGCGTTTTATTTCTGTGAAAATTAGATCAAGAGGATAACCGTTGGATAGCAAAATGTTAATAGCTTTCTCTATATTTTTTTTTGTGAAATTGCGGATGTGATAGTAATAAAGCTCTATCTACCAAGTTATAAATTGTTCCTATTTTATGACAAGTCGGATGATTTGAAAAAAATGAAAGTAATCTACCTGAGAATGTCTTTTTGTGATACCAATCTAAATAAATTTTGTTATCTATTACTTTGATCATTATGTCTAAAAAGCTTATACAACGATTATCCTCCTTTTCCAATGTAAATTGTAGTCTATCGTTATAATTGTTGAATTCGTTCAAAACATATGTAATATTGTCAGCGGAAGTGCATAAAATAATGTCGTCTACATAACGGAAATAGAAAGTCATTTCGCAATTTAAATTACTAATTACTAATGTTTCCAAGTCCTGCATGACTATATCGGCAATGATCGGAGAAAGTGGGGAACCCATAGGAGTCCCATAAATTTGTTTGTAAGTTATGTTATTAAAAGTGAAAAATGTAGAAGTTAATATAAATTTTATCATACCTATGAATTCATTTTTGGGAATCTTTGTGTGTGACTCTATAAAATGCCATCTATTATTGATACCGTTTAATGCAAGATCTACGGAAACATTAGTAAATAATGAAACAACGTCCAATGAAGCTATTATATCGGTATCTTGTATTGTTTTCCCTGATAGAATGTTGCATATATCAAAACTGTAAACATTTAATCATTAAATACAGTGTTTCCTACAATTTACTCGACTATTCATTTTTCATTGCTACTGTAATTTTTTTTTCTTTCCCTCTAATGCAATTTATCTGCATTAAAACTGTACGATCTAAAAGCGAAGTTAACCAGGGTCGCATGAACGATATGATGTGCGATTAATTCGGAGAAGTAATATCAAGATTAAGAAAAATCGAATGGGATTTAACGAGTCGGTTGGACAAATCGTTGGATGCAACGGATGCAGCAATTCGCGCAAAATGCATTGGCGAAGATTGGAAAGAGAGAAAGATGCAATGCATGTCTCTTCTACATCACTTTTAATTGCCATGACGCAATTCTTTAATCGATAGGGAGTTATAATGACACGGTTTCTATATTCATTGACCGTGAGAATCCTTTTAATGCCGAGACTATTTTTAATGCAGAATAAAATGAGACGACACCTGTGCACGTTTAAAAAAATATATATGTATTTTCAATACAAATGCATGTCTTTTATTTTGCTGACTATAAAAATTCCTTTACGAGCAAGATTGGCTTGCGATTAACCCATCAGTTCCTCGTCCATTTATAGATTCCCAGAAACCCTTGTGTATTACGAAACATTAATCTTTATTAAATGATAGATTCGGAATAAGTTGAATGACCCGTAAAATATTTTTTTAGATACATGTTTACATGTATAAATTATAATTATAATTTAATAACAGCATCTTGAATTAATTCGCTTTTTCGTTCAAGTCAAGATGCGTCATTCGCGCGTCTGTATGTTTGTAACCAGCAGAAGTGACGTATTGCGTACGGAAGGATGGTGCTAGGTTTATGATTCTGTGCCTAAATTTATGCGGGCTAAAGCGTCTGTTCCGCACGCGGGATCATCTACATGTATATCCGGGATTCTGAACAAGCTCGGTTCAAGCTTACGTGTTTTGAACGAGCGCCAGGGAGTGTTTGCATCAATTTTTTGGCAAAAATGAAGATACGAAAATAATATACGTTTGATAATATTAGCGCAAGTGTTTCAAAAATTAATACGATTTCTATATTTGTTCATAGATTTTAACATTCCATCCGATACTCTTTAAAAACTGGTTTTAAAATTTGTCAAAAAAAAAAAAAAATGATCGTCATAATACATATCTCTCTATATAATTTGCATCACATTCTATGTCTTATTTTTTCTTGTGCGACACGTTCCTCGAACCAATTCCGATTTCTCCGGATTAATGACTGCTGACAGGACAGTTAAAAGCATCGGTCGTTGTTGTCCCTTTACAGGCCGCGTGTGCCGATTTCACGCTAATTCATTCCGAACGTCGCGTCGCTCGCGAATGAATCAGAGCAGATGCATCACTGTCTCGCGACTCTCGGCGATTAGTCATTATTACCGGTTCTGAATGTGCCGAGTCTTCTCCAATCGAAAGATCGAGTCCTGTGCCGCGGGACAGGAAACAGCTGCGGAGGATCGCGAATTTCGCTCACGCATATAGGCAGAAATTTGTTTTAAGTCGAGAAGCTCTCGCGCTTTCTCGCTAATATACGTAGGATCTAATTGCAGAAACCGGCGAACGGATTTTCCATGAACATCTCGAATCTCGCGGGCTTCTTGTTTTGTCATTTATTGTTGGTGCTTCGCGCAGCGGTACCTTGCCATCTGGTTGCGGCCAGATATTCTGTCGAAAGCACGTCGGTGGTGAGTCATTAAGTGGTGAGTCGGTTAGGTTTCTGGCAGTCGGACTTATCCTTTACTTTGTACGTATAGGGTGTTCGTAGAAAGAGTATCCCGATGCGATGTATAAAATTATGAAGATAGAGATTGATCTTCTGAAAAATCTCTAAAACGGACGAGCTGTCTAAGAATACTATTGTTCTCAATTGCTCGTGTACTTTCTACATATATTCTATATGAAATGCTGATTATCTGCGATGGAGATTGTCGGAAAGATGCATCCTTTCATCATCTATTTCGCGTCGCGCTTGAATTGCATCCAACCCTTGTCGACGTTCGTCTCGTCTCTCCCTTTGCCGTTACATAAAATGACATCAGAAAGCTTCTCTCTTCACCTTCTCTCATGCATTATGCATTGCCAACCGAGAATCCTTTGCAACTAATAGTTAATCTCCGGCGGACAAGACTCCTTTCCATCCGAGCGAGTATCGTGACGAGGAACTGTATCTTATCCTACGATTTAATCTGAACGGTGAATCTTTCCGCGCGAACAGTCGCTTTCGATCTGACACGCGGGCGTGCAAAACGTTCGAGCATTTTTTTTCGAAAATCCAGCTCGAATTTGCCGAGCGATCGCTCGCGGCGAAGTGGCTTAAAATAACTGTAAGCTATGGAGAATGGACCGAGAAATATTTGCGATGCTATTTCGACAATTGTATGTGATTAGAGAAGCAAAGTTCTTCGAGGAAATTCGGCTCCGCATAACAGTCTTTGAATTAATAATTTTACATTGCGGATAATTGAATGAAGAAAATCAGATAAATTGCTACCTCAATAATCATTTTCCAGTTATGTTCAAATTTGACCGAGATTTGCAAAAATAGTTTCGGTTCTTATTCGGATTTATTCTTGCAGAAAGCTTTCTCACATAAATAATTATTACAGTTTAATAAATAACTAAAATTTCCATTGAAGCAAATAAAATCTGATAATGGTTCTGTGTGTATAATTTTACGTTAATTTTGGTTAATTTTGTTTACGGTAATAAAAACTTGTTGATTTTCGTTTATTTTTAAAAATAAAAATTTTGAAGAATTTATATATTATTCGGGAATAAATACGTGTGTAAAAGACAAACATAGATTCTCGTCCACACCTTGACATTTGCATGAAATTTTATTATTTTATGCGATTTCGTGAACCAAGAAATAGTCGTGTCAAACGATGACAGAAATTGGACCTGCTCCTGTTTTGGGACGCTCGATGCCGGAAATAGTATCTCTAGGCTGTAGAATCCCGACTATTGATTGCGCGATGGAATTGCAAAGAAAGCACTCATCGAGACTATATGATCAAAAGCCGTTGCGACAAATGCGATTTATTAAATGCAAAACAACGTGATTGGACAACATATTTCTGGCCTTATAAATCTTGGTCAATTGCCAAGTTTCGCATAATTTTCACAATAAATTTTCCTGTTATACAAAATAGAAAAAAAAGAATGGAAAATATTATCTTCCTCATACATAAATAATTATTACAGTTTAATAAATAACTAACATTTCCATTGAAGCAAATAAAATCTGATAATGGTTCTGTGTGTATAATTTTACGTTAATTTTGAATTTTGTTTACGGTAATAAAAACTTGTTGATTTTCGTTTATTCTTAAAAATAAAAATTTTTAAGAATTTATATATTATTCGGGAATAAATACGTGTGTAAAAGATAAACATAGATTCGCGTCCACATCTTGACATTTGCATGAAATTTTATTATTTTATGCGATTTTCGTGAACCAAGAAATAGTCGTGTCAAACGATGACAGAAATTGGACCTGTTCCTGTTTTGGGACGCTCGATGCCGGAAATAGTATCTCTAGGCTGTAGAATCCCGACTATTGATTGCGCGATGGAATTGCAAAGAAAGCACTCACCGAGACTATATGATCAAAAGCCGTTACGACAAATGCGATTTATTAAATGCAAAACAACGTGATCGGACAACATATTCCTGGCCTTATAAATCTTGGTCAATTGCCAAGTTTCGCATAATTTTCACAATAAATTTTCCTGTTATACAAAATAGAAAAAAAAGAATGGAAAATATTATCTTCCTCATACATATCAGTGCTATTTCCAAGTACAGTTGTATTCTGCGTGCACCTGTTCTGTCGGGATTAAAATCATGCGAAGCACACTAGACGGTCACACTGCCATGGCTTTCATGGTTGAGTCAACGCGAAACACTTCCGTTTGACGAGGACCACTCCGTCGGTCGAAATGCATACGTGCTGATTCACCCTATGCGCTTTCCACGTAGATACCCTCGTCGCAGTCTGCAGTCAACGAAAATATACCGGGTGTACAATGAATATCAAAAATCTTATAATTCGAGATCGCGCGACTGTTTCATTTAAAAAATTCGAAATAATAATTTCGTGTAAAATTGAAAGTGCTCATCAAACAATATTGCTCGAAAATCAAAATTTCGTTGTGCTGAAATAAAAATCGAGGGATCAGAATTGTTCATTTTTATCTATATTTGTGTTTTGGCTGCTTAGAGTTTTTAAGTAATGTTTTAATATTTTGTAAAGAAGCATGTTTTTGAAGACGCTGCATAAGAAATGAAAAATCTTTTAGACGGCTCGGAAACCATAGAAAAACTGTAATGACATTAACACAGCTCTGTCATACGTCAGTGTGTCGGCGCCTGATCTAATGACATAGATAGTATTTCTATGTTTGACTTTCGTTTCATCACACATATGAATTTCTTTGTAATATGTATATTACAAATATGTGTATTACAAATATGTATATTACAGAAATTATAATATTATATATATTACAAAGAAATCGCAATGTGTTGTAATGTATATACAAGCTGTAAATCTATCGCGTTTGGCAATGGCAATATGTGATTTATAGGATGTCAGTTCGATAAGATAACCATTGATAATCATCGCGATTAATCGACATTTTTCTTCTGGAATGTACTGTATGTTTATCTTTTACCGAGTTATTAAATACAAATATACTTCTCGAAAATTACTTGCATTCTTTCTGTTTTGCATAGCCCAATAATACAAAAGAATTGTCATTAATTTTCGAGTAATATACAATTTTATTTTATAAATGCAACATGTTAAAAATTTAATTAAAATCATATATCAATATAGAATATTTTTTTTATTCGAAGATTACATAGCTATTATGGTAATTTATAATTCAAATTTAAAAAAATCTTAAATATTTGTCAAAATATGCATTGTGTTTTCAAATATAATTATACTTAAAATATTTGAAAATTTATATCTGTAAAGATACAAAAGTGAGATAAATAAGTTGAGATAATAATTAAAAACCATGAGAAGATTTTTCTAAATAATTAAATTCTAAAATATTCTCTTGTGTTATTTATAGAAAACTAAATAATACAAATGTCGATTTAAAATTTTCTCGTATTTTATTTTGACTTTTATATTGCGAAACGATATAGACCACGTGGCCGGCTAACTTATGGCGCCAACATGTGTTTCTTGATGTATTTTTATAAAAAGATCACACTGTTCACCAGCTCGACTTGAGTACCCAAAAATTCCCAAGAGTTCGCGCTTTCCACGTTTACTTCATATCATCAGAATTTCTCATTAAAAATTGATAAAATTATACATTTATTCATACGCCATAGATTTCTCATTATCGCATGACAATTGTATGTGTTGTATTGTGAAAGTTTGTTTTCTCTTTGATTTTCTATGATATTTAAACATTGCGCATGACACAATGTAATAACGTATATCCGTTTTAATAACAGCACAATCGCGCGTGTGTGAGTCACAAGGTAGATATAGAATACTGAGTGAGACAAGGCCAAGTTAGAAATTACGTCGATGACGAATTTCCGTTTATGCAAGGAGTTTAATCGTTGAAAGTTCATTACTAAAGCGTTTCGATTTATCATTTGTTACTTTTGTTTTACAAAATAATTAAAGATAAATTCAAAAACAATTTTATTGCGCCTAATTTTGCATTATTACTAATTAATTCTTTCAACGAAATTTCACTAATTTACAGCTATACTTATAACTGAAACAGACTATGACTATTCATACTTTTCAATGATAATACACTGATACTATTTAATTGTAAAAGAGTACAAGAAATAAATAAATTAAAATAAATTAATCAGATTAAAGCGATTAAATTAAAAACAGATTTCACCAAGTGTAAAATGAGTTATAACAATCCTAAAATGAGATAGCACAGTTCAAAAAATATCCAAAAAACACGCATTCGAGAGAAAACACGATAATTGTAGCACACAGACGAGAATCGTTCCGCGTCGTAAAGTACTGGCTAATTTCGGCTCTGACCAACAGAAGACCATATTTTCTTGGTCGCAGCTCTTCCGTGAACGTTTACAATAAGACCATCATGTAGAAATACCAATTAATGGTGCAATAAAGCGATTAAAATAATTTTCTAAACTCCGAGTTTAAATCTTAATTATATGACATTCTCGATTAATTACTTTTTACTAATTAAAATATTTTTGTAATTCTATTAATGTTTATTTATTGACGCAACTATATCGAATATCAGATATTAAAAATTTTTAGTTATATAATAATCTAAATAAATCTTGAAACTATATTGTAAAATGCTCCTCTTTTCCGCCTATGTATGTTCTACAATGGCTAATAAGTTATCCATGTTCACGTTTGTTTTGTCGCACGTGTCGCGTTTAAGTCACGTACAACGAACGTGTGCTTCTTTGCGAAATCTCTTGAAAAATTGATTTGAAAAAGTAAATATGCGATAGCCTGGAGAATGTGCTCAGTTCGATCTTGATAAATATTACCTCGATACCACTACTGTTTGCTTTCGCACGAAATCGCGTTTTAGAAGAGATAACTTTTCAAGTTATATAAAAATTATTTATTTAAAGTAACCTCGCTTCTAATACATTTATTCATACATTACCCAAATATTTGGTAAATTTTTTCAACAAATTTTGTTTAATAAACGAGACAAATAATATAAAATTTTGAAAATTTTATAATGTATACGATTAATGCTTTTTGTATATACATATATTATAAAACATACATTTTTCGAACTATGCAAATAATATAAATTATTTATAATACTTTAAATTATTCAATGCGTGTTTTTCTTTTGACTAAATATAATTCACTCTTATATATTATTTCTCATAACTTCCCTATATTCCTCCTGTGCCAACGGTAGATCACGAGAGCAGCAAAGTCGCAGCAGGGGACACAGTGTGTCACCCACTCACTTTCTCTGCCTTCGGCATCTATTTGTGCATATGCCGCATTTCCCTCTTTTCGTGGAGAGAGGCCGTTGTTGCTCCTATGCGCGATATCAACAATTTTGCAAAGATAGAATTTGGCTGCGAAACGCTCTGGCATCTCATCTCTCAGCAAAAAAAACATTTTTATTTCACTTATTTCAGTTGAATTTATTAGTAGCCCGCTGTTGATATTTGTTAGCGAAGAGTGTGGTAGCAAGATGTTTATTATCTCTTTAACTATACGTCCTCTTTGCCACGCTGTCAAGATACGAAAATAGAGCTCGAGCGGGCAAAATGTATCTATTTTTTGCTACATTTGAGAGATCACGTCGACGATGATTTTGGAAAGACTCCTCGTAATGTGTTCAGGAGTAAAGCGATATTACGTAAAATCGCGCTTTTAATCATTTTATCCTTAAACGATGCGGAGCATTTTCTTGATCATTAAGAAGTAATCGGACTTTCGCGCGGCTCGTTTGACCGATACGATTTAAGCGCTGAAAAGTCTCGGCAGATGTGCTTGACCGAATAATTACAATGAGTCGCGCCGCACTTAAAGTCATTTCGCCGGACGCACTCTAAACAGGGTCCCGCAAATGGAAGGCGGTGTATTAATGCTGCTGCGGCAAATTGCATGGAGAAAAAAATCGCGCGCGGTTAAAGGAAGGAAAACAATAAGAGAAGCTTGGTGCACTTGATGCAATAACGATGCAACCGACCGGCATAATTCATCGAGTCTCGTTCGCAAAATCGCCGTCGACCTTTTCGTATTCAGAGTGTCCAGCAGACTCAATGAAAAAAATTCCCTGATTTTTTCAGATTTTCTAACACAAGAAATTAATTTTTTCCTCTGACTTTTTAGTATTATTTTTCCAAATATATAATTTGCATATATCTATATGATAAATCAATTAAATATTAAATCATGAAAAATTTAAATCAATTATACAATCTGCATTATGTACGATAATCCAAACAAACATGTCACTATAAACTATTTAAATACTCACCTTTTTTCATTATATCAAATTTTTTAGTTTTGTCTCTATTAAACACATTGAAATAAAATAACACGACGATGAAAATACAAATTAACGAGCACGCTGTAGATGAATCGATTTTTAACAATACAGAAATTTAGCGTGCTGGAAGTCAAGGAAAAGTTTATATTTATTTGATAAAAAATTTCAAATTATTGAGACAAATGTAGAATAATGTGAAAAAATCCAGATAAATAGTAAAATTTCCTGACTTTTCCCTGACAATTCCAGATTTATAAAATTCCCTGACAATGCCCGGTTTTCCAGATTTCCCTGACCGCTAGACACCCTGGTATTACTAGGTTTCGCAAACTCGCCATTTCCTGAATAAGGGCAAAATGTTTTTTAGAGGTGTGAGAAATCGATTAAAATGAGAAGAAATAAATACCGTTGCATCTACCCGTTAGATTTACGAAAACTATCGAAATATAAAATCTCTATTCTCTCTCTTATAAAATATCCTTCGATAAGGTAAGCGTTCGATAAGATATATTGCTTAATGGTAGCTTAAGCAATATACCCAGATATGTGCAATCAATCTGGGGATACACTACAGCTAGTGCATCCTCAGATTAATTGTACATATCTGTTATTGTGCTTGCGGCTGCTATCGCGTTGCTTCCTATGTTTTTACTTGCACGATATATTGCACAAGAGATAATTGCCAGGCGTGCCCTACTTTCTTGCGAGAAAAGCGATTCATGAAATCCACGTTATTTTGAATATTGTATAAGGACTTTATTTATTAAAATTATGTATTGCGAGCTAGAAATTCTCACTTGGAAAAATTAGGAAGATCTATACACAAAATTAGAGAATTATTAAATCTAGCAGACACTTATTTTTAAAATATAAAGACCTTTATAGAAATTATAATTATTATTAATATAAAAATTATATTTTTTTCTTCTTGAATAATTTTTTTCCCCTTTTTTTAGGAATATTTCGCGAGATGTGGCGGGATGTTCATTGTCCGACAAAATAAACCGCAACTTTTCGCACACGGGAAGATAATTCTGCGGTGAGATATTGCAGTATCCGCTTCGGAGATGTGTATGACCAAGTGTGCGATGCGGAAATGCGCCACGATCTCTCGAGAAAAGCCACGAACACTCGTCAAATTCTTTCTTTAAAAAACATTCCGGTTTTCCTTCTCGATAAAAACTCGATATAGAAAAGGATCAAGAAGTTACTTTCGCACCTGTCGCAATTGTCTCGCACGTGTCTCGAAGAGAACTTCTTTTCGCGAATTTTCACTTTCTTCGAACATGCGATCAAATTGTCGCCAAGTCTGCTTTATCGTCCCAGGACTTTTTCGCGTTTTATTTTCGCGCAGATGACTCACGATGGAGTTCGTTACTCGGGAAAAAATGCAGCAAGACGTCGCGAGTCGACAGGATGCATCTCGCACACGCAAATGAATCGATTCATGACAAACCAAGGGCGTAATATCGGTTCAACGAGATGAAACACAAAAAATTACCATCAATTTTCTTGTTCGGATTAAAACTTTTTGGATCTACTAATGTCAAAAAATCTGACAGATTCGTATCATCATTGATCGAAAAAATAAATCTCGTATTTATAATTGATATTCATGTCAGTGTATATATATAACGATAAGAAGTCGAGTGTAAAATTGAATAATTTCAAAGTTGAAATTATATTTTTGTAATTTCATTTGCAATTACACGTCATTAATCTTCATCAGATCTCTCGGATGTAAATGAATTATCTTTCGCTTGCGCATCATCAACGAAGATAATTCTAAGCAATAGCGTACGACAATTAGCATTACGATGCAATATCTCTCATGTCTCTCGGATGTCCATCCGAAGGCCATTGTATGCAATAAGATGCGGTAAGTATTGTCTACAGTGAAACAATGTTTTTAGGACATTATGCAAATAGGAAGCAATTAAAAATTCTGTAAGAGTATCGAAAAAAGTAAGAAAATATATAGAAATGTGACCGAGACATGACAGAAATAGAAAAATAAAATATTTTTTATTCAAGTAATATTTTATTACTTATTCGAAATATTTTTTCATCATTTGCGCGGAATTTTCATATGTCAATATTACTTTCACTATTAAATATATATTCGTTTCTTTGAAATATATCAATATTTCTCTCATTATTATGCAGGATATTTAAATATTACGAAATCATCTCGACTTTGTCACCGAGAAAGAAATCGGTCAAGAGAGGGTTTGCAGTTAAAGGGTTATACGGGACACCCTGTATACTTGTGAGTACAGGCCCTTATTACGTGTCGTATTATTTCGGTCGCCGATTGTGGGAACGGATGCGCGAGGTCCCTCGCTCGGTTCCGCGATGCGCGCGAGTGCATCTATAATTGTCGCGCGCGTGAAATTAATGCGGGCGTTTATGCGCCAGGAATGCATCTCTCCAGCATCTATATGGTACATATCGTTGCTGGAAATTCGACGGGCTAAACTTTTGGGTCGACGGCCTTCTCGCGTCAGAATCTTGGGACAAAAGGGGCTCTGTGCGTTCGAGAATTCTTGCTCTCTCTCTCTGCATCACTGTCGAACTTGGATGCTTCTTTGACATCCCGGCGACTCTCCTCGGACTCTCGCTGCAGAAAATGAAAGTGCATCCGCGCACGAATGCTCGTCTCTAAAGCGAGCTGTGAATAATCATTTGTCTCTTGCTAATTAAGGGAGGGAGAGATGGGACCTTTCAATTTGCGCTTCGAGCGCCAACACTCGTTAATCTCGACGCGACTTCTGTCCTCGAACATGATTGAAAGTCAACGAAAGTTATTGTCTGCTCGCTTTTCTCACGGAGGACGCGACTGTTTGTAAACAGCTGTATTATTCGCAATTGCTCGCAGGAATCATCGACCATCATTACCCGAATAAAATTAAATTTGTGTCTACGTAGCCTAAGGCAGAAAGGAAAACAATCTGTTGGAAAAGTCGATGAAACGTTCAAGTATATCGCAAGAAGATGATGAAGAAATAAATTACCGATAGACTCAACACGAACAAACGAGGCGGATATATTTAAATCTGTATCACGCATGTGTGTCTTCTATATAACAGTTAGAACAAAATGACACGACTGCTTCCTCGCGATGCAAAATGAAGCGGAAAGGGTTAACCGGATTCAGAAGGAGAGGCAGCATGTGTGTAGCGGAATGTAGCGCGCGGGATTCCAGCTGGCTGCGGCTTTAGAAATAGCGACGCGTTAAAGATTCCGAACGCGGACCGCAACGTTTCTCTCTCTCTTCTCTCTCTCTCTCTCTCTCTCTCTCTCTCTTTCTCTTCGACCGGTCACGTTTGGCGATAGAGCCGCGCGACTCGGATCCTTGGAGGTGTAGGTAGGCAGGTAGATACTTCTCGGGACGGACTCGCAAAAGAGAAAAGCACACGAGCGAACCCGCACGCGTGCATATATACGGGAGATATCGGACACAGTCGCAAGACCAGACGAAGCGCACGTTTTCAGCACGCGCAGTAACCGAAGTAAGCGAATTTCACCTCGAGGTAAAGGGTCGCCGGCAAGGTCGACATACGATGCAATCTTAGGAAGAAGGAATAAATCAAAGAGATATAGAACAAAATATACCTAGACACGCAGTGTAGGCTAGTATCTAGATACATTTTGTGTATCCCAGACAACACCAAGTCCAAAATTGCCGCATAAGATATTTTTTTGATATATCATATCATAAGATTTCTTCAAGCTGTCTTCAAGATTTCTTAATCATATCTTATGCGTCAATTTTAGACTTGGTGCTGTCTGGGATCTGAGTCTGTATCTGAGATATATTCGAATTCAAGTATTTATATCTGTAGCAAGATACAAAACATGGTATCTGAATTGCTTTTTTCAGATACATTTGCAGATAGATTTTTACATATTTTTTTAATAGCCCAATTCTTTAAATTTTGAAAAGATCAAGGCTGCAAGTTTTCAATGTATCGTCATCAACACCGGTTGAGCGATTATTAAGCATTAGTTAAATTTTAGTACCATGACGAAATAGTGTGAATGACGATATCTTTGAGGCATTTTTCACGTGTTAAGACTAACAAATAAAGTCGTAATATAAACAAAAGTATTAATAAAAATAAAAGAATTATTCAGTACATTTTGTGCATATTACCATTATTAGGATAAAATATAATTTCAAAGTATCTGATATGTATCTAAGATACTTAGTATCTGAGTATCTGTATCGAGATACATTTTAAATTTATCTTACCCATCACTGTATACATGTATCTTGTATTATGTAGAATAAATTGCTAGAATCTCATTGTCAACTTCTTATTGTCAAAGAGCAAAAAATTGATCGGTACCAGATATAAGAATGCATTTTTCGAGAAAAATGTAAAAATCTTTTGTCGACGTTCGCCGAGGAGATCGGCTGGAGAACAAGGAACCGGACTTTATTCGCGGCGAATCTTGGAGGACGCGAGACGACAGGGCAGGTCGTTATTTGCGGTCGCTGGACGACCGCATGTAAATCACGTCCATCGAGAGGAGAGACCCGCGACGTTCTCTGATCGCATCGCAGCGCGAAGTGTCGACGAGAGGAAGAGAAGCCGTACGAAAGTAACTGGGACGATTCGATAAAGGTGACTCGCTTTCGACGAGGTCGCGACTGCGAGAGGTCCACGATCGATCCCGAGAGAGGCGAATCGACGCTAATTCAGGTCGAAGAAATTCGACATTAATCGTCCTCCGCTTTGGGAAGATGCGCTTTTACATCCAGGCGCGCGTGCATGTATAAATTGCCTTTATTATTTAAAAATAGATTCAGTTGACCGATGCGCATTGATATATTAACATTGATTAATTTTATTTTAATTAAGAAAGATGTCTTTCGAAACGCAACAACAACCCGATAATCTATGACCTACGATAATTCTGTCAAGACGAATTCCGGGACTTAAATACGATTGGAAGATTCGCGAAGTGTAGCGAGAGACATCTAATTTCTCAGACAAGTTATACGTCGAAAGCTCGAGAGAGAGAGAGAGAGGAGGAAAGAAAGAGAAAGAGAAGGCCGGAGAAGATATATTTTATTCAACGAAACGAGATAATTAACGGATCTGAGGGACTGGAACGACGAACGATGTTACGCAGCTCGACTGGTTGAACCGGAGTAATGTGCAGATATGGTATCCAAGGCGTGGAAAATGATATGGAACAAAATGCAAAAGCATTCTTCCGATAACGAGGAAAAATTGACCGTCGCACCAAGCCATTTGTTACAGAAATCGATTCGTTGCATATACTTTCGGCTGCGTGAGCATGGTATTCATCATTCCGAGCTCGATTGCGATTAATTTACGCCCGTTATTTTAAACCTATCGTTAATTTAATTCTAGTGCGTATGGGGTAATGTAGATTTTTTATATAATATTTAATATATATTGCGGATAATTAAAAATCAAGATAATAATATATATTTTCTCGAGTCAATTTTTTTATAATTTTCCCCCTACAAAAAGATATAAAAATTTTAAATATACAAGAACGCACTATGTATACAAGAAACACATGAGAGAGATTTATCCTTGGCCAAGCAGTTCGAATAGAAACGTCTAATAAAATTCCCCCCCGAAATGTGTTTTCGTGAACAAGTACTCTCAACACTGTTATAGCATCATAAACAACTCTGTACTGACATCGAAGGAGAGAAGGAACGCTTCTTATATACTAAGAGTTGCTACTTGTCGTAGTATCTCACATATTATGCGCGTTGCTAGTTTTTCATTCGCATCACTATATTTACAAACAGTGCCATATTAATCATCCGACACGGAATTCGCTTCGACGATTGTGCGTATATATACATTTTGGGTCTACATTTCGTTCCGCTAGTAAGCGAATCTATCAGAAATTTGTCCGTACGAAATTTAGCGAAATTTAGCTCTCATCTCATCTTGCTGCGATAATTTGACAAACATTTTTATTCTTTTTAGTTTCCATTATTGGGTCATAGCTATTAGATTATCGAGAATAAAAATTCATCAATGTTCCAGAACTGACGAAAAAGTTTTTAATGGCAAATTCCTGGTATCATTCGGAGACATTCGGAGAGGGTGTTCTAGACTTATCGTACCACTCGTTAATGGGAGATTCTTGAGGCGATTTAAAGACGATTTTTCCTCAGCGAAAATGTCGAGACACCAATAATTTTCGAATTATAAGCAGTTGAAATTAAAGGCTTTTTTGGAAACTAAGTCTTGTGGAAATAAAATATTAACAGAACTATTCTTCAGTTAATTTTAGGTAGAGTTTGCTTTAATAGAATTTTAATATAAAATTTAGTTATAAAGATAATAACAAAAATTGAGAACATACTAAAAATGATGGCCTCCCTCAATATTTTCACTAAGAAAAAATCGAAAAAATCTCCAAATGATATCAGGAATCTGCCATTAAAAACTTTTCCGCCAGTTCTGGGACGCCCTGTATATATATTCCTAAATATTTTATTAAAAATAAACCGTTTTATCATTACGATTTCAAATATTCATTTTGTGATACAATCCCTTATCCCCTTTTATTTCCTATCTATCACATTTATATTTTGTAAAATAATTGGTAGATAACACGTTATACGAATCACACCGAGCAGATCGATATGCAACGTGCAGACATTTAAAGGGCAACATCACATATAGCGACAGATTGCTGTCGGTATAATTCGAAAACAACTAAAATGAAAATTACTACTTTTAAAAGCTCTGCTCCTTTTCAACAAAATGTCCCATGCAAGATGACGAAATATCCCCATACATTCTTCAAACGATTCTTTCTTCACACAAATATTCATGCACGTATACGTATATACGCCCATCAAATTGCGCAATTCGAAATATGTTTGTTCGCTTAATGAAAAGTCTCCTTGTTCAAGCTGCATAGAAAATATTCAGATAAGATTGAACCGATTGATAAACACGATAATTTTTGCAGGAATCTCGAGTTCGGGCTCGCAAATGTCAGGCTGAGGAAATAAAGGTCACGGAATACAATAAGGGGGTGACGAGTTTCCTTTCGAGGCCTATATATCCGAGGCGAATCTCACGCCCTTTCGCGCGAGCTGTCCCGAAAAGCCGGCACCCTCAGGCACCTATAACACGCGTTATCCTCCAGTCGTCCTCGTCCTCGGTCGAGGACACCGGGTTCGCCGGGTCGATAGGTGTACGTATACACTTGACGCGTGACATTTCCAAGGACACCCGAAGGTGAATCTCGCGAATTCGCGGTCGACGCAAAATCGCGAGAGGAGACAGAGAGAAAGAGAGAGAAAGACGGAGAGCGAAAGCCGGCGCGAGCGGTCGCTGGAAGGGCGGAAGGTTGGTTGTCGGCGGCGGCGATGGCGTGGCACGAGGAGGAGAGATCGATGCCGACGTCTGGGGCCACGACGAGAGGAGGCCTCCCTCGCAGGAAGCATTATTTCGCGATAAATCAAATTCAGTAAGGGTGGTAAAAGAAGGTGGGTACTCACTATCCGCTGTTCGGAGTATACAGCCTACAGCTTCCTCTTCTTCGTCGTCGTCGTCAACCCTGCCAAACTTGCTCGCAGCCAAGCTTCCTCTGGATCCTAATATCCTGTCGATCGCAGGACACACGATGACGAAGTTCACAAGATTCTGAGGGTGAAGTGAAGGGTAGAAAAGCACCAAAAAAAAAAAAAATATGAGAGAAGGAGCAGTGTCCAAGGGGTGTTGTGATAACACCGGATAACAACACCAGCGAGCTCTCTTTCTCTCTCCTGCACGTATATTCCGTACGACACTCCGCGCGACACTACGCCGAGACAAACGGGTAGATTACTACTTCGGCTGAGTGGGTAGAGGCCGCTAGAAGAGGGGGCGCATTCGGGAGAACGTACCGAAAAAGGGGAGGCAGCCAAACCACCGTCGGTTCTCTCTTTCTCTCTCTCTTTCTTTTCCTCTTTCTATCTCTCTCTCTCTCTCTTTCTTGCTCCGTTCGCGCGGGTGTCTCGAGCCTGACTGACACTCGGCTCCGGATCGCGCAGCCGGTCGACCGACCCCTTTGCTCCCTCCCTCTCCATCTCTCTATCTCTCTCTCATTCTTTCCTCCCTCTCCCTTTTTCCTTCCTCGTCTCACTTGTCGGTGTTTCTTTCTATTTCATCCACAATCTTGGCGATCCCTCTCTCTTTCTCTCTCTCCCTTCTTTTCTCAGCTCCACCGATGTTCATCGCACGTATCGGGTGGTTTTCTTTCGCCTCGGATGCCTCTCGACAGGAAGTCGGGAATTAGATCGACACCCCGTATGTAGCAGAGCGAACGCGAATGAGCGTTGTACTTTCCCATGGGACCTCGCGAATTATTCCAGTTAACATGAGTGGTTGTATCTATCAGCGCGTCTTCTTGTCGTGTATGAATGATAATTACGAATTAATGATAATTACGAAATTTCAGGTCAGCGCAATTGGTACCAGAAGATTTGCCGAATCTACATCTAAAAATGAGAGTTTGTATTCAGAGACTAATAAATATTGTGTATCCTATACAGCGTAACAAGATTGCAGCAGCATTGTGGCAACATTTCATTGCAATATTACAACATTGCATAAACATTGTGAAATGTTGTAGCAATCTTGCTGCAAGGTTTCAACAGCGGTAAAATGTCCGCTTTCAGTAATATTGTACTATAATATTGCAGCAATAATGCAATAAAATAAATATGTAATATTACTATTGGATTATTGGAAATGTGTTAAATACATAATCGGACTGAATGTTCTGTACCTAATATTTTTTGCGTGAATTTTATTTTCATAATATTTCTGAAATGTTGCTGCATACATGCTGCAAATTCATGCCTATATAATATTTCTGCAATATTGCTATGCAATGCGCAATATTGCTATGCAATGTACAATATTGCAATGTTGTTGCAATATTGCTGCAAACTTGTGTGCTGTATGGGATATTTTTTCAGAACCTCCCCCTCCCGATGACATATAAAATTATGCGAAAATTGATCGAAAAATCTCGCGATGTTTCATAATTCTCTTTTATTGATTTTTTTAAAGTATATTTCATAATTGTTCCACACGCGAGTTTAATTGAATAAAACAAGTGCGAATAAAATTAGATTTGCGCACTTTGAAAGTTTTTTCAGTGCAGAAAAAGCGTGATATATTATTTAAATAAACATTTAATAGCGGCTTTTGTAAGGGATTAGTGGATTTAGTTACACGTAATCTTGGATGAAGCTCTCTCATTACAATTTCATATCCATATCAAAAGCATACACACGATATATTATTTCCTAAATTATATAAATAAATATTAGTGCTTTGTGTACTTTCTATCAAAATATTAGCAAAATTAATTAATTCAATATCTTTATATTGAATCCTATCGAAAAATAAATAAATTAATATTAATTTATTAATATCTCTTGTATTATTTTATATTGTATATGTTTTTACATCATGTATATATATATATGTGATATACTCATATATTTTAATAAAAATATCAAGACTTCCGAAATAATAATCCAGAAAATTTCTAAAGGGTATCTAGAGGACGTCCGACATATTAAGATTAGGTCTATCTTAGACTTTCGAGCTTTTTGAATATCATGTTCAAGAATGCTTTCATTATGCTCGTTGAATCTGTTTAATTCAACAATTAACGAATCGAAGCCCGAAGCTGCAAAGATCGAAACGCATCTATCTAGGAACTGATTTTCTCGTCGGCCTTCTCCTGCGGGATGTCTTCGATCATCACGCTGTCTGTCTGGACCAGTTTAACGCGATCGGCCGGCTTGGATCTCATCAGAATGAACGGCAGCTCGGCTGTCAACTCGCCGCCCAGAGCGCCCAAGTACAGCTTGACCTTGACAGCGTAAGAGACGATGATGCCGAAGGAGTCGCGCACGTCCGGCGAGGTGAGCAGGGTGCTGGATGCGAGTTCGCATTCTTCTCGCTTCATCATGCCGTCCAGGGCGATGCCGCGACGTTGCTTGTTGCTGCCCATGCTGGGCTTCAGATAGAAGACTTTCTGCAGGGTCGAGCCTGGATTGATCGGGCAGCCATCCTGCGTCTCGACCGCGTCTATCACCGTCCTGAACTGACCGTTCTGGAAGATGACCACATCGATGCCCTGCTGCACCAGGGTCTTGATCTTCTTCACCACTTTGTTGCTATTGTTGCGCACGGATATGTTGACGGCAATTGTCTCCCCGTGATTGTACAGCTGCTTGTCCAGAGTGACCTCGAGCTCCAGCTCGCCTGGACTCAGCATAAAGTCCTTGCGGACGACGGTGCAGGGTTGACGACCCTGCTTCGTCGGCGCGTACTGGATCTTGCGGATCCCCATCATGACTGTGCTCCGCTTATGAGTCAGGTCGGTCTCCGTTTCGCCGCAGTACACCTTCACGTAGTAACTGACGCCGCAGGGCTCGCCAGTTTCCTCGGGTCCAGGCTGAAGGGTCACGCTGGACGGTGCGCATTGCGGGAATGTAAAGTTAAACGGTATCGCGTTCGGGCCCAGTTTCTGCAGCAACCTATATATTCCGGAAATATATATACATATATACCTCGATTTTTCATAATATAATTTACTTGTTACAATTTCTTATAATTCTGATAGTATTAGTTTATTTTATACGGATATTTTGAACGAAGAACAGACTGATTAAATATTATGAATAAATATTGATTTTTAACATATATGCATAATCGATTGCATAACGAGACTTTTCGAAGCTCAACCCCTATATTCTATATCTTCGAGTCTGAAAGTATCATCCTGACCTGTCCTGCAACTTGGTAGGATTGAATTCGGACTTCTTAACTTGCGGGTAAATCTGCTCCGATGTCAGATAGAGATCCTTTTGGAAGTTAAGGCCCATCACCTCGTCTTCCTCGCGGCCGTACCGGAAGCTGCACACCAGTTGGCACCACACCTTCCTGCCGCTGTCTACGTAATCCTGATTGACCAGGACTACCCCGTTGATCGGTTCGGTGCCTGACAGATAGTCGATGAAATCGCGTTTGCCCAGGTAGACAGCGAGCTTGCCGTTGGGCGAACATTTCTTGTAGACCTTGAAATTCGCCACCATAGTGAAAATACTTCTTCTTTTTTCTCTATACCGCTAACACAGAAGACGACTGGATCGTCGAGTCTTAAATCGAGGACTTATATACCGGGTGGTTACGGTGACACGTGATCGATTTCTAAGGTATCTTAAGGCGTTTAGCGATGCGGATGAAGCAATGTTTAGGTCGTCTTTGTGAACTTTCTGCGTTTTTCAGACGCTCACGTGGTGCGGATTATTTATGACGCGAATGCGTGCATCATTCATTCTTTTTGCCCATGAATAATTTAATTTTAAGAATATTATCATTGCGTTGCAAGAGACAATAAACTGGCCTTATCAAAACATGTATCCTTACATAATATCTTTTATAAGCTTGCTGACTTTCAGTTAGTTGATCGGTTGATCTTCGAGCTTCTCGGGCTTCGTTTCGACATTCAAAGTAATAAGTAGAAATATGCTAATAATTTCTTAAGAAAGCATTATTCAACGTATGATTATCTAAATTTTTATATTAAGAGTTGCATTTTTTGCGATTTGCAAAAGTAATGTTCTTTTGTATTAAAAAGGAAAATATTTTCTATTTGTAAAATTATTTGTAACATTAAATATATCCCAATGAAAAATGATGGTTGAATCGACGTCGAATTGATGTCAAATTCGTCGAATCGATGTCGAATCAATGACGATTCGACCAATCATTTCTTACTGGGATACGAAATAAAATACTAAAGATATGAATCTAATTATCCTAAATTAGTTTTACTTAGTTTTCTTAATTAAGAATATAATATAAAAATAAGAAATCAAGGATTAATGCCGTCATTAAAGTGTATATAGATTTATACACTTACTAAATCTATATACACTTTATATGCAATGTATAATCAATTTTATCCCACCACAGGGACTATATGAACCCCAAACTCATTTCAAAGTATGCGCTTCTAAACTTCTAATAGACAATATATTCGGATCCTTTCCATAATTCAATTTCACTATTTGAGAAAGGGGTTCTAATCGGTTATAGCACCTACTATAATCAATAATTGCGACACAATGTTTAAATAAAAAGCAAACGGATCCCACAGGCTCTTTACTGTTGAACTTTTGTAATGATAAATTGATTTTGGTTTTTGTTTAAATTAATAAATTACAGTTATAATAAGATATATATAAGTTATGAAAAATATTTTTGTATTTCTAATCAAATTAATTTTTTCGCAGAGGAATGCCTTTTTTTAGATAAAAATGGTTATTCTTCTCTTTAATGAATTTATTTAAAAACATCAAATGGCATTTTGAAGAGTATACGTTAGACTGGTAGAAACAAATAATTGTTACCTTCTCTTAAAAAATATTATTTGGGCATATAAATGTGGAAAATTTACGAAGATTGAAGAATGGAAAAAATATCGTAAACAATTTTTTTTTGACAATAAAATATTAAATTTCGTTCGCCAGGAATGAAATACTAAGGTAGTAGATATTAAACTGACTACACTGGCTGTCTATTAGATTTGTTAAACTATATTTATTGACGTTTCGACCATACGGGCTGTGGTCCTTTTCAAAATTACAATAGAAGCATTAATGAGTTACTGCATATCGTTATTGACATTTAAAAGTACGCTCCGGTGAGACTTAACTTAAGATCGGATGGTAAATTAACTGCGTTTCAGTTGTGTCATCTTGCCACGACTGAACACACTGTACTGTACAGTGTGTTCAGTCGTGGCAAGATGACACAAGTAAAACGCAGTTAATTTACCATCCGATCTTAAGTTAAGTCTCACCGGAGCGTACTTTTAAATGTCAATAACGATATGCAGTAACTCATTAATGCTTCTATTGTAATTTTGAAAAGGACCACAGCCCGTATGGTCGAAACGTCAATAAATATAGTTTAACAAATCTAATAGACAGCCAGTGTAGTCAGTTTAATATCTACTACCTTAATTTTTTTTTGCATATAATATTAAATTTTTATTTGCATAAATGACTAAAATATTCGTTAAATATGATTATACATTTAATTATTTGTAATGAAATAAAAAAAAATCAATTTTATTATTGAATAAAACAGATGGAGTACAATTAATAGCTTGTGTCCCTGTTTTATTCATAATAATTTTTTTTCTACTACAAAGTATATATACATTTACTTTGTAATAGAAAAAATATTCGATAAATATGTTTATAAACATATTTATCGAATATTTTGGTCATTTATAAATAAAAAAATCAATATTATATGCAAAAAAATTTTTTACGATATTTTCTTTTACCTCAGCAAACACCAATATATAATTGTTACATTGCTATAATAAAACGAAATATAACAGGTAATATAACGTGTACGTTACATGTAACATCCATGTTAGTTGTAATTTCTCACTCATAGATGTAACATTTTAATATAACATATATTACATTGTAGTTATATTGTTATTATATACCAAATAGCACATTGATGTATTGATAAGTCAGTGCTATCTTGGGATATAATGACAATATAACTACAATGTAATATATGTAATATTAAAAATGTTATATCTATGAGTGGGAAATTACAACTAACATATACGTTACATGTAACATGCTTAAGTATATAACATTTATATATTGTGTTTGCTGGGACTTTTCTTCAATCTTCATAAATTTTTCACATTTGTATATATGCTCAAATAATTATACTTTTTTAAGAGAACATATAACAATAATATCTTTTTTAATGTCCTCTTCAAAACTCTATTTGACTTTTTTAATCGGTTAATTACAGCAAAAATAGCCATTTTTATCTAAAAGAAAAGGATTTTTAAATTTTTTGAATAAAATTTCTTTATACATGAAAATCCAATAAAATTTTTGGAATGAAATTTCTTTATACATAAAAAATAATATAAAAAAATTCTTTATATATAAAAATTATATGAAAAAATAGATGTAAAAATAGCTTGAAACCTACAATATCTCTATTTAATAAGGTAGGAAACTGACAATTCAATAATCAATAATTCGACTTTCAACTTTAGCGACATGGTAATAACATGGTCCTGATTCACAGTTGTATTATTTATGTTGCTGCAGCTGTGCACACACAAAACTGTTCTAAAGCTTTCTAGAAATTTTTGGATAACAGTGAATTTTAACACATGTTATCAGACAGTGCACAGAAATGTCGAAAAATTTGGATATCAATATTGACGCAGTGAGTTTGTTGTTATTAAACATATGTAAAATATATTGTTTGGTCATGTGATCTTTTATATAGAAAACACTTTATTATATATCATTATTCTAAGTGATGTATATCTATAAAAATGATCCATAATACTTTAAAGATAAAAGAAATTTGGTGTATGACAACTTATTAATATTGTTAAGATGTAATAAACTAAATAAGAGAACCCTAATAAAAGACATTTAATTTATATAATACATTGCAGATGAAATCAATAGCCATCGTGGCCCCACCAGACTCTCCAAAAAAACCTGTAAAGTCCACTGCTGTGGTGAAATATTCTGCAGTTCAAACACCAGCGACATATGCTCAATTACAATGTAATACAGATTTAAATCTTCCACCCAGCAATTGGCTTAGCAGTTCAGTGGAAAGTTATGGTCTGCAAAATGTTTGGTCTCAGAGTACAGGATTTTCTAGTTTTCGCATGGCACATATGTTTCCTGATGATCTTGGCGAAGTAGATGTGGTATCGGATGCAGAAAATATAAAGAAATTACTGAAACTTTCTTATAATCGTGGTGTGATTTCAATGATGGTTCATCGGATTGAAAACTCATTGTTGTTGGATGATTTTGATATACACAAGTATCTACTAAGACAAGCTGAGAATGACTGGGAATGGCTGAAAAAATTCTTCTATGAACATATCTTTCAAAATCTTGGTGACAAGGAGAAACGTTTTTTCCACAAGGCATATAGCAGAAATAGTATACAGCAGAAAAATCTGGTGTCTAAATTTCTTTATCATTCTATAGTACTTGCGGATAATGACAAACAAAATGAGAAACCTCAGTTGCCTGTAGAAACATTAGAACCATGTTTACCTGAACCAACGCAAGAGGAAAAAGTACCTGATCCAAATTATAATCATAATTTTGCAAGAAATGTTCTGTGGACGTTTGAGAACATACAGATGCTTATTGGAACAGACATGCCAATATTCGGTGGTCAAACACATCCATGCATAAGCTTACGATTAAGAGATATGTCAAAACCAATTAATGTTTTAACAGGAATAGATTATTGGTTAGATAATTTAATGTGTAATGTTCCGGAAGTAGTAATGTGTTACCATTTAGATGGTATTGTACAAAAATATGAACTGATAAAGACAGAGGATCTTCCAAACTTGGATGATTCCAAGTTTAGTGCTAAAGTAATTAGAGACGTTGCTCAAAATATCCTGAGTTTTCTAAAAAATAATGCAACAAAGGCTGGTCATACTTACTGGTTATTTAAGGGTAAATATTAGACTTAATATAAATTATATCCATATAAATATATATAAATTTATAATCTTTACACATTGATTTTTGATTATTCTATTCATATACAATATTTTTTCATTAGGTGAAGACGACGATGTTGTAAAGCTATATGATTTGACATCACTGTGTAGTGACGTTTCAGAAGAAAAAGGACAAAATCCTTTTACCGTACCTGTTGCAATGTTGTTGTATAGAGTAGCTCGCAACATGAAGTATTCCCCCGATCACCATCGTTACCAGGGAACAATCAGAATGCTGTTGAAAAATTGCATTCAATTATTAGCCAAAGAAAAATATCCCCAGATCGTCACATCAGCGCATTTTATGCTTTCGGATTTGTATATACCATCGGATACAGATCCAGCCAGTCCAGGATTATCGGATCAAAGCGACGAGGAAGACGCTCATAGCGAATGTAGCATGAATCAAGAAAAGAAGGAAGTAGAAGAGGAGAAATTTTGCGCGGCAATCAAATCGTTGCCTCTAGCCAACAGTAAGTAAACGTTTGATCTAGGTATTTCTAATTCTCTAAAATATAAATTACAATTGACTGTTCTTGCAGTAAAGGAACAAATGGAACGTGAACAACCAAAGTACAAAGCACCACCAATTTCTGGTACGATAGAAGAAAGATGTTTATTCGGATTAGAACATGTTACTCATGGACTCGAGTGTCTCCAGTATTTCCCGATTGAGGATAACACCGACGAAGAACAAAAGAAAGCAGAAGAACGGGAAAAGGAGAAACGGAAATATGAGGAGATGCATCCGAATGTAGCGAAACCTTTTCAGGCAATTCCCATGCCTTACACTCCGTTGAACAAACAAGAGATAAATGGCACGTTGAAGAAAAATTTGGAGAATTATAGTCCCGCGCATAAAAAGAAAAATAAGCAAAAGAAGAAGAAAAATGAGAAGAACATGATGAAAGAGATGGCGAGTGAAAATGCTTTATTGTGTAAACCTAAAGCGGAAACATTACCCACGTGGCAAGCGCCAAAAAAGAGCGACAATATTTGCTGGAGCGCTCATTTGAAAACTCTGTTATACGAGAAAGCATCACTGATATTTGCCGTGCTCGCCGAGAAAGAATTTGTGAATAAAAATTACGGCGTCTCTCTGAGATGCATGCTGGAAGTATTGTATTGTCAAAAGATATTAGAAATCTTCTGCGGCATAAGAAACGACAAATCAATTAGTTATCTATTAGGTCGCGCAGGAGACTGTTGTTTCATGATAGTGCAAGATTGGAGCAATGTTGAAAAGCATAGGGAGGATTACGATATGAAAAATGAAATGGAAGAAAAAATAATCGAAGAAGTGTTTAATATAGAGGATCTAGATATGAGTGAATATCGAAATGACATCTAGTATTATATAATAAAAATAATACGAATAATTCTTATTGATGCATATTTCATTACAGACGGTGCTGAATTACTGCCGAAGAAACTTGAAAATTTAGAATCTACTTTACTTTCTTCGTACAAATGTTATGACAAGGCTTTGTCGTTAGAATTGATGGATGTAGATCGAAATAACTTGTTGAGACGATTAGGAAATATTCATAATGAGCTGGGTGTCCTTTACATGAATCAGGCAGGATGTTCGTAAAATTTTCACGTTTAATTTTAATAAAGGATAAGCGAATACACGTTATTCGTTAATAATTAAAAAATATAATTTTTTTACAGCTCGGTTCCAAGAAACGCAAATGGATGAGTCGTCGAATACGGATGTAACTGCGCTTCTAACGCGTTCATTGACACACTTAGAATCCGGCATCGTAGCTTTTCACGACGTCCATGACGAAGCGAATCTGGCGCTTTTACACTCAAACACGGGACGGCTTATGCGACTCTGCGCGCACATGCACGACAAACAAAACATGAAAGAGCGTCATTTTTATAACAAGGCACTCGAGAGTTATCAGAAGGCTCTGCAAGTTTTAGGCCATAGAAAAACGAATTCGGTAATATGGGATAATGTAATGTGGGACATGTCGACAACGTTATACACGATGGCCTCGCTATTACAAGATTATCCTATTGCCGGACATAAGGTACAGTAATATTTTTCCTGTCGTGAAGAAACTGAATGTGTTAATAGATAGATGAATTGATAAATTATTCCTATTGCAGAATGAAGAAGAATTGGAAAGGGAAGTGGTTGATACTCTTCAGAAAGCGCTCAAACATTGTGATGTGGATACTCCTGGATCGCGACAACCAGTTTATCAATTTCGAGCTGCAACCATTCAACATCGATTAGCTTCGTTGTATCATCACGTGTACAGAGAATACGAATCGGATGCGGATAGTAATAAGAAAAGAACTAGCTTGCAGTTATCTAAATTATATTACGATAAAGCGGCCAAATTGCTACTATCATTAGAACAGACTACGGAATATTTGACGGTACAATTGGAAAGAGTCGCTCTGGTGGAACAACAAGCACAAAGTATGTTACTCTTCTCTAGAAATTATTATCTCTCATATAGCAACATTTTTGTCATTTAACAAAATTTTATATTTTTTTCTAGACGGTACAACATTCAATAGCAAACTAAAAGCGTACCAAAACGGTTTAGCTATAGTTCTACAATGTATACCTATCATGGAGATATTATTTGAACGAAGTAACGCGGCGAGACAAAAGAAGGAAACGATCGATGATAAAATAAAGGATAATAGCGCGGAACGTGGAAAAGTGATCCAGGAACAAAAGTTAGTGGATGAGAATCCATTGGATGAAAATCAAATAGAGGAAAATCTCGTTGTTCTGCTAGAACAGAGATTACAATTTCTCTTACGATCGTTAACCAAGCTGTTTCTCAGTAAAAGTCCCGTGCACAATAAAAAAGAGTATGTTCTTTTTAAATTCATTATACGATTTCATAAAGATTAAGTAGAGATTAAATTTGTTTAATATTATAGCATGTGTAATATATTTTTCTTTTTAATTTCAGGCACGAAACGCTTGCAAATCTATACAAGCAATGTTACATACGAACGTTGCGACAAAACACGATGTCTGGTTACGCTTTCATAAAACACATGACAGAGCTTTTGCGAGAACTCGACGACATGTTAAAACATATAGAGTCTTAATCTTAAATTATGTAGATAAAGACCATATACAGTTAAAATAATGTGATTTAATGTGATGTATACAAGAGCGCGAAATTTATACATTTCTTTAATCTTTCAAAAATTACGCGACGTGTATATACATATGTGTATATATAAAAGATATAAAACGATGTTAACTATTGTGTATGCCATATAATGATAAAATAATATTAAACAGGTATTTTTTCATTTTATTAATGTTGTCACACGCACCGAGAAACATTTTTACTAATAGCGAATTTGGATATATTAATGCGCACTAGTGCACATTAAAGATTATCACCCACAAATTTGCAGTAGGGTAAGTAATGAAAACATCAAGATACGAATTATATATTATATATTATATATATTAATATATATAATATATATATATATATATATATATATATTATATATATTAAATATTATTCGTGTTGATCGATAATATTAGTTTTTATTTTAATTATTTATGCCATTGTGATAAAATAGCCTTTAATGTGCACCAGTGTACATTAGTGCATCCAATCGACTTTGCTATAATATATGTAAAGAAAATGTATATTGTTAAACTAAAATGAAAAATAAAAGCATTATTTCTGGAAGTATGTATTGTATTATATTTTTATATTCTACAGATTATGTATAATTTTATACGGAAATCAAATTCTCAATGAATATTAGATTCTCAATACTCCTGTCGCCTTTATCAAGTCTAATTAGTACCCTGCTTTCGGGAAGGTCTTATCTGTCGACAGGATAGATATCGGTGTGACATTTTAATTAAAATAGAAGCAAGATCGGAGGGCAAAGTTGTAAAGTCTAAGTCCATCGTCAAGATCGGGGTCTCGTATGTGTGTTCTCCGTGTCTCCGGTCGTCAGAAAGACGGATGGTGTGGCACAAGAGTTTGAATGAGTCTCCATACACGCGACTTGTATACAAATTTTCGATATACACGAGAGGAGTATACCCGGTTCGGTCGAGCGAAAACTCGATAAAAAACTCATTTATTAGAGAATCTGAGATGAGAACCGAGTTTTGTTGCATGCCCGAGAGAGCTCGGTCGAAGTCAAAGATTAAAGGGAGCAAGCCCTGCGGCAAATCACGACTGTCCTGATTGTGCGTATATCAAAAACGAAAGTTTTCTCTAAGATGGGATCATTTTTTTATTAGGGACTAGAGATTGAAAAATCTATTTAAAAATGCATCACAGAATATCGAAAATCACGGGATGTCACAGAAAATGCTATCTATTATAGCATTTCTACATGTGTATATTTCTTTGTCCAATTCGCCTGAATTTAAGATATGTATGTATGTGATACACGAATAGGGAAATAATCAAGTGATTAAGATGTCGAAATAATAAACATGTAACGAATAAAAGAAGAAAGCAGAATTAAATACGAATACTTTCAATTCAGGTCTATGTTTTGCAAGCAAAGTTCTCTTGT
Source organism: Nylanderia fulva (assembly GCF_048542155.1). Lineage (NCBI taxonomy): Eukaryota > Metazoa > Arthropoda > Insecta > Hymenoptera > Formicidae > Nylanderia > Nylanderia fulva. The sequence continues at coordinate 5,180,451 of NW_028190916.1, forward strand.
GATCAAAGTTCTTGTAAGCGATCTCTAACGAGTTCACATTAAGCTTCTATTGTTCTGATATCGACAAGCATACAGAAATTAACAAAGGATTTCAAATTAGAACTTAGGACATAATACATATTCATTAACCTTCTTCTCTTCCACGTATCAATTATCTACTTAATTACATATACAGGGTGTATCTAAATAAGTGCGAAAAATTTTAAGAGATGACATTTTTCTAAAGAGAGAGGTAAAAATTAAGTTTTCAGACAAATGAAAAAAATGAAACTTGGTGGATATTTTTCGTTTCATTTTTTTAATTTGTCTAAAATATGAGAAAATAAATAAAAACTTAAATTTTTATCTCCCTTTTTAGAAAAAAGTATAAGTCCTTAGGGAGGGATAGAGTTTATTGTATAAGAAACCTCCCTTAATTTTCGACAAAGAATCATCTAAAATTTTTCGTACTTATTTAGATACACCCTGTACATAATTGATATTAAAATCATATCGTGACATAAATAATAATTCGATGAATTAAAATCACGTCATGACATAATAATTGCGGATTTTTATTGTGTCTCGCAATAAAAATTCGAAAATTAGTATATTTGTGGCGATATACTTTTAGTTCACCGAATTTTATTATACCTCAACAATTTGATTATACCTCGATAAACTAAAATATGAATACAATTTTCGATCGCACAAGTTCAAACAAATATTCCTGCCGGAGGATATTCCGTATATATTCGACGATGCATGCATATCCGAGTAATATGCCGCGAACTGTTACAGGGGGCAATCGCGACGCTTTGCTTGATTAATTTTAACGAAGGTAGGAACCAATCCATCGCGCTTCGACGGCGACGGTGTCGAGACCGATCGAAGATCGATGAACTACGAGCGGTCGCGTCCGTCCGGTTCGCCGAGATATAACAATTCCAGCTGTCAGTCGCATCCCTCACGCCCGAATGGATTCGACTTCCCAACCCACGGAATCGGGGGTGAGTCGGACACCGGCGGAGAGCGTATGTCAAAGACAAAACAAAAGGAGCAAGCGGAAAAGGGTCGGTCAATTTGCTGTCTCCTTCCCGCTTTCATTTCCCACCTCATCCTAGTTATACGTATCCCGCGAACGTTCTGTATAACTTGACCCTTCCGTAGTGATGCGGTTTCGGTGGTCCCTTAGAACCGATATCGTTGAACGATATCTACGTCCATACGAATAATTTATAATTTATTAATAATTTATATTCCCTTTGTTCGTTTTGCAAAGTTTATCGTGCTTCTCTCCGCGCAAGGGAAATATGATTTAAAAATCAAATGTTCTCCGCTTTCTCTCACCGTGGATAATAATTAAATAATAATAATGATATTTATCAGAAGCTGAGGAAATTGAAGAATAATCCAATTATTTTAGAGTAAAAGAAAAAAATGTGAAGAATTTCTTTCACGCTTTCTTTGGAGTTTTACTTTATTAATTTGAACGCTACGAGTTCTCTGAATATTCATCGCTGTCTCTCCCACGCAAGCAATCGCTCTCGAAATATTATCGCGACATTGCGAGTTCGGTATCGATGTTGGGCGACATTGCGGTTAAATATCTGCCAAACCCGAAGACACGACCCACCTAAATCCGCCACTTTTAATGAAACGTACTTGACGGGGGTGACAGGTATCGCGGAAATGTGCACCGTGGAAAGACTTCGGATATCGCGATTTATTAAAAGATACACACTCCTTGGCAAGTGGAACGACCCGACATTTCCAACCGATATGTCATCATCGAACCACTTACGATAACTTCCTTTCTTCCGTAATAAAAAGAAATCTGTTCGAAATTTGCAGAAGGACTCCGAGAGAAGTAAACTCTACATCTTTAGGAAAGGTCACTTTTATCGCGAATTATTTTTATTTTCGATCTCTTCAATCGTATCTGAAATCGTGCGCTTTCAGAAGGAATAACTTCTTTTTCCTTGAGAAGACCAACGGTTTCTCTAGGTATCGTGTTGCCGTGGTTAGTCCGAGGAAGGATCCTCCCCATTTGTCCCCGACGTCGCGTTCGTTATTTGTTCTATCTCCTTGGCGGAGAGACCTTCCTTTTCGTCTCTCGAACGAAGCCGTCGCCCGCAGCCGCTGCCGCAAATATTAATCCGCGAAGAAATTCGCCGCGAAGCGCCGACCTTGTCCTTTCTCGCTCTCTTCCTCTTTCTTCGTCCTTTGTTCCTTCGCTTCGCGAGCGTTTGTTCTCCTACCCCTCTCTGGATTGAACACACGCAATTTATGGCCCTGGTACCTTATCTTCTGCACGCTTTCGGGTAAAACGGTAAACATAGTGGCGTAAATAAATGAGGGTGCACCCGGAGCGCTCAGCATTTAATCCTTTATCTGGCCTATTTTTATTTTTTAATGCCATAAGGATATTGCTCGTGCAGCACTTTTATAAATTCTCCAATTTTTCCTTTATCGCCCATTTTAATTAAATATTTGATCTACATTTTTTTAAGGCTTTATTCAAAAAAGGAATTATTTGGTATCGCATCAAGAGAAATTTATGCCATGGGAGTTAGTTAATCAATTTCAATGAAAAATTAATTTTCTTTAAAATTCACCAACTATCTGCGTCTAACTCTTAATAGCTCGTTTAAATTTGTATTTCATATTTAATGCTCTGATATTTAATTTAAAAGCCTTAAATTTTTTATTAAAGTATCGCCACGATTTTTAATTGAGAATATAATGAAAAAGAATGTTTCATTTCCTTTTACAGATACTCTACGCGTGACATCATCATTTAGCGAAATTAAAGTCCATCTAATTGAATTCTACGATACTCTCGATGATGTTGAATGATGGAAGAAATAGTCTGAGGGACTTGAAAGCTTTCGCCGACGAAATTATAGAAATGCGTGGAATTTTACGAATGGGTCTCCCCGCGTATTCACGTCTCGTCCTTATCCAACGCGACTCTTATCTACCCATATCAATTAGGTTCTTCCCTCTGTTCGCCAACCGCCGCATTCCTCGAGCTTTTTTCATCGCCGCCTTTTTTGCTCGTTTTTCCGCCCGCCGACCATTCCGACCATTTGCCCTTCGACCTTCGAGCTATCGGCTCGTTTCCGGACGATTGGTTTTTTCTAAGAGAGAATATTTTTGGCGAGCCTGGCGTTCCATCCATCTACAGACGCGGTCGACACGCGACTCGTCCTCGCGTGATCGCGTTTACGGCCTTTTTTTCTTCAGCACTTTCGACGCGAATCGTCTTTTCGTCTCCGAGCCTCGATGCTCGGGAAATCGTAAAAAATCGGGGACGGTACAAGGCAGAAATATTTTAAGATACTTGTAAAGGATGTTGAATTTATAAATTCAGTGATGGGTGAGATATACATTTAAAATGTATCTCGATACAGATACAGATACACAAATTAAAATGCATGTAGATATAGATACTTTGAAATTATATTTTATCATAATAATGGTAATATGCACAAAATGTACTGAATAATCCTTTATTAATATTTTTATTTGTACTACGACTTTATTCGTTAGTTTTAACACGTGAAAAATGCCTCAAAGATATCGTCACTCAAACTTTAATCATGGTACTAAAATTTAACCAATGTTTAATAATCGCTCAACCGGTGTTGATGATGATATGTTGATAATTTGCAATCTTGATCTTTTAAAAATTTAAAGAATTCGACTATTAAAAAAAATATGTGAAAATGTATCTGCAAATGTATCTGAAGAAAGCAATTCAGATACCGCATGTTTTGTATCTAGATACAGATACTTCAATTTGAATATCTCTCAGACACACAAAATGTATCTAGATACTGTATCTGGATACATGTATAAATTTATATTTTTTTCGACGTTGAAAAATATATATACATAAAGTTTCCGATTTATATCCGAGCGATTGAAACTAGAATGGTTAAAAATTACTCTATATCGAGCGAGACGAAAATTTTTCGTCAAGAGCAACAGTGTTTCTATTTATCTACGTTTTCCATAGTGACGAACCATTCCATTATAATATGCATATTTAATCCCGATCCGCCTCTACATATTTAATCCTGTCAGAGAGACAAAATAGCACATTGTTTTATAAGAAGATAAAAAAAAATAAAACCCTAAATAAATAATATCGGTTGCGGTGATAGTTCTCCGGCGATCCTTCGAAATCCCGAAATTCGTGTCTCGCCCGCGAATAATCGTCGCGAATCCACATTCCGATGCGGGACGATACTCCCCACGTTTGTCGCAAAGTTTGGACGGTATCGGGGGATGAGTTATGGCTCGCGACTAGTCCGGATTATTCTATTACGGCCGACCCCACGTAAGACGGCGCTGTAACGCGACGTAATGTGGATTTTAAACGGCACGTTCGCTCCGCCAACACGTGCGGTTACGTCTCGACTTGGCACACAATCTCCTTGCAATTCGGGGATACTGCATCCCAACCCAGTTCACCACCCACTGTGAAATATTGGTTGGTGAACTTTGCGCGAAGCTGGCAAAGAGAAAGAAACGGGTGGTCGAAAAGTGGGAAAGGGGGAGCGAAAGTTTCGTATGCGTGTCGAAAATTTGAATAAACAGATGGTACGTGTCTGGTTTAAAAACGATCTCGTTTCGCGAAAGGAGGAGGAGAGAGAGAGAGAGAGAGAGGGTGGGAGGGTGGTTGACAGATCACGCCCGCCTCTGTAAAATTCTCCCGCGAACATCTGTGTCGTAATCTCTAATCTCTGTAACTTATATCGATATCGACGTAGTCCCGCAAATTTTCTCTCGCGAACTTTGATTTTGTTGTAGCTTGTATTTCGCTCAAGGAGAGATATTTTCATCGAAAATAGGGATGATTCTTTGTCTTAACGTGGCACATTTTCTAGCGTTTATCATTTTTCTTCTTTATGAAAATAAATTAAAAATAAATAGTTTCCAAATTTTCTTTCTTTCTTAATTGTCGCAATAACATCGCGTGTGGCTCTATTGGCTGAAAGGAATGGAGTGTAGATCGTGTTTTTAAAAATTGAGGAGCTGACTTAATATTCTTATTATTGTTTCGAAAATAAATTATTTGAATTTATTATAAAGCATTTTTCTAATGAGAACGAAATAAGTATTGTAAGAGTAAGATTGAATAATCGAGTGCGACAAGTAATCGGACATTATGTTCACTGTATATAAAATCATGATATAATGTAAGAAAAAAAATGCAAACATATTTATGGTTTGGTGAAAATACTTATTGATGTTCACTGTATATAAAATCATGCTATGATGTAAGAAAAAAAAATGCGAACATATTTATGGTTTGGTGAAAATACTTTTTGATTTATATGACATACGTCAAATGCGCGGAGCGCGAAATTTTCCTCTGCGCGCGTTTTACGAAGATTTATCCACTGCGTGCTCCGACAACAGGACGATAAGTTCTTCTACATCATTTCTCAGACATGACAATGACGAATAATACGCGCGAAAATCGCGACTCGCTAAAGATATTAAGCAAAAGTAATGATAACCGTTCATTGTACCTCGCAAAATATCGTGAATAATATATTTTGGATAACTCTTGCGCGAAACGACGTGAATTGAGAATTTTATCAAACGCAGTTAATTCAAAAAAATCTAATTAAATATTTTCTATTTACGTTTTTATATTTGATATTTTATTATGTATTTATCTCTTGTTCTAATATCTAAATTCGATGTAACACGCGTTGATCATTTCGTCTCGCAGTAATACACAGATATCCAGCAAAGATCTTTTGTACATACACGCAGTTGTTGCCTTCCTGTGTCTTTCTTTGGCTTTCGCGCAATAAATTCTTATGCCACGCGACTACGGTCGTAAAATTTTGTGTACGTTTTATTGCACCGATACACCACGGTACGTGGTTCTAGGTAACCGAGAGGGATCAACGATTGAAGAGAAAAATAGCAAGTTATTACGATACGCAGCTCATGTATTTTTTCATATAATGTGCGATATATATGTATATATATATATATATATATATATATCTATTTTAAAAATATATGTATTTTAAAAAACTCTCGTGTTATAAGAACGACACTTTTCGATGAAGGTATTATTTTTACAAAACCTTCCTTATTTTTCGGTAAAATTTTGTGACTGTATTATTTGGAGAATCAGCTGATTATCGAGGATAGTTGAATTTGCTGTCAATAACTATTGGAATATTCTATAAGAAATTAAGAGCTCTATTTCTTGCGAAAAGCGAAGTCTTGTTGCAATTCTCATTGCACATTTACAGCTGAACGTGGTCGTCTATTTCGCACCGGACGTTCGTATTAAATAAATAACGAGAACCATTGAATTAGACAGCCACGTATCGAAGAGACATATACGAGTAACGACATGATTAGATGAATCTGTATTTGTGATCCAAATTTGTGAAATGTGACTTCTTTATTCACGCAATTTAGCAATGATATTAAATTGTATATACAACTGTAGAAATCTCCTATTGAGTATTTTTATTACAAACTAGCTAATATTACTTATAATAAAATCTTAAAGTAAAATCTGAAAGTTTTTATATCTTTCTTTAATTTACACTTCAATTTATACTTGTATATGTATATACAATAATAATATGCTTTAATTATGTAGGTATATTAAAAACATTTATCAAAAGTCGACTTTAAGTAACTTTGATTTAATTTATTTATCTATCTATTTTGAAGCAACGAACTAATCTACAATTTATAATCTACAATCTATAATCTATACAATCTACAATTTATAAATCCGTTACCTCAAAATTAAATAAAAGTTTATCTCATTCACTGATACCGATGCACAACAGATGTCAAGCTACGTTGTCTGTAACATACAAATATAAGATCTAAATTATAGCAGAATTTGAATTAATTGTTATTTAAAAAAATTATTATTGAATACGGCGAATTTTATTTTCGGTGCGTAACAATTTAATAAACTATGTATAAATATATAATAAAATAATGTTATAAATTTAAAAAAATTTGTATAAATATATAATAAATAATGTTACAAATTAAAAAAATTTTTTAGTAAAAACTTTTATAAAATTTTTAGATAAATATTTATAATAATCTCTTAAAAATTTATATAATATCTCTCACAATCAGTTTCTTTTATTTAAATTGTTCAAATAAATAAATTGAATTAAATATAATTTATAAATAATTAATATACAAATAACGATGTACTCACCTTAGGGTTGCTCCACTGGTGCCTGATGCCTCCTTTAAGCCTCCTCCTCCTCTCAGAATATCAGGGAATCGTCAAAGTCCATTCATTAAAATACGCGCGATACTTTCAACGGAACTCCCGCACTCGCGTACGCGCAATACTTTTAACAGCACTCCCGAATGTCACGTTATCTGAAACATACAAATATCAAATCTAAATTATAACAGCGTTCAAATTAATTACTATTTCAAAAAATTATTATTGAAATTCGTGCTAAATTTTATAGCCTTTGTTACTCTAAAAGCTATTCACAATTTAAGCTGTCCATAACTGAAAGATTTTTTCAAATCAATTCAGTAGTTTTTTGTTACTCCGAACAATGGAATAAACAAACTTTACTCGTTTATACATGGCCCAGCATTGTACGAGAATTATTATACAATAAATGTTCGAAAAACGGCCACCATATCACTCCTATATACAAAAAAGCGCGTTTTTTGAATTAAGTATTTATTTAGTAGCAATCTACGGTTGGAACTATGCTGCAAAACTATAGTACTCGTCGAAAACTATAAAATTTTATTGTTCAAATTAAGAAAAATGTGAAATGATGTGCTAACTTTTCAGCCAAGTTAGCATATCGTGCCATTTTTCGAATTTAATCCAATGAATTTTATAGTTTTCGACGAGTTCTATAGTTCTAGAACATTTTTTATTAGTTCCAGCAATTAAAGCGATAATGAATTTTATCCACGCGTTTTTCGGATTAAATAATTGTCTAAAAAATTTTCAAAATATTTTCATGGGCTAAACTCTTTGTATCATCAATGTACATACATATTAGTATATATATAGATGACGTTATATCATATTGTGTTCATTTAAACACGTCGACTTCGAGTTTCGAGTCTTAACCTCGAGACGGGTCCAGCTGACGGTTTCTCACGGAACAATGCGAATTCATCCGACGGGTATTAGGGAATGCTAATTAATAATTCACATTACGATGCGCCCGATGTAACGCGTTGGCAAAAGCAGGGTCGCATCCTACAACACGACCATTGTTGAAAAGCCAGCAAGGGTGTTCTATGCCTCCGCAGTAACAAATTCTAATTTTGGTCCCCACAGCGACTAGCTAACCAATGTGAAATTCAAACGAATTAATTGCACCACGCGGGCCATTCCTTTGTTTTCGATCCTCTCTCATTCTCTCTCCATTTCTCTCTTCATCTCCGCGTTACACTTTAGCTATATATTGTACATTACCGAGCCGTTTATCTACAACATTGCCCGTATTTCGTACGATCTGCATTTTCGCACGACATGCTAAATATTGATAAATACCACGTGGTAAAATCCCACCGCTCGTCGGTGCTCGATATTCGACAGGCGACGCACAGATTAGCATGAGAGATAGAGGGTACTAATTAACGTTCTAATTGGCAGGCCATCGACCTGCTGTTAAAAATATTAAGATAATCAAAAATGCTTTAGAAATTTTCTCGAATATATTTTACGGAAATTAAAAACGACTTTTTATACGCATATCTTCCATAATTTGCCATATCTATATAATAAATAATATTAATATATTTAGAACGAACAAAATGTTAATTTGCGAATAATGGATATATAGTTATGATTATATTAAATAGAACATTGCACATACAATGTAGCTTTATCAGTAAAATAGCTTGGTGTCTAACATATATTAAACTGAACGCGTGAAGAATTAATTATAATTATGTTGTGAGATACTCCGCTGGTGAAATCAAATAGCGACTCTAAGAACGGATACAATTCCATACAAATTTTTAATGAAAAAAAAAAAAACAATTTACAATGCTTTATCATTCTTTTCTTCCGCCGTGGCATTATTGATGCAATAGTTTCCGCCGACGAAACAAATGCGCGTCAATTTATGATTCAATTTTCGAAGAATCTCAAACGCCCCACTTATTCCCAAGCGGGTTTTACACACGCTTGAATGCCGATTGGAATAGAATTTGACGAAGCTCTTAAAAATGATAAAAAACATTTCTTTTCTTATACTTAGATACTGTTTTCTCTCGATGAAAATTCCAATTATTTAAAACAGTATAAAGATGGTATGAAAAATTTAATATAGGTTCTACTAAAAATTAATATTCTTTAAAAAATGAAACTTATAATTTAAAACAGAAAAATTCTAGAATAGTTCTCTGTGTTTTTTATACGTTTATATATAAAATTAAAAGGAAGCATTAAACTTTTCATTTGAATATAAATTATAATACTTTTTCAAATGTAGTTTCAAAGAACTATTCGTTATAATTAATTATGTCTCTCAATATTAGAAAATATTTATATATACCTATATTAAATAAAATTTAAAAAAATTAAATAAATGATAGGTTGTCTTATTTGGAGCTATAATTAATATCTTCCTAATCATTGCTTCTAATTTAATAATAAAATTGCCTCTGTGAAATACTCAGTTCATTTTTGTAAAATTCAGTACATTATTTCATATAATAAATATGCTTAAAAATACAATATTTCAGCATTAAATATAAATGGAAAAATGCTAATTTTCTCACTGTTTGACGTCTATATGTAATTTTTTCTGCGAGTAAATCGTTTTAGTTTCTCGGGTCTATTTCGCGGCTCGCGGCGCGGCGTTTGTCTGCACCTATCGCGTCTTTCTTCCCTTACCGTCCGACCGTATAAGGCTGTTCTCTACTTGCCCGCTCTACTTGCTCCTCGCGTGACGACGGAATTAAGCCATTCGTTTCGTTTCTAAAGCAACCCGACCGGCAGGGAGCAAATCTTTGTCTGGCCGGGGATCAGAATTGCGCTCGCTCTAATTACATTAAAAATTCCTAAAATCTTAATCAAGAATTTCTCTTCGCGGGCCGCTCTCGAAGAAGATTTAAATCTAAAACAGTCAGTATAAATGGCATTCGCGTACGTGACACGTAAAATCTGATTATTTCGTGTGGAAAAAATCATAAAAAAATTTGTGATACGCATCTTAATCTTAAAGAGATCCTCCATGAGAATACAATTTTTTAATAGCAACGTCTTCCCTTTTGTTTTCCGATTCAATGCGTTTGTTACGATACTTTCGTCGCTTGATTGCATTTCAACGATGCCAATTTCGCAGCAAAATCATTGGTCTCGCTAGTTTTTGATTCGATCGCGTTACGTCGCAAATTTCATTTCGCTGAATATAAATTCGTCGAATTGATTCCGCCGGATGGTTGACGTGACACGCGCACCGTAGCTATTAGTACCCTGCAGTGACACGGAATTACATTTTAATTCGTTCAACGCATACATAACACGCGTGCTACATTGCGATCGATACGGCTAATAAAGTTCAATTCCGAATCTTTTCTCGATGCCTCTTATTTTTTTTTCTTTATCACTCGATTTCTACTTCTATTTCTCACTTGCCGGGAATTGGAATCGCCAAAATGCACAAGTTCCGATGAAGAAAGTGCAATAAACTGCTCGGATGCACAAGAAAATGGAGAACATCTTTATTTTACATAATTTTTCTTTATTAAAAACTCTATTAAAAGTTTGTTCTCTAAGTTTTCTGATAAAAATGAAAATTTTCGCTACAAGTTACACATCGTAATTTAATAAGCTTGCTTCCCCGCTATACAGATCAATTTAAATTAACTTTGTTTTAAATAACATCCCAATCTCGATTATTTTTAGCCTTTATATTCAAATATAATTATAACATAATAATTGCAACAATTTTAATTCTTTGTTCTCCATTAGGTTTCGACAATCCAGACAGTTTTCGATTGCCGCATACATTGTAAGGTATATACGCAAAAATTAGGAAAAAATTAATTGTCGCCGCTAATAATTAAAACATAAAAAGAACGATAAAGCGTGTTTAAAAATATCGAAATACGTTAATGATCCTCCGAGAGATAATAAAAAATATTATTTTTGGCCTTTATATCCAAATATAATTATAACATAATAATTGCAACAATTTTAATTCTTTGTTCTCCATTAGGTTTCGACAATCCAGACAGTTTTTGATTGCCGCATACATTGTAAGGTATGTACGCAAAAATTAGGAAAAAATTAATTGTCGCCGCTAATAATTAAAACATAAAAAGAACGATAAAGCGTGTTTAAAAATATCAAAATACGTTAATGTAATGATTCTCCGAGAGATAATAAAAAATATTATTTTTGGCCTTTATATCCAAATATAATTATAACATAATAATTGCAACAATTTTAATTTTTTGTTCTCCATTAGGTTTCGACAATCCAGACAGTTTTCGATTGCCGCATACATTGTAAGGTATATACGCAAAAATTAGGAAAAAATTAATTGTCGCCATTAATAATTAAAACATAAAAAGAATGATAAAGCGTGTTTAAAAATATCGAAATACGTTAATGAAATAATCCTCCAAGAGATAATAAAAAATATTAAAAAAACACGTGACATAAGGCGTACTTCACGAGTGGTTCTCTCTGCTATTTCATTCCTCCGCATCCGAATTTACAGAAAGGATTCGACGAAGAGAGAGGAAAGGAAATGATCTTCGCCGTCGATTTCTTGATCGTGCACATTCGTCCTGCGGCGCTAGGCCGACAGGATACAGATTGACGACGATGAAGGGAAGAAGAAACATGGACGGAATTGTACCGGGGCCAATTAGCTGAACGTGCGGCGAAGGGCATCGCGCATTTGTTCTCGTTACCGAGGATATTAAGTAATAAGAAAGAATAAGGATCTCCCCGTCTAGATATTGCCGCGTGCGATACGTGACTGCCGCGATTCCAACCGTGGCGAGTCGATCTGATGAACGGCGAACGGCCACCGCGCTAAACGAGAAATAATTGCCGCGGGAAAACTCCCGCAAGCCGGGGAAATTCGCTGTCACGCGACGACGACGGAGACGGTGACGTTTTGGCGAACAGACTTTGTCGTTTGAACTTTTTTTAGAGTCGATTTTTTCTGGCGCACATGTCGGGAAAACGAAACTTTGCGGAACCTTGCGTGCGTGAATCGGAATATAGCGACCCTCGAAGAGAAATTAAAGATTAAAAAGATATTTTTGAGAAATGTAATTAACGAGTGCAATTCTGATCCCCGGCCATATATATATATATATATATATATATATATGGCCATATATATATATATATGTCAAAATATATAAATGCATAACAGGTTTCATTGTGTCATTTTTGTAATAATTTTTATCATTTTTTCTTACCTTTAGAATTTAATTTGTAAAAGATGCTATATTTTTAATAAAGATATATTTATAATTTTAAGAAGAGTGTATTTTATTACTTTAAAATATAGCAATATATGTGTAATTTAATATAAAAAATAGCCTGAGTTGAATTTGTTCTTATTTTCAATTTTAATTTTCAACCTCTATTTTCTTCCTTATACCATATTTATAGATTCTAGTAGATTTGGATTAATGTATATCTAATGTATATAATGAATGTACATCAAGTTTTAACGTTATATCTAAGAATCAAATTTCTTCTTTATACTTCAAATAGGTATAGTAAACGAACAGATTTAAAAGTTTTTGGCATAATTATATAAATTAAATTATTTAAAAAGAGAATAATCAAACTATTGAAAATATTGAAGTAGATGTTAGATTAAAAATTGAGCTCAAAAGCAAGGAAGAACAATTTTGATTCGAGAGCGGGAAAAATTTTTTATATATAACAATATAAAATTATATAGAAATATACATATAATCGCAAAATTATATATAAAATATGTCCATACATAATTAGATAAAAGTGCTTTTTATATATAATTAATAAATAAGTATTTCTTCATATATATAAATATATATGTTTCATATATAATTTGACATGATTATATATGAACCCTTACAATTTATATATAAATTTATACAATTATGTATAAAAATAGACATATTTCACATATAATTTTACGATTATATGTATTATTATACAATTATTTATATATAAAAAATTTTTCCCGAGCACACACAAGAATACAATATTAATTTATAATATTGACTTAATACATCTAGTTTAATTTTCATAGTTATTACACTGCTTTTCGCTATAATACCTGCTTTATGCATCTATAGCGGCTGGAGAAAGTGACGGAATGAATTTCGCGTAGTTGGCAGAGCATTCAAACTTGAGGCGAAAGGCAGCAGGCGGAATTCTATTACGACTACATATTCGATGCTACCGAATCTAAAATCGTTCTCTCGCGCGCGTATTTAATAAACAATAGAATGACATAAAGGAGGAGAGAAAGCGCAATTGTAGGCGCAAGTGGAACTGAAACTGCACAGCGGCCGCGGTTCGTTTCGCGAAAACGACAACCAAGAACGAGAACTTGGTCTTCTCTGTCGACCGTTTCCGGTTGCGGTCTGCCAGGCCGATTCGTACGGTACGCACAATGTTGCGAGTGAAGGATCTATCTAGGATAACCGCATTATTCCACGAGAGTTACGATTAAACGGATTTGCATTAGATCTGATACGTTGCGCTCCTTCATAAGTAGATTATACACGGTAGCTCGGATTTTAGGAGGCCAGTATCTCACATTGACGTACATACATATGTGCGCGTGTGTGTTGGCATATATATGTGTGTGTAATGCTCGGAAAGCAGCTGTGCGTTTGCCTGCTCGAACTGTGTCCCATCTCCTCCCGTTCTCTCCCGTCCATAGTTTTTTCTTCGCCGAGAGTTTACTTCGTTAGACGTTCTCGATATCGCGATCCTTTTATTCTCGAGGACAAGATTATCCCGAGAAGAGCGCATCGGATGTCTCGCGATAACTCGCCTCCGGGCGATCCTCTTCGCGTATCATCGATATCGGCGAGTTCCTTCTCAAACTTCGTTGCACGAAGGATCGTCTCTCTCCCATGAGAATTAGTTGAAAATTACTTTTGTAAGAGCAAAGAAAATTAATGGAATCTTTTATAAACTCAGGAATCAATTAAAAATTGTTTCAATCTATTCTCGTAAAAAACAGACAGAAATTTTCTTCGCTGCAATATCTGTGTTCATGTAAACAATGCAACAAATATCAATCTCTAATGTAAAAATAACATGTTTATTATTCATAATGACAAGCTTGACTGGCACTATTTTCAATTGTACTTTGATATTTTACTGAATAAAATAAGAATACAATAATTTTGGTGCTGAGAGAGAGAGAGTTATACTTCTCTTAAATAATTTATGTCTACTGATGCGGAAAACTAACGCACAAGGTGCGTTATTGATTAAATGCCATTATTATAACACTTCCCCGGGCTTTCATCATGCAATGGCATTCTCATTAAATTAATGTACCCTTTATATGAATTAATAGGTTCATGATAATATGCACTTAAAGTACACCAATTTTATAATCATTTTGAATTAAAAGCATTACAACCTTGCAAAAAATTTTCTAAAGAATTATATCTAAAACTTCGATTATAAAGTAGATGATATCAAGAATTCTCTCTCTTTATTTCTCTGTCTCAATATAACATATAATATATAGAATAATTATTATATTATATTCAATTAGAAATATCTGAAACAACAATTAAATATCTTCCGAGTAAATTGACGCTTTTTATACAATCAAAGAAAATTTACAGCGTTCAAACTGACGCGCATTCCATTTAAATTTTTAAGATTTTCTGCGGATGTCAATTGAAATTATCAACGACGCTTTTATCTTGCACGCAAAGTACAAACTTATGACGTCTAGTGCGATTCGATGTACAACAGCAAGATCGATAGCGACCCATTTTCGCAATGTGTAACCTACGTAAACTCCCTTTCGATTACGATGGACCCTTCGACCTTATCCGCTTTTACCAGTCTTCAACCAACAACACGTCTCAATTCCCGAAAGTTCTTCCCAAAGACGTCTTTCCGGTTAATATTTAATCGGCCAACTGTCCACCGCGATTGGGAAACAGACAGAGCAGAGATGGAATGGGAATACAATAAATAATGACAGAAATGTCGAAAGTGGCCGTGAAAGAAAATAGACTAAAAACGTGGTTTCTTATTGAACAAAAAAGATACTTCGGCGAGTTCGAAAATATTTGGTTCATCACAAATTCCTATTACGCACAATTCTTTCGGATCTTACTATCAATATAATATCACTTTTATTCCATTTAATGATAATGCGGAAAATAAAACAATGAGAAGATCGGATATTGTATTCGGAAGAAATTTTCTGCAATTAATTGTTTTTTTTTTCAAAGAATTTCCTTTCTTTTCAATATAATAATCAATGAAAGATCTTAAAAAAAGGAATACTTTTTTATGACCATTTTGTACACTTCCCGAGGCTCGTTTAAAATATAATATTCTTTTTTACAACACACTTCGCTTTCACACTCGCATGTGCTCCAATTCTGTGTGTGTCCCCAATTTCATTAAATAAACATTGCCAACTCTGGGCTCCTTAGTTTTTCACTGTTAACGGTTCTGTACTTAGGAGATAATAAACAGCTTTCAGTTCCGTCCTTAGAGACAGCACGATGACGTTTTAAAATATGTATTACTCTTTTCCGCCGGCGCTTAGTTTTACTCTAACTACTATTTTCCCTGCCGCTTTATGCAGCTGTCACTACATTCTTTAGTTGCATCTATCGGTCATATTTGATCTCGCCTCGAGAATGTGGAAGAAAAAAAAGTATTCCTTGCAGCGTTTGTCGACTGCACCATTTAAAAAAAAAATTTTAGATTTTAATTAAAAAGAAACCGATAGCCATGAGGCTGGCCTGATAGTACAGCTAATTTTATTTACTAATTATTTATTATTAATTGCAAGTATTAGTGAATAACCTGTAATTATGTATTTAAAATGTATTATAAAAAATATGTTATAAATATATTATATAATATTATAGTTGTCTAATTTTTCTATATCTATGTACTTCTTGTACATTATTCTCTATTCTGTTAATTACTGTTTTTCTTTTTCATTTATAACATCATATAGATTAATAAAAAAAAAGAAATTGTGCAATTGCTCTCGATGTATCCCATTATATGACCATCGGAGAATTACTTATTTTCTGCGAACATTATACAATTTAAATTTAAAAGCTGATCTTCCAAAGCGCCGGCGCTTAAAATTCGTTTAGCTTAAACGAGTTGCTACATGCGTCTAAAAAGCCTCGTTGAAGATAAAACGATTACTTGAGGGAAGTGTGTAGAGGACGATATACTCCCCTTCATTTTCGCGAATCGCTTAAAAATATGCAACATAAAAGAAAAGAGGAAAAGTTCCAAAAGAAGCATTGCAGTACATTTCAATTTAGGTCATTATTTTAATAATGTCAAAAGCAATCTTCTTTAATCCGCTTAATTACGAGAATATAAATTAACAGTTATGCATTTGAATTATTTCATTTTAAATTATTGAGTATCACATAAATGCGCTTCGCTAAAAATAAAGCGAAAGAGTAATTAACAATAAAGTATAATATAAATTTTTTTCTCATTTGGTGAGCTGACAATTTTATAATAGCAATTCTAATTGCATTTGGTCCGACGATTAGTTTATTAGTTTATAAAATTGCGTTATGCATGTATATCCAGTTTTCGAAACGAAATGTAAATTTTTTAATCAGTGACGGTGACACATTCAGCGAGGATTAAAAATAGAGAAATGTTACGTGTGCAAATTGGCTGCGCATTTCGCTTCGCATCACTTGTCGTATATAATGAGAATCCCCGGATATTCTATATATGAGATTTTATCAACTCGATGAAGTCTGCATTTACGCATTCACATTGATTACACGATAATAATCATATGTCATGTTATATTTCTTATCAAATTTATTATATATACGTTAACGATTATTAATTTTCTCGATTACAGTAACATAACATAAAGAATAGGAAGAAAGAATATCAGAATAATATAATAATGCTATCTTTTTCTCTATAATAATTTTATATAAATCATTCTTTCCAAGTGATAAAATATTTCGCGACTCTATTCATTTATAAAAAAAGATGAGGATGCTTTCTTCCATTGCGTAAAAAAGATAGCGACGGAATTTCTTGATTTTTGTCGAGCAAATGGATCTCGCGAACGTCAATAACATTGCTTCCAATATATTTCTGTATAGGATACATCGGAAACAATATGTTTCAATTTCATGCTACTTTATCCGGCCAGATGAATGCGCAGGATAATATTCGGGAAATTATTTGAACAAGAAATCGTGCACAACGCTCGAAAGAGTGTTCTCGCACATAAAGACGGCAGCAGTCGACATCGTCGACTCATCTCGGTTGCGACGAAGCAGCAGCACTTACGAGAATTATAATTTTCCTGATTCGACGAAAGACTCGTGAACTCTCCGAGGGAGAGCGCGCGCGCCATTCATCCCTCAGGTTACTCACTCGGTTTATCTTATTAGGGTAGACCCTTACCCTAACCAAATCACGATTTGATGGAGATGAGTCGGCGAAAACCGGAGACGTTAGCCCGCGAAGCTTCCAATCATTTTTTCAAGTCAGGCATACAAGGAATTAGGATCTGAGATTAATCATATTAATTTATAAAAAAAATCGTGTAAATATATAATTTTCGGAATATTTTACATTTAAATCTGTTAGATCGAATTAATATTTAAAATGAAAAAAATAGATAAAAATAAAATAACAAATATATTTACATTATTCACATGTATCGTATAGAGATTATACATATGTACGATGTCCTCAATTAAGATTTCAATCAATTTAATAATTTATTTAGAAAGAAAATTCTTCTATCTATCTATTATGTATTTATATACCTAAGATTTAGTTGAATTATATACCGAGCAATTTCGAGAAATGTTATATTAGAAAAAAGTTTTCCTAAGTAAACATTTTATTGGAATGATGTTACCGCTTGTAGTATTATATCAAAGCGCTATTCTCGTGTAGACTTTTATGGTTTCACTCGTAAAATAACATATAATATCATGACTAGGCTACATATCTATTATTGCACCGTCTCGTTCTAGATTTCTTTTAACATGAAGCGTTTATCGATTATGTAAAAATGTACATTTCACATCAGTTGTTCATCATATTTCATGTTACGTTTCATCAAGTCAGATTTGATTTATGTTCCTTGCAATGAATTTGGAAAATATAAAAGACAGTAATTTTTAAATATAATAGACTTTGTTTTGAAACATTATATAAACTTGTTTGTCTTATACAATATATTTCTATATACTTTGAAACAAAAAGCAGATAGTTACTCCCAAGTTAAATATAACAAGGAATAGAAAATGACATTATCTAATTTTCATACGTATTCAAGAGCGGCGCAAGTACTCACGTTTATTGTTTAATTTCATAGATGTTTCATCGTACTATTATTTATAGAGACTGCAAATGCGGCAGTATCCCTCGCGAGCGAGAGAGTAATATTTTGAATTTTATTAAAGTTATTGATAAACAACTTTAATGTTTAAAAGTAAGAACGGAAGAGTTCAGTTTAACAAGATATTTACATATATGCGAACATAAATCCATACAAAAAAAGCAATATGTCTTGGGATATCTTACGATAAAAAAAATTGTTCATGCAGAAACAAGATCCGGAAACATCTTTTCAACATGATATTTTTGCATAGACGCTTAAAAACTCGTTTAACAATTTATCACAGTCGTCCCTGTGTTTGGTGTCAAAAAATACGAGTATGGTTGCTTTACTTTTAGATATTAAAAGACGCTCATATTGGTAAAAGCTGAGTTTCCGAGAAGGCAATTTCAGAGGGTGAACTTTTCTATATACGTAATAGCATTCTATCGTATACAGAATATCAGTGGTTCCTACACAAATATTCGTTTTTGCATAGTGCAGGTATTTTACAAAAACTCAAAGTTCGTTGATGGAAACTCTCCTTGCGAGAGAGATAATTTAAAGCAAAAAGTCGAATAGAGTGAGCTTTTTGCATTTTTTCATCGTTCATTATAGAATTAAAATTTTAAAAAATAAACTGCATTTGGTCAAATTATATATCGAGCAGATTGCTTTTCATTTTTATATTAGTTTTTCATTAAGAAGACATACTTATATGACATATATAAGATATATATACAATGGAAAATTATATATTATAAATGCCGAAATGCTTAAAATGTTTAATGCATCAGAAATTAATTATTAGGGACTCCATTAATATTTACTTGCGATTATATTGAATAATTACATTTAATATATGAGATTATATTCAAATACATGATAATATATGAAATTATATTCAAAAACGAGAAATGTATATATACAAATAATTAAGAAAATAATTATTGTTTATAAATATGTCATAACGAAGTAGTAACTTATTCTCTTCTTTTATAACTTTAATTTACATTGAATAAAATGCGCTAAATATGTATTTCAATAAGTAGTTATTATTTTACGAAATATTTATAATTTCATACTGAATATGTTTTCTTCTTTTTAATTAATTATTAAAATTATTAACTAGTACATACACACACACACAATCGTGTGCTTTATAATTTATTTATTATCAATATTAATTGTGAAATAAATTATCATGAAAAATCGATTGTGTAGTATGCAACGAATGTATGTTTTGTTAATGTTAAAAATAAACTGAATATAATATTGTCATAAAAAGTTTTTGGATCGTTCGTCAATATGCTGAAGTTATATATATATATATATATATACACTATATATATATATATATATTTATAATATTCTACCTACATAAAAGGTGCAGATGTCATTTAATGACATCATTGATTCCATCATTCGTAAATAGAAACCTCGAATAAAAATATCACAATCAAGAGACAAAAAGCGATATTTGAAATAGACATAAACGAAAGAAACTCTGCGAGAAAGATACTTAAGTCAGTCTTGAAAAGAGAGACGCAATAAGAAATCTCTATTTTTCTTGGCAATAAAGAGAAATTTTAATACTTCCTCGTAACATCGCTTCTGCATTTCTCTAGTAATATTGAACCATCATCTGCGATTCTATTGAAGCTTTCTGTTGCAGGAATATTTTCGGTAAATTGAAATCACAAGCATTCGCGTGATCATAGGCGACTTTGCGACTTTTTGTTACGGTATTTGCTTAAAATTGCGACATCGCAGCGGTTCGCTCGTTTCTGTAGAAATATCTAATGAATTATAAAGTTAACTCCACATTTTCTCAAATATTTAAAAATAAACAAATATTAAAATTTTGAATATTTCCCGAAGAGTTCTCGATCGATTTTAGAAAGTTTCATCATTTAAAGCAACGATAAGATCATGTGAAAAACTAACTCGGAAAACTAACTTCATTATGCGCGATTATGCATATATTTCTAGATAAGTTTTTAACAAAAGTTCTGTTAAAAAAATCTAATTATTCTAAAAATCTAAAAATTAATTTTTTTAAATTCTCAAATTGTTGACAACTTATCTAAAAATATAGAACTTCCTTAATTTTCATATAGCAAGGAACATTGCGAAGTTAGTTCTACCATTAACAAAAATTATCCATTGCAAACCCATGTACAATAGAATTGTATGAAAAATTATCGATTATAAACCAATGTACAATCGTAACAAAAGTAATGAAATAAAAAAAAAATTGCGCCAAGTGAAAGTAGAAACTTGTACCAGTGGAAAATTAAAGTTCCAGACATATATAGAGTCGTATAATGAATCAATAAAAATTTAAATTTGCAAATGTAGAATTGTACCATAAAAAAAACTTCACAAGGTGCCTAGTCCATGCGCCATGTGAAAAAGTGTTAAACAAAAAAGTATTTTTAAGTAAAAAAATCTATCAATTGACAAAAATTTATGTTCTAAAATTAATATCTCTACAAAAAGTAATGTCCAATTATTGCGCGAATAAATAAACATTTTTATAAAAAATTAAAATTTAAAAACTTATGCAAATTTAAAATTAATATAAAATAAAAAGAAATAAAAAAATTTTAGTTAAAAAAACTGGGCGCGCTGCTAAATAATATTCTAATGATATTAAAATTAAATTGTTACTTTTAAACTCATTGCAGCGCGCCCAGTTTTTTTAACTAAAATTTTTTTATTTCTTTTTATTTTATATTAATTTTAAATTTGCATAAGTTTTTAAATTTTAATTTTTTATAAAAATGTTTATTTATTCGCGCAATAATTGGACATTACTTTTTGTAGAGATATTAATTTTAGAACATAAATTTTTGTCAATTGATAGATTTTTTTACTTAAAAATACTTTTTTGTTTAACACTTTTTCACATGGCGCATGGACTTGGCACCTTGTTTATCTTTTTTTTTAAAAGATAAGTTTTTTTTATGGTACAATTCTACATTTGCAAATTTAAATTTTTATTGATTCATTATACGACTCTATATATGTCTGCAACTTTAATTTTCCACTGGTACAAGTTTCTACTTTCACTTGGCGCAATTTTTTTTTTATTTCATTACTTTTGTTACGATTGTACATTGGTTTATAATCGATAATTTTTCATACAATTCTATTGTACATGGGTTTGCAATGGATAATTTTTGTTAATGGTGTGCCCTTAACTGGTCGCCTTTTTTTACCTTTTTTTAAAGGTAAGTTTTTAGAGATTATATCATTCATTTTTGTATATGATAAGCATCTTTAAATAAATAAGCAAATTCAATTTTCCTGGCATTTTCTTATTTTAGGTACATATATATCCAATAATTAATATACAAAATTAAATATTATTCATCACACAATTTGTATCAAAATAATATATTTTTAAAAATTTATTTTAAATTTATTTAATCATTTTTATCATTGTGATTGTAGTGGCAAGGATTTTATTGCTCAGTGTCATTGCAAGCATCTGGCCTGTATATACCATAATATATTGTGTAATACATTGGTTAAGTATGACAATATGGATTTTGATAGATTCCCATGGAATATTGGAATTTTGTCGGACTTGCAGTCATCCACCACATATGCAGCCTACAATTAAAGAACGCATTTATTCCATATTATTTGCTTCCGTTATTGGCATAGTGCACATTTTTATATATCTCAATGCTGTAGATAGCAAAACATTTTGAAAACATCTATCTTTCTATGTTATCTGCTTTTTTTGAAAATATTGCAGCAAATTTATTATGGCAATATGCTTGTCCTCCTGCAGTTAAAGAGGCTTAGTACTTTAATATAATCTTTATTATTTGTATCATTTCCTTTTTCTTGGGAATTACAGCAATGCTTTTGTACTATATTGTCTTGCATCCCTCAAAAAGACAACATACTTCAAACGCACCAGTTCAAGCAATGTAACTTTGATATTTATTTACTTTAAAAAATGAGAGATAAATTATACAATATGCAATTAACCTTATCTTATGACTTTTATAAATCTTATGATAAAATCTAACTCTCTCTTAATCTTTATTATGAAAAGAATCTCGGTATTATATGAAATAATTTCATTGTATAGTTTAACTTTCAAAAATTTTGCAAAATAAAATAACTCACATTGTATTTCTACCATATATATAAAAAAAAGATAGGTAAATATAAATAAATAAATATATATTTATGATATACAATAAATAAATATATATTTATATTTATATATATATATATATATATATTTATAAAATGTTGGATTTTTATTATATATATATAATTTCAAAAAATCTTTTCTATATGCTATTGAATTTTAATACATACAATTTTGATTATATGTATTTTAATTGATTATATTTATAAGTATTTTTATATTATCTTAAAAAGACTGCATAGAATTATTTGTGCGACACTCTTATATGTATGTATAATTAATAGGGACCAACTACACATTTTTTTTTCCACTGAATAAAACAATCTCAATATTAAAATTAAATTATAAAAAAGATACTGTGATATTTTATTGATGAGAAATGTACATTTATAATTGTATTAAATACAAAAATAAACATGCCATGAATTACTATATATACATATTTTCATAATTATCAAACTTAAAAATATAATATTGTTACCAAAGAAGAAAGCACTATTTAAAAACTCTAAAAGTTCATAATTTGTTAGATTATGTAGGCGAATTATTATTCTACCGATATTCATTTATATACACGCGTGAGCGGCGAATTACGTTTCCTCTCCCCCCCTGGCGGCGCTGCGTAAGAAAGAAGGGAGAAGGTTAAGAAGGTCAGTCCCCCGCGGAAAGGGAGAGCGGTTGGACAGATATACGGCAGTGAGCCGTCGTGCGTGTCCTATCGAGTACAGTTTAACCTAATAAAGATCCTTTGTTAAGATCCACTAGAAGCCTTATTAGAATTACGCCCTGACATCATCTAAAACTATCCTGACACCACCTACAACTTCAGAAGTGGGATCGAAGAAGAAGTTAGCGAAGGATCCGTGAGGTTAATACACGCACGAGAGATACACGGGACTTTGAAAAGTACGACCAAGTGTTGTGGTCGATGCAGAGAAAACCGTGTCTTGTGTTACTCGAGTAAAAAGACAGAATATTCCGCGCTGTGTGCCACGAATATTTTGAAGGCTATTCGCGCTGTGTGCCGCGAATCTTTGCTCGTGCTAAAAGACAGAATATTCCGCGCTGTGTGCCACGAATATTTTGAAGGTTATTCGCGCTGTGTGCCGCGAATCTTTGCTCGTGCTAAAAGACAGAATATTCCGCGCTGTGTGCCACGAATATTTTGAAGGTTATTCGCGCTGTGTGCCGCGAATCTTTGCTCGTGCTAAAAGACAGAATATTCCGCGCTGTGTGCCACGAATATTTTGAAGGCTATTCGCGCTGTGTGCCGCGAATCTTTGCTCGTGCTAAAAGACAGAATATTCCGCGCTGTGTGCCACGAATATTTTGAAGGTTATTCGCGCTGTGTGCCGCGAATCTTTGCTCGTGCTAAAAGACAGAATATTCCGCGCTGTGTGCCACGAATATTTTGAAGGTTATTCGCGCTGTGTGCCGCGAATCTTTGCTCGTGCTAAAAGACAGAATATTCCGCGCTGTGTGCCACGAATATTTTGAAGGTTATTCGCGCTGTGTACCGCGAATCTTTGCTGCGTGCAAAAAGACAGAATATTCCGCGCTGTGTGCCACGAATATTTTGAAGGTTATTCGCGCTGTGTGCCGCGAATCTTTGCTGCGTGCAAAAAGACAGAATATTCCGCGCTGTGTGCCACGAATATTTTGACGGTAATTCGCGCTGTGTGCCGCGAATCTTTGCTGCGTGCTAAAAGACAGAATATTCCGCGCTGTGTGCCACGAATATTTTGACGGTTGTTCGCGCTGTGTGCCGCGAATCTTTGCTGCGTGCTAATTGTTCCGCCGCGTACGAGAGAAAGCGAGTCCACGTATCGCGCGCGGTGAATCGACGTGTAACGCGATATCCTTGTGAGATAGAATATTCCGCGCTGTGTGTCGCGAATATTTTGACGGTAATTCGCGTTGTGTGCCGCGAATCTTTGCTGCGTGCAAAAAGACAGAATATTCCGCGCTGTGTGCCACGAATATTTTGACGGTTATTCGCGCTGTGTGCCGCGAATCTTTGCTGCGTGCAAAAAGACAGAATATTCCGCGCTGTGTGCCACGAATATTTTGATGGTTATTCGCGCTGTGTGCCGCGAATCTTTGCTGCGTGCTAAAAGACAGAATATTCCGCGCTGTGTGCCACGAATATTTTGACGGTAATTCGCGCTGTGTGCCGCGAATCTTTGCTGCGTGCTAATTGTTCCGCCGCGTACGAGAGAAAGCGAGTCCACGTATCGCGCGCGGTGAATCGACGTGTAACGCGATATCCTTGTGAGATAGAATATTCCGCGCTGTGTGTCGCGAATATTTTGACGGTAATTCGCGCTGTGTGCCGCGAATCTTTGCTGCGTGCTGAAAGACCGAATATTCCGCGCTGTGTGTCGCGAATATTTTGACGGTTATTCGCGCTGTGTGCCGCGAATCTTTGCTGCGTACTGAAAGACAGAATATTCCGCGCTGTGTGTCGCGAATATTTTGACGGTAATTCGCGCTGTGTACCGCGAATCTTTGCTGTGTGCTAATTGTGCCGACGTGTGTCGCGAACATTTAGACTGAGGTTAAACATTTATTAACACGTCGCTGTGTGCTAGGACGTATAGAAAAGGGAAGTGCAGTGTGTCGCTAACAATGGCGAGACCGCCGAGTGCGTATACGCTTGCCGAGATTAAGGACATTCTCCGCGAGAAGAAGTTGCCGGCGACCGGTAACAAAGCTGACCTGATAGATCGATTGACTGCCAATGACCCGGAGATATGGACCACACTGGATGAACAGAGGTCACGGCAGAGCCGCGGTGTCGATCAGCCGATTGACGCGGGCCATGAATCGAGGGATGCCGTCGCGGGCAAGGACAATGAAAGCCAAGTAAGTAACGACGCATCCGTTGAAGGTCCTTTGACTGAGAATGACTTGATTCGACGAGAAAATGAACTACTTAGAAGAGAACGAGCTCTTCTTCAACGTGAATTAGATATCGTTAGACGAGAGAACATCGAAGATCATGGAGCACCGCAGATGAATGATGGCGGAAGAAGACGTAATGGTCCACCGATGAGCGAAAGTGTAAGGGCTATTCGCGACTTGTTGAGCGAATTCGACGGCAGTGAGGGTACGTTCTGGAAATGGGAACAGCAGGTACAATTGCTGCGAGTGTCGTACGCCTTGGATGATGCGGCGACAAGAATTTTAATAAGCTCTAAATTAAAAGGACGTGCATCCGAGTGGTTTCACTCCAAACCACATCATCTTACCCTTAGTATAGAAAATCTATTGGCGGCCATGAAGGGAATGTTCGACCTTCGTCAATCAAGATTGTCCCTACGCAAGAAGCTCGAAGAGAGAGCATGGCGGACGGACGAATCATTCACGAGTTACTTCCATGATAAAATAATCCTCGCTAATAGGGTACCGATAGTAGATGACGAAGTTGTCGATTATGTCATCGAGGGTATACCTGATCGCAATCTCAGAGATCAAGCACGTATTATGCAGTTCGAGTCTCAGTAGGATTTATTGGAGGCATTTAAAGGATTGACGCTACACCCGAAGAAGTTCCCTGATCGCGAATGGAAGAAACCTATTGATCAAGGAAAAATCCAAAAGGATGGGAAATTGTCGATGAAGGAGAGTTCAGCGTTTAAAGGAAATCCAGCATCGTCGAGTGCAGATTTGGCACCACGCCGAAAGATAATTAAATGTTATAACTGCCAGGGAGTTGGACATCTGGCATCCGCATGTTCACACCCGAAGAAAGTTAAGGGAGGCTGTCATCGATGTGGTTCAGCCAGCCACTTGAAAAAAGACTGTCCCGAGAAAGAGTCGAAACCCGAGTCGACGAACGTTGTGAACTTGATCGAACCGATACCCGTTAGCGATCCGTATTGTGTACAGTTAAAGTTTTCGGTGTCCTTTGAAGGGGATATGGATCGTGAATATACAGTAGACGCGATAGTTGATCCCGGCTCCCCAGTGAGCCTCATAAAAACTGAGTATGTTCCGACGAGTTTGCGCGAACCGCTACCTCCTAACGGCGATTGTTTCTGTGGAGTAAATAAATCCCCTGTTCGCGTAATAGGCACCTTTTCGAAATTAGTCGAAATCGAAAGAATTAATATTCAGCTACGTTTTCTGGTAGTACCGAACGAAACAATGTCGTGTGCGGCATTACTTGGTCGCGATTTTTGTCGAGATCCGTTAATAAAAATCGAACTAGGTAAAACGGTAAAGATTACTAGGAGAAACGAGTCGACAAGCGAGAACAATTTTGATACCGAGATTATGCAAATAGAATATCTCGAAAATCCTGTAAAAGTTGGAGAAGAATTGAATATTAATCCCGGTGTCGAATCGCATGTAGTCGAAAGCGTTCGAAGATTGTATAACAAAGAATACGTTGATAAATGGGATTCGGATGCGAGCGAACCGGAAACCGAGATGAAAATTTTATTAAAAAATGAACAGCCGATTACCTTCCGGCCTAGGCGTTTAACGTATGCCGATAAAGAAAAGTTGCAAGTAATATTAGACGACTTATTGAAAACAGGTACAATTAGGCAGAGTAATTCACCCTACGCTAGCCCAATCGTTCTCGTGCAGAAGAAAAATGGCGAGTCACGACTGTGTGTCGACTTCCGTGAAATAAATAAGATTACTGTAAAAGACAATTTTCCCACACCGTTGATAGATGATCATATTGATCGGTTAAAAGGAAAAAAATATTTTAGTAGTCTCGACTTAAGTAAACAGACAGTTAATCCGCGAATATATCGTTGGGCATTATTTTTAGAGCAATACTGTTATCAAATCGTACATCGACCCGGTACACAGATGAATCATGTCGACGCGTTGAGTCGATGTCATAGCATTCTGACATTAGAAGCAAATTCGTTCGACCGAACTTTATCTATTCAACAAGATCGGGATGTAAATATAGTAAACATTCGAAATAAATTAGAAAAATCTGAGGATAAATTCTTTGAATTGCGAGACGGTCTTGTTTACCGTAAAGATAAGGGTAAAAAACTCTTATTTTATGTACCGATATCAATGGAAAGTAATGTAATCCGTACGTGTCATGATGACATTGGCCATGTCGGCCTCGATAAAGTTATTGCTAACATTAGGCAAATTTACTGGTTCCCACAAATGAGAGAGAAAGTAAAGTGCTATATTTACTTAATACGTTTTGTTCCTATACGTACGACCGAGACGGTCGTAATGTCAGGCTGGCCGACTGTAGGCGAATTATTATTCTACCGATATTCATTTATATACACGCGTGAGCGGCGAATTACGTTTCCTCTCCCCCCCCCCTCTGCCGCTGGCGGCGCTGCGTAAGAAAGAAGGGAGAAGGTTAAGAAGGTCAGTCCCCCGCGGAAAGGGAGAGCGGTTGGACAGATATACGGCAGTGAGCCGTCGTGCGTGTCCTATCGAGTACAGTTTAACCTAATAAAGATCCTTTGTTAAGATCCACTAGAAGCCTTATTAGAATTACGCCCTGACATCATCTAAAACTATCCTGACACCACCTACAATTAGTAATTAAATACTGCATTTTGTATAATTTTTAAGCTTTATTCTTTTATTTTTCTTTATTTAATTGAATAGATATTAACATCCACAATGTAGCATACAGATTAAATTAACAACCAAAGAAATAAATCTTAACCGTGAAATATATTTTTGTTTCTTTTAAATATCAATCAACTGGATTTTGTACTACTATTAATATGAATTCTTTATCTGGTGCCATCATAATTTTATGTTTTTTTGCTACGTATGCGCAAGAAAGTTAAATCATTTGTTGGATTCAAGTCACGTACGACAGAACGAGCTTTATCTGACAATTGACTTATCAAACCTGCGTATTGAACTGTTGTCGTATTATCTAATGTTGACTTTATAGGAATACCTAAAACAGATATAATTTTATAAATTTTTGTTTACAACTACAAGTAAATCATGTCAATGATCTCATGTAATACCTTCTGCATTCACCACTATTGTTCCAACTACCCTTTTATGAGACTGAATTTGTTTCATAGTTTCTTCAACCTCTTATAAATTATTTCATCGAAATTTATTAATAAAATTTTTATTTTAAATATTCCAATAACGGAAGCAAATCATATGGAATAAATGCGTTCTTTAATTGTAGGCTGCATATGTGGTGGATGACTGTAAGTCCGACAAAATTCCAATATTCCATGGGAATCTATCAAAATCCATATTGTCATACTTAGCCAATGTATTACGCAATATATTATAGTATATACAGGCCAGATGCTTGCAATGACACTGAGCAATAAGATCCTTGCCACTACAATCACAATGATAAAAATGATTAAATAAATTTTAAAAAATATATTATTTTGATACAAAGTGTGTGATGAATAATATTTAATTTTGTATATTAATTATTGGATATATATGTACCTGCAATAAGAAAATGCCAGAAAAATTGTAAAATGGTTCCTATAGCACTGATATTAGATTTATCTTGTTAAGCTAATCGAATGCTGCGATGATAACTAGCCATTGCCCAACCCATGCTCACAAGTGAGCTGATAATGCTACCTGCTTGATGTACAACTGAAAAAAATATAGAAGCTAATTAAGAAAATTATTAAAAATATATGCATACTGATACATAGGCATTTATATATAATAATTGAAATATTATTGAAATAATAGCAAAATATCTGATTTTGTATCACAGACTGTAAACTTGCACATAAATTATTATGACAATAAATTTGCAAATAATAACATTAAAATTGAATGTAAAAATTGAAATTGAAAATTGAAATTGAAATTGAAAATATCTAACCCCGCACGCTGTCAATATAGCGGAGGGCAACTATCGCCGTCTGTTGTAAAACGTGCGAGATGGACATTTCCAATACATGCATCTAATCATGTGTTGTGTACGTGTGATATATGTGTGCGCATGTGTTGTATACGTGTGAATACGTGTAGCACGATACTACTATGTTTGCGTGGTCGATGATGATAATGATGACGGGGACGTTTCTTAAAAGAAATTTTTCATATTTCGACTTTGCAATTATATATCTCTGCTTACAAATCACGTAGAGCAGAAATAAAGACACTTTTATTATATAATTCAAACTCAATCTATCGATTAAGTCTAGTATAAACTCGATTGCTTCAGCCGTTATTGAGAATTCGAAATATTATAAAGACTCAAATGTCCGACTCGCGTTAAGATACACGGTGTCTCGGCTACGCCCTTAACTGGTCGCGAGACACTACCGTGTCTCTTGATTTTTTTTACATTTTTTACATTCTTTTCTTTTTTTAACTGATAAAACTCTTTCTAAAATTGATTGAGAACTCTGAAACTCTTTGGGAAGACATCCAGAACTCTACATTTTTCATTTTTCAAAAATATATGGAACTAACTTTACAGGAGCAATGAATTCTAACATTTTGTTTCACGCGTCGAAGCTTTTTCCACTTCCTATTACTTAATCCTTTTTATTCCTAATCCTTTTGCTTAACGCGCGTGTTCGACGGACTCGAACTCGTTCCGCTATTTTTGCAAGATAACTCGTGACGAAGAGAGATTAGCTGTGCCAAGCCGATTTGTGCGGTTCCTATAAATCTCGCGTTTAAATACTACGAGAATTCACGACCAGTGCGGTTGAAATATTTGTTAGAAATTCATGGAATATCTGAAGAAAGATATTTTGCGATAGAGTGTTACATGTAAGAAAATTCAATATCACTGTAGTAAAAATTTAATGAGATCTGTATGTGCCTTAGCTTTTCAGCTTCATCTTTTAATAAATAGTAACTAAACTAAATCTTTTAATAAATATTTTATTATCTCTTTTTGCTAGTTAATAATATAAAATAGATATTTATGTCGAGCAGATTAGATTTGCGCAAGAAAGGATGTAGACAAATAAACTAATAATATACATACAATATTATTAGACTATCTGTTATATTGGCGCTTAAGCCATTATTCAAATAAAGCTCAAATTTTGGCTTTGCAGGAGAATTGTAATAATTCGCGAACAAATATTTTATTTCGAATATTTCAGGATTTCCTGTTGATATATCAACAATTTTATAAAAAGATGTTTCGTGTAAATCATTTAGAAGAATATTCAAATGTATTTTACATCTAAAATCATAGTTGCATGTGACTAATGTTATAATTCTATATTATAAAAATAATTATTTATTCGAGACTACTATTTTATTATTGAAGAGATATTATGTATTTAATGATTTATATGAGACACGAGGTTTATTTCTACGAAAAATTATAATGCGCTTTTATAGCTAACAAGAACAACGATTGTTTCCTTATTTATGAGTATCTTTCCATTATGCATTATATCTCATTCGATGGAAGTCACGAATATGGATACACGAAATTGGTATCCATCTCATCTGCATATCTGCTTTCTCGGAGGTACATCTGGAAAGTAAGTCCGAGCACGTCGATACATTAAAGTCGGTCTTACTAACCTGCATCACGAATGCATAAGAACGTCATTAGGAATAGAAAACATCGATTTTTTTCAGATTACTCGCTATCAGATATTTAAACGTTTCTCGATCATGGATGTTCCCTGAATAGTTTCGAGATTACGAAGCAGACAATCGATACGTTTCGCGTAATTCGAATATATTTCTTCGAATAGTATGTCTCGAAAGGTTAATCGATATAATCGTGGAAGGATAAGCGTGATACTGTATCATTTTTTAAATTTGAAATAAATAACAATTAAATTATCAGAAATGTAAAAAAAAATTACCAATAATTACAAAATATACAAATATTTATTAGCAAGTCTATTGATTAGAATTTTATAAAGAGAGAGGGATATAATTATTTATTAGTTCTATTCTTTCTATCATGTCACGGGAAAATATATAATACCACGAGATCTGTCACCCTGCATCGAGGGTAAGTACAAGTGCAGTCAATTTGACAAATTTGACATAAATAACAATTAAATTGTCAGAAATGTAAAAGAATTCCCAATAATTACAAAATATATAAATATTGATTAACAAGTCACGACTATTGATTAGAATCTTATAAAGAGAGGAAAAAAATTATTTATTAGTTCATAATTAATTATTATTCTGTCTCTATTATGTCACAGGAAAATAACCACGAGAGCTGCATCAAGAGTAAGTACAAGTGCAATCAATTTGACAAATTTGAAATAAATAACAATTAAATTGTCAGAAATGTAAAAGGATTCCCAATAATTACAAAATATATAAATATTGATTAACAAGTCACGACTATTGATTAGAATCTTATAGAGAGAAGAAAGAGATATAATTATTTATTAGTTCTAATTATTCTTTCTATCATGTCACGGAAAAATATATTTATAATCCCACGAGACCTGTCACGCTGCATCGAGGGTAAGTACAAGTGCAGCAATCTACCCGGTGATGCAACACCACCGGTGAAGTAAACAACCTTCGCAGAGTTGCACCCGCAACGTGAGTGATGCACCGCTCGGTGCAGTCGCGGATTGATACGAGCTGTCGGAGACCACCGTCTATACGGTGAATACAAAGTATCGAACACTATATAAACGGGTACATGCACAGGAGAGAGAGAGCGATAGAGAGGAGTAAAAAGAGGTTGCTCGGTTTTCTCAGTGGAAAGAGATCGCGCGCGCGCGCGCAATCGAGAAGATGCAGAATAGAGTTTACTCCGACGAATTCAATCTCCGTGTGAGAAAAGACGAGATCGTCAGCGCGATCGTCTATGCATGCACCACGCGGGAGTATATCCCGGAAAATGCAGGGCATCGCTCGTCGTCGTGTCGAGCTTCTCGTTGCTACCAAGGGAAGAATCGAGCTGCACTTAAGAGCGATATTCCCGCGATTTGGAGGGACGTGATTTCTCGAATACACTTATCTCTCTCTTTCTCTCGATACACGTGACAAGACCTTCGGTTGTGTCCGCGATTCGTTGTAAAATATTCGCGTAAACGCGAACCCGAGGGGCCACCGACGATATGAAATACAAAAATTATTCTGTACGATCGAGAATTGGATTTGCACGGTACCAATAAATTCCAAAAATAAATATTTATCCCGATATTATGGTTGATTATTTACAAAAGCCGATTTCTGCCGTTTTCACGAAACTTCAAAACATAAAAGTTTTTGTTTAAAATATTTATTTAAATAAAAATATAATGCGACATATTGTCAGTTCAAAAAATTATATTCTGGATTATTACGAAATTGAAACATGTAATAAATTGCAAAATAGCCAAAAACATATATATTAAATATATGTATGTTATTTTAATGGAAGATACCGTACACAGCATATCTCATTTTTTGTATTATTTAAATTGGCTTTTTCTATTTTTCATTGCGCCTCAATTCGTCGCATCGAAAGTGCGTTCCATGATTTATTCATTCTCCTATCCTATCATTACGTGATGTGTTATACATTAATGCGTGCGTCCGATTAAGATGATATAGCGGCGTGTACATATTTCGAGTTACGTAGAAATGGCAGAAGCGTGTTATGCTCTGCGTGCAAGTTGCAGATGTGTCTCGTTCGAATTGTCTGTTTGAAACACTGGAGTCTAGAGCTTTCAATTTAGAAGATTTTTGTCTGTCTCTACTACTTTACATTGCATACCTACTCCGATAAGATGCTTCCACTTCTTTCTATAAAAAGTAATTTCTTTTGTACAAATTTTTAATTTGTTGACGTCGTACTTACTTTCACTTTTGTCGATACGCGCGTTTAATGCATAAACATTTTATTCAAAAAAAATCAATGAGAATATATAATCTCTTTTTTTTCTTCATTAATATTCTTTTGATCTCTTCAAATAATTGTCATCAACTGGCAAATTAAAATAAAGTAAAATTTTATGCAATTTGTGAGTAAAATTCTCGTGGTCATGCAGACCTTGGTATATGCAATAAATCGCTTTTAATTAATTATTCAATTTGTCATTTGTCATAAAATGAAACTCGTAATTAAGCACGCTCCATGCTAATTTTTCGTATTTTTCGCGCAATTCAAAACAAGTGTGATATGCAAATATCATTTATTCTCTACAAAAAAGGGATAGAAATATGATAGCTTTTCCTACATGATCCATTTTATACACTAAAAAGCTGCGCAATGGTGTTCAACACACAAATCGATAAAATGCAAACGCGAGATGTAGGAAAATAAAGTAACGCATAGAGTGCAAAATATACTTCAATATATATGTTTTGCGTATGATCCACATTAGATATACTATCTACCCTTTATTTACGTACTGCGAGTAATACAAGTTTTTTTCACATAACGTTATTATTCGCATCACGTATCAAGATCATCTAAAACACCGCATATCTTTTTATATATAAAAATAACATTAACCGCATTTTTACGCGTACACAAATTTATTAGAAAATTTATAGTCGATATCTTCGACTGTGCGTTACGAAAGGAAAATGCTTATAAAATATAATATTCGAATGAAATAACGTCTATATATGAAATGTTGATCGCGGTAATAAGACTGTGAAAAATTAGGGAAATAAAGGCGAAAATATTGTAATTAGACAATGCGACGAAAGAGATGCGAGAGATGTATCAAGATCATCTAAAACACCGCATATCTTTTTATATATAAAAATGACATTGACCGCATTTTTACGCGTACACAAATTTATTAGAAAATTTATAGTCGATATCTTCGACTGTGCGTTACGAAAGGAAAATGCTTATAAAATATAATATTCGAATGAAATAACGTCTATATATGAAATGTTGATCGCGGTAATAAGACTGTGAAAAATTATGGAAATAAAGGCGAAAACAATTAGACAATGCGACGAAAGAGATGCGAGAGGACGAAAGAAAAGGAAATACTGAAAGGCGAATGCGAGCGTACTAAAACGCAGGCGAAGAACTTTTATCTCTCTGCAAATGTGCAGCACGTTCTTTTCATAATGCGTCGCGGAATCATTTAAAGTTGCTGCCATTCGTGCAACTAGCGAGAGAAGAAGACGAGGAGATTGTGCGAGCGAGAAAGAGAAAGATATCTCTTGGGGCTGAGGATATCGCCTCGTTGAAGCTTTGTTCGTCGCAAGATACACTCGACATTTACTTACCGTCGTACGTCGGCCATTGTTAATTCGCTGAACAAACTTTTTCAATTGCACCGACAACGTAGAGGGCCACTTGCCACGGAAAATTGGAATCTCCGAAGAATTCTCGATCGCACTGAGTCGAAAGTGGAAAAGCCGTGGGACTATCGGTGCATTGGGACACAAAGTTTGAACCCCTTTCTCTCTCTGTTTTCTCTCCCCCTGCTTCTGCATCCCTCTTTTCCGAACAATTGTGCAATTGATATTGATTCCCTTCCGTTTCGGAGAAACGTCTGTCATTTTGCAAGCGTTTCCCATCTTGGAAAATGCGATACAGCTTTAATCGGTTGGAAAGTTCGAGCAACTCATTTCGCGAAACGTTACTTTTCGAAAACTGCTGCATAACTTCGCGTAAGCGTATATATTTCTTGGAACTTGTCAACAAATTAGAAAAAACATTAATTAACAATACAAAACACAAAGAGAGTGAGAATTGCAGACTCGAAATATTTCAAGCGGTTGTCTTTAATTCAATGACAAAATTCAATATCTTTATCGTCTTCTCGAGATTTCTTATTTTTTTAATTTGCGTGTAAATTCGACCTCGCAAAGTCATCCTTTGGCGGGAAAGCGATTTTAAAGCCATCCGGCTACGAGAGTTCCAGCTTGGCGAAGCGGAAAAACGCGTTCGCCAAGACGGTGCCTGAAAAATGCGAAATGTGTCTGTCGGGAAGCACCTTTGCGCTCGTCAGATTTTCGTCATAATCCTGAAATCCTGACGGAGATGAAACAGTCCTGACGACCGCGACGAAGCAAGAGGGAGAAAAGGAGACTGGAAAGGCAAAGCGGAAAAACCGAGGAGTTTGCCGTGGCGAAGAAGCCATTGACATTGACTTTGTCCCCAAAGCGGAAGAACACGACGTTATAGCGAATACGAGGCAAAAAGAGTAGAATAAAAGTGTCATGGGAAAAGAGAGAACGTCCGTTGAAGAGTTCGAAGGAGGAGAATCCGCGAGACGGTCAATTGCCAACACCGAGATTATACAGAATCAAAATGTAATTCGTTTTAAATAATTGTACTTTTATTGATTTATGTCTTCTTCGTTTTTATTTTTATTAATTTTATTTATTTTGTCTATACTTTATCAGATTTAATGTATTAATTGTTTTAACCTTTCATAAAATTATTTATAAGGCCTTGTTGTTTATATATTGTTATTGTATTATATTTTATTAGATGACTTTCAGTTTTCTATATGTCATAATCAGGCTTATTTGCGAGAGATTGTTGATGGTTTTGTTTAGTGTAAATTTACATGTCAAAGTGAACTTTCGATTCCTATCTTTACTTTCAAGTCTGTCATCTTTGCTTGGTTACAACTGACAGTTACCTGATTTGGTTATTTTAATATGTATTTTAATTTAACAGGTATTTATGTACATCCTATTATATTTTTGGTTTATTTGCATCTATTATTTACTGATAATTTTATTGCTTATATTGTATTATTGAAATTTATAATGTAATTTTTGTAGCCCGAAGAAGACCCAATTGTTGGTCGAAACGTCGTTTCTTTTTTAATAAAAGAATTTTAACTTTGCTGGTGTTGGTCAATAGATTCCTTTTAATTTAATTTCAAAATGTAATATTTAATTTGATGAATAAAACGGACTTTTCTCAATATGACTTTAATTATGTTAGCGCAATTGAGGATAATTATATCAATTTAATTAACTGGCAAGTACATCGGAGGATTTTTTTTATAGCAACCGCGAGTAGATCCCGACAAGTTCACTCTCGTGTAAATTATCGTTTTTGTGAATAATGGAAGGCATTTATTACAAGCTTTTAGGAGAATGTACCGAGATTTCGCGCGAAAGAGATATATTTGTCTACTTCTCCCATGCGAGTAAACTATTTTATCGAAAATGAAAATTACTCCCCTCTTTCTCTCTTATAACTAATTATCTCTATTTCAACATAAAGAGATAATTATTATATATTGTATATAATATATAGAATAAAACTAAATTTCCGCAATTTTTATTCCTTCACATTTTTTCATACAAAAACTCACGCTTGAAATATCTAACATTAAAAATGAATTAAATGTCAAAATAAATAATTATCAAGCGATGCAAAAGCACTGTTCCTTTGCAAAGAAAAACTTGCAAAGAAACACACGTACGCTTGAAGAATCGAAAGCACAGAAAAGATAGCGAAAGTGTTACTCGCACGGCTTAAGAGTTTTGTCGCGTGAACCAGTTTCGTCGGAACTTCGTATACGTCCCGAGATATGAAGTGTGGTTCCCATGAGAAAATATTTAGATGGCCTGACACGAAAGTCGATATATCGACCGGAGTGTACTTGCGAAAAATTGTCAGTGACGTTGCACAACATGACAACAACGAATTGATATTTAGGGAATACTCAGCGATTTAAAGCACGCTGATATTTTGATAGTCCGCCCTTTTTCGTAGAAAGTTACATGTAACTTTCTGAGCAATATACGAGCTAAGAATGCAGACAATGTTAACCCAGAATCCTCAATATGTATGCTACTGCATTTAATAAAAGATTTCAGCCAAGTTTCGTACGAGGCATATTACCAAGAATGAAGTAATATCGCTTGCTGCCGGAAGGACAAACATTGCATATTCTCCCGAGAGTTATCGCGACGCGCAATCTTTCCCCAACATACGGCAGCATCGATCATACGCGGATTGCATCGAATGTACTGCAAAATGCAGTGCCCGAGCGTGTCTCAAATTCATGTATCGATAATTCAGCGCCTACCTTGCAATATGCTCGAGATAAATTTGGCGACGTGACCGATGATCCATCATTCGTTCGGGAATTCGATAAAGTGGCCCGTCACTCAGCGATGGCGATAAACTTCTGTAAGATTTATTTCGCGCTTAAATAATCCGCGTTCCAATTTTTCGACGAGTGATTTTTTACGCGTCGAGGATTAAAAATATTAACTAATAAGGAACGCGAGGCAAAACAAACAGAAACGATGAAATAAACTTCATTTTTGTAATAATTTTTGTTTTAATGAAGCGCGTAATTTCTATATTTCATTATTTTATCTTTATTTTACTACTTATCAAAGCAGTATTTTATTATTTTATCTTATTATCATATGTTCGGAAGTAAATGGATGTCGCAAAATAAATATGTATAATAGTTTTAATAATATTCTACATTGCAATTAATATAAATAGTCAATAATAATTTAACATTAATAATTTATATATTTAATTAGATGTATAAATATTAATATATCTAATTAGACATATTAATATTCCATGTATTTACATAAAATATTATTTCTATAGTCATATGTTCATCTCTTGTTATTCCATATTATTTTATATAATATTTTTAAAAATTTAATAATTTCAATGTTTTAATTCCTAGGATATTTACAAATAATAAATTTTCATTAAATTTCTTGTCTTTTGTTTTGATAATATCAAAATTAATCCGATTTGTCAGAAAAATTTCAATATCGCGACACTTTTATTTATACACAAAGAAAATTTTACAGCATAATCTCATAAAAATTTTTGTAACTTTTTTATAAAGCTGTAATATAACATTAAAATATTTATTAATATAAAAATTGTGCATTTGTTTTGTGCATCAAAATATTTAATTAATTGCATTATTTCTTTGTAAAATATAACACGATATTGAGAGAAAGAATAAAAATACCGCGATTTTTCTAATATATATTAGTGTCCCATGATTACAAACAAAATTATATTATAAGTATTAGCTTATATATTATATTATTTTTTTTTAATATGTCCGTCAAATACAAATGTAAATATATAGATAAAAAATAGTGGAAAAATGTAAGTTCCGTTCGCCGGTGTTCATCTTTTGACCTTAATCGAACGGAAGCTTTATTTTCGCTTCTCTACCAATGTCCATTTTCTATAAATTACTTTCTGAGTTCGTGACGGAATGGTTCACCTTGCTCCTGCCCTCGGTTCTTCCCATTTACTTAAAACCTAGTCGCATAGCTTTCTGAACAATTACCCGCGAGATCGGAGCGAGAGGTGAAACGTCGAAGAGTAAATCGCTAAACGTTCCTTCTTTCTTTCGGGCCAAAGCGTAAAAGAGTGCTTTTACAA
This sequence comes from Nylanderia fulva, assembly GCF_048542155.1. Classification (NCBI taxonomy): domain Eukaryota; kingdom Metazoa; phylum Arthropoda; class Insecta; order Hymenoptera; family Formicidae; genus Nylanderia; species Nylanderia fulva. Next base: position 5,219,461 of record NW_028190916.1, read on the forward strand.
AATGTAACCGGACGAGAAAAAGCAGAGATTGAGAGAAAAGTTTAATTCTTAGTAAAAAGATTCCAGTAAATTGATATATGTGGAAACGCTTTTTTAAAAAAATTATTAAATCTTTTGCGCATCACATGCTTTTTAATGTGCATATGTCACATTATTCATTAAAACTCGGCAAATATAATAAAATCCAGGGTGTCCAGCAGACTCAATGAAAAAATTCCCTGACTTTTTCAGATTTTCCAAGACCAGTAATTAATTTTTTCACTAACTTTTCAGTATTATTTTTTTCAAATATATATAATTTGCATATATCTATATGATAAATCAATTAACAATTATACAATCTGCATTATGTACGATAATCGAAACAAACATGTCGGTATAAACTATTTACATAATTACCTTTTTTATCTGTATTAGATCAAATTTTTTAGTTTTATCTCTATTAAACACATTGAAATAAAATAACACGACGATGAAAATATAAATGAACGAACACGCTGTAGATGAATCGATTTTTAACAATACAGAAATTTAGCGTGCTGGGAGTCAAGAAAAAGTTTATATTTATTTAATAAAAAATTTCAAATTATTGAGACAAATGTAGAATAATGTAAAAAAATTCCAGATAAATGGTAAAATTTCCTGACAATTCCAGATTTCTAAAATTCCCTGACAATGCCCGGTTTTCCTAGACCCCCTGAAATCCGAAATGTAGAAGATCGAGAAATGATTTTCGTGAATAGGTCAGAAGACATTAATATAAGTTTACAAGGAAGAATCCTAATAAAATACGCGATTCGATGAAACTTGAGAATTTACTCGTTTCTCTCCGTTCCGGGTTACCGCTCGCGGTTTTCGCGCGTAAGCAAGGTTTATACCGGAAAAAAGAGGTATTCGGTGCAAGGACAGTGACGCGGGTTCGACGTGGACTTGTCTGACATATAAAACGGAACCAGGCGAGCGCGTGCGCGTGTTTTCGGTCTAAGCGCCGTCGGTTATAAATACGAACCTAAGAGCAACGACATGCACTCACGGCGTATGAAATATTCCAGTGGCCCGGCTACGTGATATTCGCAAATGCACGGCATATTCCTTTGTATCTTTGTCTACAGGTGACATGGCTAAAGTGCACTTTTCTCCAAGCGGCGGCGAATGAAAAATGAGAGGGCGGGAAGAAAAGCGATAAAGAGAGAAAGAGAGAGAGAGAGGAGAGACCTGAAAGAGAGAAAGATAGCAAAGGACGTAGTCGGTAGTTCCGAGCGGGTAAGAAACATTCGAGATACAACTTTCCTGGAAGGCAGGAAAGAATTAATGAGATGGGACCGAATGACTGACTACCACCTCATGAAAGACAAGAAGAGAGACGGAAAGGAGATAGGGAAAAAAAGAGAGAAGAGGAGAATTGGATCGCGAAGATGCAAAAGTTTTCCTCAAGCTGCTCTGCATCTCCCTCTCTTTCTCTCTCTCTTTTTCTCTTTTTTCTCTTTGCTAGTCGGAAGTCACGCGAATCGCTGCTTGCGAAGGTGGCGTGTCCTCCTTTCTTTTCCGAACAGCTGAGCAGCTTCTTCTTCGTCTGCGTCGAGCTAACTTCGTAATCTGAATTTTCCGCGGAAACGTCAAAATAAAGAATAGCAGAAAGCGACGAAAGAGAGTAACGAAAGGATTTTTCGCAACCGATCACTCGAATATATACTACACAGTAGACACATTTAATTAAGAGTCTTACATTATTTTCTCCCTCTCAAAGACGCCAAAAATTATTAATATTGAAAACTATTTTATCAAATATTGCACACTGTACTTAAAATCCGGAAATTATGTAATGTAAAGTAAATTGTCAATTCTAACAGAACTAAATTAATTTATTCTGTTGGATTCCAATAGGAAATTGAAATAATAAGTTTATTTAAATAATATGACAAAAGTTAAAATATTTTTAGTACGACTAATTGTATAAATAGATTCAAATAAATTTCAACAATTATAGAAAACAAATTTGTCATTGTGAAATAATATTAGCTTAATATGAATTAGCACATTTATTGCATTAAAGTAAACTAGTGCTATTAAGCTTTTGTCGTATCATCCTGATAGTATTGGTAATCGATATTGTCGCTTGTGACAAAGAGAGCGCGTATTTTTGCAAGCACCTAGATAAAACTGTTCTTTAATAGTTTCAACTATAAAAATAAAATTCTGCTGACATTGTCAGATCCCAGCGGTTATTTAGCAAGGCATTTTTAAGAGAGGTAACCTCGTTCCATTAATTTAGCATGCATGAAACATGCTGATGTTATTTGCGGTCGTTGTTAACTAGTACAGAAGGTGCCATCATTTATTTTATTATTCAAGATAGTTTAATGACATTTTTTTCGTGAAATTGAGTAAGATAATTAAAGCTTTTTAATAAATGGGTCGACGTAATGATTTTCCGATATAAACAAAATAAACCATTAAATAATACTCTATTTATCTAGCCATCGCGAAAGAGTGAAATATGATCACTAATTAATCTTATTATATTGAAAGCTTTATTTTAAATTTCATACGATCCGGTGCATTTCCTTCACGTTATTTTTTTCTGTGCTCTAATTAAGATCAATCAAAAATATAAATAATCGAGATATTGCTCTCTTAAATAAAATTATATGTATTATTACTGAAATGCAATCTTATTACTATAATAATTATTTTGATTTCAATTATAAGTAATATCACTGTAAATTAGTGAAACCTTATTGAAAGAGTTAATTAATGGTAGCAGCTGTTTCATCAATAATATTTTGAAATACGTCTTATAATATTATATATAAAATATTGTAAATATTGCAATAAATTTTGTTAAAAAGGAATGTCTAACTTTTTAAATCAAAAATCTTGTTCATTTTGTTATCTCATCTTAAAAGTAAAATGATATAATATGTATATAATTCAGAATTTTATAATTATATATTCATTCTTCATGGTGTGTATGTGTGTATACATATTTTTATAACCAGTTGTTTCTTTATTCCACAGACATAAATGTTACTATAACGTAAACGAGACATATTCGATTGCAAATCTAGTATGTGATATTTAATTAAAATGCATAAATAAATATATATGCATACAATTCTTCGATTATGCGTGTGTATGTGTGAAGACTTCTAAAAAATATCTTGCAAATATGTACAATTATTATTGAGTTTTCAATGAAATCTTATTCTCATCATCAGTGAAGTATAAAACGGAGGAGCAAACTGTAACTGCTTTCACTTAAAATGAAAAACTTATTAATCTTTGATGTGTCACTGCTTTAACAGTACTATTTTTACTAATTTAGTTTAAAAGATTCTAAAGATGATCAATCCCAAAATTAATTTTAATATACATTATTCATTTAATTAAACTTTAGATATAATCAAACTATTCTTATAATATTCGTTCTCCACATTTATTTGCCTAATGAACAAATTTTCTGGGACACAATTTCGACTAATCCCTAACATATCCCGAAGACCAATCTTCAAAGAACATCCTGAGGCTGTTCGAATGTCCTCTGGATATCCTCTGAAGATCCTCTAAACGTCTTTCGAATATGTTGTGCTATTAGAAATATCAATATCATTACATGGCTATTGTAACTTGCCGAAGATAATGATCCCAACATTAATGCCAATCTCCCATGTATCGATTCTCAATACTGTAGCTGAATTGTGATCAACGTTTACGTGTTTCACGGGATCCCGATCAAGCCTCGAGGATCAGGCGCGGGCGATTTCTCTCACCTCCGTGTCGGATCGGATAATTTCGGTTAAGTGGCTCTCGGGAAACGATCGCATCGACTGCGGCGGCGTTCCGTTAAACGACGCTTCCTTCCGTCTCCTCTCCAACTGCTCGTCGTTTCGCGCTGCTCGTCCCGCGGCATCGATCCTCATCTCACTTCGTCCGCCAAGGAGCGAGAGCAACGTGGTAAGAACAAACGCGCCGTAATGACGAAGCTTTGTCGAATTAGAGCCTTCCTTCCCAGCCATTTCGCGCTCTTCCCTTTCTGCCCAAACCACCCTCGCTTACGGCGACGATGGGAGTGTTTGAGTTTGTATTGCGTGTGTATGTGTTTGTTTGTATTTGTTTCCGCGTGTGTATGCGGTGTCTTCTTCGTCTAGATAATCGTGTGTTAGAGAATTCCCTTTTCAACCCCCCATTCTCTCCACACACCCTAGCCGTGTATGTATCTACCGGCAGACATAATTAACAATTAGTTCCCCTCTTATAAGTCGGGCGTTCCCTTGACATGCGGCGCGCGTCTTACCGTAAATTGCGTTTGCTTCCTCCTTACACACTCGCGTTGCCGCGGCATTATTATTCGTAACGAGGAAAATTAAGGATCGCGATCAAATGATTGGTAAAAGTATCTACGTCTCCTCGCGGTAAGTAGAAACTCGTTCAATTCGAGAAGTCATATATAAATGCAATAACTACGGAGACATTCGCCTATGTCAATTTGGTGGTATCCTGATTTTAATCACATAATATTTTCAGCACAGAATGATCCGTTTGTAGTTAGAATAAGTTTGTTTCTAATCAAAGGCACATATGTAGTATTTAGAAAAAAAATATGATAAATATGGCATTTTGAAGAAATAACTATTACCCCCAAAAAACGCTATATCTTAATTCATAATTATTTATAATGATATTCCTTTCATTTACAGTTTCATCGTTTAAAAGTTATAATATATTTGTAGTTGTCAAAAACATATCGCTAATCTTGCATTGTTTTCTAAAATTGTTTGCAATTACAGTAATTCTCCCTTCATTTAAACTGTTTAAAAATTATAGTATATCTGCAATTTATATGGAAAACGTAATTAAAAATAAGAGAAAAATTATTGAAGACAATTAATGTAAGCAGATTTAGAATATTTGTTAAGTCAACAAAGTTATATTTTTAAAATTAATTTGTTAAGTTATTGTTAACATATTTTATAACTTTGAAAAATTTAACTATATAAGCAAAATAATAAAGTTATTTCAAATCATATACAATTTTATAAAATATGACAAACAGACTGCTTAATCTGTTTTTACGTTAAACCCAGACTAGGGAATGTGTGCGATAGAAAGGGGTCTCATCTGTAAGTGTAAATAAAGAACCGGCAAACTTGTATGCGCATGTTTGAGGTGGAGATGCTTGCAGCGGAATTCATTTGTTCGGTGAAGCAAAGCTCAGCGAATCTCACACGAGTGCGGAAAAACGAGATGCGGAAATCGCGCATGGGAAAATAGTTTTTGAATGAAAATCGGTTGTTTACGATTCGGGGAAATGTATTTCATTCGATAGATATCCTTGCCTTTTGCTGTGTGTGTGTGTAACGATACCGTGTGTGTAACACAATGGTATATGTATATAAGCAGATAAAAAATATTTCAATAATCTTTAGAAAAATATTTAAAATAATTATGGTTAAAACATATTATGTTATGTTATTATGAGGTAGTAAAGCAGTTTAATAAATATCGTATCGAAAACATTTATATTTTTCATATTATTTCGAAGAAATTAAATATGAAGTCAAATTTTTTCAAAGCTGATGTTTATGTTACTTTAAAGAGAGCCGTCCAGAAGCACTATAAAAATAGCCCTATATTTATGAATTTTTTTTCAGAAAGTATTAGGATTATTATAATAAGATTTCATCAGTCTATTATATGTATATTTAGTAATATTTTAAGGCAAAATTTTTATTGAAAAATATTAAAAATATAATATTTCTGCTGACATCAGATGCGATTGCGTTTTGCGGTATCCAATGTAATCTATATATGATTCATATACAATAAAAAAACTCAATTAATTCTTAAAATATACAGATAAATTTAGCCTTTATTGGGGAATTTTTTTATAAATTTTAGTTTTTTAACAGCCAAAAAATTGTTAAAAAATTGGTTCTTATATTCATATAAACGCCAGTTTATCAATTGCAAATTTTTAAAATTTGCTATGATAAAACTAAAGTTATCTGTATATTTTAAAAATTAATCGAGTATTTTGTCAGGAGTAATATTTACTATATTTTTAATATTTTTCAATAAAAAATTTGTTTTACTAAATAAATACATACTAGACTAGTAAAACTTCAATTTTATAATTCTAATACTTTTTGAGGAAAAAATTCATGAATACATAGCTATTTTTTCATGCTTTTGTATGTACCTATATTCCTCATTCAAAAAATTATATTTAAATAAAGACATTTCTAATAACAATGTCACAATAATACTTGTTTTTTTTTATTCTGTAATAAACGTATTAATAACGTATTAACTATAAACGTATTAACGTTAATTGCGATAAAAACTAAAAAAATTCAATAGACTGCGGGAATAAAGATGATGTCACTCAATGAGAATAAAAATTAAGACTGTCTTATATCAATTGACGAAATAAAACTTGATGTACTTTTGTGAAACATGGCACAAGACATTTAGAAACATTTTATTCATTGACAATTTAATAATTCATGACTTTAAAATTCCGTTGATAACAAAAAATGCCGAGTTTACATCGCAAGTTCGCAAATCAATCGTTCTTTCTCTGTTGAAACTTTTTTCGCTACTCTCCTTTGAAAAAAACTTTATTCGCTGATGTACGTCCGACAATATGGATGGTTATTTGTGTATCCAACTCTGGCTTCGAATAAAGTATAGAAAATAGCATTGGTTCCCCACAGAAAGTATTCCGTACCTTTTTACGACTTTGCTTGTATGTAAGTTTAAAAGACCATGTCAGTGTAAAAACAGACATTTTACTAGGCAATACACACACAATCGAAAAATTGTATGCGTATACATATTTATTCATGCATTTTAACGTTAAATATCATAAACATTATCTGAGATGGAATATATTTATACTCGTATTTTATAATAACATTATTTATACAATTAAATCGACTATTTTTTTAGGCCAGTGAACTTACCTTTGTTGGCCACAATCATTCTGGTTACATCTAGGCAGAGATGTAACTTTGATCTCTTTATCAAAGATCTCAATGAAGGAGAGAAATTCCTTCCGTTTCCTAACAATTATATATCATTGCCGGTACATGAGCATAATTTTACACTCGAATACGATCATAAGAAATCATCGTTTGTCATACATCATAGAATTTAATTTTGCTTTAACTAACATAACGCCGAGTCGTCGATCAAAATGATTTAATTGATATATCTCTAATAATAATATAATAATATATAATATTATTTATTTATAATAAAATTTATTAAAACACTCATATTATAAATATTATTTAATTGATCGATAACTTGGATTTATATCAATCAAAGTAAAATATTTTTACATGTCACATTATATAGATGGATGGATGACAAAAAATTAGGATAATCAATGTTTGTTAAAAGAATAAATTATTTTTATGTATAATGCAATTGTTACTATGTAACAATTAATAAAATCACAAGCGCGTGTTCTTTAAATTATATAAATAAGTGAAATCTAAATTCAAATTTTTTTTATATTTTTATTAATTTATATTTTAATTTATATTTGTATGTGTGTGATGTACTTTAATTATGTATATTAAAAGACATTCATTAAAAGTTTAATCTAAGTAAATAAATAAACTGGATTGATAATGTGATTTATAATCGATATACCAATAACGATATACTCAACTCACCTTAGAGTTGCTTCACTGGTAGCCTCTTCTAGACCTTTTCCTCCTCTCAGACTTAGAGTCGTTAATTAAGTCCGTTGATTAACGCCCGATATTTTTAACGGCACTCCCGCACTCGTATACGCGATACTTTTAACGGCACTTCCGAATTTTGTGTCATCTGTAACATAAAAATATAAAATATAAATTTTAGCAGCATTTAAATTAATTATTATTTAAAAAAATTATTACTGAATGCGCCGAACTTTATATTTGGTACATCGTAATAATAAATAAACTGTATATAAATATAAAATAATTTTATATAAAAAAAAACAATTTCTTAAGTAGTTTTTTATAAAAATTTTATATCTCTTATTTATGTATTGTAATATCTCTAATAAGTTTCTCTTATTTAAATTATTTAAATAAATAAATTGTGTATATATGTGTTTCTATATATATGTATATACACACACATGCTCATATTCTATTTGAAGATTATAATAAAAAATAATTTTTATTTTACTATTTTTTTTTATAAAGAATAATTAATATTTCAATTATAAAATTCAAATAATTTCAAATAAGTCAAGACACTTAATAATAAATGAATTAATAATATTTCAATTAATATTGCAATTTTATACTTTAAATGATGTATATGTATATATTGCAAGAAAATTTGGAATATAATTATTATTAATTTTATGTCGTGTAGAAAACATTTGAAAAATTAATGTATACATTAACAAAATTTATATTAGAATATACGGCATATAATATAATTATAAATATAATTCTTCTTGAATTTTCATATCGTGAATATAAATCATTTAAGGCGGGCATAATAAATGTTGCAAATAAATTTTTCATTTATCTTTTTAGTACGTAAAAAAGAGAGAAAGAGAGATAGAAAAAGATAAATATTAAATAAAAAATATTATCACGAGTACGATACACAAATAACGAAGTTATAGTATACAATGCTGATAATGTAAAATATAAACATATGTACTTACAAATTAATTAATTATAATATGTACATTAAAAGAAAGTTTAATTAATAATTATTAGTATTTGAAATATATAATTCAATTAAGTCAATTCAGGCATTTAATAATAAACAAATAAATAAATAATATTCTAATTATTTTATATATATTATATATAATATGTAAATATAAATAAAATTTATATATATATATATATATATTTATATATATATTTAAATATGTGTAAATAGATATATATATATATATATATATATATATATATTTCAAATTATTTCTTTCATTCTTATTATATTTATATTCTTATATATATATATAAATAATTATATAATAAGAATATATAATAAGAATAAAAGAAATAATTTGAAAAATATGAAAATCATCAAGAAAAGCTGCTTACGATAAATCAAAATTTTTATTCAAGCATACGTTAACAGTTTATTATATTAATCGCCTTTTCGCGCTTTCCGGTAAGCAACAAGTAGTCGCAAATCTGATTATTTGTTGGCACGTAAATAACGAAAAGCCCGGGAATCTTGTCCGAGAGGAAGAGGTTTGCATGAATTTGGAGGACGACGTGTAACGTCGTCTCAATAGATGGGAATATAAAAGATTATCTCTCTCCTATAAGGCAAGAATCCTCGAGAAGAAATTTGAAAGTAAAATTAATCGTATTTGTATTCTGTGCATAAGAAGAATGTATGTACTATAGCTTTCTAAGATTTCATAGGATAGAAAAAAAGACACAAGTCCACACAGATATTTTTCTATAGAATCTAGAGAAATATTTGTGCTTTAAGTAAAATATACTTGTAAATTTCTAACCTTTTTTGCGTCCTTCGTCCTTCGCATTTATCAAAGCAACGCAACAAAAATTTATTTAGAATCAAAGTATGTATATGTACTCACGCACATATATTTTTCAATTTTTCGTGCAAGGAGAAACTGAATCTTCTCAAATATGTCTATGAAGAAGAATATGTGAGAATTTTATGTCGCATTTATCAAACAACAGAAATTTACTTGCAATTAGAGGCGAGCCTGACGAATATATATATTTCTAACGCTCTTTGCATCCTCCGCAAGAATGTGCGAGGATTTCATGTCGCATTTATCAAAGCAACAAATCAAGTATGTACATGTACTCACGCGCAAATTAAATCTCTCGATTCTTCGTGGAATAAAAAACTGATCTTCTCGAATATGCGAGGAAGAAGTGTCCAAAAGATAGCACAACACACAATTATTTATGCAAGTGGGCAAAAAAGCGCGAAAGTAACTCGCGAATATAACTGCGAGTTTGAAATTGAACGCGTGCGAGGTGGCGCGGCGGCTTGCGGCGACTTGCGGCGGCTCGCGGCGCGCTCAGCCAATCAGCCAAGGCTTTGCGAGCGCGGCGCCGTTCGCTCGCAGTACCGCGGCGATCCTCGAGCTAAGAGCATCGTGTCTAACGTTGTGCCGTCGTCACCCGGCAAAAGGGGGATTCGCGCCGTGCGGACGCGCTTATCGAGTCCAAGTAGTTGTGTGAAACGTGAGAACCTCCTCTCTCTGGGATCGTTCGTGACCAAATTCGTGCGCGTGGAAGGTGGAAGCGTCGCCGTCCTCGTCGTCGCGGCGCTTTCTCGAGAGAGGAACGTAAATCTAAAGCGTAAATTTGCAGTCGAAACGAGAAGTAACTTTGTCTCTCGTCGTCTTACCTTCCTGTTCGCCCTTTTCGCGATCTGCGATGATGTCTGTGTGATATATATATATATATATATACGTGTGAAAAGTGTTTTTCCGCGAGTACTCTCTTGCCCATTTCGTCCATCTCCAACTCGGAATCTGAGAAGAATCGCAGACGGTGGAAAGGAGACCTAATCGAAGGTGTGACGGATTGTCGGAAAGGTACGCCAGATTGATTTCTTAATTTTACTCCGCGATTGATTTCTTAATTTTACTCCGCTTACGTTTAAAGTTCTTTAAAGGCGCGTTTCCGAAAAGTCGCCATATTTATTACGAAAAATCGCGCGTAATACAAAACACATCTTTTTTGTTGAACTATATTTTTCAATTTTATAAAAAAACATTTAAAGCACTTAAAAAAAATACTTTCGGAAACACTACATAGAGAATATTATTAAATATATTTTCCAGAGATTTAAGAGTTTTTCTTATAAATATATTATTTCTGATACAAGGGTCTAAGCGATTGCGTGTAGAAATAATTTGCATAGAGGTAATTTGTTTGCGGAAACACTTAAGCGAGTGCCACTCTCTTTTTCGTGAATAAGCTCAAGTCCTTTGACCGGCTATTCATTCAACATCGAGTTAAATAGAAGTTTAAAGACATCCTTTTTTACGTGGAATTGAGATCCACGCATCGATAAGTCGCCAACGATTTCTGTAAAACGTGCATACACTTTTTTCGTTTTCTATCAAGTTCATAGAATAGCATTACGCATTCCGTTTTTTTTTCGTTATCCGATTTATATTATATATCAATCGTATAATAAATGTTCAGTCTCTCTTTCTATCACTCGAAATAGCAAACAAGTTTACCTATAATTATCATTTTCTATAATTGTGATTCTATAAATAAATATTTAATCTTACTATTATATTTACGGTGACTATATTTTCTGAAGATAAATGACAAAATTCCTGACAATTTTTTAACTTTGTTTCAACATGTTTGTTTCAAATAAATTTACGACCAAAGTGGAAATCGATGAGCAAAAAAAAGAAAAATAATTCTATGACTCAGAAGTCTACATACTTTTTATATAATTTAAAATTGATTCGATTATGCTGAAATAAATTTTTGATTTTTTAAATCCTTAGGTTTCAGATAAGAGGTTCCGTTGGTTTCATACAAATTCTCATGTTAATGTTACGACATTAGGCATTAAAACGTTAAATGAAAAAATAAAGGATAAAATTGAGTTTTAGAAAAATAAATAAATCCGAATAAATCTGAAGGAGAGCTATTTGAAATAAAGGATTGCCCTCTAAAATAAAGAACGGATGGTTACCGTAATTATAGTTGCAAGTCACGTGTCATATAAATTTTTCTGTTTTTATTTTATTTATTTCGAGTGATATGTTTCAGAATAAAAAAAACATAGATTTTTCATATATGTATATTATGGTACATCCTTTTATGATTCGCTAATTGATAATGTATAATATTTGATACTTGCTGTGCATTTTTTGCTTTGTTACATAGTTTGATTTATATAAAAAATTTAGTTTCTTTCTGCAACTCAAAATATGGAATATATTCATTTACAATAAACAATCTTTTTTATTATAATTCTAAATAAATAGGTCATTTTAAACAGAAATGTGTGAAATACAAGTTTTTTTGTCACTTTATATTTATTCTGAACGTATGTAGTTAATGACAGAAAAGTAAAGATTTTGAATATATGTTTTGTGGTGGCATATATATTATAACTGGTAATGATATTTGATATCTGCCGTCCACATATTTCGTTTTATTTTAGATGGTCTGATTTATATATAACGATCTCAAAAAACTCTTTCTGCAACTGAAAATAGTAAATATATTTGCTCGTGATTAATAATCTTTTTTTATTATAATTCTAAATAAATGTTTAATCTTTTGTTAAACGAAAGCTGTGTGACATACATTTTTATTTTATATGCATTCGGAGTATGTACATACACTTACTGTCACACAAAAGAATAGATGTTCAATGCATGTTATGATATAGCATTTTATGGCTCATTAACTGGTGAGGATGGACATTTGATATCTGCTGTCCGACGAAAGTTTCGCACTGTTGTGTAACCCGAGATGTATTCGAGCGAGTTAAGGTTATTATTACGCAGTAACTATTACGTATTCACGCGATGCACAGCTCCGATTTTGGCGAGGGGATTCCATTAACTACGATTTGGAATCCTGAATCAGACCTCGCTCCAGCTCCAGCTCCGAGTTTCGTCTCAGATTCCTCAATGGTGGTATTAATTTTCTGAAGTTAATTATTCGTTAAGCTATGTTCATGATGTTACGGCGATATACATGTTATAATAAAATTACAAAAAATAAAATTGATTGGTTTTTACGAAATATAATAGATCATTATAAATATACATAAAAATAACGAAGTTGCGTCGAAAGTTATGAAAAATAAAACTGATCGGTCTTGACAAAATAATGAGAATATAAATAGGTCAATATCAATATGCATAAAAATAACTAGGTTATCGTGATTGCATCAAAATTTCAAATAAACAATTAATTTTACTTTCAAATTTCTTCTCGAGGATTCTTGCCTTATAGGAGAGAGATAATCTTTTATATTCCCATCTATTGAGACGACGTTACACGTCGTCCTCCAAATTCATGCAAACCTCTTCCTCTCGGACAAGATTCCCGGGCTTTTCGTTATTTACGTGCCAACAAATAATCAGATTTGCGACTACTTGTTGCTTACCGGAAAGCGCGAAAAGGCGAAGTTCGAAGACACCGGGACGGAGAATCGCGCTAATAGACCGACGAGAGAAAGAAAGAAAGATAGAGGAATCAGCTCCCGCGGCCATTAAATTAATCAACCGCCCGAGCTCGGAAAAACACGGACCCCGGGTCTGAAGTTCTCCACGTCATCCACGATCGTTTGCAGAGCGCCGTCGCATATTTCCCTCCTATCGTCTTCTACTTTTCTGGCGACAATGACGACGAAATAAGGTCACTGGGGCTGAAAAACAAACGACGCGAATCTCATATGATACGGAGAAGGGAGGACCATAATTTGCGACTCGCCCGAGTTATTTCGCCTACCCTCCCGCTAATGAAACATAATGAAATGTAAAGCAAAAAAGGGTTCTCGGTTTTCAGTTACCTAACTGCTACCGCCGTCGTTCTACTCCGAGAGTGCGGCGACTTGCAGCACCGCGGTTAAATAATGTTTCCTCCCTCTGCTTCTCTTTCCTCAACCCCTCTCTTTCCGGTCGGTCGCGAAACTCTCTACTCTGGATCCGCATCCCCTGAGATGCGGCTCGGTCCGACTCTCAAGAGCGTACTATAATTACGGATTTTTACGTAACGCGTATACTGACGCAAGCCGCGAATTGAGGTCTCCTGTGAGATGTTTGCCACATATTTTCTCGCGTAAAAATAATTGAGTTTCTGGGGAAAAATTTAACTTGGGACATTACTGTTCCACTTCCACGTTGATATTATCGTAAAGAGAAATAGAGCGAAGAACATATACGCGCGTATTTTTTTTGCAAGGGGTGAGAGATATAAAATTTCGGAGTAGATAGTTTTCTCATTTCGTGTTGAGGGGAGGAATTAATCTAAAAATTTTTCTCTGGCATAATTTTCCAGTGGATTTTTCAGTGATTTTATAATACATCGCAAATTATATTTATTTTACTAGGAGCTTTGTTAGAGGAGCGAGAATTTCTTTAATAAAAGATCAAATGCAAATTATATACATATATATTAAAAGAAAATAAAATTACGGGCGTATATTTTTTATCATTTTAAAAATACGTAATAATAATAACACGTGAAATGAATTTCTCGTATATAATTACGGCAAGTAGTAAAAACTAATATTTAAAAGGCGTGGATGAATTACCAAATAAATTGAATCGTATCGCTTCTAGATTCGGTTTCTTACAATCGTATAGCGTCGTGATCAATACTGAATCGGAAACATGGAAAGTTTTGTAGTTACCTAACTGTACTGGGACGTAAAGAAGTGTTTAACGGTGGATTGGTAAAGTTGGTAAAGTTTCGTGCAAGAGATATAAATATTTTTCGTGTGCTTTTCATTAACTGTTCGGTTTACATTTTAGCCTTTCGTCAGAAAGGCTAGCGACAAAATACAGGAAGCTTATCTTAAAAGCTGAAACTTTTGTGTTTACTGAAAGAGCTTTTAAGTTTTAATGCCGTAATTAATATTTTTAGTACAATTATATATAATTTGTTGTACCATTTTTTTGTAAATTTTCTCTTTCTCGCTCAAAATATTCAAAATATAGAAATGTTTATTTTTTCATCGAGGATGGTTTAATTGCGTTTAATTTCGATACGTAAATTAGTCAATATAAAATTTATTGAAAAATATATCAGTCATAATTTTGTTATCAAAAGCAAGCACATCCCAACATTTTATAATTTATGAAAAATCTTGTACAAACTTATGCAAAAAATTCTAATATATACATAAATTATTGTATTTGTATAAATATTAAATTATGCATATTTATGATATACACAAAATATATATATATATATGTACCGAAATAAATATTAGTCACTGACGAATTCTATGAAATAGAAATATTCTGTTAAATATCACGCAACTATATGATGAGGTCGCCAATCATTCCAAAATCCAGTACTGGAACGATTCCAGCGACGTGATTTTTCTTGGAGTCGAGTGGTCGACCGGAAAAAGCGGGTCGGAAACGCCGTGAAATTTCGACGACACACGAGTGGTTGGTCAAGTCGGGACCGATTGGAAGCGATTCAGATGCGATTTGAATTTTGAGTGCGCGAATCTGCATATGTAAACACGAAGCCCGCGAGATACGATCGTGTAGCCCGTGCAACGCCGATTGTGTCGTCACTCGCATCCGGCGAGAGAGACAGCTTCCGCGGAGAACTTTGATCGATAGATTTACGCGGGTCTTAAAATACAGCGAATTTTATACACCTCGTGAAGTATAAATATATGCGAAAGCGAGTAGCGCCTATATACGTGTCTCCCTTTTATGGCGAACATTTTTTCCCGGCCGTTTTCGCGGGTGAAATGATAATTGAGAAATGCTCGTTCCCTTCTTTCTCCCTGGAGTAATGAATTCACTTAGAAAAAAATTCGGCACGTTCTTACGCGCGACGGACAGAAATGTTGAAGGAGAAAGGAAAACGGGGGAGTAATGACACCGACATCGCCTTTTACGCGGCATTTTATTCGTCCGCGCGGTAATATCACGTTATCCTTTTGATTGCGTCCATGTAAAAGAATCCCAAAAACCCCAAACGACGACCCCCACTGAGTTCTCGGTGGCCCCTGAATTATTTAGCAGTTACGCGAGGGAAAAGCGCGTCGTCTTCTCTCTTTCGTTGACATGCCTTCGGATCAATCTTGTTTACGAAACCGAGTTACCATCGCAAAGTTGCCTGACAATATAATTCTCAAGCAATGCACACTTGCTTTTCAATACTAAATCATCGTGCGTGGTTTCTCGCATCGTTTCAGAATATCATTAATTATCGTATAGTCAAAACCGAGTGACTCCCAAGAAGTTCGCTTCTGTGATGAATTATTCGATGAATTTTTTATAGAATCGATTTTTCCCTTCGGCGAGAATTTTGAAAAAGGAATAAAATGTTAAAATCCAACAAAAGTAAAATATGCACTGTGATTTAATTAAATGCTGGAGTTTAGTTTCGCAAAAAATTCCTTGTGAAAGAGAGACATAATAAAATAATTAAAAATATAATTAAAACTTAACTTACAAGTTTTATTCTAATTAATTATTATTTTGTATTTTACTTTTATTTTATATATATATTATCTTTGTTGCATTATGATTATTCGATAAATGCAGAAAATAGCTTTTCGCTTATATAGTTTTAGAAACGAGGTATTCTCCCAACGACGGTTATAACAGATGATTGTACAGTCGCAAAGACATGATGAATTGTTACTCCACTTCATTTTATTTTAGTTCCACCGATAAGAGATAAGCTTTATATTTTCCCAACGGTATCATGTACTAGCAACGGTAGAAATTACTATCCGAAGTAGCTGCATCTAGTAGTAGGTCGTTTCGCAGCTTTATCTTCCCTTGACGTTTCCTTATACGGAGCACTTTAGAAGTTTCGCGTTCCTCTTAATATTTTGTTGGCGCGCGTACACACATACACATCCAAATGCACAGACAGACAGACAGACACACTGTCGGAAAACTGTCGGGTGTGACGCGCGCGCGTGTCGAATTCCATCGCGCGGTCGCATCTCGGAACGAGCGAACCCAAGTATGCAACACGTGCGTGCATACATACGGCGGACGTTGACACGTGTCGCATACCGCGCATCGTGGCCGGGCTAATAGTGCTTGGCACGACGGCGATTTTACTTTTTTTGATCTTCCCCCGCTTATACTTGTGCGGATCTGTCACCGCAGGATGTCCCGTGGCACGTGGCACCGGTGGTCGGTGCTCTTGCTGCTTCTGCTGGCCACGCGATTCCTCTCCGTCCACGGACAATGCGGATCGTACGCCCAGGACCGGCAAGACAAGCAGGATAAGCAGGACAAGCTGGCGCTTTACAAGGTTACCCTGAGGACCTACTGGTCGAGGGCGCGATTCCCGCGACATTATCCGGAGTGGAAGCCTCCAGCGCAGTTTGGCAAACTGATCGGTGAGTTCTAGTTGTTTGTATCGAATCGAGCTCGATCGATTCGTCGTGCATGAAACAAGGGCATGGTAGCTTTAATCCTAAGAATGATCCTGATACTCGACGCAGTATACATATGTATACATATATACAGGCGCTATTTTTTTTTTTTTTTTTTTATAGTCAGGAAATTTGCCTAAACCAAACTTCGCCGTCTTGACCCTTGAGGGAGGGTCAGGAGGCTTCGTGGTGGATTCCCGCCCGTAGTATCCCGAAGGACTATCGGACGGGGGACCGACCTAAAACCTGACTGAAGCCCCTGATCGTATGGGTATTGTCCACCGCGAAACCGCGTAAGCATTACTTCACGGTGGACACCCGACCGGCGTCCTGAAGGTAGGACACATCCCCCGGAAGGATACTACAGGTATCCCCCCGGAGAGGACATCCCTTGCCCCGAAAGGGCATCGAGGGGAGCCGGGCTACTAGCTCCCCCCGGACTTCCCAGGGTCGACGTGCAATGAGAGCGGGGCCCCCACCCCTCTCTCTGCCAACCCAGTAAGTGAGGTGACCGCAGCCACCCACTCACACACAAAAAAAAACGTCACAGGACGATTATAGTACATAACGTGCACGAAACATGTACACAAACCACATTAATACATAGTAAGAGCCACAGGCCCAGCCCCCAAGGGGGGGCCCACAACAAGGCGCTATGGCCAACCACAATAAAGGTGGGAGGGTTGTTACTCCCACCTATGACAAAAGACAATAAAACTATAAACAACATAAACTTGGCGTAGGGTGAAGAGGCCGCGGAGTCACCTCTCGGCAACCTCCCCGACACTCCATCACCCATCGCCGCAACCTACAACATAAACTTGGCGGGGCAGGGAGACCACGGAGTCACCTTTCGGCAACCTCCCCAGAACTCCCCGCACCCAGCGCTACACACTACGACAACAACGGACAAAACCGACACTAAACATCGGGGGCAGAACTGCAGCCCGGCACGGGGGAGCCACCTATCCGCGACTTCCCCCGTCCCCGGCTACAGTCTACCCTCGTCCACTCCGGGCTCGCAGGCCCCCCATCGGGGCGCCCCGGAGCCTGAACGCGCTCGGCAGCAGGAGTTTTCTCCCTGTTCCTCTTAGTAGGGACACGCACGCGAGCGCAAGACGCCGACCCAACGCGATGTCCAGCGGGTTTCCCTCTGGACGCACACGAAAGACACCGGGGCGGCGCCACACAGTCGGCTGCCTTATGCCCCGATCCACCGCATCTATAACACAGACCGCTCCGGTCTGTGTCGGCACCACAAACATTGGCCGAATGGCCAAACTCCTGGCACCGGTAGCATTGGAGGGGGCGGCGAGCCAGACGGATAACCTCCAGAGTCGCCCACCCCCCCTCAACCGACAACCTCTTCGCGGATAGCACCTTTCGCGCCACACCGATGGGGCAGCGGATCCAAATAGTGCCATTGCACGAATTGGGAAACAGCCTGATTTCCCCAGCCCTAAGGTCCTCCACTCGACAGCCTCCAACTAGGGCAACCTCTTCCAATATTCTCTGTCTTTTGACAGAGAACATTGGGCCCCTCAGTCGGATTTCCTCCAACCGAGTGGGGCGACCAACCTTAACGCCCTGCTCCGCCGGGAAGACGTCCCTCAATTTGGACGCCAGTGCATCCGCCTTCGCCGCCGAGTCCTTGCCAGGGACCGACAGTAATATACTGCCAGTCGCCCTCTTCTCATCCTCATCGAGCCAACCTCCAATTCCTTCACGTCGACCCTCGACTTGGCCTCCGAGAGGACGGAGGCATAAGACCTCGCGTCCGCCCCCCCCCCCCCCCGAATCGTCAGCGAAACCACTGACGCGGAGGGGGGGCGAAGAGCAACATTTCTCCTCCCCTCACGGGTGGGCCCTTTTTTCGAGGCACCCACCTCCGCACGCCCATTCATCTGGGGGAGTCGACCGGGCCCCCGTCCGCGACGTCTCCTCTTCTTCTTCCCAGTGGAGGCTCCAGGACCAGGGGCATCCACCGAAACCTCCGCAAGAGCGGAGGCGGCAGAGCCCCTAGGCACAGAGCCAGTTCCCGGCGCAACCGCGCCACTACCGACGCTCAAGGAGGGCACGCGTATGGGATCCACTCCATAAATTGGAGTGGGCCCATCCCGCCCCCCGAGCTCCGACCTAATGGCGGCCACCACAGAAAGCGATATGTCGCCCCTCAAGTCACCGAAGCGACGATCCAGAAGGGACGACACACCAGCCGCAGTCAATGGACGATCATCCGCGACCACAGCCGCAGACTCCTCCGCCAATCCCAATGAAGACCTCTCCGCAGAAGGCGGGCGAGGTCTCTTCTTTCTTGCACCCTTGTCTTTGGCGCCTCTATCTGAAAAATAGAACGCCTCGATGTCCGGAATCGCAGAGCGAACAAACGCCAGCTCCTCCGTCAGGCGCTCCACCTCACGCTCTAGGTTCGAGATGCGAGTCCTCAAGCCCTGGTTCTCACTTCTCAGGGCATCCATACGAGGATCGGCCTCCGAAGAGGTCCTCGTGACCACCTCTTCAAGGATGCCACCCAGCTTCCTCGAGGAGACCAGGAGCTCCTCGGCCATAAAATCCTCAAGGCCAGGGAGTCCAGCCACCCTCTCCACTTGGGTGACGAACCTACCTGCGATCCTGCGGAGTTCCGCAGTGGTGACCCCCTGCAGCTCCGCACGATACCCCGCATCCGAAGGAGCGACGCTTCCATCCAGAGCTGGCCCGAAAGAAGGGTCCAGCATTCTCCGCGCGTATGCCAAACGAAGCTCCTCCCGCTCGACAGCTACCAAGCGCTCTTTTGCTGCTGCAAGGCCCACGTAGTCCCCAGTTGTTTTGGGGCGACCTCGTTTTTCCGGTCCACACTTTCCCGGAAGCTTCTTGGGGTATTGCTTCCTCCCCTTGAGAAGCCTCTTATCCTCGGGATCCCAGGACTTGTCCCTTTTGCTCCCTTCATCCTCTGAGGAACTCTCTGATGGCAAAGATATAAAGGATGGCTCCCCTACATCCTGTTCTTCGTCACCACTGTCACCCCTCACCTTCTCCGGTGAAGGGAGAGGCTGAGAGTCACTCTCCCCATCGACTGTTTCTCCAGTCAATGATTCTGCGGTGCTAACCGCAATAACTGGTTCGAAGAACTGTACACAAACGTGTTTGGCACAGAACTCCGTTTCACTTCGCGAACACTCCCGAAGGAAATCGTCCACCACCTTCGCGAGGTCCTTATATACTTGATGGGCCTGGTATGCCCACACCACTTTCTCTAAAAGGACTCGGCGAATACGCAAAACGAGTTCCTTTTGATCCACGTCGCGGTCACGATTGTTCCACGACAAGGCCAGGTCACGTAGCCGCGCACACACCATGTCTTTTTCACTCCTCGGCACTGTCGCTGTCCAGTCCGCAGCCCCAGCCGGCAAAACTGCGGACGACCTGTCGTCTGTTGACGACATGGAGGGAGCCAGGCCTACACCCCCCCCCCCCCCCCCCCCACGCCGGTTCCCGGTACCCGAACCCGGGACGTTCTCTTCTTTCTTCGAGTCACCCATGTTTCTGAAAAAAGAAATTGGTTTTTTCTGTCAGGGGTTTTCCTTCCCCTTAGGAGGTTGCCTTACTCAGCTAACGGGGCCTCCCCCCCGGGTGTTATCTTCGGTGTTTTCCTTCACCTAGTGCAGTTGACAAGTCCTTTTTAGGGCCTGCACGCCCATCGCACCTCGTTCATCCATCACCACGCACTCCAGCTCGGGTACCTCGGGATTGCGACACCCGTACACTACAGGGATGAGTCTGTAGTGCCCCTGAGGGAACAGGCGCTATTCTGAGCAATCCGATTTTTCACATTTATTTTCCGATTTTATTTTATTTTATTTTGTTTGTTACTGGAAGATATATTATTCCATTTGTCTTGGAAAATGCTGTCAAAAAATTTGCATGTTACACATTGATGCAAATTAAAACAAAAAAAAAAAAAAAGAAAAACAAGCACGGGTAACACTTTAGGATAAAATGCCGCAGTAATGGGTTATTTGATGCATGGATTTAAATAATTTATTTGATATAACTTGCACATAGGAAAAGGGAATCACAAACAGTTCTATATATTAAGAGCTATTTTTCTACAGTAATCATATTCAATACGAAGGCTAATATATCATTTGGATCTGACGCGCATGAAGATTGAAATGTAAAATATGCACGTCGAAAATACTTTGCTCTTTACATATATATATATATATATATATATATATATATAGGATATCAAATACGGTTTTAATCAGACGCGAAGTCATGCAAAATTATATTGTCCCTGGAACGATTCAAATCTCATCTATCGAAAATGCTGAGATGAAAGAGCTGAGATCAGCTAGATTTTTCTAATTACTTCGAATCTACACGAGTCTACATCTGCGCGCGAATAACAGGATCATTCGCAAGAGAGCAACGTCACCTTAATTAATGAGATCTCTCTCTCTCTCTCTCTCTCTCTCTCTCTCTCTCTCTCTCTCACGAGAGCTGTCTGTCGGCTTATCGATTCTCTCGACGACAGTGTCTCATGCGCGTCACCGCCGAAACTTTTAATTCGATCAAATCCCCGCAGATATACCGCGCGATTCCGATCACGGAATACTTATTTCTCCCGGACAATTTCGGGCAACGTCAGTCCGTGCCTTGTTCTACGGGTTTATTTTCTTCGCGACCTCCTTTCTCGGTCTTTCGACCTAAAAGGCGCGAAGGCGGGATGAAACGATAATTGGAGAAGTTGGGAATTATTGCATGACGCCACTGCCGTTCGCAGTCGTCTGACATGAATTTGAAATGTCTTCGCACGTGCACGGATACCTCCAAAATGATTACAGAGCGTATATAATTTTTACATTCATTATATGTTATATATTTTATATTAAATATGTAATTAATATACATATTTTTATATAATATATTTTATTATATATATATTTTTTTATTATTATTTATATATATTAAATATATTTAATCTAATAAAGATCTTTATTCGAGATCACAAGTGATAATAGTCTAGTCATTATTAAATGTTCAGTGTGCCACGGTATAAAAATAATATTTTAAATAATAGTTATCGTGAAATTATTTAAAATATTATTTTTATACCGTGGCACAATGAACATTTAATAATGACTTGTGATCTCGAATAAAGATCTTGATCTTAATCGCTCCTATAAGAGCCTAGACATCTTGTACATAAGCACGAGCAGGTGTCGTAAGTTTTCGTCGGTCTATAAATCCCTTGCGACCCCTCTTCCACCAGTTAGTCTCCATAGTTTCGCGTTTTCGCTTCGTGTCTGTGGTCGCGACCTTTCGTTCTCCTTCCCACAACGCCCCAGCACCTGCCGCCCCTTTCCAACGTGGTAAAGTCGAATAAATTCCGTCTGATCTGGCCGTTTTGCCGAATGTACGAGCAAAGCTTTCGCGAGCAACCTTAAATTCGAATTAGAAAGCCGCGTGTACGCCGCCGAAATTCAATTTCCAGGTTCCAGCGAGGGATCGCGGCCAGCGGCACTATACGAGAATAAGAACCGCGTTTTCCTCTTTCACCGAATCGTTCTCGTATCGTGGTGACTCATGATTCGAAATTACTTTCGGAAATATTTCGTTCGAATATGATTCAAAAGTATACGATTCTATCTTTGCATATATAAATGAATTGGATAATAAGAAAGATATTTACTCGACAATGATTGAAATGAATATTATATGCATATATTTTTATAACTGGTTTAATTAAGAGAGAAATGTATACACACAATAGGATAAACTTTGACAAACTTCTTGATTGCAATAAAAATAGGTGAATTTTTCAAATGCACTTTCATAATTTATTTATTTTGAATGCAATTAAAAAATATCAAAGTTTATCTCAATCATAAGTTTTAATAGCCATATTGCGTTTTATCTTGGAGAATAAATTTTGCGAGAAGTTTTGTCTATAAAAAAAAAAAAAAGAAAAAAAAGAGACGCAAGAGACCGAGAAAAATGCATAGGGTAACTCGAAAAGTGAATCGAGGGATGGTTGGATAAAGAATCGGAAAGGAAAGGATAGGATTTTCTCGCGTAATACGAAGGAAGAAAGGAGTAGGCCGCGTGAAGTGGGCTCGAAACCGAACAGAGCGGAACAAAAGCAGCGACAAAACGTAATCGAAAATCCTTTACGCCGTTCCGGGGAGAAATCGCGAGAAGATCGTAGTAGGACGGATAGTAGTCGGTTTCTCTCCGCATTCCGCAGAATCTCTGTGGATATATCCTGCGTGCACACACAGTCGAGCGAACACGTTCGATCGTTAACGGCCGACTAATGGAATGGAATTTCGCATCCCTTCGTCGTATGTGCACCCTCCGTCGTTTTCGCCCTTCCTTCAGCCGAATCGTAAAACCGTTGCCCGCCGTTGCACCGCCGTTGTTTTCCTTTCATGGCTCCGGATATGGTCGATTTAATTTGAGTTTTTCTCCTTTTTTCCTCTCTTTTTCGCTACTATTTTCTCTTCTCGATCTCTATTTTTTCCCCTTCCGCTTCGATCCGTCCTCTTTGTCACTGTTCGTGAACTCTAGTCTAGATTTAAATAGGAGGTACGTGCAATCTCTCATTCTTCGATAACCTTTTACGCGCAATCGAATTTATACACGATACACGATATATCATATTTTTTCATATTTTGTATAGGTAATAGATAAAATTTCTTGGATAAAAAAAATACACGAAAATGTTTTAATTAATATTACATGAACGTGGAAATTATAATTTTGACATTCATTTATTTCTGAGAATAAAATTACAATAATATATCTAATTGGCAAGAAAAATTAATACAATAAAATAGATATCCTTTCCCTTATGATAGGTGTAATTAATAACATTCATTTTTGATAATTGACATTTACATTTTGTACAGTATATAACGCGTTGTATATTCGCGAGAAATGAGACACATTTAAAGAAGAGTAGCCTTTAACTAAAACGGGAGTCAAATATAAACACATTGAAACTACCATAACTGAACCAGGTCGGAATAAATGTGCATTTTACTCGGTTACGAGCCTCTCGCAACTTGCACGTATCCACGAAGAACAAAGGGACACGCTGTTACCGCGCGTATCTGCAAAGCAAACACGATAATAATAGCGTCGCTAATGCACGGCAGACACTACGCTAATGGCGAACAAATATCTTCTTCAGAGGTAGAACGAATTATATCAAATAACAAGGAAAATCTTGTAAACGTCCTTGTGCAAAAATGGGAAATATTTTTCTGACAGATAAAACATAAAGCATAATCTACGTGGAATGCTTTAAATGAGAATCACGAATTTAATTTTGCGCTTAAAAATATGTTTAATAATACCGTGATTGTTAATGACGTTTGATCTTTTGCTAAAATATCAAAGATAAAAGAAGAGTAGCAAGAAATGTTTGACGCGAAAAGCTTCTTTCAGTATCAAATATGAAGTATTTCTTTACTCACATAGGTGTATATATATATATATATATATATATATATATATATATATATAAATAATCGCTACACTGATAATTGATAGCCCGTTAATATTTTGACGCAGTAATCGTCTCTCATTGCGAAAATAAATTATTCTCTCGACAAAAAGCGTCGATTATCGCTACTGATTACGATAATATCTTTTCTATACGTGTTCACCATGCTTTTATTCGGCGACGATGATACACGTCGAAAGTTCGGACTATTCAAGGGAGAAGACGGCGTCGATAAGTCAAAAAGCACTCCGACATATGCGAAAGTTCGCCTATTCCCGCTATGCTAATAAACCCCATAACCGCGACAGGAAGGAACGCTTTTCCTCCCACGTCACTGACAGTTTGTGGACCCTGCTGTAACGGAGCACGAGATAAATGTCGTTTCAAGTATCGTGTGTGTATACTATTCTGCGGATGCGATCTCGAATTTAAATGCACGTACTCACATTTCATCCTTGAATCTTTCGGTAGAGTCTCTTTGGATGTTCAAGCCTTCTCTTCCCCGTAACGTGAATCATCATCCACCGCGTATAGGGCGGCCCAAAAATATCTCTGGCGAGCGCCAGCTTTGCGATGTCAACGTGCGTGAATACGCTAGGAGATAGATTCACTAATGATCACTAATCTCTGTAAATAATTGCTTTCATTTGTAACCGTTGAAAATCTAAAATGTTACAGTATTATATTTCTATCTTTAAAAGAGGTAGAAAAAGCATATATAATTTTAGGACGTTTTAAATATACCTATACATTTTTATATATACTTATATATATATATATATATATATAACGATGAAAATTCTGTTATATTATTTAATGTAAGCGTATCTTTTATACTGAACTGTAGCCGTATCTTTTATCGAATATCGAATCGATCAATTAATTATTGATTATTGAAATGTAGGAATGCAGGAGAAGGCCGGATGAATTTAGTTGAATCAGGAAAAGAAGTCAGGTTCGGAAGATATATATATATATGTGTTTATTGCGAGTCGAAAACGTCTTCGCTGTCCAAGTCCCGTTTCTATTCTATCTTCCTTCCTGCCGCCTCGATATTAAAGATCTTCTGCCGGTTCGTGAGAGAATGCGTGCTTGTATCTCGATAAAAACGCTCCGAAGATGATGTTCTCAACAATGTCCTGGTTACTCAAAATCGCCGGTACTTATACCGCTCCTAATTTTATCCCTTCCCGTCAGGCTCGGGCCAATCGCTAAGCGACAGCTAAACTTTACTCGGATTTTGTTATTCGAACGGTCGCGTCTGTTATTTTCTAAGCCGATCGCTTTCTCTCACTGTCGCACACGGTATAATAAATACAAATAATCAAACCCGAGGACAACACGACAAGACGCACTCGACAATAACGTGACAACGCGACACGTACAATACCTCCTGAAAAATAATAATGATCGCACGCTTACATTAATGTGTCTAGAATCTGATATTATTTAGCTGGTTACAGTAATTGATATACATAATAGGTATGTATATTGAAACTAAAATTACTCTCGACGAAGTCGAGTGACATTTCGTCGAGGGTTCGTGTAATTAGTCGCAGCTTTTCTGTTCGACAAAATTGGATCACATGAACACGGTTACCGCATGTAAGAAGGTGTCCAATATAACTTTATGCTCGACGAACACAATACATCGTAGATTTCTTAGCGAGATAGAGAGAGAGAGAGAGAGAGAGAGAGAGAATTTCCCGCGTTTAGACACCGCCGACAGAACGTCTTGGAACTTCGCCGGAGGTAAAGCAGACTCTGGAACGGGGCCACGCGTACGCCATACAGTGCAAAGCGAGATCAGGAGAAGAGAGACGGGATAAAGTTGCCACGAATGATGCCTCGTACATGAAACGCGTTCGCGCAAGTACGCTAATTTCGCGAAAACTTTTCAAAAACTTTCGAAATATATATATAAGTTATTCGCACGTGTCTGCCCCCAAAACATTTTTCTTTTCTTCTCGTTAGATTTTATTCTCGCTTTAACGAGGTCCTCGATTCGATCACGTTGCAAGTCGCGCCGAGTAAAGGAGTAACAAGAGCTTGAAAATGATGTATATTTAATATCTTTGAGCAGTGGATTTCAATATTAAAATATTATATGTAAGGGATACAAAAATATGACGTGATTGGAATGATGAAAATTCGCCAATTTTCTTTTTTAGAAAATTTCTAGACCGTTTTTTTATTAATAAATGACATTTACGCGAGTTCTCTATTCTGCGAATGAATCAAGGGCCGCTTCTAATTATTCTACTCTCGAGACACCCGCATCGCGTGCACGCGGTGCTCTTATTCTCTTTTTTTTTTTTTTATTTATTTATAGTCAGAGCGACGGTTTGGTGCAAGTGAGAGATAGAGGGAGTCGCGACTGGACTACGAGCGAGGTAGCGTGCGATGTAGAGATCCAGAAAAAGAGAGCGAGGAGGAAGGAACGACGAAAGAAAAGAGAGAGAGAGAAAAATAGCATAGAGAGCGAGAAGAGGGTGAGAATACGAAGAGAGGGAAGTGTATTTTTAGCCCGGACCGGAGAGAGCCCGAGCTCTTCTCTCCTTTTGCTCCGGTTTCTCTTTTCCCGTATACACCGGCTGCACCCATATTGACGGTGAAAAGCAGAAGAAGCGTATACAGGGGGTAGGGCAAAAGTGGTGGGAAGGGGTGCCATTGTCAGTGGATTTGTTAAGATTGGAATCTTCGTGAGGGATTTTCGCGAAGACGCGTCGTTGACTGCGACGGATCACTCCTTCGCCTTCGTGAAAAGCTTATATAACGTTAATTCCGCGTTAAATTCAACGACCTCTTCTCGCGAAGTGTATACAACTCGAGCCAAGAGCAACGACGTTATACAACTTTTCGGGCGTGATGGAGAACCGCTAAAATACATATTTCCCCTCTGACATATCGCGTTTACCGTTCGTCACCCGATACTTTGAGGAAACCGGAAGAGCATTCCGCGCGATGAGCAGAAAGAGAGACCGAGGCAATTTTTAGTCTGTCCAACCCGTGGCCTACTTCCTGTTTGTTTGGTCCCGAGCGTATAGAACACTCAGTCTTCTTTCGTTATTCGCGTGAGAGACACTTTCAAAGAGGCCGCTCGTTTCGTGAGTTTTTGGATGCTCATTAGCGAACGAGTACGCTCTGTGTTTGCAAACGTTTTACGATGATTCGCACGGACATGTTTGGATACTTTATCTCGCAGTATTAAACAAGCCCGTATCGTCGTTTCAAAGAAAAACATGTTACATTTTACATTCATTATTATACTAGTATACAGGGTGTCCCAGAACTGGCGGAAAAGTTTTTAATGGCAGATTCCTGGTGTCATTCTATTTTTCCTCAGCGAAAATCTCGAGGCACCAATAATTTTCGAATTATAAGTAGTTGAAATTAAAGGCTTGTTTGGAAACTAACCCTTGTGGAAGTAAAATTAATTTTAGATAGAGTTCACTTTAATAGAATGTTAATATAAGGCTTACAATTAGTTATAAAGATACATAATAACCAAAATTAGAAACATGCTAAAAATGACAGCAGGAACCTGCCATTAAAAACTTTTCCGCCAGTTCTGGGACACCCTGTATAGAGCACTTCAAACGAGATTATGCCGTATCTGTAAATATTACACGATTAATTATATGTACAGGTATTAAAATGTATATTATAATTGTTCTACCTTTTAGAGAGAAAATTACATGAAATTTCTCTAAAGTTACATTATAAGAAGATATATTTTATACACGGTAACGCGCGCGTTAAGTAAATCAACTTGGATATAAATTGCCCGAAAAAGAACGAAACTAAAACAATTTCACTGAACTTAAATAATAATATTCATCGCTTCTCTATTCAACGTGAAAGCATTTTCTCTCTGACTTTCTTCCCTGTCGTAATTGGCTAACCTACTTGGACGTGCATATTCAGGCGAATCTAAAAAGCCGAGCCGGTTCATCTTTGTGGAGCATCTTGCTGCTCGAACGTTATGTAAAGGGAGAGAAAGAGATGGAGCGGATTTATAATTACTGCCTGTTCAAGTCGTAATGCTAATTAAGCGAGACTCGAGTTCCTCGCCCAAGTCGCGATAACGCGATTCGAGACGTGTCACGGTACCATTACGCAGCTTCGCTACAGTGGAGATTGAATCCGTCCTAATTTCCGCGATCGCAATTCTCGACGAGAGATACGCAGAGATTTTTGCGCGCGCGTCGAAGAGATTAAATTCTTGAAAATTATATTCCGGAGCGTCGAAGCGCTTCGCGCTGCTGATCCGTGGCGAAGTGGATGAGAGCGAAGCGAGGATCTGTTTACTCGAAAACTCTCGGGGAGTAACGCGCGCGGACGAGAGTATCGATTTGTCCTGATGCCACACGATGTAAACATCGTTCCCCGACAACGATATAGCGATAATGCGGATAATAATTTGCGACGGCAGGAAATGGGCGGCACATTAATAACGACGTCTCCGGCGATGTCCCCGATTATTTTACAGTCGTGGCGACCGACCGACGCCGATCGAAGAGAAGAATCGTTACCGCGAAAAAAAATATTTATATCACGACGCAATGAAAATAGAACCGGGAGATGGAGAGACGACCCGTGCGACCGCGCAAACGTGCATAAGTGATGTTTAATTAGTTTTCCGCGTGCTACGTTATTAAGGCAATTAAAATTGTCAGGTAATTAAAACGAGCGCGCTGGCTTTTGAGATCTTATGTTAGAGTAATACTTGAGGGACGCTTTTCCCTGTCACGCGTTCTTTCCCACCATCATCTCTCTCTCTCTCTTTTTGCGTTATTATTTTCTAACGTGCGTTATAAAATATGAAGTTGCGCGCCTCATTTTCATACTAAAGCAAAAGATATTTTACGAGCATTTGTTTTATACATCTTTTTTTACAGTTTTTGCAGTGCTTCATAATGTATAGAGATGCATTTTAAAATAGTAACATATATGTGAATATGAATCGAATAAATCTTGTACGCGTAAAAAAAAAGCGAGGAAAATACGAGACCTGGTTATAAACGTGTAAAAAACGAATTCGGTATTATAATGACAGGATTTTGACGAATGCGCGAGCAAAGTCAAGCGAGGACAGGAAGGCGTCTTAAATCTGAAGTAATTCATTAGAAGCACCGTGGTACTTCTGGTTTTGACTACCCCGAGAGATTTTTCTCTCAGGGACGAATCTTTCCTCTTATCAGTGTCGTAATCGCCAGTCAGAACAAACCGCAAAGTGTAACGAAGGAGGAGTCTGGTTAGAGAACGAGCGACCGACGAGAAGGTGGAAAGAGGAAAGGACAGGAAGGAGCGAGAGAGAGAGAGAGAAAGCGAGAAGTAGAGATTTGAAGCGAGAGAACAAGTACGACGGAAAGCTTTCTGTAGCAGATGTAGTACTCGCATCTGAAAACCATCCCCCCAGGGGCTTTTGTTGATTTAATAAACGTCAGCCCTCGAGCTCACCAGCTCCGACTCTACCCATTGTCATATTCTTCCTTCCTTCTTCGTTCCCTCTGTCTCTCACTCTCTCAATCTCCTACTTCCTCTTTTTCCCTTTTATGTATATTTTTCTATCTTTGCTCGTTTTATATTCGCCTTCCGTTTCAGTCACTCGGTTCACTCATTTGTTACCGTACTTCGGATTACGTTACGCGCGAATCAATGTCCGAGCTTTGGATGGCAGGCACAAAAAAAAAAAAAATAAAAGGAAAAAAAAAAAAGATGAAACCCTCTCTTCCTTTGTCGCAGTGCGGAGCCCATGCATTTGCATGATTCGCAAAAACATCGAGACGAAAGCACGGCCGTTCATGAACACTTGCGCGAATTCGCGAACTCGCTCGTTTTCGATTGGATTACAAAGCGCCGGGATTTTACGTACGCGATTTTGTGTCCGCGAGGCTGCAATTACCTCACTCGTTACTCCAACTTCTTTTCGCACTCCTCTCGTTACATTCCGCGTCTTGCTCGTTTTTTTGTTCAGGTTTTCTCTCCCTCGTTTTCGCATCTCCGATATTTGTATCGTATTTCCTTCGTTATAAATATCGCGTTTTTGTCGGGACGAGAGAGGAGGAATTCTCTCCCTTTGAATTATAATATTTCCCATCGTATAATAGAGCCGCACACTCGACAAATAGAGTCGGAAGATCCTTATCCTTCCAGTGTCTAGGAGCAACCAGTGTCAAGTGGTAATTTCCTGTGAAATTATTCAAATGGTGCCACCCTTCCTCGCGGAGCTCTCTTGCCGCCCGGCGATTGGCACAAGGAGCAAATCACCCGCATTTTCTCGCTCTTCGATTCTAGAGTGAATCAAGAATCTCGTCCTTTCGTGATTCCGCGCATTGAGCTCGAAAAGCGACTATTTACGCGACGGGATAAAGTGAAGTTAAAGAGCGATCATTAATACGACTCGATCTATTTATTCACGCGATCTTTATATGATAATGATTTGTCAAATCAATTATTTCGTGAAGAACAAAAGTGTCGATAAAAGGAAATATTATTTTTTAGAGATCATATTATTTAAGATTAAAATTTAATCGGTTTTTAATTAAAATGGTAAAAATCATTACTGACGTTTTATACATATCTATCGTTTCAATTTTTATTTTATTTTTATTTGTCAAATAAATTACTTCGCGAAGAACAAGAGTGCCGATAAAATTAAATATAATTATTTAGAGATCATATTATTTAAGATTAAAATTTAATCGGTTTTTAATTAAAATGGTAAAAATCATTACTGACGTTTTATACATATTTTCGAATGAATGCTTCTTTCGGAATCGATTCAATTTTTATTTCGCAAAGTTGTATCTTTAAATGCGCACGTTTGTATGTCAAGAGCCGATTTTTAGGATGGACTTTGTTCCATTATGCGCGACAAATCTCTGTCGCTGATAAAAGCGTTAAGTAATGAATACTCACGTTCCGTTAATAAATTGTTTCCCTCGTCGAGCCCTTACGAAAAGGGGATTAACCCTTTGGAGGCTATCTCGCCCGGTTCTCGCGCTATCAACAGCGATTTCGCATACACGTGCACACGGATCACGTGTAGACACGCACATATACATATACGTATACACGTTTACCGTTGCGCGACTACCATTTGCGTAATGAGCCACGTTCCCGGTTATACGATCGTCATAATAATGCGCTCTTGTACGGAATAAAATTTGATTAACGAGCTAGTTTGGCGGAAACACGATATTAATTACGATTTAGTGCTATACGTAGGTGGGATTTCATTTCTGAAATTGCCCTAGTTATTTGGCGTACGTGCTAGTGTCGCGTTATCTGAAAAGCATACTGATATGGTATTTGATATCTGCTTGAAGATTCCCACGTCGTTTCGTCCATCGAAATGAACTACTGACGAATCGTACTTTTATATAGAGACTTTCACAAACCAATTCGTTTTTACGTGATAATTGTTGTCTCGCAATTTTCTATAATTTTCGACATGTTTTTAAATAAATTTATTTTATTGAATTTATTGATTAAGTATCAATTATAGTTTGCCTATAGATATAACATATTGTAATTGTTATATTATTATTTCTTGAAATCTAACAATTTATTTGTTACGAGATTTTATGTTAACAATCTAATATTAAATTTAAATTTGTTTATGAATGATTCATAGTGTATAATTCTGTGCGGAATAATTGTCGAGATTCGCGAGAATTTATGGGCGAATATTTAGGATGCGAAACGTGTAGCTTCGCTATAGATAGTTAACACGGTTGAACTACTGACTCACTTTGTAGGATCATTTTGTACTCGGATGATTCATTCCAACTGTCCTAGTCAGGTGATGATTTCGGATAATTTTTTTGAATCTTTTGTCTGGATTTTACACGATCAATAGTATAATCTTGAAATATTGATATCCGAAAACTTGTTTTTTTTTTTAAAATAAAAAATTGACTTGACAGAAATATTGAATTTTAAAAAATCACATTTTTTATTTAATAGTTTGCGTCTGCAATATAGTTTAAATTTAACATCGGTAGTCTCATCGGTAGTGGTAACTTTGTGTATACCACTTGCCGTATATGTGATACTACTGGTTGAATAAGGATCGCGATTACGCGTGAAATTCCATTCGTCGGTCCATTCACGCACATTTTCACAATCGGGTGTGAATGTAAATTTTCCTTTATCTCGTAAACGCAAACTCGGCGAATTTCGCTTGAACGTCGGTCATCGATTGCTTTCGAAACGAGAAAAGAGAAACGTCAAACAAAAGGAAAAAATTTGCCCTGTTCTATGATATCTTTATTATTTCGTTTATCATTACGTCTGATTGAAACGATCAACTTTGCATAAGATAATTTCAACATTCTAGAGAATTATTTGATCTTTTTTTAATAATATAAATATAATTATCAGAAATAAAACTAAATTTTCCTATATATATTTATATATTGCATCTTTTACGATAATTACCGATATAATTTGGATCTATATTTTCGCGCGTGATTTTGTTTTTAAGGGTTTTGAGTTTCTCATCACGTGTGGAATAATTCGTATCGCGTTAATGCACAAATGGATTAGCATTTTTTAATGAAGGTATTCATCGTTCAATTAACCGCGTATATATTATGATAGGTATCTGTGTTGTTGCGTTTATCGACGACGTGTGATTATTCGATATAGCCATTTTATATCCCCGCATGGATTTGGTTGCCCGTTTCAAGCTTCCGCCACTTTTTTCCGACAGGAGATGAAAACCGCGTTCAAGATTCCGCGAGAATCCCAGACGGAATGAAGACTTGAACGAGTGATATATATATATTCTCGTTTAGTATCGCGTAATCAAAAGCGACTGGTTTCTACTCGCGATGCAAACAGCAGATCGTCAGATTGTCGAGAACGGAATGAGAATCCGTCTTTTATTTGGCGCAAAATCGAACCAAAGCTCTCGGGATGATTCGTGAAGATTTTCAATATCTCGTCACGTCTGGCGAGAGTACGTTTTCGCTTTTTCTTAACGCTTCATCTTCGACATCTACGGGAATTTGAAATATTAAGTCATATTTTTACATCTCCCGGCCAAGCTATACAATCTCCAACTGAATAATTTTTGCAATTATTGGAAATAAATTTCGAAATTAAAAAATCTCGAGTTATTTTTTTTATCGATAACAAAACGAGAAAAAAAATACGCAACATCTATATAAGTATGCATTAATGGTGCGAGATCCAGTCGTGTTTCTTCGTTTAGTATTGCGATTTTATTAATTCCATATATATATACAGATATATATATAAGAGTTCTCGGTTCTCGAGTAAACATTTTCGAGGGTGAGGCGCCGAGATTTCGGCGAGATTCGAAGAATCGCATTTTAATGGCACTTTGTTTGATCGATAGTTTATACATCGTTGTTTACTCGAAAGAAGTAGTGAATAAACACACGTAACAATGCTCAGATTCTCGATCGATGTCGCCTTGCTGCACAGGAGAGAATCTTTCTCTCTCTCTCTCTTTATTCCGCAGAGGAGGACAGTATTATGGGGGGATAAATTATGTAAAGTGCACCGATAACTCAACTTGCACTACCTTGCGACCATGCAGCACCGCGTCGTAGGAGAGTCTCTCCATTTAATATTTCTTTTAAAACTTGTAAATACACACTCGCTTTTCCCGCGAGGGCGGCTTTCTCCCGGAGTTCTCCCTCGTTTGTTTCTCGAATCTGGTCTCGCGGCCGATTGGAATAATAAGAAAAGCCAAGAAAAAGGAAGGAAGAGAAAGAGAGACAGGAATAACTCGACGGAAAGCGGTACGCGAAAACTCGGAACTTACCGCGCTTCTGGTTTCCGAGAGTTGACAGAACTCACGTCGCCCGTAACATCCTGTCTGGAACTTCGCTGCCGGTTTCCTCGAGCAATATCATCCCTTTTCCTTCGTTTTCGTCGCGAAAGGTCCAACAAAGATCTAACGACGTTGCTCTCTCCTGTGTGTAACTGTATAAAAGGACTCCTGCTCTAATTAAGCCTTCCGCGTGAGTAACCGAGATAACCGAATTCGGGAATGAAAAAGGAGAAGGACGGAGAAGCCGCCGTAAGTTCAATAAACTACGAGAGTTGCCGGGATTAATTAATTAAGTATTTATAACGCGGCAAGATGGCCTCCTCTCCCGCTAAGCGTGTATAGACGACGTGTAATAAAACTAATTATAGTCGTACATCATTCAGCATCAGAGTAAAGATATATAACTATATATATATTGAAAAAAATTAATTTGTAAAATTGAAAAAATCCGATGTTAAGTTTGTATAATATATACTTAGATGCAAGAGAGGTAAACTTTCTACAAATGTCACGACGATCGGACGACTAATAAAAGGACGCGTATCTTTCCCTTCGAAGCTTTTGCCCTCTGACGAAAGCAATTAAAAGTTTTATCGACGTTCCTTTTCGATCGCGCCCTGTTATCTCCCGGGAAACGGATTCGGGGATGTTAGCCTGCGTCGCGTGTTGCGGAGCCTAGGAGAAGATTGCCGGTGGTTAAATATGGCGTTATAAAGCACCGCGATTTTCGCGGGTCGAGTACAAGAGTATCGAGGCACGGAGTTCCTAGCACGAGTATCTTCTTGAAACGGAAAAGGAGAACTCCCTTGCCGGCACTGAGACCGTCGATGGATCTTCTCTCGCACGTTTGAAACGTGCTCGGAATATATTTTCGTTCTCCTGCGCGTAGCTCTGCGTAACATTGAATTTCCTCGGGAAAGTCGATCGGAGAAATTCCTCGCATGACGATGGGTTAATGTCCGTGTACGTTCATCACGGGTACAAGCTCCTCCTCTGCGAAAGAAAATTCGGAAGGAATCGGAAACGCGTCGACAGTCCGTCCAGGATTTCGAAACATCCAAGCTGCGCGCAATTTTATTACGGTGGCACGTATAAAATACAATTATTTTATCATATAGATCTTTATAATATATATACATATATATAACACACAAATATAGTTCATTTTATTTATTGAAATAAAATTATAACTAATATAAAAAATTTTTAGAAAATATCTTTATTTTTTACGCGAAGAAAAAAAGAGACATCTTTAAAAAATTTTTATATAATTTCTAATATAATTTTTATATAATTTACTATATACTTTGATAAAATTGACAAATTACAATGCTAAAATTTATTACACGCGCGTGTACTTTTACACGATTATTATTTCAAATGTCATATTTTAGACATTATATTTTATAAGAGCACAAAAAATGGCATTATTTTAGTTTGACTTCAAAATTAGATACCAAAGCTTTAAAAGATCGTTGGGCACGAATAAGGCATACTATTATTCGCGTCTCATGAGTCATTCTATGTATTCACAAAGTTTTATTTGAATTGATGAGTTTGGGTCGCCGACGGTGGCGTTCTCCTGTAAGTTTGCCCCACATTCCGTTTCTGTAGAT
This sequence comes from Nylanderia fulva, assembly GCF_048542155.1. NCBI lineage: Eukaryota > Metazoa > Arthropoda > Insecta > Hymenoptera > Formicidae > Nylanderia > Nylanderia fulva. Next base: position 5,255,504 of record NW_028190916.1, read on the forward strand.
GGATACCACAAAAGGTCTTGACTTTTATTCGAAACGCGTCGACGATACTTTTAAGCATCGTTGGCAAGGTGGTTCGAAATGAATATCGATTTGGACATTAAGGTTTATGGTGAAAGATGGAAGATTTAGGACGAGGTCTCGACAAAAGTTTAATGCGCGTTTCTTGTTATAACCACAGGCACAATCTTCCTCAGAATATATATGTATGCACATATACATATATATTTTTTTTCCAGTTTCTTGAAATATATATGGAAGGAGACAAAATTGTCGGATAAAGGTAGGGGAAAGAAAAAGAGGAAGAGCCTCGCATTTGCATGAGAATTGAGCTTCTAGTGTGCGCAGGATGCGAAATATTTTTCTGTTTAAATTCCTATAGCGAGTATATCGAGCAAGAAAAAATTCTTGACATGCGTATTTTATTTTATTTTATTTTTTTTGATGTATTGAATTCTCTTGTCGGTTCGCGATGTACCGCCGTCGAGAGCAAGTTTCGAAAACGACGACAGCGGCTCATTACGGCTTCTGATACTAATTAATCCTCACCCGGCGTACTAAATTACTGGCACAGCTAACAGAGTTAGAAATGCATACTTTATTCATTGTCGGTGATTAAAGGAGGCAGCGAGATCACGGCGGCCTCCGGTTATAAAGCGCATCGTTCGCGTTCGAGGCGTGAAGACTTCAGCGGGCAAGTTAACTCGTATAAACTTTTGCGACAGAGTTAACTCGCTGGCTATAATTTTGTCGTTCGTCCTAACTACGCGGAACTTTTAAAGCAACCTATTGTTATGTTTCACCTAGACAAAACTCGTTAGCCCGACCGACAGTCGGGACTTTCTCCTAATGAACGCATACGACAGTCTATACTCTTCGTGGTTTTCTTCTTTTATATATATATGAGAAAGAAAATATGTCACATCTTGAACGAAAAATAGAAGGATAATCGATTCTCACATTTGCATTTTTATTCGTGTAATTGACACATATATAGCAACTTTGAAATTATGTTAAATGATGCGCGCGAGTTATAAATGAAGAAAAGTAGATTTAAAATTTCATTCAACTCCTGAAAACTCGATAAATATTGTAGCGTCGCATTGCATAACGCTGTTTTAATTAATGGAACGACATCAGATGACAATTAATCACAGGAACGCTAGATGTGTCCAGCTGTTTTTGTCTTTTACAAATGTATGCGCCGCGTTAACGCTCATTACGCCGAGGAGAAAAGAGGAAATAAGAAGGAGAATTTTTGATCGCGTCATTAATTTTAATTCTTGAAACGTGAGAACTCGACGTACTCAAGATGACGACGTCGAGTTAGGAGGGGTCACGTAGGAGAGGAAAAATTGCGATTCCTCCTCTTTACGTCCGACATGTTTTTCTTAACGCCGGTACATGCTCCTATTTACGAAATATCGTCAATTATATGGAAATTAAGGTGTGAACGTACTTTCTTCGTCGGCCATTAGTCGTCGCGATGTTATTTTAATCGCGTCCTTTAAAAGCGAGACTCGAGAAAAATTTCAACGTGAACAAACAATGCGAACATTTTTCTTCATTTCTCGCGTTATTTTTCTTCTAGTTAAATTCAACTCATTATATGAGAGTTTGAAGTGTGTAAGATAAAAATGAGAGACGGATATGAGTGATATATGTATTTTAAATTATATGTGAAATCGAAGATTTGATCAATATTATTAGATCCGATTATCTTTTTCAAGTGAATTTAATGCTTGAAATTATTTGATAATGCAATTGAATATTAATGAAAGGGGGCAACAATGAATCTGTTTAATAACTTATTCGTTTGTAGGTGAATCTGAGATTATTTCTACCATTTTTGTTTTGATCATGTTTTAATGTAATATACGACAGTATATTTTAACACGCAGTGCATTAATAACAAATACATCTATCTCGAAGCAATTGTTCTGTATAACCGATTAATCTATATGATTAATTCAGGTATTTATTGGCGAGAGCCAATTTATGTTATGGACGGCAATATTTTTCGTTAGGTTACAAATTATTAATGCACATTGTGAATTATGTTTAAATATTTACATACGAGATAAATAAATACACAAACAATAGTTATTCGTTTTACACGCAACAAAACGGTATTCTTCAAATCTTCGAATTAATATTACTATAATGATAGTAACAATAAAATTACAAGCACACAAATATATTCAAGCAAAAATATGTTATTCGATAAAATCCATTATAATTCTTTTTTTTACTGAAAATATTCCGTTAAAAGTTTTCTCAAAATGGCCCCAACGCCGTCTTATCGCACAACCGTTTGTGCTAATGGTTCTTAAAAAAAAAAAAAAAAAAAAAAAAAGAGAATGTGGCACGAGTAATAGTAACTTTCAATGTATCGCGTAAATTCATGCAGTTCATTTAGCAGCTGCGATTCGCGTAACACCCGGATAAAATCGTTCGCAGCGATCGAGCGTAAAACCAAGTGTGATTTATACTCTCGCAAGTTAGCCGTGACCAGTTAATAACGCGATCTGCTGTCGGCACGCGGCAAATTTCCGGCAGCGGCGGGCAACTTGGGGAGTCGCAAGGGGTAAACTGTATAGTTAGTCATGTAGATTAGACGTCCGCACGTTCGTGTAGTCGCGCGTGTTCCAGACGCTGTTTCTCTCGCCGCGTCCGCCAGCTTGGGAACGACTACGACCGCCGCCACTCCTGTTCGCCCGTATATATTTCGACCGCTTGTACCCACCCTGGGGAACCTCGGTTGCAGAGAAACTGAGGGAGAGAGAGGCCCGTTAGGATGCCGCTAATAATAGCGATGAATTGTTGATGACGTCGTTGTACTCTGTATTTATGTACCGACGGGTCCCCAGGCGCCCTCTCTCTATAGAGAGAACGCTCTCTCGCTCTATCGTTCTCTCTATCCGCGTCACCCTTCTCGGGACTTCGCTAAACCCACCCTCTGGCCTGCGCGATACGGCGATGAACAGGCCGATGCTCTATTACGGCGAATTCATCCACGAAATTTGCGTCCCCCGATGTTAACCCAAGAGGGTGCATTTTCGACCCGTCGTAACACGCCCCCGAAAAATCGTGCCCCGACTGGGAACGAGCACGTTTAGGGGTACTTCGCAGGAATCAAGCGTCACGCACGTGTCGCGAACAAACAGTCGTCACGTGTTCGTTTTAAATTCCGACGCGGTCGAAGAAGTGTCGTACGTGATTGAACTGACGGCGAGAGTCGAACGCGGTGTCACACCTTGAATTACAGTTTGATGATTCTTTTCTATAGTTTTTCTCTTTTTTTTTTTTTTTTTAAGAAGTTTGTCTCGACGTCATTTCGATCATTTATCAATTAAGCAATTTTAATCGTACTTTAACGAGAAAACTTAGAAGAGATATAATAACGTAAACATTATTTTTTATGTATTGAAATTTAGTGTGGTATTGCCAATAGAAAATTTAAATTTTAATTTATTTAGTTGATCATATAAATATTTTTTTATCCGAAATTAAAAATTATAGATTTACTGAAAAAAATATTGAAAATTATTAATTTACTTTATAATCGAATGAAAATTAACAGCGGACGAAAACGATTGAACTGAAGGCGAGAGTCGAACGCGGTGTCACACCTTGAATTACAGTTTGATGATTCTTTTCTATAGTTTTTCTCTTTTTTTTTTTTTTTTAAGATGTTTGTCTCGACGTCATTTCGATCATTTATCAATTAAGCAATTTTAATCGTACTTTAACGAGAAAACTTAGAAAAGATATAATAACGTAAACATTATTTTTTATGTATTGAAATTTAGTGTGGTATTGCCAATAGAAAATTTAAATTTTAATTTATTTACTTGATCATATAAATATTTTTTTATCCGAAATTAAAAATTATAGATTTACTGAAAAAAATATTAAAAATTATTAATTTACTTTATAATCGAATGAGAATTAACAGCAGACTAAAACGATTTATGCAACTATCCCTTTCGCATTTTTTTATCCACAAAGTATATCGCCTGCTCTTCCATGTGGATTCTAAATTAGTATCTGTGCTTTGCGCGCTTGCAGACGGAGGGATTATACGAACGCCCGCATTGGTATGAAAGAAACGAAATCTCTCTCTTCCGCGTTACGTGAATATGTGGAGATAATTAAAAAAAATTTTCCTGGACGCACACGTGAATTTGACGCGTGAATAGCGGAAAGCATTGCGGGCAGCGCCGGCTCTTAGACTGCTGCACGGTCTTCATTACGATGAATTCATCCACGGCTTTTGAGTTAAAAAAATAAATCATTTTGCCGCAAAAAAGCATACAGAGGGAAGAATTGTATAATGCCCGACAAAAGTATCGATGCGGCGGCAATATATTGTATATCGCCGCGAATATCGATCAACTTTTAACCTAATTAAATCGTTCGAGAGAAGAAATATCGCGAGAGAAGGTAGTTTGTATAGAAAGTATATAAATATTTCAGGAGGGGAATTTCAGATATTTTCTTCTATCGAGCAAACGATATAGATATAACGATGTTCTTAAGTTCTTTAGTTTTATTTTATAAAAAAGCATCTCATCTTGAATCTTTCTGCGGAAAGGAAAAATTTTAAATTATTATATTTGTAATAAATCATCTCACGCGAATAAATACGTATTTACATAGATATAATTTGGATATGCAGTGAAGAGAGCAGATGAGTATATTTATAATATAACCGCGAATATGTGTATCTGACAAAAAAAATAATAGTAGACTTTTTAATAAAATTTAATAAAATAGCCCCAGAGAGAGACGTTAATAACGTTATCTTTTTGTGAGAAAATCCAATGTTTTAAATTATAAAATCTCAGCGGAATTCATTCCCATGTTAATTTAATACGCAAAATTAATTGCGACTGGAAATTTAATTAAGATTGACCAACAGCAAAATATATACATATATTGCTTTGAAAAATGTAAACGCGCGCACTTTAGTACATTCGAATATTATTTTAAAATACAAGATGATTATTAACATTTCGATTCCGCGGACCACAGGGCATATATAATACGTTTCTTATCAAGATTTTCACGGGATTTCTGGCAATCCTCGACACGACACCTCGCCATTGTTGCTCTCCCCATTGTATTCGCTAGAAAAGCCGATATATCCCGCGCGCACTGATTCGAACAATAAAATCTGTACAAATATCTTCTCGCTTTTTTTAGCTTTTGATAATGCAATTATCTACCATACGTAGAGATAGAAAAAAAAACTGGTTAATTCTTCATTGATTTTGAATATACAATTACGCGAGAATTGAATTTCATCTATCAAATTTTAATTGAAGATTAAAAACGTCACTTTCATTGCTTATAGACCTCGATAAAAATTTGAGAGGGATCAAAGCAAACTTGCGTCGATAAATTTACATTTAATGATTAACAAGCTCAGCTTGTCACGACGCGTTAGTTAGTAAGACTAACTAAAGGCTAATATATGGTTCGTATATACCCGTATACGACCAGCTTTCATCTTTGCGAATCAAAGTGTGCACATTTGCTCGTCTGTAATTTATGCTTGCAAATCAGCTTACACATCACTCGACGTCATCGTCTTCGTAGAACTCGCAGAGACGTAAATAATACGAGCGATGCGCGACTCTATCGTCGCGAGATGGTAATTAATGCAACAGCGATCCTCAAAAGATATATATACCAATTGCCTCTCTTAAAAATGTTTATTTCTTGTGCCATCGTACCATGAAATTCGCTCTGGAAACGCGAAACTCGGCAGGACGAGATCCGTTCAATTATGTAGGTGCGGCGAAATCTCGTTTCATTTTACCGCCAGTCTTTGACAGCCCATTTCGCTAATTAAAGGCTTCTTTTCCACAGCTAAACGGAACGAGTCGCAGTTAGCTACGCTTTCGAGACTTGATTAACTAATAATACTTATCTATTATCCTTCACAGAAAAAAGGAATCCTTGATTCAAGTATATTTTTATTCTTCAACGCTATTTGATTGATTTAAGCATAGAATGCAAATTTTCATTTGCCTTAATAATAAATAAGTTTGTGTGAAGTATATTTTATCCTTAAGATATATTCTTGTTTTAAAAATCGCATATGATAAAAACAAACTTAGTCACATTTGAACTATTAGAATTATTATATATATTTGAAAGTACCACTTATATTCGATGCTCACTTATCCTTGCAATACTTATAAATAAATTTCAGCTTCAACCAAGAATATTTTGCACTTTGTTTTAAGAATAAATTATCCTTTATCCAAAATTATTTATATTTGGCGCTATTATAAGGATAAAATATACTTGAATCAAGGCATATTTGCATTCTTTCAAGGATACCGTTTTTTCTGTGCCTTCGCATGAGATTATGATTAGCTTATCGCGTACAACCAATGATCCTCATTTTTGACACATATTTATAATTATATAAAAACTAACGCGGTGTCGTACGTTTATATGAGAATACATGCTATCACGATCACTCGCTCTAAGCGAGAAAGTTTACCCTCTTTCCGCATTCTTATTTCGCGACAGTCGCTGCGGAACAAAGAGAATTCGCTCCCACGAGCGGCATTATCGCGAGAGCGCGCGCGGTAAAAACATAATAAATACCCAGTCAAAAACGGGTGCGGATCCGCTTCCTGTTTATGGCGAAAGTTGCGTAATAAAACGGAAACGACTTTTCGCACCGTGGAGACCACCAGGAAAGACGACGACGGAGAAAGAAAGAGAGCGAGAGGTTGGGACGGGCGGCCATTATGAGATGAAATTTTACTGTGCTAGTCACGCCGAGAATGCAAACTGCACGACCGCGGGGCAAGCACGAAGTTTCGCGAACAAGGAGTACCGCGGATGAGGAAGAGAGTGGGAAATTCCGTTTCCTCTTCGACGAGGGTTGCGCGTAAATTTGTAAAACGACGCCGCGCTATATACGGATTTTCAGTCCTCGCCTGTACAGGCGGAATGTCTGGCGTCGTCGTCGTCGTCGTCGTCGTGCAAGACTCCCCGAACCCGGTCACGATTGTAATACCAGCTATACACACGACCGGAACTTCAATTCTCCGATCGTACGTGCGCGCGCAGAAAATTATGCGGAATGAATGCCGAGTGTGGAATGAAATTATTGTTCTCTCCTACGAAGAATGGGAATCCCGGGTATGTTGGACGCCGAGGGTAAAACATCGTTGTGAAATCTCGGGGGAGCACGATCCGGCGGTTTCTGGACGATTCGTTGCAGCGAATTCCTTGAATTTCCCGCATAAATTCTCAACCCTTCTTTCGCCGATGACGATGAGCAAGAAAAGTGCGCGGTGAACGGGACAAACTGCGGACGCGAAAAATGATCCATTCGAATAAAAAAAATTACGTGTCTTTTATACAGGGTGTCCCAGATTTATCGTATCGCGCGTTAATGGGAGATTCCTGAAGCGATTTGGAAACGATTTTTCTTCGGCAAAAATGTTCAGGCATCAATAATTTTCGAGTTGTAGACGATTGAAAATAAAAGCTTTTTTGTAAATTAAGCTGTGTAAAAATAAATTAACAAAATTACATTTTTCAGTTAATTTCAGGTAAAGTTTACTTTGATAGAATTTTAATTTAAGGCTTATTGTTAGTTACAAAGATGTTACATGATTTCAAAGATTGGGAATATTAAAAAAATGACCTTTCTCGACATTTTCGCTGAGGAAAAATCGTCTCCAAATCGCCTCAGGAATCTCCCATTAACGTGTGATACGATAGGTCTGGGACACCTTGTACATTTCATGTCAATAGAATAAGAAAACACACACAGGAGAACTTTACGGTGAATGACATTTTTGGAATAAAAATTTACATTTTTGAAATAATTAATTGGATTGATATGTTGAAATAAATTTCATAACTATATCACATGCTTAAAATATGTATAACTTCTCTATTGATTCTAATCATAGCAAGTTTGAAGTATCCCGTTTGACCTTATTAATTTTACAGCGTAATTTGCTGATTTTACTTCGCACACGCTGGTTATTCCCAAATAATTCCATAAATGGAAAATTAATCTTTTAGTAGAATATCAGTTAATGGAAGATTAATTTTATACGAACCAAGCAAATGTTCCTACAAATTTTACACCATATTAACCTGCTTTCTCTAGTTTCGTACTAGATTAGTTGCATCAATCAATTATTATAGCGTATAAATATGAACCGACATACATTAAAATATTTGCATACTGATGAGTCAGTTGTTAACTCGATGAATGTTTGCCAATTTTAATATTACTTTTTTATATCGCTCAACGTATACTTTTCACATCAAAGTTAATGGAGACACATTCATTAATCATTATTCACGGCACTTGCGCGAATCCGTCTCTAATCGCGAATTAATTTAAAATTATCTCGATTACAAGTTGACTGATTTACATAGAGAGTGGACGACGTATGCATGTCGTCTTCATCAAATTGTCCCGGGAACGCACGGTAAAGAGACGTACAGAGTTACGTACGAGAAGAAGGAGATGCCGAAGAGGGCGACTCCACGGAGGGTCGTTAAGAAAGTCATTAGACCCGGTGGCGGAATAAGCGAGCACAGAATCCGGGAAATTTAAATTCGGCTCGTCTCACATCACGAGAACGAGAGAGAGAGAGAGAAGGAACGAGACGCGATGTAGGATGGACCGACCGCCACAGAAGCTCTCAGTCCCCGAAGGAATTATAAACAAATGGCCTCGCTCGATGCAGCAACCCCTGCTGCGCCAACCTCCGCTTCCTACCGCCGTATAACGACACGTTATTCGCGCTGTTACGACGTACTTGCGAACTCGTCGTATCCGGGACATCCCATCCCATCCCATCTATACCGTATGCCGGCGCCTCTGCAGTTTTGCTGCAGCTGCATAATTTCTAACGGGCGACGTCGGACGCCGCGTGAGAGTTACAGCGATTTGCCAGGAATTCCGCGTATACAGGGTGTCCCAGAATTGATTAAAAAAAAAACAGGTATATTCTATAAGTCGGAAGAAGGTAAAATTGTCTTATACAGGGTGTCTCAGAATTACCGTATCACGCGTTAATGGGAGATTCCTGAGGCGATTTTGAGACGATTTTTCCTCAACGAAAATGTCCAGGCAACAATAATTTTCGAGTTATAAAGGATTGAAAATAAAAGCTATTTTGTAAACTAAGCCTTGTAAAAATAAATTATTAACAAAACTGCATTTTTTAGTTAATTTCAGGTAAAGTTTACTTTAATAGAATTTTAATTTAAGGCTTATTGTTAGTTACAAAGATACATGATTTCAAAAATTGGGAACATTAAAAAAATGATGACCTTTCTCGACATTTTCGCTGAGGAAAAATCGTCTCCAAATCGCCTCAGGAATGTCCCATTAACGTGTGATACGGTAATTCTGTTATTCTCTCTATTCGAAATTTTGTTAGATAATTTTGACAAGAAAAATGAATAGAACACACAAGGATACGTATCAATTTTTATAAAATTTGAAGCCCAAGTTTAGACAATATATGTATACAGAAAACTTTGAAGGAGTTTACATATGTTTAATAAGATAATTTTACCTTCTTTTGATCTGTTGAATATGCCTCTCTTTTTTCTTACTACCAATTCTGGGACACCTTGTATGTATATGCGTTATATAATTGTGAAATATTCAACTTGATGTTTTTAACTCAATAATTACTCAATCTTCGTTGCATTTGATTTCAAAGCAAGTAACATTATCAGATTTTCGAATACTCGATTTACCGAGATTGGCGCGAGTGTTCACGTTCTGGAATCTCGAAATCGTCGGATCTCTGAATTTCCGATTAGAGAAATTCTTTAATTTTTCAAGAAACCTCTTTTCTTGAATTCAACGAGACGCGGATTTTCAATAATTAAGGAAACGCTGCGAATTCACGTTACGGGAAAATACTGCAAATTCCGCGGATGGCCGAAGAGGGAAATTCTATGTGTTCGAAGGATTTGCTTCTCGCGTCTGAATTTATTCGCCAAGCTAAACCTCTCGTATTCATTCTCCCGATCCGATCGAAGAAAGTATCAAACGTTACCGGACAAAAATCGTGTGATGCAAAATCAATATCGTACCTAACTTAATGATCGTTCTACTTTGAAATTGCTTTGTTCCTTCGGAAATTGCAAGAGAGAAATGGTTTAAATTTAGATCTGTTAACAACAAAGAGAGAGGATAACTTTTTCCACCGATGTTATGGTTAATTGTAAGAGATAATGCTTAATCGATAGCGAAAAAGAGGATGGGGACGCTGTAGCAACAGCTACCCCTCGTTGAAGAGGAATGCGCCAAGAAAGGGAGGAAGGATGAGAAGAAGCAAGAGAGCGGAAGACGCTCGGTGTTGCATCCCTTGATGCATGTAGCCAATTTCAAACCACACGCGCCATAACCGTATCTGTGCACGCCGCCACGTAGAAACGCGTAGACGTAGATATAGAAAGAGAGAGAGATGCATGCGTATCGTCTAGGTATTAATCCCGAGTATATATGTAGACGACGCATCTTCGCTCTGCGGGATATAGACGTTGGGAGTTCGTCTCTCTGTAACCTCAGCTCCCGATGAACATTGCCGAGCGGTTTCGGCCGCGATTCATATTGCAAAAGCACGCTAATAGCATTAGCGTTTAATTAAGACCGTATATAAGCCGAAATTAATTTTGCGCCCGCCAAACTTTGTCGGCATTTGTGTCATAAACACAAATACGATGCGAATATATAGAAACGAGCGACTGATACCGCTTTACGGATCCAATAGCGGATATGCGGCATCCAATCGCATCTATAGACTCTATTCCGTGTGTTGAAAATAGTCGCTCTTCTGCCTCGAATTTCCGCGCGAAGTACCGCTTAAGCAAGAGCTCGTTTGAACCGCATTGAAGGTAATTTCGCGCCGTTTACGTCGTGCAACAATTCAATCTTCCTTACAGGATGGTTACATCCGAAAAATTACCCTCCAAGAGTTATATCGCTGCCAAGTCTTCCGTATCAAGTCCCGCCTGTGTTCCCGAGCCAAAACAGCTGAGTTCTCGACAGACTAAACCGCTCCACTCCGCGAATGTTGCGTTTATATTACGTCACTAGCAGTCGCAACGCAATTGTATAATTCATGCACTCGCTATGCGTTAATATGTTCGTCGTACGTTTCTGTTTGTCGTTGAATCGCGGCAATTTTACCGGGATATGATGTTACGCAATATCATTCATAATTAAAAATCTCTTCAGCTGTGTGATATCAACATTTTGTTGGGTACGTTCAAGTTTTTATTTTTAGCACGTTTAAATATTTTTTTTAAATATATATCAGTGATTAAGATAAATATAATGACTATTCAGAAAAAAGGAGATATATTTCTGGCAATTATACACACTAAAAACTTTATTGTACACGACATCACAGATATGGGAGATACGATCTTGCTAATTTCACGCTAACTACGTGTTTATGACGAGCTGCTCGAGTTTACGTAGTTATCATATATAAAAATAAAATTAATAGAATACAGCTCGGCATAAATTTCGGTCTTTTGCAATCGCAGTTTCATATACTCGTATCTTTTATCATTATTCCTAAATTGATGAAACGATGCCACCGATATCGACCGATATTACGTCCTCGAATCAAACTCGCCGTTCAGTGGATCGAGTGCGCTCTTTTAAGAGCGCCCCATCGTTTATATATAAGCGCTGGCTGAGTAACTGCGCCTCCGTTGCACTTAACTACTACTTCTCCATCCTCCTCCGGATTGAATGAAGAGGGCAGCGTCGACGAGAGAAAGACCGGAGTGGCTCTCCGGAAATGAGCCTCTTCTCGGATAGATCATAAGCCGCCGTCCGTATTTAAGATCTTAGACGACTTATTATTAGCGAAGCGTCATAAAGCGAACGCGATTACCACCCGACTCTCGAGTTTCTTTTTTCGTATTTAGCAGACCTGCACCAAAGCGCTTTACGATGAATACAAATTAATCGATTCTCCTTCAAAGCTCGGTATAATAAAGAAATATAAATAACATTATGAGGATAAAACCGATTGCGAAAAGAGTTATAGCGGATGATAAAGATGATCGAAAAAAGAGAAACAGTCGTCGCGGTTATAATGATAATAATGGAAATATATAGAGAGATCGTGCATATTGTGGCCGTAAATGGATGGGGATACGAAAGAAATAAAGAGGTTCGTGAATGCGAAATCGATAGAAGCGAAATATATATTAGTGATGGAATGAGGTATTTGGGTTGAGAGAGGATACTTAAACTAGCGCGCCGTCTCTAGAAGAATTAAATAAAATAAACTTACGAGTAGCGATTTAAAATCGATGAAGCGTATAACATTTATAAAACGTTCCCAAGCGTACCGCGATTTACAATCGTAAGGACGCTTTCATCGATGGTAGTAAATCTTTTGTTCATGCCGTTGAAAGGGCCAGATCGAATTTTTATTGTGATCGCGCGACACGCGAGAATCACCGGTGATCTACTTTTTTTCTTCCTTTTTTTTTTGTATTGAAGAGAAGAATAATAGCGAACTATATCGAGCGAGTCCCGTATCATGGAGTTTTTCGCAGGCTGCAAGTTCCAGCATTCATTCGACTGGCCTAGTTTTTTGTCGTCTCCGAGGAATAGCGAACATCACGACATATGACCAACATTGTGTCGCAAGTCGTACGCGATAATTCTTTTCAAGCATCGCAATACATTTATATTGTAATTTATGTACAGCAAGCACAAAGTTTTTTTATATATATTTTGTATATATATTTTTTGATTAATTATCAAATTAGATTTTTCGGCTATATCATAGCATTTAAATATTGATTTTCGAAGTGTACTTTATACAATTTTTCGAGATTTATTTGAAGAAAAGAAAATTATTTTTATTGAAAATTTCAAGAATGTTAAATGTGTAAAGATCAACTAATTTAAGATTTATCGATGCATTATTTTATAAGTGTTTGAAATACCGATTTTCGAAATATTAAATTGAGAATATAATCAAACGGGGATGAAATAACATCTTGATATCTCGCAAACTGATACATCAACACTAAGGAAATGGCGCGATCGATCGAAGCTTTAAGGGAAACGATCTGGCCGATATTCTGAAACCCATTATAAGATACTGTTTAGGATTTACGCTCCATTTAAGAAAGAGAAAAAGGAAGGTTTGTCTTTCCCCTTGTTCTTTTATTCCCTTCAGATGTGTCGGCGCGTGTGTGCGTGTTAAGAGTCCAATAAAAACGGCAAACATGAGAAGTATTTCGTCCTGATGATTGTGCTTACGTTTTCTACGGATTAAGACGCGAAATGTTATGGATTAAGTGGCATTCGAAGAAACCGATGAAAATTGTCGGAGTCAGCGAAAAATAATAAAAACATTTCAGTACGTAGAACGTATCTACGGAAAATTAGAACAAAAAGAAAAGAAACTTTTAAACCGTTTTCTCTTAATTTTTTTCTCAGCAAAAATTTAATCTGCGGCTTAATTGGCGACCTATTTAACATTGCGCATTAAATATTTAAAAAAATGAAAGGTCCAAATAACGTAGTAGTAGTGGAAATGTGAAAATAAGAATATCTTTTAATATTCAACTTGTAATCAACTTTTTTAATGAAGTTTTATTTGACAATAAAAAAGTCTAATTTAGTTTGCTGATCGTAAATTAATCGGCAAATAAGTTATTTATTGAAATTTATAAAATTATCGGGAGAGTTAGAATTATGAGAAGAATAGTAGATGTTGGAAAACAAATGTACAATGATATATAATCATGTATAGAACATTTGCTTTTGAAATTATAATTTATGATTTCATTATAATATATAATAAAAACGTAGATATTTGAGAAATCGCCAGACAGAATTAAAAAAAAAGTAAGACTCTTCTCTCGACCGTACTGGCAAATATTATTTATTAAATCACATTGTGATTTAATAAATAATAATTGCCAGTACAGTCGAGAGAAGAGTCTCACTTTTTTTTATAATATATAATATATAATATATTTAATGAGAAAATATCTGTCGAGCGAATTAATTCTCTACTCAGACGGCGGTCGTGGCGAGTAATATTGTGTCGGAATAAAATGAACCGAGGTGAAAATAAAGCGCACAAAGGATCATAGTGGCATGGACATCCTCGCATAGCCATATATAACGGAGAAATGTGCCGGCGATCAGAAGCGTATCGCGCGGAATGCCATTATGAATTTTATGTCGACCGATTTCGCCGATATTGCTAATAAAAGTACCGCCTCGTCGACGTTCACCAATTTTTCATTTGATTTTTGTCATGCGTGACAATTGTCACGCGTCACGATTCTCATATTTCGTCAATTCCCTCCGGGATAATCGAGATTCCTTTCATTCGCGTTCCATATTCATAAGGTATAGCCATTTGTATATTATACAGAAGGCATTGCACGAGAGAATTCTCTTTTATATAAAAGTTTTTTTTTTCAAGATTCTGAAAAAATTGAAAGCTAAAAATACGTGAGGATGACATTGCCGTTATATGTCAATTAAATTTTTAACTCGACGATATACATTGTGTGATAATCAATGGGCCATAAAAGTTGCGCAAATTCTATTTGCAGTATATCTAATTTTCCTCAGCATTAGCATTTCTCAGAGCTCGTTTAGCAACGAGCGGGTTAAAGAAAACACGCCAGAAACGAGAAAAGGTATTATCGTTGTCAGCTGCGAACTTCGCAGGAGCAGCTTGGAGGGAATAAAATTTAGAAAAAGTCATTCTATTTAAAGAAATGTTAAGAGATATCTACCGGAAGGGAGAAAAATCGTTGTTATTGTGAGTTCGAGGTACTTTCCATCACGAAAACGTATATCGTTTTTCTTAAACTCTCGCCTTTCTGTCGCATTTTTTCCTTTCTTTTTTTCTTCATTGGTTCTCTCTATTTCCTTCGATCGGATGTGATGGGACTTCCAACGACGACGACAACGACAACCACTTCGCTTCGGGCCAGCTCGACCTTTTGAAGGAAAACCGAAGAAGCGCAGGGTTTCGTTTTCCGACCATATTCGTAGCTATACAATGGCACGGTTGAAGTCGAAGGTGGAAGGGAAAAGAGAATAAAAGGGAAAGAAGAATATATATACCTACATTAGTGTGGGAATAAATGTAAGCAATTTGTAGTGGATTGACTGACACTTTCTTTGCAAGCAATAACAGATTGATTTAATATCGAGGATACATTTAAAGGATTCTCTTTCTCTCTCCATCACTTTTTATCTCGATTACATAAACATAAGAAATTTTATCATAGGGCCACTGCACTCTATGATGATTTCCGCGAGTTTGGACGCATACCGTAACGATGTGCAGTCAGCCATAACGCCATTGTTACCCGCGGCTGGTCCCTGGCTGGAAATTTCAGTTTATGAAATTGGATCAGAGGGTTGAAAGCCGGATGCATAAATTTTCATTTTAATAATGGTGCCCGAGTTACTCCGGATATAAATTCGTTAAGGCTTTTGCGGGGAAAAAAAGAGGACACGCACATGAACGAGGGATGAGAACGTGCCCAGAAACGAAAGCGATTTTCTGCCGCGTAATCCGTGGTTTCGTGTTTGCCGAAATTATTTGTGCTTCTCGATGAGGACCTTCTTTCATACGGAGAAGGGCTCCGTAAACAGTAGGTAAACTCGGAATCTCGATTCTCCTGTTTATTCTTCGATTTGAATCCGCTTTCTGATCCTCTCATCTGACCTGTCACTCTAATACTCTGCCGCTCGTGAAGCTTTCCCGCGTGTCAAATATAGATGAATTTGAGGATCAGAAGTTGTCTATCTCTCAGATATAAGCCAGCAATAACGCGGATTCAATGTTTTAAAGCTATTTTGATTTAATGCTCAACAAATCGCATTCTATGAATATACAATTAAATATGTTATTTTTATAATTTTAAAAATATGTCTCTTGTAAAATTTATTCAAAGTATCACCAAAAAATTTACAGTTTTCTATTTTACAAAAACGAAATCAAAATTTGCGTGATCCAACGCTAATCGGCTCACCTCGCTACGGTATTTTTGTAAACTTGCTCGATATTTCAAAGCCGATCTCAAACAAGCTCACCTGTCTCGATTTCTCCAAAAAGTACAAATCGTAAACGCGAGCCGACATTCGCAAAAGTGCATGGATTACGATTCCCTATTGCGATGTATTTCCCACCCTGTTTGCCTCCTTGGCCCTCTTTGTCCCGCACAATCCACAAGCTTTACGAAGAAAGCCCGGGGATTGACACGATGCTAAAAAGAAAAAGCACAAAGATTGGGTAAAACACGGTATCTCTGATGTTTCTTTCTTCAATACAGCGACGGATTAAGAGATGCCGAGAAGTACAAACTGATTTCATCCATTCATAACCATCCGGCACCAGATTATAAACTTTATTAAGAATCAATAAAATGTGACTTGAAAAGAGCTACATCGAATTTGAAAGATTTATGAGAGAATAATTTTAATACTGTCACATTCTTTGTATGGAATTTTGTTATATAATATAGCATCTAGAAAATTAGAAGAATAGATATTCTACTACAGAATACATGAAATAAATACATTATTTAAATATTATTTTTTAAATATGTTTTTCAACAATAAAATACCGAGAGAATTTTTGTTTTAAGATCATTATAGAATCTTGACATTTAAGAAAGTTTCAAAAATTGTCTTTTCACATACCGTCACACACACAATTATATTATTGTCTTTTTCGCTAATTCAGTACGTAGTAATTCAGTAAATTAGCTTTTTTATCGTCGTCGTAATTTATTATTTTTTCTTTATTTCGTTCTTCATTATTATTTAGAACTGAATTATACATATATATTTGCAATTACTTTCTATAGTGCCAAGTCGACTGTGATACAACGAGGAGTCAGGTGAACCGAAATACAAAAAATCGTGGAGAATTCGCGGGAAATAGAGGCGGATGAACCGTCTCGCATTCATTTTCTCGCTCTTTTTTCGCGAGCGACTCTCGTGTCCGCTCTCGCCGGTTCGCCAAGTTGGCTTCGCATTTTTTCTGCATTTCGTTTTTTTTTCTTTTCTTTCTCCTCGTCTCTTCGCGTTTCGTCGCGGCCGTCCCTTTACGAATTGCATATAAAATATGTACCATCCCGCTACCTCCGGTACCGTCTAGCCCGCCTAAATTGGATTTCCCAAAAATTGGTTTTCTTCACGTTCTGCGCATTTCATATACTTGAATGCATTAATGTAGTATTGAAGTCTGATTACCGTTGCTTAATGTGACAATTTATCGCTTTTTTATAATCTTGTTTTTATTCTTTATTATTTGTAAATATTAACAATGAGGATGGAAGAATGATGAGAGATGAAAGACCTTACAATAATTTAATCAGAAATAATGAGCAATTATATATGTTTAATGCGATACAACGAAGCAAATTTATAAGACACTCATTTAAACATAATCATACATATATAGATAAATAATATTTATAGTTTATTTATTTGTCTCTATTCAATATAATAAATTCATATAAATTCAACTATATAAGAAGAATTAAAAATTTTTGCCTTAGCATCTTTTAAAATGCACACTTATAAACGAATATGTATTGGTTCGCACAAAGCAGATCTATTGAATGAGCGCGAATCGAATGAACATAGAGAATGACATGCTGAGTGTCATTCTGCATTCGATGCAGAAAGTGAATTAATACATGCGGGTATCTCTCACACGCTAGTATCCGATATTGCAGTGCGAAATGTACGACCTTAATTTGCGCATTTTGCAATGATTGACGTGCTATCGTAGCAATCATGTCATTCAAATCTTTAATCAAAATTAAACAATCATATATAGTAGGCCAACTAAACGAGCAAATAAATAAGATGTAAAAATTTTTTTTATTAATAGTTAAATCATTAAACTAACATTCCGTTACAGAATCGATATAAATTGTAAACGTTTCGACTGCACTACAGTCTTTATCAATACATAAAAATTAAATATTAAAATATAAAGTTAGATGTTAAAAATACAAAGTTAGTTAAATATTAAAATATAAAATTGAAACGATTCTTCGCTGTTGACCAATAGATATGCAAGGCGATTGGTCTGAGATGCCAAGTTATGCGACATTTGAGCATGCTACGGATATAATACGCGAATTAAATCAATGTCAGAGAAAATTAAAAAATCTTTCAACTTACATTATCGTTTTAACAAGTCCTTTTCCCCGATATTTCAAGTGTGTGTTGCGAAGTCTGAATACCAAATGTCAAAATAGAGAGCGTGATGTATTTATTTATTACCAATGTTTTTTCTAAATTATGATTCAGCAAATTTTTTAAGTATGTCAAAATAACTACTGTCTAACAATTCGGTGTCTGTATTTAAATTAATTCCATTTTTCTGTTTTTTAATGTGGATCATTTCAGATATTAGTCTTTTATGGTAATTCTTTTCATGATCCATAATTTTAATATTGTCCCAGTCAAATGTATGTTGTTCGTTTAGAATGTGTTCCGTGATAACCGAATGTCTAGCAGAGTCTAATTTAATATTATTTTTATGTTCTTTAAGTCTCGTTCCTAACTGTCTTTTTGTCTGTCCGACATATGTGGCGTCACAGTCGTTGCAATTCAATTTGTAAATAACGTTAGAATTCGTGGGGCAATTATTTTTGTCCTTTTGAACTTTTATGAAGTCATTTAATTTTTTAATGCAACGATATCCTACCACTACGTCAGGTCTTCTTATTGCTGAAGCAACTTTCTCAGATATTGATTCTATATATGGTATGACAAAATATTTAATGTTAGTATTAGTATTATTAGTATCTGTTATATTGTTATTATTAGGCTTGTTAAATTTCTTAGTTGAGAGATTTTTTAATCTGCGTTTTATTTCTGTGAAAATTAGATCAAGAGGATAACCGTTGGATAGCAAAATGTTAATAGCTTTCTCTATATTTTTTTTGTGAAATTGCGGATGTGATAGTAATAAAGCTCTATCTACCAAGTTATAAATTGTTCCTATTTTATGACAAGTCGGATGATTTGAAAAAAATGAAAGTAATCTACCTGAGAATGTCTTTTTGTGATACCAATCTAAATAAATTTTGTTATCTATTACTTTGATCATTATGTCTAAAAAGCTTATACAACGATTATCCTCCTTTTCCAATGTAAATTGTAGTCTATCGTTATAATTGTTGAATTCGTTCAAAACATATGCAATATTGTCAGCGGAAGTGCATAAAATAATGTCGTCTACATAACGGAAATAGAAAGTCAAATCTTTAATTTATCACACATTTACGGTAAGATTGCAAAATGTGTCATAATGTCATCGGAAAATATTAAATTCGAGAATTATGTCAATCTTCGAGATGCATGTAGGGCAAGACAGCGTTTTCGTGTGTACTAAAAATGTGTATTAAAGTGTATTAAAAAATGTTTCAAAAGAGCTCCTATACCTTAATTTTAAATTTGCAAATTTTTTTAACAATTGACAATTGAC
This sequence comes from Nylanderia fulva, assembly GCF_048542155.1. Classification (NCBI taxonomy): domain Eukaryota; kingdom Metazoa; phylum Arthropoda; class Insecta; order Hymenoptera; family Formicidae; genus Nylanderia; species Nylanderia fulva. Next base: position 5,275,045 of record NW_028190916.1, read on the forward strand.
AATTTGTTGTTTGTTTGTTTAAAGAAATTCGATATTATTCTTTCTCTCTCGTACAATTTTTCAGTATTTAAATTTATCCGATTTTTCAGAGCACACAAAGAGAAAGGGAAATAGAGAGGGGGTGCTTTTTTCGAATGTGCATTAAACAGTTATTTTGTCAATGACTTTTTATTAACGACGATAAACCGGGACACTTTCGGAGAGCTCGGTCGATAGTAGCAAATAGAAAACAAAACAGATTTCGCTGACAAATTTCATTTTTCGAAGTGCGCGGGATTTATTCTCGTAACGTTTACAATTGTTTTTAGCCAAACAAACACGAGAGCGCACGGCTATCGCCAAATCAATATGGGAGAACATTTTATCCGTTGGATGAATATTTATCGGCGTGCGTGTCACTAAATTCGCGCATAAATTGCAAAACTACACAAATCGGGCGCAATTTTTCTTGTAGCACGTCACGCAAAATAATTGCGTGAGTGCCTTCCGCGAGCATTTATACCGTCGAAGGAAGAACAGCGCGGCGAAGTTCTTTGTCCAAAAAAGGTATGTTCAATTTACTTGGCTTGGACCGAAGCGCGTCGATGATTTATTGTTGAAATTTTATTGAAATGGACTCTCAATAGCACAGTCGAAATTTATGCGTTCGCGCACGTTCGCGAATTTACGACATGAGTGCGGAAGCGCAGGTACGCTAGTGCTGCGAATATACGTATTTCGCGGATGGGACAACCGTTAATTAAGCCGCGGAGAAAAATTATGTCAAGCATTCTCGAGTGTATTTTAATTAATCGTGCGCTTCGTTAGAAGAAAGCACGGTCCTTTTAAAAAAGACCACTTTACAGCGTTTTGCAAAAGACCATTTCCGGTAATAAAGGTATACAGAAATAATATACCTACAATGTAACTGGTGACAGAAAGACTAAACGCAACGACTCGTTGTAAGTTTTTGTAATTTAAAAAATTAATTAGTTGCAGCATAGATATTGTTAACGCTGCGCGTTGAACAGGAGCAGGCGCTAAAATTTTATTCTTATTCAAAATGTAATTACATTTTACCAAGTTCTCCAATTCCATTGAAACTGTATATGAGCGAGCGAAACAGCATAGTCAGCATTCAATCTGTTCGAGCGTTCGGAAGTAGTTGATTCGTTTTACGAAAGTGATCGAAGGAAACGAATCACGCGGTACATTCACGGTAGAGCGAAGAACGGTGTAATGAGCATCCGTTAAACGAGAGAACGACGACGCGAAACTCGACGACGAGCGCGCGGGACATTTCTCTCTCTCTGTGTATGTGTGTGTGTGTGAAAGTCCCTATTAGCGTTTGCGAGGATCGCGCGAGCGCATAAAGGAAACGAGTGGCAGACCGGCGGTAAAAGCGACGAAATGCGAAATTAACTGCGAACTCTACATCTTTCTTCGCGACTCGGCTCGTAAGAACGGAAATAAGAGAGCCCGAGAGAGGGGTCATACGGCTTTCCCGTTCCCTACCCTTATTCGGGGAAGTATCCCTCGGACGCGAGAGAGAAGAGGGCAACGCGGCCACTTTGAAAGTCAAATAAAGTTTTAAATTCTTAAACACTTTATTGCGCCGAGCATTTAAATTTGAATATCATTCGATTACGGCCACGTCGCGCCACGCCGGATAAGACCGCATTCAAATTTATTCCTTCAACGTCCGACTTTTTCTCCTTCCCTCTTTTTTGTTCTCTTCTTTTCTTTCCCTTTTTTTCTTCATTTTTTTTTTGTTCTTACTCGGGACACGCGCCGCAAACCATTATTTACCGGGCCTGCCTTGATTCTGGAGCACTGCGGGACTTTGGACAAATCCCTCGCCCCCGACGATGTTGACAGTAGGACAGGATCAAGAGTATGTCGTATGATTGAATCTCTTTAGAAAGGATTTTCGAAAATTTCCTAGATAAATTTATGCTAAATAATTATTGATTTGCGAGGCATTATTAAATGTTGCTAAGATATGTCAAAGAAACAATAAGCTCTAGAGAAAGTGTTCGTAATATTTCAGAATTAATTCATTTTAATTATGATGAATATTATAAATCGATTACAAATCTCTTACATTAATTTTTTCCTATACATTTTTCTAAAACGTGTCCATATAAATATACTTTGGCTGGGAAATGTTTATTTGTAAAATGAAATTATTGGAACGTTATTGAAACGCTCCAACTTTCGGACGACGAGAAAAAAAGATGGATGAAAGGCGAACGTCTCTCTCAATTGTCATCCCGCGTCGATGATGCTGTTGATAGGAAACCGCTGTAGGGGAATGCGGCGAAATAAAATTAGAAACGGCCTCTGCACGAAAGAGCGTGCCGATATATAGACGCGGAAATAAAATCATTCCTTATTATGTTATTTCCACCCTCGTCTTCTCTCACGACGTGTCTGGCGGCAGTAGAGTGAAAAGCTCCGAAGAGACACTGATTGGCTCAGACTTCAGCCTCTCTCGTGCCATCTTTCTCCTCTTCTTTATCCTCTCGCTCGCCTCACGTTCGCCTGGAGAGCTCGCCGGTCGAGCTTGAATGCTCGAGAAAATATTTCCGCGTACTACGTCCCATTCGTCGGAAGGAGAGATTCCCGCGCCGGATTTTTGCACTTTTTTTCAAGACGCTCGTCCATCTCTGCCGGATCCTTTCCCTTTCGGACCTTGATGTCCAGCGAGTATACGGTCTCTCTGACCATGAAATTTTCCGTTCTTTCTCCGGACCATCCACTATACGATTTTACTCTTTCAGTACCTATTTGCTGTATTGCTCTGTCTGAGACGCAATATTACGAGTGCATGCAATTAATTTTAATTTTAATGCGCTATATGCTTTTGTATTACACGTGCAGGCAAAGTGGCACTTTGTGTGCGTGTTTTCTGTGCGGAAAGCGGCCGATTTCCCACGCCGCCATCTAGCGGTGACGCGGTGAGTGAATAAACCGCATTCAAAGCCATTGCCTACGGCTGAGCCGCGTTCAAAGTCATTGTCCACGGCTGAAGCCGTAGGCAATGTATTGAACACGGCTATTACAAAGTAGTATATACAAAATAGTATGTGTATCACGTGCGGATTGACAATTGTTCTCGTGTGGGGTGGCACTCGTGACCAATTGTCAACTTTCCGCACTTGATACACAATATACTTTTGTATAGCGTCCCGCTTGTTTCCCTCTTGTCGCTCGCGCTGTTTTTCCCAGGCTGTAGAACACTTCTGAATGCTTGCAATCTCTGGCCAACGGCAGTATTCGTCGTCCGACTTTGTTCTTGCGTCGCGAGACATAGTCCGCAGGAAATTCCGCGTCTGGAAAATTACACCCCCGCCTGAAGAACGTCGGATTATCCCTGACCCGTAGTAGAGGAACTGAAGTTAAACGACGAAGTTAACGTCCGCTTCCTGCGGGATTTCGAGCTGCACCCGCGTCCGCCCGGCGCTTCTTGTAGTTTCTTCTCTCGATCTCGTTATTTTTTTCCCCTTTCTTCTTTCCCTGGGTTTTTTTTCCTCTCTTTCTTTCTTTCTTCCATTTTCCTTTCGTCTTATCTCTCGACTTCCCTTTTTCTCTCCCGCGCTCTCTTTTCCATCTCGGGAGTATTTTCGCTCAACAAACTCACTGCACTTGGTAATAAGACTCGTTTGCTCTTTATTTCTGCTCCCTTCTATTCGGCTGCAACGACAAAATAAGTTCCGTTGAATCGCACGACAATGCACTTGCAGATCCTTCGAAACAAATTGTTAATTTCGTTTTCGACTAAATTCTAGTAACGAATTATAATAAGTAGCATACTATTATAGAGAGAATCTATATTGATTAGGTATACATAAGATGTATTTATTCTATCTTGAAATAAATTAATATACTTATTATATTACAAGCTTATATGTACATATATGTAATGCTTTGCGAACGTGTAAATTGTACGTAAAAATTTCTTTCTCTTTCCCGCTTTTTTTTTTGACAGCTAAGAATAAAATATTCTTGCTGATATGCGCGGTGGCAGCGAAAAAAGTATTTCGTGATCGGCAAAAGATACGAACGAGTGAACACAACATAAAGAAAATCCTGAAAATGGAATAAAACGAAACAACGTAATATGCGGAAGATAAAATTCAATTTTGAAAATGGCTCTGCATCGTGTTATTGAAAGCTCACCGCATCTCCATCTTTCTCTCTTTGTTGCTCTCTCTCTCTTTCTGGCTTTGTGAATGTATTTTATACGCGCGAAATTTTTACAAAACCACTATCACAATCCTATAAAGATCGCAGCTCTCTCGTGTCTACAGATAACACAGTAAACAATTTTAATCACCGGACTCTCTCTCTTTCTCTCTCTCTCTCTCTCTCTCTCTCTCTCATAGCCTGGTATTAGCCCACAAACGCTATGTTTCAGTCGACTCTGATGCCTGTAATCGGCGATTAGCGAGTGTCGCGATAGTTTTTTGGTGGATATCCTCGTTCGAACGGGCACATAAAATATGTCGGATTCGGTAAAAAAAAAAAAAGTACAACGAAAAAAAGTGTGCGGTGAAATTTAAACGGTGCTACGTCAACTATGGATAGACCGAAATAGATTCTCGCGAATCCGCTGAAACTGAAGTTTCCTGCGGAAGAACCGTGTTTGGTTTGTACCTAAAAAAAACAGACACATGTTTTCTCATGCAAACAGCTACAAAAATGGAAAGTAAACATATCGCATCAAAATAATATTCAAGATAATATTGCGACAAAAAAATATCACATCGAACGTCGATGTTCGTTGTACCTTGAAATGAAAACGTATTACATATCATTGTCGATGACTGTTAAGGGGATGCTGACTATGTTTTACCTGATTTTGAATTCAAGGGCTTTTCTTTTCATTGGCTATACAGATTGAAAAATCCTTCTCCACAATTAAAATACTGATAATAATGAACGGGGAGCGCTGTAATTTCGTAAAAAAAAAAGTTAAAAAATTAGTTTTTTTATCGGCTTTTGCATCAGCTCGTAACAATACTTATTTAATACAAAAGTTCTGCAGTTTATTTGTGCACAAAATATGGCGTTCCCAATAGAAATGACATGAAAGAATAATACAGAATGAGATTAAAAGCCTGTATCAAAAGATTCGCACTTGAATTAATTATGTATGTATATTTGCGTGCGGAATCGACGTCGAGGCATAAAACAGCAAAAATTAATTGCACTCCCCATTCATTATTAATTATCAGTACTTTCATTTCAGTGGAGGATTTTTCAATCTGTATACTCAATAAAATTAAATTAAAAGTTTGTAAAACAAAACAATGGCAGCACTCCCTTAATAATATTGGCTCGCGATGAACTCGCAGGTCGCTCGACGGAAGAATTTAAATCTCCACGGTGATTAACCCGGAACGAAGCTCGCGCGCGATGTAGCGCGAGTTCCTGAGTCTCCGCTAAACGGCGAGGACGCGAGCCAATAGGAGCTAATTCCGGAATTCGAACGCGCCGTTTAGAGCCGACGACCGCGTGCCGGATAGCGATGGAGGACGCGAGGCGGTGCATCGAGAAGCAATTCCGTATACCAGAGGCAAGCAAATTGCACGCCTGTCGACGTCACGTCCGTTACCGGTATATAAGCAATTGTTGTCGCCCTCTCGGCGAAATACATTTTAGCCACGGCGTAACCGACGTGTTGCACTTTACGCAGCGTTACTCCTGATATTGAAAATACGTTAGGAACATAGAAATATATATGTGACAGCGTGTAAAATTAAAACGCTTGTCTCTTGAATACGTGAAAGGTGCGTCTTAAACGTCTTTGAAAAGAATAATGGCGCAAAAATGTTAATCTATCTCTTACAGGTAATTACTTAATTATCCGGTTAAAGATGCGATATAAATTGATATGAATAATTAAATAGATATTATGTTTCAAGCGTCGCATTTAATCTCTCTTTTACAGTTTATATATTCATCTTTGAAATTGACTATTAAGTTATCCGTGTTTGCGCTTCCTATATCCATTACTTTCGATGAGTCCTAAACAAATATAAGAGAGAAGAGTTGGAGTGTTCATTAGTTGAAGATAATTTTAATTCCACGACAGAGAAAGGAGGGAGAGAGACTTTAGGAAGGCTCTCACGAGATTTGCAATTCTCGCTGTCCCGCGATTCCACCGTTGGTGCGGATCGCTTTAATCTGCGCGCGGATCTTGGTCAATTAATGAAACCTTCGAATATCTCTCTGACCCTCCGTGAGGATCGTTAAGAGCCCTTCTATGGGATTCCCGGTGTTATTTTCCAGATTCAATTAATCGAGGAATCGGCTAAAATTTATCGTTCTGATTGAATAATGTGGGGAAGGTACGAATAATGCTGATAAAGACCCTTGACTGTCTCGCAGGAAAATTTATGATAGCAAAATCTGGAAAAAAAATACATGCGTAAAATTTGTAAGAACATTTTTGTTATAACTTCTTATCTCTCTCTTTTTTTTTCGTTAATTCGATTTATAAAGTTCTAATAAAAACTTTCTTAAAAATTTTATACATTTATTTATATGTATACGAATACACATGTATAGATATATATCTTTTCTGGACAAAACAAATTTACTTAATTGCTCGATCCCTTCTATCCAGGAAATATATACAGGGTCGAGGACTAACTATATAGCACTATGGGGAACGGATTCTTGCAGAAATTAGTCCGTGCCGCTATCTTTAATCGATAAATAAATCTTCGTTGCGGTCGAGAACCCCTAGTATTCCTCGGCCCGGGGTAATTGAAGACGGTGCAGAGCACGTTTTCTTTGTTCCGGACGTGTCTCTCTCTCTCTTTCTCTTTACTTTTTTTGTTCTATTTTATTTGAAGAGTTCCATCGCGAAGACCCGACGAGATAAACAACAAAGGGATTAATTCAATTGCAGAGACGATTCGGCTTTGCCACGAAAGTTCGCTCGCGTCGTAAGAAGCGGAATTTAATTATGTATTCCAACGAGGATGCCTTTCAGGATACACGAAGGTGAGAGTATATCTCGAGGTGAAAGTATATTCGAGCGGAAAAAATCGGATTTTTTTCCCTTCCCTTTCGTTATATTTCCATTCAGCGCGTCCCGAGAGGGAGCAAACTCGTTCCCTTGTTTCCCTTACATTCACGATTCCAAGAATGCCCTACCCATCCGAATCTTCGAGGATCTTCGTAGCGAAAAGCCGGTTTTTCGTATAAAGCCCCAAGTTTTCATCGCGGCGGTCTTCAAGAATCATGCGACCTGAATGCGAAATATGCACCTTCCGGTCTGGAGAATGAACTATAGTCGATATGCGAGAGAGCCGAGTGAAAAAAAAAAATATCTCGAGAGTTTACGAGGGAACTAATAATTCCTTCATGCGCGCACAATTCGGCCGTGCTCGAGGTATTTTCTCATTCGAGAGTTTTATCGGCAATTTTACGGGCGAAGAGTCGACGGAACCGGATATGACGAACTTCCTGCGACGGTAAAATTATCGAATTTCGTTGATTCTCGCCGTCTTCCTTTTTTTTCAATGCAATGGAATCCGGATCGTATTGTTAACCCTTCTGCGCGACAAAGTTTTGTCCGCGTTTGACGGCGGAATATGAACCGATAGACATGCATATTGAGGAAAAGTATTACGCAGATAACATGAGGCATTATTTTCCGAGATAGATCACTACTATAACGCGCGCCGGATCAATTGCGCTTTTTGATTCTTTAGTACGGATGCAGCTGGCATTTCTGTCTGACTATAATGGAAGGGCTATAACTCAAAAGGGCAGTATTTCCCAGGCACAGATTTATATAAACATTTTTCATCCTTTTGATGAATGAAACGCGAATTCCGAAATTTTTGTCAGAGCTTTTAGAGACTCTACGTACATTTCTATTTATATTCATCCATTCTAATAATCGTTATATCTGCATATATTTTTCGTTGTTTGTTATAAATCATGCTTAATCTACGCGCGTTGTTGGTTCCATATATAACCTTGTTTAATTAATCAGATACCTTTACTTACACAATGCCAGAAAATTATCAACAAGTTCTTAGCAATATAATTTTTAATCATTTTTCAAGGGAGCTTATACTTATATAAAAATGAGTTTTTCTTTACTTTTTTCATTTGATACTATATCCGGCGACGTAAAAATTATCATTTCAACAAAGAGTGCGCAAAAGAGGAGGAAAGCGGCAGCTGGCCGTAACAAGCATCATCTTTTATAATAATTGTCAGGCGACACGTAGAACCGCGCGTCTCGCGTTACGGCGATCGTTGTTGTCGGCTGTTCTCAGCGCGTCGCATCGGCCTGGAGATTAATAGACATCCAAAATGTGTCACCAGCAACCTGCTAGCCGAGGGAAAAATTATTCCCCCCGTAGGGATCATACTGATAGGATATCTGGACGGGAGGGCGGGCCGTCAGGAATGACGGAATGAAGAGGCAAAAAGCATCGAGGGTCGTTGATGCTTGAGGTCGCCAGCGATTTCTCAGACCCTCGCGCAAGTCGATCAAATCAATACCCCACTCATCATATTTCGCGCGATACACACATATACACTATATATATAATCAAATTATTTTTTATAGAAATTTGAAATTTCGCAAGTGTCAATCTTTGGAAATTTTTTTAAATTATATTTTTATTTATTAAATAAAATAATGTATGAAATATAAATAATAGATGTTATAATTAATATACAGCAAAATTGTAACATTTTTTGCATAAAAAAAACAATATATATACAATAAATTTTATTTTATCTTTTCATATATAGAGAAAAATTAAAATCTGTTTAAAAGTTTTTATTATATATATATATATATATATATATAATATATATAAAATTGTTAAATTAATCACCTAGAAATTAACATATACATACTTGAAGAAGAAATTTGTTTCCAAATAATTAATTGCATACTTGTATCTATCTCTCATGCATACGTACATCCACATACGTCATTGTGACAAACTCGGAAATGGGACGATGCAATTCGAACGCAATTAAAGTTTAATTCATTTTAGTAGTTGTAACTCTCTATAGTAGCTCCCACATTCAACAAATTAACCTCGATAGACGTCCACTTGTAGCGCGCAAAGTGAGAGTTTTACAACGGGAGAATGGAAGGTGGGATAAATGAAATTCCCGAGTTGCATACGGATGCAATAATTTTGTACGATGCATACAATCCTATACGGATACCTTTTCCGCTGTAATATTTGAAAACAGGGACGCGCGCGGCAATACTCATTACTATCATTTATATTAAATATGAACTGTGAGAGCACACGAAAAAGCCAAGTAATTCTTATTTTTCGTGTATTAATATATTCAAGAATGCAGCTCGTCGAACACAGCATACATTTTTTTCATATGCGATACTGTTGCGTTCAGCAGTAATTACTTACATTTTTTAAGAACAAAATTTGAAATCGAAATACAGTGAACAAAGACGGATCAAATAAATATTTGATGCATCCCATATTAATTTTACGAATAATGCTGCATTTGTGATTTCAAAGAATGCTTAACTGACACTCTTGCAAAAATGCATTCCAATAATTTATAACTTGAATTAATTACATATATTCCCCAACTTTGATACGCTCTGCCGTACCAGAGAGAATGTAACATCATCTCCGAGATATATCCGGTGATAGATTACGACGACGAGCGTTCGTGTACGATTAACCGCTAAGTTCATTGTCGGGTAATCTTTCAATAGCAAATATTTGCGCGCAAACTGCCATTACTATACCTAGTTCCTTTATCAGTGTTCTATCCATGCGCAATCCTAGGAGAATGAAATGAATAATTCATCGTTTTGAGGTGTTAAAGCCTCGCAAGCACGATATGTATTTTATATAGATATATATATATATATATATATATATATATATATACCTACATATATATCGTGACGAAAAAGAAAGAGAGAAAATTAGAAAGAAAGCGACGCGCAAGGCCATTTGTTTCGCGAAACGCGCTCGAAATTGGAGCCTCCGCCTTCAACTTCCGACGCCATCTCCGTCACTTTCGCACTCTCCATCCCGGTGTGTATCCGACTGCAGCACGAGCGGGCATATAACCCGCCCGGGCCATCCATCAAATATAATTGTCTCGCGAATTCCTACCGCCCGCGTCGCTTTCTTGATAGCTCTTGAGTTCCTTCGAGGCGTTGTCTCTTAAGTAACTGCCGTCAGATTGAACAAGTGGCCGGGATATTCCGGAAAAGAGCACAGGTCATTGAACCACCTGACTCGAGACGTTCGCGATGCAAATGCACCGAAAGGGAAAAATACTTGCTTGCAAAAGAAAAGGATATTGTTTATGTACGAAACGTGGAATGTTTTCGCTCAGAGCGTTCTCGTCACATCATACTTGTACCATCTACGAGCTTAGAAATTTTCAAGCTTCGCTATGCGATAGTCAATAATACACGCACAGTTTATTCTATCGAGGAAAAATATTTCTTTCAAGAGATTATAACGATTTTTCATAATAATTCTTAATGTGAGATTAACGAAGCACGGGCAGCCGTCATTGCTTGAAAAGAACAACGGCGGGAAAATGAAAGAATTTGATGCGAGAGAACAATCTTTAAATAATTATTTTCATAACCAATAGCGAGAACACCTATTGTTCTTGCTATTAATTACATCTCCCGCGTTAATTAACGTTCGAGACGTGCCGAGGAAACCCGGGAGATCGGAAAGCTCTCGAGCGAACTTGTCAAGCCAATGGTCGCGCGACGTGCGAATTTCCGGAAAAACGTCTCGTTTGCAATTAAGTTAAAGGTCGTCGCTCCGTCGACGCGGTGGCTTGGTCGTCGTCAGTCAGTCGTTAGGAGCGTTACTCGACGACACCGAGCTTCGAAGTGCCTCTCTTTTCCCCGGCGAGATCGGAACGACGATGTCGCGTCGTCCCGAGAGACGAGCAGGTAATTCGAGAGAAACGAATGGCAGTCGATCGCCATGCGCAGAACGTCCTGATTTTTTTTTTTTTTTTTTTTTTTGCTGGGGAAAGGAACACTGCGAGGGAAATTTTTTCGAAATTAGCAATTAAGAGAGGCTCGGCAAAAAGCCCTCGGGCGATGAGTGGGGGATGAACGGATCCTCTTCCCAAAGTGTTACATCGTTCAGTGCGGTAATGCCATACTCGGGATTATGGTAACTGGTTTCTCGAGTACCTCATCTTTCTCCCTCTCTGCTTCTCAGGTTTTGCGCGAGGTGCAAACGGAATTTCATTTCTCTTGGAGCGCAAGCTTGCTTCGCTTCGGGTCGAGTCATTTGCAGCGACGCTCGTCAAGAGTTTCGTCGTTGAAAAAAAAAAAGGAAGCTCGCTCGTCGGAGAGTTTCCTCCTTGCGCGCTTCTTCAAGCGACGCGGCAAGAACCAACCCGCTTCTACTTGACACTTTGCGATTATATTAATCACTTTCTGAGCGATGCGCGCGAACGTACTTAAGTGGCGAGATCGCGTGGTGGAAAAAGGGTTTACGGATGACGATGAGGCGCGAGTATTGTCCGCGGCAGTCTTAACGATTAATAAATCATCTGGGGGTCCAAATCATTCTCGAACACTTGCCGCAGACGACTACACATATAGCGAGCATTTTTTTTATATATGTATTTTATAATATCTATTTTATAATAAGTTACATTTTATATTTGCATATCATTTTTATATATATTATGTACATTTGTATTTATATTTAATACATGTACATAATTTTGTTTCGCGTTTAAACGCGATGCGTAATCATTTCCATCGCGATCGTTTCCGAAATATCTTTATGTGGAATCCGCTGTCGATCGTTATTAATTCGACTATGCATAATTGCAAACTATGCATGTCGTACTTTTAGATGACATTCGGCGCAAGATACTTGACGCACAATTTCTGCTCTCTATCTATCTATATATATATATATATATATATATATATATATATATATATATATATTATCATTCGAACACCGATCACGTGGCTGACAATTCGTTAATACCAGGGAACTCGGCGCACCATGCATGCCGTACTATAATTATCGATCGGCATGCATCTCGATCAGCGTTTATAGCCTGAGCGCGTTGTCGTGTTTCAGCAATTATTGGGTTTATCTCGCAGCCGACCAACAACCGTTGAACATGGTCGTAATGTCGCGGCCGCGTAATGCTCTAAATAGGCGTGTTAAGCGCGTAATTTACAATTGTTCGTAGATTCCGCTTCCGTCCATTATATGGAAGGCGAAAGAGACGCGGAAAGAATGGCAAGATGCAAACTAATATAACGTTCAGAATTTTTTTTCCCACGAGAGAGCTCATAAAAAGCCCTTCGTTCTGTCATTTTATATCGACGACGTCAACACCGATTGTTACGCTTCTCTCGTCGTTGAGAGTTCCGTGACTTTTAACGATGATGTACCATAATTTGTGTTCATGTTCCTCTCTCTCTCCGTCTCTACAACAAATAAAATATATAAAACGTTCTCTCCCATTTTCCTTCCCTTTTTCGTCGTCTCTTCGTTTCTACGTCGACTCTCTTGATCTCTTATTTATTTTCCCTATTTTTTTTTCTTTTCGAACTTTTGTCTTCCATTTATCTTGCATCTCGGCAGAGATATCTGGTACATCATCATTAGAATAAAGAAAGATACGCGAGAATGGTAATCTCTCGATTTAACGGTACAAAACGCGATAACGCGACGAGATGCGGTCGGCGGCAATTTCGCTAATTTCACGGAATTACACAAAGCACCGAATCCTCGATAACAATATCGATGTCGATGGGAACAGAGCGCTTCATGTTTCCTCGTACGAATTCTATGATCGTTCTGTGTGACCAAGGCTGAAAGGGAGTCCGACAGTAGCGCGAGAGGAAATGCTCACAAAGGTTTTTCCTTTTTAGATGGGTGGGGGAAGGGCGAATGCATATTATCGTGTAAATCAAAGGGCACTATCAGGTATCGCGAAAAGGCTTTATTCGTTGCGACGCGTGTCATTAACGGTAGACGCTTTCGGGCTTTCGTGCTTTGTATGTTGCATGTTCCGCATACGTGACTACGGTATCTAGCAATGTCCGATTACAGCATTGTAGTCTCGTGCGATAATGGGATATATGATAATGAAATACGCAACTCGAGCGGATATGAGCGTTATTATTTTTAGCGTTACACTTATTGGCATAATTTTTTGTATATATATTTTGATCGCGAAAAATAAATGGAAAAATTGAAGAGGTACAATTGCCGTGTTTCTTTTATATTAAAGACAGGCGTGATTTAAACATTATATCGATAAGACGATATTTTATTCCGTCGCATTGCTGTTTGTTTCGCGATAAATAAAACATTCTTCCTCGACTGCGCGCGATAGTCGAGATGCTAAAGTGGTTCGCAAACCGCGGAGACTCCGATAAATCCGTCGCTCCAATGTGATTTTGATGCGAGAGGGTTTCGGTCTATTTCTCGAATAGAAGAGAAAAAAAAATATATATCCTTCTTATCGGCTATTCCGGTTCACGTGCGGCGACGTTGTACGTTCGCCGATAACGAGGAACAGCGTCGCTCGTAGTCGCGTCAAAGTCTGCACCGTCGCGCGTCGTCTGGCGCTATCGGTTCGTTATACTACTTCCAGATTTTCGCTACGATGCGACGCGGGCAACTTGCTTCGCGACGTTCGCGATTCGACAGTTTCTCTCTTCTCATGCTTTTCGGAGCGTTTACTTGCAGTCGCGATAATTTTCAACTTACTTTTCAATGTTTCATTTAAGCTGACGAATATGAAATCTGTTTCTTTTTCTCAACACTGGGATAATAATTTGATTAAAAATTGTTTTTCTCATATATGATTACGTTTTCATGCATTTTACTCTTTTACTGAATTTTAATTACAAAATATGTTAATTTATTTGAATATATATATTTAAATAGTTTTCTTTCTGGCAATTTTTGATAAAATTATAATTTCGTTAAATTGAATGATTAAATTATAGTTAATTTGATTCTCTAGATAAAAGAAAAAATGATAAAAATTAGATTTAGGCATTTAAATATATTTAAAATTATTTTATATCAGTAATTATTTAAGATTGAAAAAAATATCGATCAAGCAACAATTTTTTTAACAATAAGCTATTCTTAAACTTGGTTTTTTTTTAGAATAAATTTAAAACATTGTTTTTTTTACATTTATCATGGTTTTATATGGTTATTAATTCTTGGATTAAATAATATGCCTTGTAATAATACGGCCTCTTTATACAAGGTTGTATTTCGTAATGTACAACGTTAATTCAAAGAGCGGAACTACCTTGTTAGAAACTATCTCATGCTGCGTATTAGGGAAACGAACTAGAATATTAATATCAGATAAGAGATAAAACTCACTTGTCTAAGTGAAATCGTAATTCAAAGTTTTTATGATTTTCCGAGCGATACGGGAAGTTGAATTTTCAATTTTTGATATCGTTTCTTCTAAGGTAAAATGCGATCGGTTCAGAGAGCTGAACTTTTAGATTTGTGTACTTGCAATTCGCTCACTCGCTCGCCGAAGTACTGGTGGAAGTGATACAGAGAGAAGAACGAAGCGATACAGTATTAGTTCGACTAGCTTGATTCGACTTTGGGACCAGCCATATCTCTCTTACACTCGAACGCGAGTGAATCCGTACAAATTTATACGAACAGTTAGTTCCGGGGTAGTTTCAGCGGCGCGATCTCTTCTACCTTCCTCTGACCCTCTCGTTCTTCCTCCAACACTTCTCCTTTGGCTTCTCGTCATCCCCCTTCTCTCGCTCACTTTCTATAGGCAACTTGGCATAACTCGGTAATTCCCTCTCTCTCTCCCTTACTTTCTCGCTTTAGCTCACTCGATACGCGATCACATCGTGAGGAAGAAGGTTGCGCTAGGTCGGCCGTAGGTTAAGCCCGGATAAATACACAGCTTCATAACTTCCACGAGCCCTGCCGCGCCACTTGCGCGGCCTTCCACCCTCATCCCATCCGTGTTTCCGCCTGCTTCTTCCTTATGCTCGGTACCTCTATCCGTCTCTCTAAGCTCGTCCTTTTATATACTCTCGCTATATGTATATATTCGTCTCTTTCGCGCCAGCGCGACGACTTTAGCATGTGCGATCCTCTCTCTATCTCCCGGCATCGTTTACTCGA
Source organism: Nylanderia fulva (assembly GCF_048542155.1). Taxonomy (NCBI): domain Eukaryota; kingdom Metazoa; phylum Arthropoda; class Insecta; order Hymenoptera; family Formicidae; genus Nylanderia; species Nylanderia fulva. Next base: position 5,290,206 of record NW_028190916.1, read on the forward strand.
AATCCTCAGGTCCGTCCTTTTGCCGTCATTTCTTTCACCTTCCCTTCCTTCCTTTTCCCCTACGTTGCCCTAGTCTAGCCTTCTTCAAGGTATCGCCCCGATGACTCTTCTTTGGACCGAAACGCGTTCTTGGCACAGTCTTAGAGCCGCTCGCTAGAGCGGAAAAGTGGCGCTTGGAGCGTACAACGTGCGCTGCAAGACAGATTAAGGGTGGTTAAAAGGTGAAAAGCTCCCGGGCAACCATCTCCCAGTCAAAGCGCTCCACGCTCCGCGCTCGCCCGTGAATTACTGCAAAATTTTCTTAGGATTCCGACGAGATATTCGTGAAACGCTACGTCGAAAATACTCGCGACAAGAGGGAACCAGCAACAGTTTCTCCCCCAATTTTGCCGTGTCTTTTTCTTTTTGTAAGTTTGGAAAGTTATATTTCTCTTTTACGAATCCTTCAATTTATCGGCAATCCGAGCGATGAATTTCAAAAATATTTCTCTCTCTCTCTTTGGCATTTTTTATTTTACATATTTATTTGATTTCTTCTGATTTTTTTTTATTATAAAATCTAAGTAAGTTTGTCACTTATATATATGTACAAGCAGCTGTCATGTTACATTACAAGGCTATTTCGCGTCTTATGCATAATAGACGGAGACGCGATATTTATTTTTATGAGTTTCTTTCGCGTAAAAAAAGAACATTTTATTATGAAAATTGCGTGTTATAGCTTTCTAACAATTACGGATCCATTTCAGAATACGCCGAGATGTTTAACGTTTGTAACGAGCACATAGCACAAAATCGCGCGTCGAACAAGATCCTGCGTCTATACTGAGCGCGCAGCGTAGAGAGAGAAACGGGAATATTAAATTATTTAAGTTTCGCGAAATTAGATCTTAATCCCCGTTAGTCCGGAGTATTCCGGAACAACGCACCAAGATGTTCTCGCGGTAAATGTACTTTAGGTAATAGTAACAAATGCTCTCGCGCGCAGCGGTGCTATGAAAAATGAAAAACCTCGTTGCAAGTCTCGCAGTATCTCGATATGCACTCGCTCGTATAACGACCTTTTTCTTACTAGCAGAACTGAGAATTCCAAAAATATAACAACTATTAATTTTGATAATGTATTCTCCGATGGATTGCAATTTTTTTTTAACTTTTATTCGGAATTTTATGACATATCCAATATAAGGAAGTATCGAATTGAATAAAAATTTTACAAGCTAATTTTTATTTCACGTTAAGTAATATTAAATTACTCGGTAAGAGAGTAATCGAGAAAGTTCTAATGCCCGTTCTGCATATTATTCGCGTTTGGGTCCTTCGCTCGAAGAGACTCAAAGTACCATCGTTCGTGCTATTATCGAAACTTTCGAACCGATATTTCAAGGTAGTTAACGCGTGGCCAGGTTTCACGTGAAGTTAATGTTTCGGGTGCGCATACACACACACACACACACACATATATATATATATATATATATATATATATGTGGTCGATCCAGCAAGTTCCGCATTCCTAGTGCGTATGTCTTGTATAATCATCCGCACGAGGTTCACTCGAGGTGGCACTTCGGTATGCGAGGGACGATCTAATTTAATAGCCGCTAGAAATTCCACCTAGGTCGGAAATTACCCCTTAGAGCGAGGGATACGACCCCGATGGGGTCGCTATCCGCCAGATATCTATCTTCGATGCAATCCCGAGCGCTCACAGGAAGCCGCCGGAAGTTTCGGACAAGATTGTGCCGCGGCTGCAACTGCAATCGCGGATTCTCCTCTACGTAACGAACCAAAGTTCCCTCGCGTCTGGAACGACTCCTTTCGCTCGTACTTTCCGAAAAGCTCGCGGAGAGCCTTACGAAGCTAACGGAAGAGAAAGAGAGAGAAAGGGCCGAAATTACGTTCGAGGGTTACGATCGCGCGAACTTTCTCAAATTTCTACTACGGGTCGATCTTCTCGCGCTAGAGGTTTCTTCGCGATTACTAGTCGTCAAAGAGAAAGCTAGGGGAATTTAGGACTCGTGCTTAAGGAGAACTTAAAAGAAAAAGCTATGTCGCTGTTTTATTAAGCTATGATGTAGAAAGCTCGATAATGGCGCGTAAAACTTTACACGATGGTCACTCCTGTCACGTTTTCTCGAAAGTAGACACGGAGGATTCGTGTCTCGAACACATCGCTTGTTATATAACTTAATTCCATTTCTCGTTTTCTTCCTTCTTTCTATCTCTTCTCTCGTCTGCATTTTCAATTTGCAAAGCTCTTTCCCGGGTAACTCCGTGATGAACTGCGTGCCGACAAACGAAATTGGTGATGAATAAAGCCTAATTTTCTCAGACTGATTGTATCAAAAAAAGTTCATTCGAATAATATACAAAATGTCGCAAAAACTAATCCTGTTTCATCTAATACATCTTTCTAGAATTTATTTTCCGAACACAATTTTTTCGTAATAAATATATGTGCACGCATAGTCGCACACATTTAACGTATAATTGTATGTAGATTTAATATTGTATATTTATTGCAACGCATACATAGATTAATTATGCAATGCATAAAAGTTCAATATTATTGTATGTATTATATATTTTATAATATATGCTTGTTTGTTGCAAAGTTGCGCATAAAATTTTGAAAATGTACAGCCCATTCAAATGAATATCGAATCACAACTATGCGATACTATCGGCATTACAAACGCTATTACTCGATTAAATGCATTCGCTGCGATTCAAATGCAAAGAGCTGCTCGGATCGCGGAAAAAGGGTAACACAAATAATTGTACTTGTAACCTTTGTGCGAGCAAAATCGAGGATTTACGTGGATTGCATTAATGTAGTCATCCACGCTTCTATAGATATCCTAATATTTATTACTAATTATTTATAACGCAAAATTTTAGTGAAGTTGAAGATAGACGTATAAAACAGAAGGGTATATCGTTTATCGTCTACAAATAAAAATATATAAACTAAAGAAAGGATTTTTTCAAAATATACTCTTTCGACATTCTAAAAGAGAGTTCTTCACATAAGTATCTATGACTATCTCGAATCTTGATAGACAAGGAAAGAGTAATATTGCAGAGTAGAGTAATATTTGAATTCCATTTCTATGATATCGCGCATATATTTCGTTTTCCTTATTCCACCTGCTTTTTATTCACCTTTTTAGTTTGTAGTACATTTTTTAGTATTCTCGATATTTCGACCTCCGAGCGAACATATTTGCTCTTCAGAAAATATGCACCTGTATCTAGTAGTGATGATAGTAACAGTTTCAACCTATTTCTATGATAGGAAAGAAAAAGATCTAGAAAATCGTGAACACAGAAACAGCAAGATATAAAATATGATCGATATAGTTTTTTTTCTCTCTCTGAAATATGAAAGAAACTTTTGAAAACACTAATATAAGTAAAGTAATATATAAGAAAAGTAATATTAATATAAAGTTTCACTTAATATTATTTATAATCAAATATCAGAAATGTCACGAATATGAAAAAAATATTCATAAAATCAAATTATACAAAACTTGCTTGAGTTCATATCGCATTTGCAAAAGATCTTCTTTTATCTCATTTTATTTTATTTTATCTCAAGTGTGCAATTTACGTGCTTCATTAATTTTCTCACCAAGATGTTTCTCTCTACCTTATATTAATTTTTATTACGTACGGAATATACAAATATAAAAGATTATTACTAAACCAGTAGAGATTAATGAGCTCGAGTTTATATTCTATAATGAGGCTTTTACGCTGAGCTCTCTAGATTGTAGTTTCCCTTCTTTTCGCAAGTTCACAGCTTTATTTTCGTCTGCGGCAAAGCCTACAGTAGCTATATATGGGATTTCTAGACGATGTCGTCTGCGGCACGAAAGGATCGAAGGGCACGGAACAATAAGAGCCCTACATTTTTTATGTCGCGCGACGTAACTAATACCACCGGTTTTACAGCCAACCCGCCGGGCCGGTAGAAATGTGCGGATATTGCCGCACGCGTATCTAGGCATCACATACGCACACTGTGGCCACGCCATAAAAAACCCACCGATGTTTGTCGAGAAATATTTCATGACGCAGTGCACTAGCGATTCTTTCAAACCAGACGGCTGGCTAATGTAATTTTCACCGATAAATTGCCAGAAACTCGTGAAACATTTCATGAATAGTAGAATTCCTAAAAAGTCTGGAAAATCACAAGAATTTTGGACAAATTTAAAACTGTTAGAAAAATGTCAGAAAAATTTTTCTGCAGAAATAAGATAAGAAATTTCATTTAAAATACAATACTAGTAAAATAATTATTAAATATATTTTTTTATTTTTTAACACACACACAAACAACAAGTTACGCAGTTTGCACAATTTAAAACGTTTTATTTTTATAACTTTTTATATTTCAAAGCACCAATTTTAATAAAAAAATTAGAAGCTGCTATTAAAAAAAATACGATTGCACATTTTGCGTGCATTTTAATCAAAAAATTAGGTCATAGAAACAAAAGTTATTTTTTTCAATGTAAGAGATAAGTCTCATGCGAATTGCGTGACTCACGTTATACATAAAAAAGAAATCGTAATGAATAATCTACAAGAGATAATTAACTTTATTACTACGAATAATGACTTTACATTAATAATTAGATTAGAAATAATTGATCGAGAGAGGAATATCAAGATTAATTTTAATTATATCATTTATTCTGACTTGCTATTCTTAAAGCATCCGGTAATAATTTAAGGCTTAAATTGATTTAACGTTAGGAAATAGAGAGTTTGATATATATAAACGAGAGAGAATTGGTCAGGAGAAAAATTTACAAAATTCTGTCTGCGTGGCAACTCTGAATGGCGACGAGAGATCTTATCCGAGAGAGATTCCTCGTGGACGAATGGCGTCGGTGCCGCATGGGTGTAACGAATGGTTACAGTTCAGAGGGAAATCGCTTGCAGCGCTATGAGAAAACGTTGCACCGAATTTTACGATGGTAAAAGTTTTCGTCGGAAAATTCGCAATATATATTTGCCTGCGTCATACGTTTCATTAATATCAATCGCTTGTAAAAAAAAATATTACACTCCACGTTTTCCCATTACGTTTGCAAAAATGTATATCTATATGACACGAGAGCTCAGGTGATTACGTTCGCGAGACTGCGATTTGTCAGATTCGCAATGGATTCGTGCCAACTGTTCGGTCGAATCAATATTATCGAAAAATTCGACTTTGCTCTCGTTTTCTCTTCCCGTCTCTCTCTTTTTCATTCGAGGAGCTCTTAAAAATGGCTGGGTTCGCCCGCTCTACTCGTCTTCCTAGCTACTAGAAGTACTCTTCATCGCCTGAAACGCCAATATCTCGCACTCGAGCTTTCAAAATCAACTTGACCTATTAACTCCGCGGGCTCTCTGATGAAGAGCATCCACGCAAGTTGATCTTGCCGCAATACCACGAAGATAGTGTGCACGAAACTTTTGCATCATCAACTTTATGCGTTTTTTCTTTTCAAAGAACTTATATATTTTTTCGATTTTATTTTGAAATATTGAAGAACTATCAACACGAATGATGACACACAAATAAATTATGCAAATTAATTTTATTCACAAATATAAATAAACTTTTTTATGTTGTGATTCCTTTTTTATTTTATATTTTCTTGTAATTAATTATGCACATTCTTCTACAATATTTATATATTTTCTCAATTTTATTTTGAAACAATAAATGAACATTGTAAACTTTTTTATGTTGTAATTCTTTTTTTATTTTATATTTTCCTGTAATTAATTACGCATGTTCTTCTACCACACGAAAATTGTACTCATATTGAAAATGTTGAAACAGTGATAGAATCATTGGCGGGAATAAAGTTAAAATTGCGATTCTACATCCGAAAGTCTAATGCGGTCCGACAGGAATTTCCCATTAGTTGCGCTCGGTCGGAGAGAAGAGACTAGTAAACTGTCGGATGTCAGAAATGATTTTCGTCCGGAATCGGCCGTAATTTCACGAACACGCGACACAGAGTTTACTACCGTCGGGATTTTCTGACGCTACCAACTCAATATTAGCAAGTTTTCCCCTCGCTTCATTAATTCGCCGTCCGACAAAGGAGCGATGTGTCTCTTAGAAATTGATTATCGCGAGACGTAACTTGTTGGCCACATTTGTTTCGTATCTCTCGGTTATACGGGTCGTACATCGTTAGATTATTATCCTTCGAAATGATTAATCGAGATTATCGAAATTGTTCGTGTTCGCACACGACATATCGTGTTACGAGTACAAAAGACCAGCTCGATTGTTTACGCGCTTCAATACATATGGCTCGAGCCATACCATCATCCAGGCAATTTTCTTTACTATTTTCTTCCCTATCCTATTAAACGAGATACCACGCTAAACCATTAATCAGTATCGAGGCTTGTCCGCTTTTCACTACTTCTGGGAATTCAGAGATAATAATGGTCTACCGGTTTTTCGTAAAAAGAATCCGCTTAATTTGTGCTGATGCACAGGGTATATCATTAAATTTAGGATATATTTTTATTATTTTTTTTCGAGCACTATTGAATTGTCGCGATAAAGCGCGGTCAATTTATTCTAAATGAGAATAAATGGAAAATTTTGAATAAATGACACGCATTTGCATGTTACATCTCGTAAAAATCGATTTCCTGATCGCAAATTCTGGCCGCGCGTATCTTTCCTTTTTTTCGCCCTCGAGCGAATTTGACATTTAATCGTTTTCATCGCTTTCGCGCGTAACATCGTAACGCAGATTTGCCAGATGTGTTTTACGGATTAACGCATCGCAGAAAAACCGAGATAATGCTTGCACATTTTCACGCTTTCGAATTTTATGCGTAACGCTCGACGTTTAAATCTATGCGGATTGAAGTAAATGGGTCAGAACAATTTTTTTTCTCGCGAATGCTTTTTTTGCTGTCGCTTTAGAGACCACGAGACGCGAATGTCAATTGAAAATCTCTTAAACCGATACAACTGGCCGATGTATTCGCGTGTTAATCGGACTTTAGAGATATATCGAGATTACGGTAACAAAGTAATTTTATCAGGCGCGTCAATCAAAGCATCAAAACCATTTATCTTGTGTCCGATTTTTCCGGCCATTACACTCGTAGCCGATTAGATTCCGCGATATTTTTGCCCTTAAATTCTGGGCACGGCCAGTAGTAATGCGTTAAGCAGCACTTCTCTCGACTAATTCGGAAAAAGAGAGACTCGAAGCGGGTCGCGGAAGAAAACGGAACGGAAACACGGGTAGGATGCGAGAAAAAGAAGAGCGGAGATGTTGTGGCAAGAAGAACGAGAGGAAAACGAAATACGCGAGGAAAATCGGATAAAAATATACGAAGGGAGAGAGAGAGAGAGAGCGAGACAGATAGAGATGAACAGGAAATACGGCGCGAGAGCGAACGATTCCAACGCATCCTTACTACTCCAAGTAGTAACAGTCGACGCTCGGGCAGCCAAGCGTGATACACCTCAGTCCGCCGAATCCGGAGTCCTACGCGGACTACATAATTCCGGGTCCCGATTTCGAAGACGGCGAATTACAAGGCGAGCACCGACGTTCGACGATCGACGACGTGCTGTCGCGTCGCGTTGTGACCCAGTTCGCAAACTTGCTTGCCTTCGCACCCGATGACAGATATCTCTTTTCCCTATTCACGAACTTGTCAATGCGCGATCAAATTCAACAAGACAAAATAGAAAAATAAAATGCAAGAAATTTGCGCGAGAAATGACGGGTAATTTTATTTATTCAAGTACGCAGAAAAAAAGAATAAAACTATATTTTTTAATATATATATATCTTTTCATATGATCATAAATCGCATCTGCAGGCGCTTGTATCATTTGTTAGGGTCCCCTCTAACGGAAAAATAATTACGCGCATACTTGGTCTTCTCGTGTCAGGTTTAATTAATGATCGGCGCTATACATCACTGAGAAAAATAGAAAGAACATACAGTAGTTTGCGATAGGGAATGTCGAACATGCGGATTGCGCGAAACGCAACGGTGCGTTGCTCCACGAATTCGAACGAATTGGGAAAGAACGAGAGCTCGCCCGTCGGCGTAATCTACACGAACCCCCTCTCTGGGCTGCAGATTAATATTGGCGCACTCCTTGTTTTCGTCCGCCCCGAAAGCTCGCAATAAATCAAATAACGCGAGCGAGCGCGGCGATCTCGAATTCCTTGGACGCCATCGAAATCCCCTCGATATAAACACACCGGGGAGCGATAACGCCGGATGACGCGTTATCGCACGGCGGAGAAGAAATATACGATTTACGCGCATCCTGTGCGCGAGTTGCGTGGATATTTTAGAGCGCGGCCTCCGAGAATATTTGCACGTTCGAGGATTATCGTCGCGTTCGAGCCTCGAGATTAGCGACGCTATAAGGAAACGCCACAGAGAAATATAAAAATAGAGGAATAAGAGGAGTGCGATATAAAACGAAGCAAAATGTTATCGTGAGGGATGAAAGTAAAATATGCGATATATATATATATATATATATAAAGAATAGATTCAAACATTAATGCATACCTGATATAATAAAAATGGATAAATATTACAATGTAATATACGAAAATTACAATAGAGCACTTCGTTAGAAGGTAGATGCGACTAAAAGTAATACAATTTGCGTCGTGTCTAATGCTGTGTTTGCATTCGAGCTATAGAGAAAATATGTAAATTTCTGCAAGATTGATGTTCGCGATTTTCTAGAAGGTTACTCAGCTATTTCGCGCAGGTGACTAGTCGACTCTAATATTTTCCACTGATAGTGCTCTGAGCACTATGAGGCTCTCGCATCGTCTAAGAATCGATGTTAGGAGCTTGGCTGAGATTAGCATAAATTGAGGCTAGAATTCAAGAATAGAATTGCATCTCGGATTTGTGAAAATTGCAGATATAAAGAATTGTGGAAAAATTGGGAATTTAATATTTCGATAAATATTTTCATCTTTTCACATTTTTTTAAATAATAGGGAACATACGAAAATACCAACAACAATTAATTTCGATTAAAATCGTTGGCGAGAAATTTATTTTTAAAATCTTTTTTAATATAAAAATCTATAGAGTGAAATCTATTTATATCTGCAAGATATAGTTAAAATCTTTTAAATTATTTTATTTCATACAATTTTCAGAAATATAGACGCTTGGTTGAAAATTTATCAGTGTACACTTTCATCGCAAAAATGACAATAGCGGTCAACGAATTTTCCATTTATTCTCACCCTCTGATAATTCCTCTGTCTATTCGCCGGCCGCCTGTCACCATCCTTTCGATACGAAAATATTTTCCAAGCGTTATTTACAATATGTCATATTTATGTCGTCTGCAGTTTCAATCACGCCTTTTTTCCAAACCACCCTTTTACAGCAGAACGTTTACGTGTCATAACGAGTTGAACATATACATATAATATATCAAAACAAACAGATTTTAATAAAAACGTTCCATTTCATATAAGAATTGTCGAATCGCATTTCTTCAAAGTAAAAACCTCGCTTCGTTTTAGGCAAATTATTACTTAACACTAATTAGTAATCAGACCTAGTAACCTGATCGCCAATAATTGCATTTTGACAAATAGAAAATCGATCGTACCATCATCCTTGCCGAAACATACGCACATATCTCGCACTGAACTAACGCCTGTCGCCGCTGCGGTTAATCCCTTCGCCTATCTGGAGTAGAACCTTGGATTTTGGACGGAATACGAGCGAGAGGGAGAGAGAGAGAGAGAGAGAGAGAGAACGCGATTGATCGTCGTCGTCCGCAACACGACCCGCCATCACCGCGATCATCACCATCATCTCTGAATTCCAGCACGTTAATGGGTATTGCGATTGGTCCGGAAGATTCGATCTTCGATTCCGAAGCCCGGGGTCTCGCTCAAAGCCCGGACTTGTTTCATGGCGATAATAACGTTGAACGCGCAGCTTGATCTCCACCGCGAGATCTCATCTGATCACTAGCATTAATGATGAACCTGTTCGCGGATAGAGTTAAACGTCAATAGCGTATCGCGATCACAAAGGGAGATGTAAATTATTACATAATGAATGGCTCGACAAACATCGTTGTTTTATTTGCAAATCGTTGTGAGATGAGAACGAAAAATCAGTCCATTTACAATAATTAGATTTTATATATCTAGGTTGGCTTTAATAGGATTTCCTTTTTTAGCTGGATTTTATTCAAGAGATTTAATTATAGTAGTTATTTATATAATTAAATTAAATTTTTTTATTTTATGATTTGTTATTTTATCTTTATCTTTTACAGTTTCTTATTCTGTTCGTTTATTTTATTATATTTATTTTAATGAAACAAAAAGTAGGTTTTTTTTATTATAAAGAAGATAAATTAATAAATTTGTCTATAATAATTTTATTAATATTAAGAGTTATTTATGGATCATTATTAAATTGAATATTTTTTTTTATTATTCTATTACTTATACAAAATTAAGAATTAAATTATTAACTTTAAATATATTAGTAATTAGATTATTTATAGGAATAGGATTTTATATAAAAAATTTAATAATTATATATATATATATATATATTGTATATATATATATATATTATTTTTAGTTCAATATGATATAATTATAAATTATATACTTTTAATTATTTATAAACCATTTTTTAATTTTGGTGACGAAAGATTTAAAATAGATAAAGAGTGAATTGAATTTTATAGAAAAAAATTTGTATTAAATTTTATTAGTGAGATAATTAATATAGGATTAAATTTTAAATCTATAAAAATTTTTATATTTGTATTTTTATTAATTTATATTTATAATGCAAAATTAATACCTAATCAAACCATCACATACCAATGCTCAAGCTCGTATGACAATAAAAACAATGATAAATTATTAAATTAAGGCCATGTGTAACGAGCAATACGATATTATTTTATTATTTAGAAGAAAATTCTTAATTTGAAATAATAATTACACAAACGTTTCGAGCTCTACTTGCTCCTCTTCAGTGCGCAAAAAAATAGTGATAATAAATAACGATAATAAATAAATACATAAAATTCTAATAAAAAATCCGCAATACATAGTCAATATAAGTTATATAGTTAAGTCATAGTTAAAACGCAAAATATATTTACAATGAATTGAAACCATTAAAATAGTTCAACAAAGTAAGAACCCAATTAGAAGCAGAATGATTCGTCCGGTTATTCATAAAATATTTTAGAATTATTAATAAAAACTCGGAGTGACACTTATACATTAATCCAAACGAACCACTTATCGTTATTTGACGAAAGTCCCTCGATCTGGCAATGATTATGTTCATCTTCTCCAAATTATTTGATATTTGTTAACTGAATTTAAAGAATTTATTCAATTGTAAAATAGGATTCCACTACTGTGTATGTGAAAAAGATTAAAAATTATAAATTAAACTAAATACTAAAATATTGAACCTTTATGCTTACAAATTGTTCCGAATAACTTGAGATGACGATGCTTCTAATTGTTGTTGGCCTTATTGTTAGTACTTGACTGTTGTCTAGTTTTTTAAAAAGTCGAATAAATAGGTGTCAGATCTCACAAGATAAACATTTACATAAGTCTAAAAATTCGATATTTCTTCTAGAATGTCGAAACACGCGTTGTTAAGCAATTCGGTGTCTGTGTTATTATTTATACCATGCCTTTGTTCCTTGATGTGTATCATTTCCGAGATAAGTCTTTTATAATAATTAGATTCAATATCAAGTATTTTAACGTTATCCCAATCAAAAGCATGTTTTTTATCTATAATATGTTCAGAGACCACAGAATGCTTGGAGGAATCAAATTTAATATTATTCATATGCTCTTTTAGTCTAGTGCGTAATTTTCTTTTGGTTTGCCCAACATACGAAGCTTCACAATCCTTACAATTAATTTTGTAAACAACATTATTATTATTGTTATGCACGTTTTTGTCCTTGTGGACTTTAATTAATTTGTTAAGATTATTTAGACAACGGTATCCTACTCTGAAATCTGATTTTTTTATTGTCGATGCTATTGTCTCAGAAATGTTATTAATGTATGGAATGACGAAAAATTTTTTCTTGCTATTATCTTCTGCAATTTCTTTTTTTCTATTGTTGTTAAACTGACCATTGTTTAAAACTCTTATTCTCTTATTTATTTCTTTGAAGATTAAATGAATAGGGTAACCGTTGTCCAATAATATTTTAATACACAGTTCTAAATTTTTCTTATGATATATGGGATAAGATAATAACAATGCCCTATTAATAAGATTATAAATTACTCCTATTTTATGGCACATAGGGTGACTCGATAAAAAAGATAGTACTCTACCTGAACAAGTCTTTTTTTGAAACCAATCTAAATGTATGATGTTGTCTATTATTTTAATGTTTAAATCTAGAAAATTTATGCTTCTATTAATTTCGTATTCAATCGTAAATTGTAGTCGTTGATTGTAACTATTAAACTTATTCAATACGCTATCAATTTTATTCTTTGGTGCCACCATAATAATGTCGTCTACATATCTATAATATATTCCAATACCAATGTCCAATTCATTAATTATTGATTCTTCAAGATCTTGCATAACAATATTAGCAATTATTGACGATAACGGGGAACCCATAGGTGTGCCATAAACTTGCTTGTATACAATGTCATTGAATGTGAAGTATGTTGACGACAATATAAATTTAACCATGGAAATGAATTCATTTTTTGGAATTAATGTATGTGTATTGATATAATTCCATCTATTGCTCACACTTTCTATTGCAAGATCCATCGGAATGTTAGTGAACAGTGAAACCACGTCTAATGATATTAGAATATCTTCCGCACCAATTTTCTTACCCGCTAGCTTGCTGTAAAGTTCAAAACTATTATTTACATTACTTTTTCCCGTAGGAATACTATTTGAAATGATTTTATGTAAAAATGTGGCTATCAAGTATAGCGTGGTATTAATCGATGACACAATTACTCTAAATGGAGTATTCTCCTTGTGTATTTTTGGGAGACCATAACATTTTGGAAGAAATTTATATTGTCGTCAACATACTTCACATTCAATGACATTGTATACAAGCAAGTTTATGGCACACCTATGGGTTCCCCGTTATCGCCAATAATTGCTAATATTGTTATGCAAGATCTTGAAGAATCAATAATTAATGAATTGGACATTGGTATTGGAATATATTATAGATATGTAGACGACATTATTATGGTGGCACCAAAGAATAAAATTGATAGCGTATTGAATAAGTTTAATAGTTACAATCAACGACTACAATTTACGATTGAATACGAAATTAATAGAAGCATAAATTTTCTAGATTTAAACATTAAAATAATAGACAACATCATACATTTAGATTGGTTTCAAAAAAAGACTTGTTCAGGTAGAGTACTATCTTTTTTATCGAGTCACCCTATGTGCCATAAAATAGGAGTAATTTATAATCTTATTAATAGGGCATTGTTATTATCTTATCCCATATATCATAAGAAAAATTTAGAACTGTGTATTAAAATATTATTGGACAACGGTTACCCTATTCATTTAATCTTCAAAGAAATAAATAAAGAATAAGAGTTTTAAACAATGGTCAGTTTAACAACAATAGAAAAAAAGAAATTGCAGAAGATAATAGCAAGAAAAAATTTTTCGTCATTCCATACATTAATAACATTTCTGAGACAATAGCATCGACAATAAAAAAATCAGATTTCAGAGTAGGATACCGTTGTCTAAATAATCTTAACAAATTAATTAAAGTCCACAAGGACAAAAACGTGCATAACAATAATAATAATGTTGTCTACAAAATTAATTGTAAGGATTGTGAAGCTTCGTATGTTGGGCAAACCAAAAGAAAATTACGCACTAGACTAAAAGAGCATATGAATAATATTAAATTTGATTCCTCCAAGCATTCTGTGGTCTCTGAACATATTATAGATAAAAAACATGCTTTTGATTGGGATAACGTTAAAATACTTGATATTGAATCTAATTATTATAAAAGACTTATCTCGGAAATGATACACATCAAGGAACAAAGGCATGGTATAAATAATAACACAGACACCGAATTGCTTAACAACGCGTGTTTCGACATTCTAGAAGAAATATCGAATTTTTAGACTTATGTAAATGTTTATCTTGTGAGATCTGACACCTATTTATTCGACTTTTTAAAAAACTAGACAACAGTCAAGTACTAACAATAAGGCCAACAACAATTAGAAGCATCGTCATCTCAAGTTATTCGGAACAATTTGTAAGCATAAAGGTTTAATATTTTAGTATTTAGTTTAATTTATAATTTTTAATCTTTTTCACATACACAGTAGTGGAATCCTATTTTACAATTGAATAAATTCTTTAAATTCAGTTAACAAATATCAAATAATTTGGAGAAGATGAACATAATCATTGCCAGATCGAGGGACTTTCGTCAAATAACGATAAGTGGTTCGTTTGGATTAATGTATAAGTGTCACTCCGAGTTTTTATTAATAATTCTAAAATATTTTATGAATAACCGGACGAATCATTCTGCTTCTAATTGGGTTCTTACTTTGTTGAACTATTTTAATGGTTTCAATTCATTGTAAATATATTTTGCGTTTTAACTATGACTTAACTATATAACTTATATTGACTATGTATTGCGGATTTTTTATTAGAATTTTATGTATTTATTTATTATCGTTATTTATTATCACTATTTTTTTGCGCACTGAAGAGGAGCAAGTAGAGCTCGAAACGTTTGTGTAATTGTTATTTCAAATTAAGAATTTTCTTCTAAATAATAAAATAATATCGTATTGCTCGTTACACATGGCCTTAATTTAATAATTTATCATTGTTTTTATATTTATAATTTAATTATAAAATTAATTTTTTTTTTTTTTTAAATATAGAAAGTCTGCGAGGATAGAAAAGACGAAAGGCAACGTGAATGAAATGTATCGATAATCGCTGATTCCTCTTTTACCTTTCTGAAAATACTGAGCTCGGTCTTTTTTCGTTTAATAATTCACGACAACTTCGGAGAAGGACAACGAATATCCATGCTCTCTCGTGTAGGAGCGCAGAGGAATTCAAGGGAAGAGTCTTCGTCTTCGTGTCTTCGCCTGTCCTTCTCTCTCTTTCTCTCTCGTCTGCGAGGTCTCGGTGGCAATTTACCAATCAGCTTTATTAAATTTCGGTGCCGCCAATATGGCGGACTACGGGGTAACTCGATTGCTTCATCCTGCAGCAGCCACTTGCGTAGCTCGCAGCCGGTCCTAATCCTTAACAGGATGAGACAGGAGCTCTCGCGCGGGGTCAGGAGAAACTCGTTAAAGCTCGATTGAGTCACCTAAGAATAACGTCACGGCTAATTATTGTAAGCGGCTGTAACGTGATCCAAAAACTCTGCTAAGATACCTTCCGTGACGAAGAAAAGATCTATTAACAGCGATCTATTAAGAGTATGATAGAACGGATTTTAATTTCAAATATTCTAACAATAAAGTCGAATTAATGAATCAATAATATATATATGCTGAAACGTTTAATTATTTCTGAAATATCAAGAAATTTAATTGAAACTCTTCGCCGGAATAATACCACGCAATATATACGCGTTTCAAGATTCTCCTCGAGAGAGAGAAAGAGAGAAGCGAGATTAAAGTTCAAAATTTAACAAACAAATCGATAAAAATCCGCGATAAAAGTTGAAAAAACATTTCCGACGAGCGCGCGGTCGGAGAACAGTTCCGAACGAATGGTTAGGTACGACGGACTTTGAAACAAACGCGCAAGTATCGATGAAATCACACAAGCCGGCAGAATCTCCGCGACGCATCGCTAACGTGGGATAGGGATCGCGCAAACAAAAGCGAAGCTAACACAATCGCGAGCTTGCGGATGATCGCGGCGTGTTGGAGTTTGCAATTTTCGACGTTTCGTGCGCGTCCGCGAAGGGTATTAAAGGGATCTCGCTCTCGCACGCAAACAGGTAGAACCGCAAAAGAGTGCGGTTTTACTTTCAGTAGAGGAACACAGCCTCGCGGCGAAACGTAGTCGAGGGAGAATCAATATATACACGCGAGCGGGCCTAACCAGCCCCGGTCGTCTGGATCGCCGCCCTCAACCCCATCGGGAAATCATCCCCCAGGCCTGGAACTCCAGTCAGTCACTCCACCCACTGGAAATCCCCACCTCCATTACCGAGACTCGACTCGACGCGACTCGCCGTCCACCACGGCGATCTCTCCTTCATCCTCTCCGATCACGTAAATTGCTCCTCCAGCCGTACTCGCCCCACGGCGATTGATACGCGGAGCTTAAATTATAGACGCCCCTGATCCCCGACGCGCCTTAGGCGAGCATGGATTTGCGGATTCTGGGCAATCGTGCGAACCGTCGTCGACGTCAAAATTCGCTTTTCTCGCGCGGAGAATCTTCTGTTATTTATCGAGAAAGAGAGAGAGAGAGAGAGCCAAGTTACGGATAAGTGTTACACTACACGATAGGGCTGTTAATTACCGTGTAACGAATTGTCTGGCACGTGGGGATGTTTTCACCTGCGGGCTTAGAGGGAAAATTATTACGGCCGGGAAATATTTTATCTCGACTCGCGTGTTTACTTATAGTAATTTTTGAGATAAAAATTAGTTGGAAAATACAGAGAAACTTTTTCAACGATGTTAAAGACGTGATTTAATCGCAAGATGCGAAATAACAGAATTCACGAAAAAATATATTCAAGTTTTTACAATATTGTATAATAATTTCGTCGAATTTAGAAATTATATCAGAATTTCATGTTTTATATTGAAAGCACAGATTCCCTAAGAATATTAAATATCTATTTGATAGTTTATTTTATTTTATTTTATTTTTTTTTTTCGATAGGTAGAACATATTTTAAAACAGGTTTTGCGAACCTCGCAGATTATATCTCTGTGAGCCTTTGCAACATTTTTATTTAATGAACAACAAAAATGTCCTCTCTGACACGCAAATTGGTCAGATAAAATTTAAAAAGGATTATTCTGAAAGTATGATGATAATATTTTGGGAAAAACTTTCAATCTCTAAATTAACCTTTCGAAAACATCGGCGCGACTCCGACGTGAGTGGAATTATTTTCACAAATTGGAATCGATACTCCAAACGCCTGTAATCAATTTTAGTTTTAAACGTTCCGCCCGGGCACATTTTCAATCGATACGCATATCGCCAGTTTTAACTACGAGTCGCGAATATTGCTGGTCGTGTGTCGTCGGCGTTTAATTCATATAATAAATTACTCTTTACGAATGAGTACAACTGAATCGTGTTGTGTTCGCCGATTATCATGGCGAAGTGTAATATGTAACGTAATATCATTATTTTAATGAATTAATTTAAATACAAGTATTATTCAATAGACGTGTATATAATACTTATTAAATCCATAATTAAAATTGAAATTATTGCCGGAAGGAACGCGAATAAGAAATAAAATATTGTGCACGTTATTTTTTCAATAATAAGAATCTTTTTTATTTTCTGCTGTTTCATTAATTGTAAATTATAGCGAATAGAGACAAATTGAATTCTAATAATCACTGCATATAGCATTAATTTCAATTTACATCTCACGTTGTGATCTGTATATTACTACTATCGTGTTCAATATTACTGAAATTTATTTTCATCTATATTTTCCTTTAGCCGAATTCCAATTAAAAATGTAGCTTCATATGAATTTTAATTATATAGCGTCCCAATTAAAGGAATATTGGCACCGTGATATTGGCAATATTGGTATCGGAAATGCCCAAGAAATCTTTTTCCTTTTCCGTTGCATTTCTCCAAGTTGTACCGATATCGATACCTTCGAGCGTCGACATTGCTCGTTTTACGTCTACGTGTGCCACGAGAACGGTTCCCCGTATTAAAGCGGGAAGCTCCGTCCGTGGGAATCGAATCGGCTGCATCCGGCGACTCTCGTGTCGCGGGGAAACCCGGAGGACAGCAACAGACTCGTGTAGATTACGAAACACGTTCTGTCCACTTGGGCTATCGTCTTCGACCTATCGTTACGCTGCAGGCAACTTTGCCAACTTGCGAACTCGCCGAAGTGTGAGTATACCCGTTATAATCCGTGAACGCTTGATACCCTCGATTGTATAACACGTGGCTCGGTTGTACGTATCGTATTCGAATTTATCACTCAAAATTATTTATTTTCAGCCACCTTCAATAGAAAGATATTCTGCTTGCAAAGTTCTTCATATTATTTATTTTAATTTAGAGGATGAGAAATTATTTATTGTACGACACGTGGCCCGATTGTATGTATCGAGCTGAATTTATCACTCAAAATTATTTATTTTTTTCCCACCTTCAATAGATATTCTGCTTGCAAAGTTCTTCATATTATTTATTTTAATTTAGGGGATGATAGAAATTGTCTATTGTACGACACGTGGCCCGATTGTATGTATCGAGCTGAATTTATCACTCAAAATTTATTTTTACCCATCTTCAATAAATATTCTACTTACAAAGTCCTTCATATAAAGAAGAGTTTATTTCTTTAATTTAGGGGATGATAGAAATTGTCAATTGTATGTATATCGAGCTGAATTTATAACTCAAAATTTATTTTTACCCATCTTCGATAAATATTCTGTTAAGAAAGTTCTTTGTATAAAGAAAAATGTAAAAGAGCGGTTAGAGCTGTTTCACCTATATCCGTCGACGAGCGAGAACCCTGTGAGTTTTTCGCGTTGAGATGTTACTCCGATAAACTATCTCAAACTATGTCATCTCGTAAATGCAGCACGCTCTGAGATAGTAGCCTAGATTCGTAACTCTCCCATTGTAACGTCATTGAAACGTCGTGCTTATAAACGTCGTGCCACCTGTGAGAGTGCGGCAAGCTTTCGCGAAGCGAGGTTGACAGCGGATAACTCTAGATTCCGAGGGTGTGCAAGCTCTCTCGTCGTCGTGAAAGTTCTCTCTTCGCCGTCTCTCCCGACGATGACTGACGATACGGCACATAGTCTTTCTTTACACGCTTCCATGTGCCGGAACACGTCGACGACATCGTCGTTGTCGATGTCGTTGTCGCGATGTTACTCCGAGAAAGATATAGCGCGCGAGAGAGAGAGAGAGAGAGAGAGAGAGAGAGAGAGTGCTCTCCTTTGTTGCACTTATCAAGCGTACCTGTAAGCTTTAACAAAGAATCAAGTCATCGATCTTTCGCCGTAACGCGCCAAGTTATTGAACTTTGTGTCTTCTGTCTTCCTAATGTATATGTATGGAAATATATCCACCAAACTTTTCGATTCGCATACGCCTCCGGCGTGACTTTTAGAATATATCGAGACTTTCTCTCTTTCTCTCTCTCTCTCTCTCTCTCTCTCTCTCTCTCTCTCTCTCTCTCTCTCTCTCTTTCTCTCTCTCTCTCTCTCTCCTGCTCCAGACTCTAGTCTCGAGCCAAGCATTTTTCAGAACGACGAGAATTCTTGAAAACGTCTCGTCTCGCAAGTTTCTTTCAAAATAGTTACATAGTCGCTGTGTACTTTTAGAAATATGAGAAGCATCTCTCGCGTACAAGAATACTATAATCACATCTGTCTTTTCAAACTGTCTTTTATGGCAAAATAATATTCATATAGCGTACTAATCCAAATTCCTTGATATAAAACTTCTATTTCTGGATAATTACTGGAACTAAATATATTTTTACACACACATGCTGTTTAAATAAATAGTATAAATAAAATGGCGTTAATTAATTACAGTTATAAAGCATCAAATTCCTTGATATAAAACTTCGATTTCTGGATAATTACTGGAACTAAATATATTTTTACACACACAGCATGTGTGTAAAAATATATTTAGTTCCAGTAATTATCCAGAAATCGAAGTTTTATATCAAGGAATTTGATGCTTTATAACTGTAATTAATTAACGCCATTTCATTTATTCATATAATTGAATTATACATATATATATTTATTTATACATTTTGTATGAAATATACATATATATTACAAAATAATAAATAAAAAGCGAGTGAGCGTGACGAGTATTAATAATAATTATTATTACATATTCAAAAATATATCTTTCTTTATATAAAAAGACTTGTATGTATGTGTAATATAATAGAATAACCTTCCTTATGAAAATTATGATTAAATTGCGGCGAAATTAATATTTGTGGTGCTTATTTTGTCACATAAAACGGAATATCATCTTAGGTATAATTAAGGTCACCCTGTTGGGTCAGTGTGTGAGATTAAAACCGTAAATCACACACGTAATTTACAAAGTAGTAATTTACGAACGAGTTTTCTCTCGGATTACGAGTTAATTTCGAATAATTACGATCGTTAACAATCTACCGGCAATTTTACATTACGATACACGTTAGCCGTCGCCACGCGCGCACGGATACGATCGTCATTCGCTTAATTAGCTCCTCGTCTTTGTTTCCACTCGTATCCTCCGATCGCAATTTCGTTAATTAGTCCTTCTCTCGCCGGCTGTTTATTAATTTTGCCTTAATGAAGAGTGCCATAATATCAGAATTGTTCGACAAATATTTTCGAGAGAGAACAGGAAGCGCGACGCGCGCGCAATGAAAAAGCTTCTCACGTATTTAATTTATTCGATTTACAAAGCGCGCACAGGTACTTGCGAAGTTTCACGAGTGCAAATTAAATCCTTCTCATGCAAATATTCAATTAACCGGTATTTCGGTGTCTGTGCCGCAACGTGCTGTACATATACGCATGACATACGCATGTAAATGCAAGTGTGTTGTTATATGTATATCCGTAAGATGTGTCAAAGGGATGCTCTGCGACAGTAGCGTGGAACTAAAATTTCTCGCAAAGCTCAAGCTTTTTGTCAATTAATACATATTGTTAAATTACACGTATAAATTTTCCGTCGAAACGTAAAATATATTTGTATCGATATAAGCATTCCCGATACATAGGTATATTATATAATATGCAATTTCAACTGTTGAAAGATAAAAATATTTTTCTTGCGACATGATAATTATTAATTCGATCGAATAATTAAATGATCATTAAATTGTAAAAAGAAAGATTTGGAACGAAGCAACCTTGTCATCTACGATATTTCTTAATGCCTTTCTCGATATTTGAAAAAGGATCCGGAATGTACTCGCGTATAAATGTGTCCCTCGTTGCACCTGATCTGGCCTCTCTTCACGTTCCTGACCCCGTAATTATTTCTTTGGCAAATATTCTCCCTATCGGCTGACTCGGCCGCTTGTTTCGCTTTTATTAAACCCCGAGTCTCCTCTTCGCTCCACCTCGCCCGTCTTTCATTCCTGGCACGAGATTTTAATAAAACGCGATATTAAAGGTATTAAGTGCGCAGTCATCGTCTGGGTAGCCAGAGCTACGCGGTTCGCAAAGGGGCCTTGTGCGAATTTCTTGTGTTTCCGTCAAGCCCCTTGAACTCGCAACGATTATTGCGACTGTCATAACATTTTCGCGAGGAGAAAAAGGAAAGAGTCACGTTCCGCGTATATATTTCCCAAAGCGATGACTGCTAGTTTATTCGTCTCCGGTTGACAAATTAAAAACGACAGCTAAAAGCTATTGATATTTTTATCGCATTAAATATTGAAAAATATATAAGAGAATTAATTCTCGAGAAAGAATGACGTGGCATGATGTTTCCATCGATTTTCATTGAAATTCAGCTTCATAGAATGAAGAATGCGATTAATTATCAAAACTAGAGAATATATATTTCATGGGGATGCGTGTGAAAAAAAATGAATAAAATAGATATCTATCTTCACACCCTTTTGGAATCGGCATTTGCGAACTCGAAATAATCGTATATATAAATGCTGCATATAAACAGGCGCGTCTCGTGGGGAGAAGCCATTTTGCAAATCTCTCCGCGGGAAAATAGTGCAAACCCGACCTCGTCGCGAGAATGAGGCAAGTTCATGAATTTTTCAACCGCGCATTAATAGACGCTCTGTGAAGGACGTCATGCCGCGCTCGACGACGTCTTTGATGCGCCTAAAACAAAAAGGATCCGAGAGGTAAAGGGGTCCGCCCTTTTCCGCGTCACCTCTCCTGCGGATAAGAAACGACCGCAGACCCGGGGCCGAATGGGTCGTCCAGAGAAAAACTCCGCTACCATCCGCTCCTTCTTCTTTGACCCGTCCGCCATCATTTCTGGAAGCACCGCCACGAGGGAAACTTTCCGACGATAAAACGAGGCCTCTTTTTGCTCGCCTAGGTGCCTTCTGCCGCCGCCGTCTTCTTCTCTCTCTCTCTCTCTCTCTCACACGACTCCTGCGCGTATCCTGAGGTCTATAAATCCCTCGGCATCTTACCGCGCTTCGAGTGCGCGTCATTAATAACGACGTTGAGCCACCCACCGTTGAAGACGAGACCCTTGTCTGCGCACAGAGACATTCCACAAAAGTGACACTATACGGTCGGAACAGGTGGTGCTCGGTTCGGTGATGCGATCAGGGCTTGAGCTTGCTCTACGCGAACATGTAGTCGACGTCGGACAGATACAGATGGACGATGATAACGAGAATACGTCGCGAGAATGATAGACGGACCATGATAGACGGATCGTCAGACAGAGAGAGAGTTGATTAAGTTAAGCTACTATAATTATTATAATGTTAAATGTCATATTATAATCAATTATTCATCTACAATTACTGTGTGAGATATAAAGCTTAATAGATTTCCAAGATTTGTTAATTGGCTATTACAGCTACTCAAGTTGCATGAAATGTTTTTCCTTTTCCCAAGTTCGATTATCTTTGATCGCCGGCAATTGGCGCGATAGAAAAAAATTTCAACGTTTAATACGACCGATTTTCGACTCCATTTTCACGGCGATTATAGTTCATTACTGTGTGAAACTTCGTCGTGCCGCTCGTTATGAACCGTACTGCGACCATGAAACTTCGTTAATTGCTAGAGCTTTTTATGAGGTCCTGAAAACGAAAACGACAGCGCCGAGGATATATCGAGTCGGTATAAAAAGACATGGCGATTTATGGCTGTCTCGGTTCATTAGACGCTATTCGCGATCGTCATATACTTTCCGGGAGTCTGTTCGAGATAAAATATATTTCATTGGTTCATTATGTATTATTTATTTTTTTTCTTTTGGAAACTCTAAAATTTGCATTTTGCGCAAATTTTATGCTCGTTTCCTACTTTTTAAAATTCTGAAATTTATTATTTTCTTATTAAAAGCGCGAAAAAACATTTTTTCACGACTTCTATTCTCTTAATATGAGTTATTAAGTTATTTCAAAAGATGTAACAACTTATGATACTTGACTCTTTTCCCTTTTCTTCCCTATATAAGTTTTTAAATTTGCATTTTGCGTTCCCCTAATTCCGATATATCTCAAAGATGATTCGGAGAAATATTTTTATATATACACCACACATACATACATATATGTATACACCATATGTAGTATATACATCATACATTATTCGAAATATTTCCCTCGTGAAGACACAAATATGCATACTATTCCCGCTCTCTGACTATTTTATACCGACTATTTTATCAGCGCGAATTTTATGCGACATTTCCGGAAGACACATCGCGGAATCGAGCGTAAAATAATTCACTTCCTCTTGTCGCACTCATGACGATCGTCTGTTATATAATCGTACGCTCAATTGTTATGCAGATTGAAGTAACACCGGTCGACAGTTGCCTAGAGTAATTTCAGTGATACTTAGCCGAATGAAGTTACCCGATCCAAACTGACCCCTAAGTGATGTCATTTCCACTTTGGCGACCGGCTGTTCTCAATTTGCCGAACCTGCCGAATGCAAATGATATTTGTACGAGCTAATTTACAATTCTCCTATGTTTTTGTGTTAAATATTTCATCATTATTTACTAAAAATTTAAAGTTCAATTTAATCAATAAGAATATCGTACGTACTCGTTTAATTTAAATGAACTAAATTTTTTTCATAAAAACAAAAATCTGGTATATTGTTAAAATATAATTTTATCCGTGTATTCTTAAGAATTAGTTTTCTTTTAATATTGTATAGAACATTATCGAGCCCGAGAGATGAGAAAAAAAGATGGCTTGCTGTAATGTAACATAATAGAATCGCGATTGCAATACTTTTCGCGAAAATATCGTCGCATTTATTTTCGTCAGGAATAGACGGCTGTCACCACGGCATCCGATATTTCTCTCTCAGCGGTAATCAATTATACGACTTGACGTAGTTAAACGAGCCGGTTGACGTGGCTGTGATGCGTCGAAAAACACAAAAGCGATCGCGTTTACGGCGGTCAAGGAAAGGTGCATTTACATAGCGCGCCGTTGCGCAGAACGAGAGCGGCAAAATGAAACGACTAATAAACGGTGACGGTGATTATAATAATAATTAATTGATAAAGCGACAGAATCGAAGCAGGCAATTTTGCCTGGCTGGCGATCCGATCTTGTTTCGCGATAAAGAAGCGCTCTTCTTCAACGAGTAACCGGACAAAGATTAATGACGTTGCTTGATCAGATTACGCTTAATGAGTGCCCAAGCATCATTCTGTCCTTCCCTCGGGCTAGGAAGTGTAAAAATTTGTTCCTACATCCGTGCACACGATGAAAGGTATTTCTCTTCCGTAGCGCTTTTTATAATTCGCGCAAGATCCCCCGCTAATCACACGTCGGAAGAAGCAGAATTATTGCGAGATAAAAGCGAGAGAATTAATTTCCTTTTTATCTCTCTCATCTTTCGTCCTTTGACAGATGTAACTCTTTTACAGTACGACTTAGGAATTCGAGCATATTATCCTAATAATTTAATCACATTACTTATTACTTGTAGATTATGAACCGTACAAATATTTTTTGTGTTTAAATTAAGAATTCCTTTATTCGACAATTATTCACTATAAATTACTCACGTGCTATTTAAGTAATTTATTCATCTATTTATTTAATTATTCACTTTTATAATAAATATTCTTTTTTTTTAAGTTCTCTTCCTGGTCTTTCTTACGCACTCAAAAATGATTATGTAGATTATGTTATAACATTGCTCTCTTAATCAAATATTTTTCTTAATTTTTCTGTTTTGATTCGATTATTCATGTATTTATTTAATTATTCACTTTTATAATAAATATTTTTTTTTTTTAAGTTCTCTTCCTGGTCTTTCTTACGCACTCAAAAATGATTATGTAGATTATGTTATAACATTGCTCTCTTAATCAAATATTTTTCTTAATTTTTCTGTTTTGATTCGATTATTCATCTATTTATTTAATTATTCACTTTTATAATAAATATTCTTTTTTTTTTTAAGTTCTCTTCCTGGTCTTTCTTACGCACTCAAAAATGATTAAGTAGATTATGTTATAACATTGCTCTCTTAATCAAATATTTTTCTTAATTTTTCTGTTTTGATTCGATTACATCGTCGTAGAGAAACTTCCGAATTCCCATGTGCGACATCAGTAGGGCTTAATACTGCATTAAAGCTCTTCCTCAAAGAGCCAATATCCCTTGCAACTTAATGGCACACACTACAGGGTTTGTCCGGAAAGTAATGCGTCGCATTTTTTTAAAAAAGAATTTATTGATCGCATAGGTAAAACAACTTAAAATTGTTCGAAGTATGACCCTTCTGCGTCAATACATTTTTGCCAACGCGATTTCCATGCGTCATAAGATTTCTGGAACTCCTTGACTGGGATGCTGTTCAGGGAGGCCGTCGAAGTAGCTTGTACGTTGTCAACCGACTCGAGCTGTTGTCCTTTGAGCTCCCTTTTCAGCCGAGGAAATAAAAAAAAGTCCGCCGAGGCCAAGTCGGGACTGTAGGGCGGCTGCGGAAATTGGGATTATCTGCACAGAGTTGCTTGAGTTCTTCACAAACTTCCACTCGGTGTTGCTTTTGCGCATCGGTCAACACTCTGGGCACAAGTTTTGCGCAAATCTTCCGCATGGCCAAGTCTTCCGATACAATCTCGTGAACAATCGTTTTCGGCAAGTTCAATAATTCCGACATTAAGCGAACATTCATTCGACGGTCTGAATTCAATAATTGGCGCACACGAGTCACATTGTCGTCCGTTCGCGATGTTGACGGGCGTCCTGCGCGGGCCTCGTCGGCGACCTCCTTCCGACCTTCTCTAAACATCTTGTGCCATCTGTTTGACTGCGATTTGGAAAGGCAATCGTCCCCGAAAACTTTCTTGAGCATTTCAAAAGTTTCCAGCGGCGTCTTGTCCAGCTTCACGCAAAACTTTATCGCATAGCGTTGCTCTATCGTTCTCTCCATCACAAGTTCGACGCGACCACTAAGCAGAGGTTCACAGAATAAGCCGTCCTAACCCTCCAAGCGCATGGAAACAATTGAGCGACCTACCGTTGGAAAGCTAAGGGTACCCCCCTTCCTCCCCAACCGGTCCCATCGCTCTGCGATGTATAGTCGCGTCACAAAAAAATGCGACGCATTACTTTCCGGACAAACCCTGTATGGCTCTTTCG
The DNA here is from genome assembly GCF_048542155.1 of Nylanderia fulva. Lineage (NCBI taxonomy): Eukaryota > Metazoa > Arthropoda > Insecta > Hymenoptera > Formicidae > Nylanderia > Nylanderia fulva. The sequence goes on from NW_028190916.1 coordinate 5,316,856, forward strand.
ACTCGCAACCGGACGGGCGCAAAGAGGAGAGAGAGAGAGAGAGAGAGAGAGAGAGAGAGAGAGAGAGACGGATTGATTCGATTTTCGATCCGTCGCTTTCGCTATCCCGGGGGATTTTGTCCTAGGCTAGTCAAGCCCGCCTAGCTTTGTGGACCGACTGACCGGAACCCCGAGCCCGTGGAAATTGTCCAACCTGATGTGGCGGAGAGAAGGGAGAGTTTTTCTACCATTAAATCATCCGCTCTTTGTAGTCCACCCGCATATTTTGTTCAACGGATCGCCCCGTTCGCGCACGCGTTTCCGCTTCCGCGCCGACAGCGAGCGAAGCGGACAAGTTAGTTACTTTCTGCAGAAGTATGTTATCACGTATTCGAGTTATTTAGTTATCCGCGAGCTGTTATGTGTAATACCTTCTTGATTTTACCCGCTCGCATGTAGTTAGTTTCTCTTGTTTAACGGGAAATGAGAGATGTAACGTATTGCCGGTATAGAAACTATTACAAATTCTGTAAATCCAGCTAATATAGGTTCTTTGAATGAAACATATACTATAATGCCCGCTCTAAAACAGTTTGAAATGGACTTTGCTCCGTAGACCTACATGCATGTGCGTCAGGTAATGCGTAGTTTAAATTAGTTCCGGAAAAGGATTAGAGAGAGAAACAGAGAGAGAGCAGAGGATTTCTCTCGAAAGAGGATGCTTATTAATATGATTATTTACACAGGCTACGATGCGCACAAATATACGCAAAAATACACGCAATCGGAATCTGGGGGTTGATTTTTTTTCTTTTTTCAATTATCCTTTGCCTTATTCTCTGCTTTTTATCTGCATACCGTTCGCGTACTATGCCAGAAGCACGAACGCCCCATACAAATTGAATATCTACGAGAAACGAAGCACGCGTCCCGATACTTTATTGCGCGCGTTTTTGTTTCGTAAGTTTGTTTTCACTCGGACACTGGAATTAACGCGCGGAAAGGACCGTCGTAGGAATGGAAACGCGACGAAACTGCGGAATCTTCGTAATGTTTTTTTTTTTTTTTTTTTTTTTTATTAAGCATAAAAGCTCTTGTCTCCCTACCATCCTCTCTCTATTTAATTACACGCTGCGTTCGGAGAATTTTAAAAGATTCTTTAATATAGGATTGTAAATGCGAACTCTCCCAGAATCGGCTCTCTCGAACCGGAAAAGTAAATCCAGTATCTCGAACCAGCAATACTCTTCTCCAATAATAACTTGATATATATCGGACGAACAACACGAATGATCGGAAATAAGAAAAACTTGTTGTTCAAACAATAAAATATGACCGTGTAAAAATAGCAGAAAAATAACTTTGACATTTCACTGTATTATTAGCTTGTATAGCCGTCCTAAATTCTGTACATTATTTGTCATCGAAGAGCATCCTTTTCAAATAATATGATGTTATTTTCGCGAGATGAGTTTCATCTTAAAATATTTAATGTACCGTTTCGATTCCGCACAGTAGCCGCACTTGAGATAATAATACACGAAGTATCCACGTATTTCTCATGGCGGATTCGTATCTTTAAAATGTATTTTTTCGATTCTCAATCGCATTAAATTTCTTGGTAATTTCCACGGGTCTTGAGAGCAATCGTTATACATACACTTAAAATGTCGCTGCATTTTAGCCTTGCTGATTTCGTACTCGACGACACTCGTCGTCGGCTCGTTTTAGCCGTAAAATATAAAGCAGACTTTGCTCTCTTGTGCAAGTAAATAGGTCATACATAGCTAATTCAGAAACGGCGCTTGGTTCTGGTCGCGCGATGCCGGAGAGCAATATGACATTCATTGTATTTACAGCGGGGAATTACGCGCGTTGCGAGATCCCGACAAAGAACGCGTTATTTAACGCATTATTAATTACTGCGGCAAAATTGTTTCGATGCGCGGGATATTATTCCAATTATTATACCGTATAATCTGCCCCCGCGTTGCCCTCGGGCGTTCCATGCATACATTAGGCGGCCATAATGGAACGATTTTAAAATTCGCTGCCGAATTTTCGCCAATAATTCAGCAACCCGTCGGCCAAACGGCCGATATACCTACCTACGGTGCGCGAATATTCGCTGACAAGGAAATATCCGCGATGAATTTGAATTATGTTTTGAAGAAACTCGAGCGGGCGCGCATATTTAGAACATTTCGAAACGAGCGACGAAATTTCGTTTTTCGCCTAGATTGCGAGAAACGACGAAATATATCCATCCATTTGGCGAACAAACGATTGTCGACGTAATCGCGTTTCCTCTCCACGCTCGCTCGAAAAATTAAGGATGTCGGTCTCCTCCGCACCCATCTGGCGCGGTCGGCCGATTATCATGATAAGCGTGCTATTACCAGCTCGAGACGCGACGCGGCGAACAGAGTAAACTCATTTATCGCTCGCGGCCCGCCTTTCTTTTTCTCGCCCTACGTGTTTGCCGCGCGAGGCAGGAACCGGGGATGAAACTTTTTCATCAGGGTGGCGCGCCCATTTATCCGCGCGACCCTTCGGCTAACGACACGAAACGAGCGTACAACCACGTCGTAAATCCGTCGCGGCCGGAAACGCGAGCAACGATGGAGGATCAGGAACCGGATGCTCGCGGCATGGCTCGATCATTATGAATTTTCGGACAAGGGAGGATGATCGCGCGGCAAACATTGGCCGATCGAAGAGCAGTTTTGCTTTTATTTAATCAGAAAATTTTGTTAATAAATTATTTTGTATTACACGTGCAGGCAAAGTGGCACTTTGTGTGCGTGTTTTCTGTGCGGAAAGCGGCCGATTTCCCACGCCGCCGTGGACAATGACTTTGAACGCGGCTATTCCCGCACCGTGCCGTCGCAAGATGGCGGCCACCTCGCGCACAGAAAACGCGCACAAAGCCACTTTGCCTGCACTTGTGATACAAAATATCGTGTGTATCAAGTGCGGATTGACAATTGTTCACTCGTGTGGGGTGGTCGCACTCGTGACCAATTGTCAACTTTCCGCACGTGATACACAATATACTATTTCTCTTTATTCCTTAGCAAAAATTGTATCCATCAAATTTTTATCTATAAATAACAAGTGAAAAACTTAGATATCTCGCCGAGCTTAATTGCTGGAATTCCAAAAAAAAAAAAAACTCGTGTATCGTCTCAACCGTCGAGATAACCGGAAACAACGATGCATGATTCATGAGCCGGAAATTGGGATTGTGATACACTGTAATGCCATCGTCGCGCATATTGTCCGAGCATGTGTCAGATATGAGAAAATACGAAATTCAATGTTTATATAGATAAAAATTGTATTGATTACAACACAATAGCCCTGTTATTCTTGATGATATTATTGACTCGTATCGAAAAATGATAACGTATTGTTGCAGACTATTTTTGTCAGCTCTCTCTCTCTCTCTCTCTCTCTCTCTTATCTGAATATTCAAATGCGAAATATATAATCTCCGTTGCATATATTATACGTAAGTTACGTATACGTATAGCGTGGCTTGGCGGCTCCGATGTAAATTGCACGGACACAAATTATTGAATTTTTCAGTAGAGCTCGCGCAGTATATTTTTAATATAAATCTTATTAGAGAGAAATGTTTCCTCGTACAATAATTTCCGCATTCGATCAGCGCCTCTCGTGCTCCCTACCTTCACCACCTCGATGGTTCATGCAATGCGCCTCGCCGAGAGATTGTATCTCGGCAACCTTATGAATTCTAGAGAAGCAATATCCCCGCGCAATTCTCCGGCGACGATTCGGCAATACGAGACGCCCGGCGAGGCGCTTTGTCGTTTTATCGGGAGATGGCTGGTTGAATCGTCGTTGAAAAAAGGGCCGCGATATGGTATTTGAGGAGCATCGTGTTTCTCCTTTGCCGTCCTTCGTCGTCACCTTTCGTTATCCAGACGTGGGAGGAGAGAGAGATCGTCGGATCGCAACGAGAATCGACACTACTCTTCTCCGTCGTCAGCCTCTCTCGAGAAGGTGAGAATTGCTCGGCGCGAAACAGCATGGCGGCGCAATGGGAAGAGGAGACGGCGTTCCTCTCTCGATAGCTCCCACGGGAGACGAACCCTCCCGTGTCACGAGCGCGAATGTGTGTGCCTCAACCCTCTTCCTTCTGTATCGTGCATATTCGCTCTATGCACATTCGGATCACTTGCGAGTACACTTCAATTTTTATCGATCGACTTGATCTGTTTTTATACTTCTAAAAGTGTATTTGGGGTTGAAACATTTATAGGTATGTATACTTTTAATAATGTAAAAACACATTTATATTTTACCTTCAGCTATTATTATATATGGTTTGATACTTTAAAATAGGTGAGAAAATTAAATTATTTAGAAATGTTTTAATCAATCTCTTGGATAAAATTGCATTATTTAAGGATTATTTTTGCAATATGTGTCCTTAATTTGAAAATATAGAATTCAAATATAGAGATATCTAACAGAATTTAAATATTAATGTCAATACGTTATTAAAAGTTATTTAAACTTTTCATTCTTGCAATACTATAATATACTTATTTTTAAAAGACACTTTTCACAATACTATAATATTATTATTATATAGTATACTTTAATAGCTTCTTATTCTATAATTATCTTAATTCCCCTTTTGACAGAACTCGACAGGAATCATTTTACGATAGTCCTTTTACTCGTGTTTTTAAAAACTATTGCAATTACGAGCGGAAACAGCGTAATCCGGATTTTCTGCGCTTCCCCTTTCATCTAGAATCCTTTGACGAATTGGCATTACTTTAGAAAAAAAATGTTGTTTGAGCATTAATATATTTTATTTTGATTATAAATATTTAGAAATAATTTAATGATGATTTTTTACGAATTTTTACTCTATATTTTATTTCAGAGATCAAATTAAATAATTTAAACGATTTTAAAGTCTTTCAGAATCGAATTGCACACCGTTTTTGATTTATAATTTATAATTGCAAACCCGCACGTAAAAAATAACTTTCGATGTTTCTATGCATACAGAATCATTCATTGATTGCGATATATAATTAAACGTGTACCAAAGATTTGTAGGTCCTCCGATAGGAAGCTATCACCGTTAAATCGTTATTGCGAAGAGCGCCAGGCAACGGTTAGTCAAGCGTGGGATCGTTTGCAGTATCGATAAACAGTTAACAGAGAAGCGAGGGGCGATTTACAAATAACGCATATTGATTTGCGTTCGCACACATTGCCGTACATACTGCGCGTGTAGGCGTATTGCTAGAGTGCATCGACAAGGTAATTAATAAAAGTGTATCCACGAGGTAATTAACAGAGGCAATCTGCAGAAACGCGATATTTTTATTACGGCCAAATTAGGAATTGCGTAACGCAACATTTTATATGTATATATAATGCGCCAAAAAATTAATTATTTTGAAAAAAATCGTACTCTGTATCTCAGAGCACAGTTAAAAAATTTGTGTTAAATTTAACAGATATCCCAAACGGTCCACAGGAACTTTTATGTTAATTTAATATAATATGCATATGTTAAACGGAGATACAAATACTGTGTTAAAATATTTTAACATAAAATAAATGCAAAACTTTAAATAATTCAAAATAAATTTTGTGTAAAATTAACATAGTTTTAATGTAAAAATTAACTAAAAATGTATGTTAACTTTAGGTTTTATCATTCCCGCTTATAAAATAAAAAAAAATAAACATTTTTTTCTGCAAATTTTAACAGATAAATCTTGTCACTAATAAAACAGAACATATTTATTGTCTAAAATAAAAATTAGATGCACATTGTTTATTTTTACATCTTTTCAGTTTTAATAAAATTAAACATGTTAAACTAACACACGAATGTGTTAAATTTGAAGGGGGACCGTTTTTAACAAGAAAACCCAAATTTTCTTACTGCGAAGGGCTTTGATATATTTCGAACGACAAGAAAATTGTATTTCTTTCATCGTTAATATCTCGTGTCAGAAATTCGTCCGATATTTTGGCAAGGCGGGTGACGTTATCTTAGTTGCCGGTTTTTTTAATCATAAGCCATTCAATTGTCGTTACATAATCACCGGTGGTAATTAATGCGCGACACCGCACGTGACGTGCATGACGTCGGGGCGTTTTATTCAAACTTTTTAGGCTCGCGTGCAACGAAACTTTGGTTTGACAAATCCCAAGCGGGTCGAACGTGCTCGTGGAGTGCTCTTCCGAAGTAAAACCTTCGGTGCTATTAACATCGGAACCCCGTGTCACGTGGACGATCCGCTTTGCATACTGCGAGGGTTGCCTCGAATTTCACGAGGGTTCGCGGGAGAGGATATTGCGTGACTTCTGCTGATCGCGACCGTTCAATTTACCGTCCGGGGGATGATCGATCGACCGCCATTCGGATGCAAAGATAGCCCTCGTGGCATCAAAATTGAAAGATATATAAAAAAAAAAAAAAAAAAAAGATTATGAACAGCGCGGAACTCCTGGGCGTCACGAGTTTTTATATCGCTGCCTCCGGTTTCGATTAAATATACGTACAAATAGTTTTCTATGCAATCAAAGCTATGCTCTGTGGCAGTCGTATCGTAACATAACAACAGGTGTTTCGCGGGAGAAAAATATTACGGGATAAAAAATGATAATTTTTTTCTATTGTTTTTGTATAGTGTAAATTTTAGAAATAAAAAGTGTATTCTCCGTTAAACTTCTAATTTGAGAGCGACAGTCTTCGAAAGTTCGTGATGACAATAAGAGCGCAAAAAATGTGTCTAAATACATTTTGCAAATTTTTTTTTTGCTGTATCGCGGGAGAAAAATATTACGGGATAAAAAATGATAATTTTTTTCTATCGTTATCGTATAGCGTAGATTTTCGAAATAAAAAGTGTATTCTCCGTTAAACTTCTAATTTGAGAGCGAGATAGTCTTCAAAAGTTCGTGATGACAATAAGAGCGCAAAAAATGTGTCTAAATACATTTTGCAAATTTTTTTTTTGTTGTATCGCGGGAGAAAAATATTACGGGATAAAAAATGATAATTTTTTTCTATCGTTATCGTATAGCGTAGATTTTAGAAATAAAAAGTGTATTCTCCGTTAAACTTCTAATTTGAGAGAGATAGTCTTCGAAAGTTCGTGATGACAATAAGAGCGCAAAAAATGTGTCTAAATACATTTTGCAAATTTTTTTTTTTTTGCTGTATCGCGGGAGAAAAATATTACGGGATAAAAATGATAATTTTTTTCTATCGTTATCGTATAGCGTAGATTTTAGAAATAAAAAGTGTATTCTCCGTTAAACTTCTAATTCGAGAGAGACAGTCTTCGAAAGTTCGTGATGACAATAAGAGCGCAAAAAATGTGTCTAAATACATTTTGCAAATTTTTTTTTTGCTGTATCGCGGGAGAAAAATATTACGGGATAAAAAATGATAATTTTTTTCTATTGTTATCGTATAGCGTAGATTTTCGAAATAAAAAGTGTATTCTCCGTTAAACTTCTAATTTGAGAGAGACAGTCTTCGAAAGTTCGTGATGACAATAAGAGCGCAAAAAATGTGTCTAAATACATTTTGCAAATTTCTTTATATGTCTCCGCTATTTTCGCGCAAAATTCCTTCGCAATCGATCTACGTCGCTGCGCGGCGCATAGTTCGCGTTACCTACATTTCCAGCGAGAAGTAACGACGGACGGAAAAACAAGACGTTCCCGCGGGGTGCTTTATTCGACGTAAATGGAATTAACCGCTCGGAACTTTGCGCTTAAACAAACCAACCGGGATCGGCAAACAATTTCACCTAAATGTAACTAACTTGCTTCGCGGACGAGCCGCCGTGGCTTGAAAGGAGGACGCGGCATCCTCCTCGCGGATTTCTCGTCGGAAGCGGAAAACGGAAAGACGGGCGGAAAAGCGAAGAAGTGAAAAAGGAGCGTGTAAAGGTTGGAAAGAGAGAGAGAGAGAGAGCGGTAAAAGGAAAAGCCGTACTAATTCCTCGGTAGCCGCTAACGACGAGGGAGCAGCCGGACCGGAGAAGGTTCTCGGGAGCGAATCTCTCTCCTGATATTTCCGACCCTCTTTTTATCTATCGTGTAATCGACTCCGTTCCCGATCGAATCCTTTGTTTTGTACGTGCGACGCTCTCCGCAAAGTTTAGAAAACGTTGCTCTCCGAGCAAAGAGAGAAATCCTGCTAATTCGATCGATAATTGGTTTGAGTCCCACTCAGACGCGCCGAACCGATTAATTCTTTAAGACGAACGTTACGGAAGTTGACTCTGTTTTTTTTTTCTTTTAGACAACTAGATTCGTTCGGCATATAAAGTATTTGCCGGCCCCCGACGTCGAGAGAGTTTGGCGTGCCATTGAAATATTATAAAAGATTTCTTCCGTATACGACAGTTCTTTTATCAAGAGATATTTCCGAGAATATTGAAGAGCAGGAATATAGAAACGACCTCGTAAAAATACAGCTTGTAATATCTCGATTCTGTATATTGCCGGAAAAACGTGATAAGGATTGGCAGGTTTATATACCGACCATCGCGACATAAGCATTCGGGGATCACGAATGCCAGATAGAATCGTTTTAAATCGGTTCAACAGAGCAGAGATATGAAATTTTCGAGACAGTTAGAATCAATGGAAACGACTTCACAAGGTTATTTTCCAGACCAGTCTTCCCTCTTCTCTTCTCTTCCCTCTTTCGAAGATTATATTTTTAAATCTCCTTGCTTCTCTCCGCGAGAACAATCGCATATAAGGGAAATTCCCCGGAAGAACAGCATGAAGAATTCTTGGGAGGAAGAGATCCGATAAGAAAAAGAAAATATTCTCGAGCGCGTTCGGCTTGTCTAGAGAAATTCGAATAATAAGATCTTTAACGTCACATTAATTTCTCTTTAATTCAACAATGGAAACGGAGACCCATCAATTTCTCCTCGCGAGAGCCGAGGTGAAAATTAAATTTTCAGCGATTTAAATAATTCAAATGACCGTCGAGGCGAAACGTAATTATTTCCGAACCAATCTGACATCTGACTTTCACTCTCGCGCGAGGTTTCCACCTACGAAAATATTCGTCCTTCCTTTTATTAAGCGCGGGAAAGAAACCACCCTCTCGTACGTCAACGCTCACCTACTTTCAAAATTACAGAACAAACAAAGACGAGTTTCCCAACGACCAGGGAGACATAAATTCTTGTTATGCCGCGGATTCTCTCTAAACTCTCCGTTAAACTTTTGGTTTTAACCCACCGTCTCTTCCTTTTTTCCTCACCCACTTTTTCCCACCCGTCTCGATGCTTTCATCGAGCATCGATCTCTCGAAATTTCTCTCGGAAAATCGGCGTCATACGTCGAGAGACAAACATATCGACACTGAAAATCGAGGAATGGAAAAAGTTGGAAGGGTCGCGGAACAACGCTATATACGAAATGAAAGAGAGATAGAGAGAGAGAATAGTGGTTGTGAGTTCACACACAGGGAGCGACGTGAATTATTGCGGGAGTCGGGTCCGAAAAATAATTCACGTAGCCGCGGAGCGGTTGTAAAAAGAATTAAAACAGTAAAAATGTTTCTCTTGTAAATAATGTTGAGTCCGTGCGAACGTTTTTTTTTTTTTTTTTTTTCATTTATTTATTATTATTATTTTTTTTTTTTTTCACGTGTACTACTGATTTATCGAGTCGGAGTACCTGTCATTAGAATTGAGTTGCGGGACACTCTCTGTGTAGGCATGCCAGGCTTTTTAAAGGCCGCGCGCACCGATATCGACGATCCTTCATGCCGGTCCTGGCTCGCCGGGAAAACTTTTCAACTCCGATTGACTGTGAGAGGGAGAAAGAGAGAAGAAGAGTAGTGGCCGACCGCGTCTCTTCACCTCGCGTCGACTGAACGCGCGCCGGACGAAGGATGAATTTATCGGCGAGTTGGAAGATGAATGGCGCCTCTGAGCGAATCGCGCGCGTCGAATGAAACAAGAACGACAGCTCGATCGAGTGATAGGCGTCGAGCGGGATTTTCGAGAGGCCTCGTACAGCTCTTCCCGAAAAAGTTCCGATTTTTTTTTTTACGAGGGTGGGAAAAAAATTGTAAGCGCCCTCGAGGGTGCCCGATCTCTCCGATCGCATTACCATGGCGAATTCGCATATATCGATGCGCATACGAATAGGAATTTCCGTGGAGAATAGTATAGCATATACGCCTCGCGTCTCTAATGCGCGATTCCGTGTTGCGGCCGGAATATGGCGAAACGCAAAGAGAAATATACAGAGCGGGAATATCTATAAACTACGCGAGCCCGAGTTTTCAATTGCTCCGTTCGTACTTTTACGGCCGACCATTTCACGTCGCGGATGTATATCTGCTGGTTTGGCGACCTTCTCTCGCGTGCTCCGAGAAATGTGTCCCTCTTTCCTCGGATCTCGTACGAACGTGGTACGTGTAAAGTATTACAAGGTATAGCTGTAGCGCAACAGAACGCCCGATAAAAGCGTGTTGTCGGATAAGCCTCGTTGTGCCAAATGAAGAAATATTAGACTGGAAAAAATATTTATGTAAAATTACATGATTAAGCTAGGTTTTTTTTTTCGACCCAGCATAATCATGCAATATTGATACTTACATAGAAGATTGTATGTAATTTTATATGAAATATATTCTTAAATATTTTCAAGATTAAAAATATTTCACTGAACATGTAATGTTAGGAATGTATAAATGCTATAAAATAATGTTATAAATAAAATAGATAAATACTTAATAAAATTTGAATAAAGTAAACATAGTAAATTTAAAATTACATATGATTTTTGCATAAAAATAGTAATTTTACCTATATTTTTACATAAATATGTATTTCCACTTTAAAACAAATGGAAAAAAAAATTACAGTGATAAGCAAGTAACTTTTCCAGTTCTGAACTAGTAATTTCCATGTAAAAGTACATGGATTTTTTTCAGTGTACCCTCTCCTCTGTAGAAATTTGCGTTTTCTCTGTAGATAGAATTGAAGGAAGTAAATTGGAAAAAATTTCTAATAAATATTAATATTCGTGAGGTTCAATAATCCGCGTAATCAAATAAGCTCGAGAGAAGCGAAAGCTTCGAAAGAATTTTTATATTTTAACAAAAATCGTTATATTTCCGGTTATAGCCAATTACATATATATTTAAACTCTTAAGTTAATTTGTAAAATAACTGATATATTTTCTTCTCCGAAATCAAGACGCATCTTCCACCATTCACAAGCGTCGAGATAGCATATTTTTGCAGCACATTCAATATATATTCGTGACATCGTGTCTGCATAGTTCGCACGCCACGTTTCTCAATCGTCGAATCCAGCGAGGGAGAGAGAGAGCCGCGTCGCGAAGGGCGACGGTTTTCAATTCCATCCCTGCCCGCTCTTATGACTGACAGGTATTTACCGGATAACCGGCTGCTGCCTACGGGAGGATGTGGCGTCAGGTGGAATCGCGCAAAAGCGACCACCCGCAAAACTATATCGACCTGGCTGGATGCGCCGTCGAGAAGACATCGTTTCATCCTTTTCTATCTCTCTCTCTCTCTCTCTCTCTCTCTCTTCCCTTTCTCTCGTTTTGAACGTGATCGGCAAAGAGGGAGAACCCGGGAATAAAACGTGCCACGGCACGGGTGTGTATATCCGTTCAAAAGTTGGTCCAGATAGGCGGAATTAAAACGCCCCGCGGGCTCGCGAATTTTCAACTGTTTCGCTTGTTTAAAAACTCACAGATCTCGCTCCGCTCGACCGGAGCATCGACTTCTAAATAACGGCCGGGAACATAAACGTTCTGTCGCGCGTGCAACGCGATACACCCGAATGTCACGCTGCTTTTTAAAAAAATCTGCCATTGACACCGCGCGATCCATCGGCAGATTTTCCGCACACATATACGTAGTGTATAAAGCGCAGTATTATTAACAAAACAGTCAGAAATACACACGTATATATGTACATATCAAATTCTGTACGCTCACATACCTGAAGTAATCATTTTTAACAGAGAACTTTTTTTATCAGTCCGTGTGACGTGTCATGGAGAATGGAAACATTTGCGGAAAAGCCAATATCGGTCGAGCTCTCACTCTCTTTCTCTCACTCTTGTTCCGCGCAAAAATTTTGTACCCGCTCGAATGAATAACAACCCGACTTTCGACGATATTTTCATCGTTCTGAAGAACAGCTGGTCCAAGCTGAATCCTCGAACGTGTTCTCCTTCCCGTTCACATGAATCTCGTCGAGTCGCGAGAAAATCATCGGACAAGCTGTCGCAGTCGTCGCTCTCGCGTCGATCAGAAAATCAATCGCAATTTAAATCAGGACGACGTATTGAAAGCAGAAATCCGATCCTTTTTTTGCGAGATCTCTAGAAATAGATTTTTCCTGAATTTTATTAAAAACGATTTTATTAACAAGGACGTGTTTTTTTCTTTCTTTTGAAAAATGTCTCGATTTATAATTTCAATTCTCTAATTTTTTAAACTTTATCAGCTAAATGACGGGATTTTCACTTAAGGACTGATATGTATATGGATTCTTATTCTACCGATCTCGTCTATTTTCAGCTACATACAGATGTACGGTTTCCTCGAAGAAGATACGCAGAAATCCGATCGTTTTTTTGCGAGGTTTCTAGAAATAGATTTTTCCTGAATTTTATTAAAAACGATTTTATTAACAAGGACGTGTTTTTTTCTTTCTTTTGAAAAATGTCTCGATTTATAATTTCAATTCTCTAATTTTTTAAACTTTATCAGCTAAATGACGGGATTTTCACTTAAGGACTGATATGTATGTGGATTCTTATTCTACCGATCTCGTCTATTTTCAGTTACATACAGATGTACGGTTTCCTCGGGGAAGATACGCAGAAATCCGATCGTTTTTTGCAAGATCTCTAGAAATAGATTTTTCCTGAATTTTATTAAGAAGGACGTTTTTTTTCTTCTTTCTTTCGAAAAATGTCTCGATTTATAATTTCGATTCTCTAATTTTTTAAACTTTATCAGAGCTAAATGACGGGATTTTCACTTAAGAACCGATATGTATGTGGATTCTTATTCTACCGATCTCGTCTATTTTCAGTTACATACAGATGTACGGTTTCCTCGGGGAAGATACGCAGAAATCCGATCGTTTTTTGCAAGATCTCTAGAAATAGATTTTTCCTGAATTTTATTAAGAAGGACGTTTTTTTTCTTCTTTCTTTCGAAAAATGTCTCGATTTATAATTTCGATTCTCTAATTTTTTAAACTTTATCAGAGCTAAATGACGGGATTTTCACTTAAGGACTGATATGTATGTGGATTCTTATTCTGCCGATCTCGTCTATTTTCAGCTACATACAGATGTACGGTTTCCTCGGGGAAGATACGCAGAAATCCGATCGTTTTTTGCAAGATCTCTAGAAATAGATTTTTCCTGAATTTTATTAAGAAGGACGTTTTTTTTCTTCTTTCTTTCGAAAAATGTCTCGATTTATAATTTCGATTCTCTAATTTTTTAAACTTTATCAGAGCTAAATGACGGGATTTTCACTTAAGAACCGATATGTATGTGGATTCTTATTCTACCGATCTCGTCTATTTTCAGTTACATACAGATGTACGGTTTCCTCGGGGAAGATACGCAGAAATCCGATCGTTTTTTTGCAAGATCTCTAGAAATAGATTTTTCCTGAATTTTATTAAGAAGGACGTTTTTTTTCTTCTTTCTTTCGAAAAATGTCTCGATTTATAATTTCGATTCTCTAATTTTTTAAACTTTATCAGAGCTAAATGACGGGATTTTCACTTAAGAACCGATATGTATGTGGATTCTTATTCTACCGATCTCGTCTATTTTCAGCTACATACAGATGTACGGTTTCCTCGGGAAAGATACGCCGAGAAGGTATCGTGTAATTCTGGATGGGAAAGCCGGTACGCGCGCGGATTAAACGAGGAGCTTGGCGAGAAACTCCTCGCGCACGTCTCCAGGATCTCTCTCCATGGAAAATGCATTCCGACTGCATTATGCTCTCTCTTTCTCTCTCTCGCTCGCTCGTCTAAACTCCTCGCTTGTTTCTTTCGCGAACGGGATAGAAGTTTGAAGCCGTTCGGCAGCCGAAGAGAAATAATACTTATGAAAGTAGTTTAGGAACTCGTACCATCCCTTATTTGCAAGTAGGTATGTGGCAAAGAGCTGCGCTGTAGGTAAGCGAGACAGATAGTCGGCTTATCCGCGTGATGCTGGCAGATTCGCGGCCCATGAATTTGCCTCTTTTGTATTCGTCGCAACGTGTATCATTCTCATCAATGATTTATGAACCTCGAAAAATTGATTCGTTCTCTCTCTTCGAACATTTCGGTATTTTATTAAATCAATGTAAAGATGGGATATTGTAACGCCTTATTAGAAAACGTCAGTTATCAATTTCCGAATTTGCCTCTTTTGTATTCGTCGCAACGTGTATCATTCTCATCAATGATTTATGAACCTCGAAAAATTGATTCGTTCTCTCTCTTCGAACATTTCGGTATTTTATTAAATCAATGTAAAGATGGGATATTGTAACGCCTTATTAGGAAACGTCAGTTATCAATTTCCGAAAAATGCGCGAAACTACTAGAAATGGAAATAAACGAGACGATATCGACGAAACTGCTCGGTACCGCACCGAACTTTGCCGGGGTGAGTGAAAAAGTAATTTGCGAAAACAAATTCCTGTACGGTGGAGACAGGTAGAAGCGACCGGGCAAGAGAAAGAAAAAAAATAGGGGAAAAATCCTCCAGTGCTGTATCGCGACACACTCGCGAGCATCCATTTTAAGTTTTGGCTTCGTATACCGCAATCTTCATGGAAAACTTCCACGAGGAGAAAAAACGTATAAGAAACGTAGTGCGTCGGACGAACTGCAAACAGAATAAAGTTTCGGTCTCCGGGGCGGTTACGGCGTCGAAAGCAGCGACGTAGTCGAAATTGCTGGTTATAGGGAGAGAGAGAGAGAGCTCGGTCCGAAAGAAATAAAATACTGTCCCCGTTTTCTCTTCTATGTCTTCGCGAATCTTACGATCGCCACCACGGCCGGCCGTTTCATTTTGCTCGTAGACACGAATTGCCCGGTCCAATATACTTCCCGTTCGGGTCGAGACCTACGCGATAAAGCGATCTTTCATAAATTTCATACACCTCAAAGCCGTCGATATAAGACGACGTCGCAAAACAGATGTCCCGATTTTTCCTGTAATTGCTCTCGTCGTCCATCACACGTCGTATTTATTTTCCGTTCAAATCTTGCTCTATTTTTAAGTGGAGCATATAAAATTTTAATAAAATTAATTTTTCATTAATTTTTTTATTGAAATAATTTCAATAAAATTCTTTCTTAAATTACTCAGGCAATTAAGATTACAATTATATTTCATAAACTTTCTGTATAACTTATATATCATTTGTCTTATTATTAATTATTTATAATTTATTTATTACTCATTTTTACGCGTATAATACTAGCCGACAAACAAGATTTGAATAATATTGACGAGGATACATGTTATTCTACTATGTATAAACCAATCGATCGAGCGGATCAGTAATTGTGCGCATAGCGATTGCATCACAAATTTATACAAATTAGGCTTCGAGTAATTGCAGAGGGATGTAAATATGGCGTATATCTCGGCGCTGCGCACGGCTAGAGTTCTGGGATAGGGATCGGTAAGGCTTAATTCCATTCACGCGTTACGATGCGGTATGCCAGACCACCGCAAGCCATCCGATTGGCTTGCGAGCGTATTACCGCACGCGGCATACCGCATCATCGGTTCGCGCCGGGTAAAACCGGACCTTCGCGCTGATATAAACGTATGCGCGCGTCATGAATAGCCGTAACATAAGTAACAGATTATTTTTAAATACAGTGAAACGTCCATCACGAACAAAAAGTTTTTAACTGTCCATATATTACAACCGGAAATTTATAGTTGTCATCCCTAAAAGCCATGGTAATTAATATTTTTTAACCATAGTTTAACACGGAGAATGTTATAGCTAAATATGATTAGCTGTCATATTAGCTAATTTTGTTTCGTGCACGTGTGAAATTACATTTAAATATACGTAAAATATATAAAATCTCTCTTCTACGTGAATTGATATTTTTCCATTATTTTATTTGATATGTTACATCAATTTCATTAATAAAAAGTATCATCTGAATTATTCGAAGCCCCGATATACACGCGAATCGGATTCAGAGAGAAACGGGACACGAAATGGATTACCGCATTCATCGTGTCCCTTATATCCCGACAACGAGAGGAGATCACGAGTTACAAGGGTGAAGCCGATTAAGAGATTTTTTAGAACCTATTTGCCGGAGTCGAGAGGGAGAAGGTTTTCCCCTGTACCTCGTTCGAAGCGCGTTTCGGGATACCGGAGGATACATTTGTATTTGCTGAGAGATCCTCTCCCGTCGCATCTACGTTTTCATTTTTTTGTCCGAGGTTCTTTGTATCCACCTCTCGACTGCAATCGTATACCTCGCGAAAGCATCGCTACAAAAGGAACACAGTTGTGACTTTCATTTTATTAACTCTTTATACTCTTCTGCACTTGAGAATTTCCCCTTCTGTAAACATCAAGGTAAATCGACGATTCTTTTGTGACAGAGGCATCTTTTTCGATTATTTCAAACTTGGGATGAACGTATTGTTCTTGCGTTATTACAAAGCGTTCTTTGTACTGAATATTTATAATTAAGAAATTATACACGCGATACGAGTTCGAACGAAAACGAGATAATTTTCATCGGAGACGAAAAAGATAGAGAGATATACATGTTCGTTATCGAAAGAGGATTTTCCGGTGTCGAGAAATCTCTGTTGGAAAATTCTCACGTTCTCGCGAACATAATTGAAAGTACACTTTGAGAGAGAAAGAGAGTAACTCGGTCGACCGCTATCTCTGATTTCGCGTGATGTTTAGAAAAATATTCCAAAACCTTTCATTAAAATTCTTGCCGAAGGATCGACCCTCGATTCGGATGGTACAATCGAGCGAATGGCATACCATCCGTAGCCGATATATAGCGCGGTCCCATGGCGAGATTAAATGATTCTTCGGGGCTGGTCGATGTTTTTGTTCTCCATCGCCGCTGGAGGAAATCCGTAGTTTCGGGCTCGTGTCCAACTATTCGCTGGAAAAATCAGCCTTCAACCGACGATAGGCCGACCAATCGATCGAAACGGCATTGAACAGACGTGTATTATTGAGCAGACGCATACAATGAAATACATTTGATTAATGATATTCGGCCAATAATTGCTTTATTCGCGTAGAAGTTCTTGTGTTAAATGCATTCGATAAAATGGTTACTCTTTCGAAAAAAAATATAGGGATATTGTAAGAGCTATTATGTGCAAAAAGAGAAAATATTTCAGCAACTCAAACACATAAAATGTACGATAAAAAATCTACAGAAATTTAATATCGGGCGATATTAAAAAAAAAAGTACACATGCCATATTTTAATCCTCTTTAGGCAAATTTTGATTCGAATTAAAAGCAAATATCGGAATATTTTTTTTTTTTATAAACTAATATCGCACATGCGCGTTGCCGTACTTTTCAGCGAAAGAAAGATTACTTCAAATGCATAATTAACGAACGGTCGACTAATGTGTCGTCATAACATATACATCAGGTCAATTTCATTTACTCGGAAAACAAGCACATTATCGCAACGCGTAAAATTAAATTCTACTATGCAAACTAATTGTTGGATCCGCAAATGAAATGTATTCTGCGCGGACGTAATAGACGCGCGAGCGAAACATGCGTCTCTTTTCACATAATAGCTCTTAATTTTGCAATTAATTCGTAGGTACATACGGCAATTGATAATTTAGCATCGTACATAATAATTATTTATCGTATTGTTACGGGAGAAATAATTTTGCAAATTGCGTTATCATACACGGTCGTAATCATCATCGGCGTGCATAATCATCATCATCAGCATCGAACGATGGATGCGTCTATCGTGTTTTCAAAATTTCTATATATATGCATGTAGTACGTATAAAAAATTCTTTGAAAATGAAAAAAATTATGCTCGCTACTTTGGTACTTTGTTATTCAACTTTCATATCACAAAAAAATTTGAATTACGAATATTACTTTGGGAAGAGAAACCACATGAGAGAGATGGATATTTTTAGTCTTCGCTTTGAAAAAAAGCAAACTCATACTATCCGCGTGTAATTGTCAGTAGGATCTATGCCAGCTGTTTTAAGGCACGCGAGAGCAAAGAGGGAAGGAGATACTCTCGTGTGGTATGTTAACATTTCGACCAAGTGCGAGCACGCGTGTACGCGATGGTACACGAAACACCTTTGCGCGTACATGTGTAGCCGCGCGATTCTCTGCACACCTCGTTAGCGCGAGAACAAAAGGCTGATTACCTCGGTCGTGTATCGCGGTGCTGCGCAACGCAACGTCTGCATATACACATATATATGTATATATATATATATATGCACTTGCCGAGCGCATCTCCCGCATCTCTGCACTACTCGCGATCGCTCGCTCGCTCACTCGTTCGATCGGTCGAATCTGAGGCAGCGTGTCAAATCACACCGGCCGGAAACGCGAGCGTTTCATTTCGTGTCAATTCATTGAGTGTCCGAGTAAATTACGGGGTGAGAGGTGCGGATATTATAAAACGTCGACGTTTGCAGTTCGACCTGGAAATCCGAGAGCGATCGATCGATAGTCGCGATTAAATCGTAGCGATTGAAAACTTTTTATCAAATGGTTGGATTTCTGATATTTTTATTAGAGAACTTCGCGAGGAAGGAGGAAGATGGCGAAAGGGGAACAAGCACGTTTCGCACGGGCGAAAATGTATGACGTCGAGACGGCTCTCATGACGTCCAATAATTCAACTCGTTTCGGTGTTACGTCATATATTGCATTTGCGCGATGCGACATACCGAGTTTACAGAGGAGGCAAATGCATGGCTAATGGATGCTCAGGAGGTCTGATGACCTGAATGATTCAATATGCTTGAGGCGAAGGTGGACACACTTGCGCCAGCATAATGTATTCTAGTTTGCATTTCTCAGTCAGTTTGCACAATGTTATAGAGACTATTAATATCTATATTTTTCCGTCTATCGTATTCCGTATACTGTCATTTTAATATAAATCGCGCGAAAAAATAGTGTATATTATGTATCGAGAAATATTCTTTTTTAGATATTTTTTACGGTGCAACCGATTGAGCTTGTTTATATTATATGCGAGAGGAAGATGAATACTTAATAAAGTTATATACACGTGGTGTTTGCGACTAATTATGCGCGAGTATAAGCTGTGTACGAAATTACGACGTAAATTAATTTCTGGACACATAAACCGATCGTTATAAACCGATTCTGAAGTGCAAACGATACTGCGAACTGTATTGTTGGATAGACGGGTCTTGATACGATGCTATGAACAATAGACATAAGACGACAGGATGTTTGATGGATAACCGTAATATATGCACGTGGAAGTTTGGATTTGAGTATCAGCTTGTTTAGACAGGTGCGTGCTGCTCGATGCGCCTCGTATTTGCAAAGTCATTAATTTGAAGAACGGCCTGGAGGGGAAACCGCGAAATGCATTGCATGAAATACTCCTGAGAATGCTCGCGCGATAATCGCAGTTATATTACCATTGTTATTGTTATCAACCGAATTACGTTGCGCGCCAAGGAAATACGCGCGTGGGAATCAAATAATTATAAGATTACGCGGGAACGCAGTAGTAAAGTTCATAATAAATGCGCCCGTATGCAGTATTGCGCACGTTTCATCGGTTAATTTCAATTCAGGTCAAATGAAATTCCACCGTGAATTACCACGTTACAATGCGTCGTTAATAAGTGAAAAATTGTTATTCGTCGCCGATTGGATAAAAATAAGCAATCAGATTTATTTTACCTTACATCTCATACCGATTAGATTATACAAGGGCGCTACAAAAATTATCGATTAATTAGCACACTAACATTTCAGCCTAAAATTCACGTAATATCCATCATGCGCGTTCGCGATATTTTTCCGCGATCAATATCGTACTACGAATTTTTATTATTCCCCACATTACTCAACCACGATATAAATGTCTCATATTTATTTTCCATTATACAGAAAACAATGTTGAAATTCTACAATAATCTTTTTCAGAGGTTATTGCATATTTCCCAATACTATTATTTTCCCGACCGTATAATACTTTATCTCTCTCTCGCTCGCTATGCGGCCTTATATTATATTTTGCTGGAAGAATAACATTCTCTGCTGCATAAAAAATATTTTCTCATATATTTCCTTTAATAAAGAACTATATTGTCTGCCTGCGCTTAAATTTTTGCGATCACGATAGTCCCTTTTATCAGCGATTGATAGAATTCTGTGTGGCGTGCGCGGTGCGATATATATATATATATATACATATATATATATATATATATATATATGCACTATGCCGATACTGATATCGCAACGAAGAGAACGAAAGAGTGTTAATTCCCGGTTCAAAGCCCGTCCGACGAGGCGCGGCAATACGCGTGAAAAACAACAAACTGCGACGGGATGCTGCGCGCGTTGTACGAATGCGGAATACGCGATGGTGGCCGGAGGGTGAGCGAATTACCTGCGGTCAGGGCCAGCAGATTGTATGTTCAATAAGCGGTCGCCAATTCTCAGCGGTATATATCCGGCTGTCGATTGGACGTCGACATCACTCTCTGCCAATCACCATTTGTAACGGACGACGGAAAAGCGCCGGCGAACGGTCAATCTGCTCGGTGCAGGCTTTCCGATGCTCCACGGGGATGATGATTACGGGAGAGAGCGATTGGATTTAGCTATTTTGACTAATTAATGCAAATGTTCTCCGGGGGGAAATCGTATTTTTTTTATCCAAGATTATCGATTTATTTCTCGCAAACATCTCGTATCTGCGTTTAAACGCAATCAAATTGTGCATTGTTCACTTTTGTAATGATGAGGATGTATAAAAATATAATTTTAAAATACGAATTTTTTTAAATGCGCACGCGTAGAGTGATAAGCGAAGCAGACATTTCGAAAATTTAAATAATGAAATAAATTCGCGTGATATTAAATAAAATATCAACATTTTTTGCTTAAATAAAATTCGCAATTTTGCGAAGACCATTAAAATTTATATTGTATTTATTAATAAATTTATAGTTTGCGCTTTCAAAGAATTGAGTTAAACATTTTTCAATTTTGAAACAATGTGTGATATATCTTGCTAGTCTTACAAAATATGATTTTTATTTTTTACACTATACAGGGTTTGTCCGGAAAGTAATGCGTCGCATTTTTTTAAAAAAGAATTTATTGATCGCATAGGTAAAACAACTTAAAATTGTTCGAAGTATGACCCTTCTGCGTCAATACATTTTTGCCAACGCGATTTCCATGCGTCATAAGATTTCTGGAACTCCTTGACTGGGATGCTGTTCAGGGAGGCCGTCGAAGTAGCTTGTACGTTGTCAACCGACTCGAGCTGTTGTCCTTTGAGCTCCCTTTTCAGCCGAGGAAATAAAAAAAAGTCCGCCGGGGCCAAGTCGGGACTGTAGGGCGGCTGCGGCACCGTTGCCACACCGATCCGGGTCAGGTAGGCCGTAATAACAAACTTTATCGCATAGCGTTGCTCTATCGTTCTCTCCATCACAAGTTCGACGCGACCACTAAGCAGAGGTTCACAGAATAAGCCGTCCTAACCCTCCAAGCGCATGGAAACAATTGAGCGACCTACCGTTGGAAAGCTAAGGGTACCCCCCTTCCTCCCCAACCGGTCCCATCGCTCTGCGATGTATAGTCGCGTCACAAAAAAATGCGACGCATTACTTTCCGGACAAACCCTGTATTTGTGTTCTATCTCTTATATTCGATGATATAAGCACAATAAAACGTTGCTTGGGCATATGAAGATAATTTATTTCGTTAATTCGGCAAACTAAGGGCAAACTTTTATTTCGCATCAAACGTAAATTAATATACATAAATATATGCATGAATACGTCATTGATACGCATAAATACATATGAGTGAGAATTTGTTCGAGTAATTCAGCAAAGTAAAAGCAAAATTTAATTTTACATCAAACACAGATTATAATCAATGCATAGATGTATGCAGATATATGTCATTAGTAAATACGCATGGATAAGAATTTATTTGATTAATTTGACCAAGTAGAAGAGAAATTTGATTTCACATCGGTATGATATATTTATTAGCGCGCGATACGTGTCTCGATAAACATGCTGCGTGTAAACGTATAATTGTTGATACATGTCGTTATATTTATTCAGTTATGATCGCTCACATCAATCCAATTTATCCGATCGAGCGTAACGGCATCGCTAGCAGAGCCTTGGAATTAAAAAAATATGAAAATATGATTGAGTACTACAACAAAAAAGAGCAATCGTCAAAGAGCGATTTTTTTTTGTGACGAGTAATAATTTGAGTTTTTAAAATTGGAAATTTTATTGTTATGGTCAGAAGAGCTATTTCGGCATTTTATTGCGTTAAAGCGTTGATTTATATTGCAACTGCTAACAACAACCACAAAACGGACATTTTTTCAATTAAGCCGCGCATTGAGAGAGAGAGTAAGACTTTCAAGCATTTTTATTCGTAATGAAAATGCATCACTATTAAACAGTTAATTAATTTCTCTAACGTAATTTCACAGTAATGAAAAGTTTGATACAATTTTATTTAAATATCATAATATTTCATATTATATAATATATTTAAATGGAATTGTATCAAACTTTTCATTACTGAAATTATGTTTCAAAAATGAATTAGTTATTTATTAGTAACATTGTATGTATTTAGAGAATTTTTTTAAAATTGAAAAGGAATTTATTAGTTTTTTTCTGCACCTTTTCTCGCACTTTATATAACGCTAATAAAAGACTAGTTTTTCATTGAACAATTAATATCAGATGTTTAGTTTAAAAAAATATCCACTTCTCCGACTAATAATTATGCAAATATCACGTATCATATTTGCTCAGCATAATTTTTAGCTGCGAGTTCCAGACATGTGCAATTTAAATTTGCCCGTTTACACGCGACGTTCCCTGAATACTAGGAACGCCCCGGTCGTAAAGTGAGCCGAAACAATACCACTGAGTACCATAATCCCGACCTTAATTAATTCGTCAGGTCATGCACCGTTCTCTCTCTAACTCTCCGATGTATCGTTAGTCCACCCCCATCGACACGGTGCAGAAATATTCTGCATTTACATTTACATTTACGTCGCGTCGCGTCCTATATACTTTCACGTCTGGGATTCTCGTTTCAAGACTGGTGGTCAGGAGCTGTTATCGTAAGATTGGATGCGTGATATATGCATAGGATACATAAATTCACTTTTTCATATTTTGATATACCATTCTTCAGCCTCTTTATATTATATATCGCCGTCCTCATATTATTGCATCCTATTTCACATTCTTTTTTTTTTTTTTGCGTTTGCTGCGTTTTTATAAATACTATTTTACAGCACATGATTTCTTCGAATGAGACGTAAATAAAATCCTCCGTCGCTATGAATAACTTTTGCTGTATCGGACTCCATTCATTTGAATATGTACCATAGAGTCGCACATAAAACCGAATAAAACAATACCTACTATTTGCGATAGCCTGAAATGTCAATACAATATGGACAAACTCTATGGAGAGAAGTTCCATTAAATATACATACACGAAATATATATATATATATATATGAACTGAGCATACTACAAATATTCAAATCGAAAGCAGCCACGGCAGTGCAATTTACGAAAATTCAGCGAATATGTGTGCCACGAATGTTTACCGTATATTGCATGCGGGCTAGTGCCGCCTCTTCATCTCCAACGCATCTCCGTTTCGTTTAATGTTTTCTTTTCACCTAGTAGCATAATTAATATTCTCGGAGCCGAAAGGTAAAAGGGAATAAATGGAGAAAGGAGAACAAAAATTAAGAAAAAGAACGAAAATAGTTAATGAAAAATCAGGAATGTAATATCGTATCACACAGCTATAGTATATTGTGTATCAAGTGCGGAAAGTTGACAATTGGTCACGAGTGCGGGGGATTGACGTGAACAATTGTCAATCCGCACGTGATACACATACTATTTTGTATTACAAGTGCAAGCAAAGTGGCTTTGTGCGCGTTTTCTGTGCGCGAGGTGGCGGCGTGGGAAATCGGCCGCTTTCCGCACAGAAAACACGCACACAAAGTGCCACTTTGCCTGCACGTGTGATACAAAATTTATTTTAGCATACTTAATAAAGCAGCGATAAATAAAAATAACTATGTGTAAAATCGACATTTGCTAAAATAAGTGACAGAAGACTCAAAATATTTCTCAATGCAATTTTAAATTCTAAATAATATATCGAAACCATGTATTTTTTCGAGCAGAAGCAGAAATAAGTGAAAAAAAAACAAACTAAGGAAGTAGACAAAATTAAAGTCACGGAAATGTAAACGAAAGATATACTAAGAGAATGAGAAAAAAGTGAGATTGGAAAGAAAGATATTCGCGAAAGGTAAGAAGTCACGAAAGAAGATATCAATGGAAGACTATAAGGGTTATGGAAGATAGACGAAATGACGAAAGGAAGATCTCGGTGGAAGGGTGGAAAAAAGACGAAGTGAATCGAGCGAAATGAGAAGAACGATAGGTTCGCGGGAAAGAAGATTGAGACCGCGGCTTTTTGAGGATTGTGGAGGAGAAAATCCAGCAGGGTGGGAACGAGAGCACGACACGATAAAGGAGAAACGAAGGGGGCCGCTTCCTCTTTTTTCTTCTTCCGCCCCACGTATATCTTCACAGGGAACTTCCCGAAAAGCACAAGGGGTAAACTTGATTCTTTTTTCTCTCGATCGGGTGGAACAAAAGGGACGAGCGACCAACCATCTGTGGCGATCTGTACCGAACTTGTTCGAGCTCGGCTTCCCCTCTTGTTGGAACTCTGATGAATCCTCCGGGGAAGTGATTACGATAATACATCCCGTTGGTTTTTTCTTTTTTTACGTGAGGAAAGATTACGGTGGACAAGATGTTCAACCTTTCTTACGTTTATTCAATGGATAAAGTTTTTGACAACTGTATCTAAATTTAACCAATACAATTATAAACTGAGATTAATTAAGTAATATATTCGCCCAATTTACCTCTATTCTCTTGTAAAAATATTCAATATCTTTATTCTTACTTTTCTTTCTCTTTATGATTTCGTCATTTTTATTTCTCTTGTATTACAACGAATCTACGCGTATGAAAGAAACAGCGAATGAATCTATGATAACATTGGTTTCTACATCGACATTTTCATATACCAATATAATTCACCGTCGAGTCTACGCTTCTGCATCGCATTTGCGCTACGACGTTTTTGCAGTCACAAAGTCCCTTTATTATTTCCTCTTGTCCGCAGTCTGTCTTTCGCAGAGAGTCACCCGGAAGGGATTCCTTCCTGCTCGATAAGCTCGATTTTTTTCCACTGACGGAACGCGACGGAAGGACAAACGATCATAAGCCCTCTTCGTCCGACCGGTTTACTCGCCTCTGGTTCATCTCTCCTTGACAGATGCCCTCCCTCTCCGTCTATCACGATCGATATTACTATCGCTTCCTCCGTCTCCGAAGATTCCCACAGGAGAATTGGGTCGTTTCGGGCGAGCCAAAGACGGCTCGTTATCCCGAAAGTCTTCCGAAGACTATACATAACGAGTAGCTTTCTCCTTTACTTGACGGAAACCTTAGGAACGCTTCCTGTCAGTAATATTTAACAATTTCGATCTATTGCCGGGGTTTTATAGAGACTCCAACTTTGCGCGTTGCGATAATTCTCTCTCTTTACGATTTCATCCGGCTTTATCTTATACATCCTCTCTTGGTGGAAAGTTTAATATCAATTCCAAATTTTTTAGCAAAAAAATGTAGTTGTACTCTTTTTTTAAAAATATGTTGAGGCACTATGTTTACATTATAAGTTTCTTTATGATTAGCCTTTGTGCGTCAGAAATTTAAAACACAGGGAAAGAAAAAAAAATATTTCAAAAAAATTAAAGTTTAAAAAAATTTAACAACTTTTACAAGATTTTTTGCGACCTTTGCTATGTTATATTCTTACTGTAATATAATATTAGTTTACTTTCGTCATACATATATATATATATATATATATATGTATAAAATTATGAATTTCAAAAAACATATATTAAAATTATAATATTTTCATGCATATATTATAAAAATCTGCACCACATTTTGCCATCTTCTCCCATTGAGTTTACCTGCCATTATGCTAATTTTTTTTAACATGAGACTTTGCACATTATATATAGATATAGTCATTGCTATAATATGCGTTATACCGTACAAACGAAAATCCTTATCACACCGATAGAGAGACCTGCTTTTCAGTGGCGTCCATGTATTGCTAACACATGCAAAAAACATAAAGAGAGTTCTACATTTACACGAATTTCGCCTGTGATACCGAACACAGTGTCGGGGGATAAAGGCTAAAAGGCTAAAAAGAGTTGCCTTCATTTCATTAATGCCTGTCGTGTCACTTCTCTCTCGGACTAAGCCAAACACAATATTAAAAGAAACGGACGTGGAGAACAAAACCATGAATGCATATATCGAAAGGATGATGCATAGTCGAAAAGGCGACTGCGAAAGGCTTTTACTCGGACAACGTAAAAATCAACATTGCTGTTTTCTTTTTTAAAAAAATTCTTAAAGAATAGAAGTTAATATTATTTATAGCTCTAGTATTAATGTGTAAATATCGGATAACGAGATAATTTAATTATAATTAATCCCAGAGTCTTTGTGCACGTAGTAATTATTTAATTATTAACTAAAATTAATACGGACTATAGAATAATTGAAATATAATTATACATATATATATATGTAATATGTAATCATGTATTATATTATTTATCATTACGTAATATTAATCATAAGTAAAGTAATCTCTGTCTGTAAAAATTGATTGAAGCATAATTACTGAATAAAAGCGAAAGGAATATATAATCAATGTAAATATATATATATATATATATATATATATATTTATTTAGAATAATTATATTTTATATACATATTGTAGAAAATATTTTAGAATATATTTTAGAAAATAATTACATATTTAGAAAACAAATTTTTTGTGACTTTTAAAAAAATATTGTAACAACACACATATATGCATTTGTACATTTCTCACGTTGACAGAGATGATAATTGTCATCAAAGCGTTCTTACTGTTAGAAAGAGAGACAAATAGGTGAGCTTCCCTAAACGCTGCATTACAGTTACAGTAAGTATGCAGCATGTATAGCAAACAGACGAGTATCTCAAGCGGGAAATCATTTGGCAAATAGCCACGAAGGGCGCTTTCAGTGGTAACAGAGGTGCTTTTGAGGCGAGTAATGTACAGTCGGTATGTGCAAATGGTCAAGCATTATCCATTCTCTCTTTGTTCACGGTGAGAGTCGCGCGAGGAGCACGGGGATTATTCGCGTGTTGAGAATGAAATAGACAGAGAGACGACTGATATTTCATAATTTCATATATCACTGTGATATATGCATTTATCATATTTATGATAGGTATATATATATATATATATGTATAAAATTGTACGAATATACGCAACGTTTTGAAAAAAACTCGACTTAATCTTGGAATTATCCTAAATAATATTTCATGAAAATTTAAAAAATGCTAATTAATATGACATTCATTAGAATTTTACAAAACGACCCTAAATTATCAAGGTTCACGATGCAGCGATGTTTTTTTCTTTTTGTGAAAAATTGACGCTATTAATTATTCTTTAATATAATATCAGCGAACTACGAGATTAGGAGGAAAGATGATTTCTGCACGTTAAGATACGATAATTTGCATTAAGTATATGAATCGCAAACTCAGTTGCGAGTACTTGATTTCGTGTCGCTGGTAGACGAGTCTCGTCGGCGCCACGTATTTCATCTCATTACTCAATTCGTAATTGTCGACGCAAACGGACGATGTTCATCGTCCGCGAGGATCAAAGGACCTCCTCTCTCTCTCTCTCTATCTCTATCTCTCTCGATAGCACCAAGCGGCGGAGCGAGACGACGTCGGCAAACAGAATACGTAACTGTTGATTTTCGCGGGAGAAGAGCGAATGGTGAATATTAGTCAGGGCTCTCCCTTACTCTCCTTCGCCTCTTAGCTTATGAAATAAGTGGAGTCGGATGCGAGCTGCAACGTTACGTACGAATGAGCACATCAAAGGATAATTAGCCAGACAGATTTATGCGACCGTCAGTTTCACAGAGAGAAAGAGCTCATGATTTTTCCCTAAACGACGTTTTCCCCTTCCTTTGTCCCTACTTTTCCTCTATTTTTTGGGCCCGGGACTCGTCGAGGAATCAAGAATACGCGTTTCAAGTCGATTACAATTTAATTGACTTCCTACAAAATTCTATTCGCTCATTTGTCTAAAGAGATGAATTCTACTCGTCTTATATAATGCAACATGTATCGTAATATTTCCCATTCTTTTTTTGTCCGAAAAACTATATAGTCATTTTTATATAATCGTTATTACTTTATATACTCATGAAATTTGTTAAAATTGAAAATAAGTAGCCATTAAGTGTCATTAAGTAATTACAATTTAATTGACTTCCTACGAGTCTACAAAATTCTATTCGCTCATTTGTCTAAAGAGATGAATTCTACTCGTCTTATATAATGCAACATGTATCGTAATATTTCCCATTCTTTTTTTGTCCGAAAAACTATATAGTCATTTATATAATCGTTATTACTTTATATACTCATGAAATTTGTTAAAATTGAAAATAAGTAGCCATTAAGTGTCATTAAGTGAATAATGAGGGTGCACCCGTGCGCACTGTTAAAATTAATTCGAGAAAATGCGCGCAAAATTTTAACGCTTCGTATATATAATTTTGTGCAAAAGGGTTTTTCGCGACGGAAAAAACGAGTGCGAGAGAACTGTTAAACCAGAATTTCAAAGAGATTTTTTTCTAGGCCGATTGCGGCTTTAAACGTAACGCGGGCGCGTTGCAAGTGTCCCCACGATTATACGAGTCGAAAATATCCGACACGAGGGAAAAAAGGAGACGTAACGAATTTTATTTGAGACGAATAATACGAGCGGAGGTAATCGGTCGTCTTAATTGGCCGTCGAGCTAGGTCGACGAAGGAGGATTTCTTTCCCCCCGAGAAGGAAGACGGCGAATGAGCAGTCGTTTTCCCTTCGCCAAAGTGGCCGTCGTTTCCGCGATCGTTAAGCTCTGGCCGGCTTAAAGTCTCCCATGGGGATAAGACGATATCACGACTTACCTACGTACGTTCCTGTCGCTCTTTTATTTTTCGTTTCTGCCGCTGTTTACGTAACTCGCACTCGAAAACAGGACAAATCGCAGCGTTTCCGCAAAAGGCAACGTAATCAGCAAAACCCGAACGTCGTCTTGTTCACCGAATAAATTAGGGGAATAAATATATAATTCTATTTAGAATTTTTAGACATTTTACATTATTAATCCTCCTAAACTTCATTATTTTTGCATTAC
The DNA here is from genome assembly GCF_048542155.1 of Nylanderia fulva. Classification (NCBI taxonomy): domain Eukaryota; kingdom Metazoa; phylum Arthropoda; class Insecta; order Hymenoptera; family Formicidae; genus Nylanderia; species Nylanderia fulva. Next base: position 5,346,592 of record NW_028190916.1, read on the forward strand.
ATTAATTTGTATAATTTATATTATTAACCTCCGAAACTTCATTATTTCTGCATTACATTAATTTGTATAATGTATATAAATATTTGTATATAATGTATAATGTAAATTTTATAGATTCTGGATATTATGTGCGACATTAAAATATATATAATTCTATTTAATATTGATTCTGTTTCACCTGAATTTTAAATTTATATATTTAAAAAATAAATATAAATAAAAAATTATTTAATTCGCTTTTACATATACGAATCTCGAACGATAATAATTGATTGAGTATAAAAATTGATGAAAGAAATAGTATTGTGGATAGAATGGAGGAGGAAAATAGCTTGAAACTCACGGTATCGCGAACAGTTATATAAAGGCGTCCGTGGGGAAGCGTGTTGTTGTCGAAGAGCAGAGCCGGTTACTCACCTCTTCGGCGTTAATTTCGTCGTTCCCTCGCCGATGCGAAGTGGCGAAAACGGATGCCAGCGACATGACGGCGTTCACGGAAAACGGAGAGCCGGGAAATGCGCGGCTGACTCTCCTTCTCCATCTGTCGCGCGTCTCCACGTTCTCGCTTCTTTCAGAGATTAGGTCAAACTATAAATATATAAGGCGCCAACCTGATCGGAGCCGGACCGAAGTAACCGCTCGACGTGCGAAACGTCGTCGTTTCTCTGACTCTCTTGCGTAACTGCGCGCAAGAACGTCTTCATGAATGAACCGAAACGAGCGCGACCAGTTTTAATGCTTCGAATTTGAATTCTTTCGAGTCTACGCTCTCAGTCGTGTTCTCAGCACATTCGATAGAAAGAAATCGTAAATAACTGAAGCTAAAATTCGTTAAACATTCACAGATCCACATTAATATACAAACATATATATATCATTGATCAAAGATACAAGTGAGATATTTCCTCATTTTACATATCTGTTAATATATATCATGATGAGAAAGGGCGGACATTTTTATTTAATAATTTTAGGATTGCTATAAAAATTTTGAACGATGAAGAAAATATGAATTCTCATATTCATAACATTTTTATTAAAGAGATTTTTTGAATCTTAAACGCGTTCTTGCAAAAAATTCACTCATATAGCCATTAGTTTTCCTGCCAACAAAATATCTCTCCGAAATATTTTCCACGCCGTATTTCTGAAAATTATGCGACAGGATTTACGGAAATTTATGCATATTTTCGTATATACACATGTTATGAAAATTTGCGATATGCGTCGTATACGCATAATCCAAATTTTCCCGACTGCAATGTCTCTGAGATTTTGATAGAAATGTAATTTCGCTTTTTCTCTCTTTTGTCCAAATGCTTCTTCGAGAGATAGGCATCGAGACTGTTAACATTTTCTATTACATTTTTCATTAAATTATTTTATATGTATATAAATAAAATCACATGACGAGAAAACTTGGTCAACTAGCGAAATGCTTTTTTATAGTTCATATCGCAACCATGATACACGGCGACCTGCTTCGCGTAACATGAACAAAAGATGTCAAGTTTAGACACATTCCGGTATGCAAGCCCGAGGTAGTCATATAATAGTAGTAAATAAACAACGATGCCGGCCATATTTTATCGCAACTACCAGGTTCGTGAGTTCCGCTAGAGAAAACAAAAAAGTACGACAACTTGCGAGCACAGCGCATTTTAACCTGTTGAAATGTATCTGTATCCATTATACTCTGAGCGCACAATAGTTCGTAATTCTGTTTAATTCAGTGAAATTTACTTCGTTGTACATTCAAACGAATTACGTGCAGTGTAGACAAAATTATTGCCGTCTATAGAATAATATGTAACCGCCCTCTGACCGCTGTTGTGCAGTTCAAAAGTAGTTTTCAGTGTACACGTAATAGTTTTCGGAGTACACGCGATCTGCATGTGTTGCATAAGCAACTATAATAAAATTAAAAAATTAGATTATTATACATATATGTATATCTCTCTTTTGAATTAATAATTCAAAGTTTTGATTGAGGCTGAAGCTAGATTAAAAACCACTTTATTTTATACTTTTGTCTTGCAATAAAACTAATAAAACGGTTTAATTATAAAAATCGGATAAGAGTTTGTATTTTTTTATATAAATGAAACTTTACTAAACGTGTGTGTACATCGTGCATCGCTCAATTTTAATTTTAGGATAAAATTATAAAACAAAATCACAGATTCTTATAATTTGTTTTTCTAGAATACGATTTTTATTTCAAATATGATTTTATATTTAAATCAAGATTTTATAAATAGACTTTAGATAAATTCTAGACTTTTTTTATTCTCTTGCGCGCCAAGGGATGACGATTAAACCATACAAGTCAAGTTAGTAAGCATTGATACAAGGATTTCGCTCTCGGAGCTTATCGCAATTTCGCCATTCAAAGTCGTTTCCTTGCATACGCAGATACATGAGTTACTTAAGGAATTAGCCATTCGACGAGGAGCGCCTCTGCGAATCTAATATCATCCGTCTTCGTCGAGAACATCGCTCAAGTGACGAGTTGCTTAATGATTTATTAGCTAAACTATCTATGTAGAAGGAACTCCGAATGTTCTCTCGTATTTTACTACCACGATCCTTATACGTTTACGTACATTTCATGCGATAGATTTTGATTAGCGCGAAACAACATCTCCTTACAATATTATACATCCAGCCAATTTTATATAGGATACGGTACGCGGTCCTATATTTTATGCATTTGGATCGACATTTGTTACGTATAATTCTTTGAAATTGTTTCGTCAATTTCGCTCCTCGATAATTAATTACAATAATCAATTAATTATTGTCTGTTAGCACATATATACATATCACGATCGTGGGTGTGCATAATGTGATAGTAATTAATCAAACTGCCTCGAATGAATCAACTGCATCCGAAATTTTTGCCCGATTAACATAGTTCTGCCTTTTCAATTTGCACAATTCATGCAACTTGGCGGACTGAATGTTCAGATGTTCGCAACAGTTCTCTCGTGGTAGTAATTCACAAACGCTACTCTAACAACTTTGACTAGGTATGTCATGACTGCAGAAGTAATTTTCCGCGACTACGAACTGTATAATGAGAATTTGAGTTCACGTACAACTTGTCAAGAATAACTCGCCAATGGACAAGGGAGCTTTATTAGAAACGTCATTTGGGGACTAAATGCCTCATTCAAGAACTAAATACTTGGAGAAATTTTATTCACCAGCGTACGACAGAACTTCTTGTCACTTATTTCATATCATATAAGAAAATTTTCGTATCCTTTTCTATTATTATGCGCAGGAGAACTTTTCCCTTAAAATAGCTTAACCGATTAATTAATCCGTCTTTGAATTATTATACTATATCTACTATAGAAATTTTGTGAATAAAAAGGAGCGTTGTGTGCTGCACCGTCATTAAACAATATCATAAAGCCATTTAACTTCCAACTCGCTCGAGTATCCACGTGCAAGCGAGTGCAACGTGAAAAACAGAAGGTGCAAGAAGTGCTATTACGTTTCTTATCGCGAAAGTACACTTGACCTCGCGCCCGCGATCTCATGACCACGTAAGAAAGCCTGACAAATTGTAGTGGCACCTTTAAAACCGTCACCGCAGATTTTGCCGCGGTGCCTAAAGCCACCTACATGCTTTTGCGTGGCACTGCATCGCTCTCTGAGCATCATCCTCTCTTGCCCGCCTCTCGGCTCTCTCTTAACGCGCACTTAACCGCCGCTGCATGCTGAAGCACTAACAATGGTCGAGTGGTACCGTGAATAGAGTGGAAAAAAACGACGATGTGAAGCGTATATTTATACCGTCTGACGTGCGATATTCTCGATATTCTCGACTCATTGTGCTCTGAGCATCGAAAATAAAAAAAAATATTTTCTGCAAATGACTCTTTATTTATTAAGAGTTTAACTAGGCTCTGTAATATATAAATATAAATTTAACATATATAAGATAGGCAATAAGAGCCAAATCGCGGGTGACAGTGCGTTATTCTAAACGAAACTAAATTTTTTCGTTAGAATTAAATATCTGTGCACAAGGCACCAAATTTTTACTTGGACACGGCCAAGATATAAAATTGGAATAATCTCTACAAGAGATTTTTAATTCCATGTATCCCCTATTCCCCCTAAAGAAATAAAGTGCGAGAGAAAGACTCTTTATTTAGTTATTTAGAAGAGCTCGCGAAAACGACAATTTAATGGAAATGAATTTCACCATTGTGGAATAATGATATGTATGTAATGATATAAGAGAGAAATTTTTGTGCGATAAATCATAAAATTAAAAATGCGCAATTTTATAAAATTATAATTTATACTGCGTGCAAATATGTATTTGTCGATATATATGGTATAATAAGATAATGAAATTAAAATATTATACTGTGAAAAGATCGCACAAAATATTGCATTATTAAATAATGAATAAACAAATTAAATTACAAACCTGAAAATTCATTTTAATACAATTCAAACGTAATTATAAACGTATTGTATTAGTTGCGTAAAATTATGCATAATGAGAAATACGCAGGGAATTTAACCCGTTTATGTGATAACCGTAAAGTAAATCGATTCGAATGAATACTTCCGATATTTCTCATCGGCCAAATTAATTTTGAAATAACGAAATGATGAAATATAAAATGTGCACGCGTGTCTATTTTAGAGAGTTCATCAGCTAAGATATTCCTTTATATATAAGAAGCGAAGTAACAAAGCGTTCTAATTCTCCCACACCCGGTTGCTTGATGTTTGACTTTTAGCTTGAAAAGCCGCACTAACGAAGTCCTCGCGACTTCTAAACTGAGTCACGGTCTGAAGGATCCTCGTAGATGAGAAAGTGCCGTCGAGTTTCGTCCCTCGACGAGACAAACGAACCATGCACGAGCGCTCGCTAATTTAGCGACACATCCGTTGAATCAGTATTAGGAAGAATTTGGAAAATTTTTCTCTCCTAATTTTGTCTGAAAAATATTTACTGCATTAAAGATATAGGATACAAATAATTGATTTAAAATAATGATGTTAAAATTCTATACATTATATGTATTCGTATGTCTCTCTCAACAAAAATGTTACTTTCTAAAAATACTTTTCAAATATGCGACAAATATAATATAAAAAATAACGTGCAAAATACAACTTTTTATTGCATTTTGTACGCACGCCAAAATTAATCAAATTAATCGTTTAGCAAATATATCAAATTGAATTTCGAATTGTCCGAAAAAAACGAACGACTGCATGTGCCAACTTATTCCAATTAAACGTATTTTCCGTATCTGCTTATTCTATCAATCGTCACGCGTATATGTAAAAGAAAAAAAATTCGTACCATGTTCCATATTCGCAAGCGTTAAAAATTGAACTAGGCTCGGAATATCGATTTCGATTCGAAACGAACGGCGGCTTTTCAGTTGAATCTATACGGAACAATGACGCGATGCCGCGGGCACGTTCGGATTCTCATGGTTGCACGCATTGCAGATTCGCGTGTATGTACATAACTTAGTTAGTTACATTGGAAATTACAGCCGACACACGATATTACACCACGCGCGTGCACACGCGATTCATTTATATTCACGCCCTTTCTCTCTTCCACCTCTCGCGAATAACTTCTATTCCCACGTGGCGCGCGACTCCGCCACGTGTGCCATTGTATATGTGAACGCGAATCCATATATATGAACACGGTATATACATACATAAACTATGCAACGGTACGCGTACGCGGTGTCTCATGAATATCGGATGACCGATCGCGAGAAATTCACCATTTGTCGTTTCGCGTCGAATGACATCTGATTTATCCGCCAGCCCCGTTGACGATCGTAGAAAAGTACGGATGCATACGTGATGCATTCGCTCGCGGAAAACTTAACTACCTCGTGCATGAATATATATTTCAAAATCTTTATTTTTTTGTTGTTGTAAAAGAAACATAATAAAATCATGTTTTAAACGGAACTGAGCGAAGACTCTAGCGAGCCTCGTCTTTCATCCTGTATATCTCCTACATTTAAAATGTATCTCTATACAGATACAGACACGTGAAAAAATATATCTAGATACAGATACACAAATTTAAATGTACAGGTATATAGATACAGATACTCGGATACTTTGAAATTATATTTTATTATAATAATGGTAATATGCACAAAATGTATTGAATAATTCTTTTATCTTTATTAATATTTCTGTTTATATTACGACTTTATTCATTAGTCTTAACACGTGAAAAATGCCTCAAAGATATCGTCACTCAAACTATTTTGCCATGGTACTAAAATTTGACCAATGCTTAATAATCGCTCAACCGGTGTTGATGACGATATGTTGATAACTTGCAGTCTTGATCTTTTAAAAATTTAAAGAATTGGGATATTTAAAAAAAAATGAGAAAATCTGCAAATGTATCTGAAAAAAGCAATTCAGATACCATGTTTTGTATCTAGATACAGATATAGATACTTCAATTCGAATATATCTCAGATACACAAAATGTATCTAGATACTACTCAACACTGATATCTATGTATGCGAGACCAACATATATTTTGGAGGTAGAAACCAGAGGTGTTAAAACAAGCGATTATGTTACCGACTACGACTTTTCGCGTAGCACATTTCCGTGTGCATGTGCATACGTCACGCATAGAGTTGGCTGGAGCTCGAATCCAGAGCTCCTTGCACTATAACGCGGAATGGAGTTAAATGTGCCGTGCATAAGTGGGTAACGTTTCCGAGAGCTGCTCAATCACCCCTCGTTCCATTTCGCCGTCCCATCTATATATCTATAATTTCCTTACTTCTGTCTTACTTCCTCGCCTATTTTGTCGCCGTCCTCATCTTTTTCCCACGAGGACGGCCACTTCCGTTCGCTTTCGTCCTCTCTTTTGCTTTCCACCTCGCACCTGGCTGACACACTAGGACTCTTTAACTTTATTCTCGACCTCGCTCGAATTGCTATGTGCATCAGCGTAGCCGAATCGCGTTGCGCTCATGAAGAAAACCCGCTTTAAGCTCATTTCCGTCATTTGAACTTTGGTGGGTGAAACGGGGCTTGTGGAAGCGAAATTTTGACGGTCGTTTCGTACGTTCGCTTCACTACGAGTTCGTAATCGACGCTGGAGCATGAGATTTTCATTTCTATTTTGCTTAATATATATATACGTCTCTTGACAAATTTAACAAAAAATTAATCACATCGCATCTCTCTATATCAAACATAAAATTCTAAAAATATATATGATATAATTTCACATACTAACAATCATATTAAACTGACAGAGATGTATAAATATTTATCCATTTATATATTATATAAAAATGTGAAAAATAGACATTTTGATATTTTAAATACAGAACTAATTTTATATAGAAATAATAAAAAAGAAAGGACATTATCGAATTTAAAGATAACCGCGCAAATTTTCGCGCTGTTGACGCCCGTATAATTAAATTAGATATATCATATGTTGCCCTATTTAAAATAGTATGAAGCGTTTAAACTTTCTCGCACAGATTGCCTAGTGTGAAGCGACTTTGTATTCGATGGCTTAATGAAAAGCCGTCACGTTTTCAACTTTTACGCTTTTATTCCTCATTTTCTCATACATTAGTTGGTTGTCGTGAACGCGAATACCTCTCTTTCATTGCTCGCGAACTTTCCGTTGGCGTATCATCCGCGTAGGATGCAACGGCAGAAGGTAGATTATTTCATTTACACTTTAACACGAAGATGCGAAATTGTTCTCCTTTTACGAGTATCTCTTACGGGTTAAAAACGCACGCGTTTGCATGCGAGAAAAGAATATCTCTCCGTCACAGAGGGCAGATTAAGCAGTTCGTGCAAGAGAACTCGCTCGCATAGAAACGCGTGTTTTTTTTCTTTTTTCTTGTTGCTACGTTTCTAGACTTTCACGCCAACACAAAGTGTATATTATTTTCAGTATTGTCAAAAACAAGAGTCTCGCGACTTTCTCTTTAAATTTTTTATTTCTTCATAAAACTATTTTTTAATGTATGAGAGCAATATAATATACAATGCAATGCATATAAAGTGCTTATATAAATGTTTAATTTTGTCAATCTAATTCTTCGCAAATAAATATTTTTTTCTTTTAATTTCTAATTCTCTCGTTATTAATAAGTGTTCTTACAATTTGTACAAACTTCTTGTTAAAGAGTAAGATTTTTTTAAATGAAAAAAAATCAAGTTACTATACCAATAGTCGACTGTTGACTATCGTAAATAATCTTTTTTTTTCTCGTATTTTCTCCCATATTGTTTTAATCGATGCGTGTGCGCCGTTATTTTCCGTCCAGCCGCTAGCAACGCAAAAAGTGCCCCGTTTCGCTTGATTTATGCGACCATGTTCGACGCGATCTACTACACGCGAAATAGAATCGACGACGATTAATGATTGATTTCCAACAAGAAGTCGCGCATTTGACGTTATAGATTGATGCGAGCAACGAATCGCGGTGCAATATTGAAACACATCCGGCAGATTTTTGCGAAAATTCCGAAATATTCTCTCTCTATTTAAAATCAAATAAAATTCTTGTATCGTTGGCAATATACTGCAGAAAACATATTAAATTATTATTAAGCGATTATTGAATTATTTTACATGGCAACACAATACACATTAACATTTACGCTTTAACCGACAGTTCAATATATATTTACGCGTTCTACTATCGTGAAAATAAACCGTGTAGCGTGTGTCACATACACCGCAAATCAAATTCTCGAAAATATTTCTCTCTTTCTTCCCTCCCTCTCACGAAACTAATTTAATTTCCCTGACCGCGCACAGTGCAAAATATATCGAGTCACATATTAATAGAAAACATCAAAATATTTCAATCTATTTTGCGTCGAGGATTACGATGTTTCAATAATACGATTTGACGAGAAATCGTATTTTTTTTTGTGTCGACCAATCAATTTGCCACAATGGAAAATTCGTGTACAATAAATCGTGTATTCGACAGTGTATACTGGATGGTTTTTCCATTATCATTACCATCATCACGAGTGACACTTCCCATTGGTCTACAAATACGAGGTACATTTTAATCTGATATACATATATGTATATACGAGTGTGTCGTTAACAGCAAATTAAAACTCTTTAATGCTGTGGACGCGCATGCGAGTGCATAATCTGCATCCGCCGATTGATGAATGATCAGACAGTGATCGATCGGGAAAAATAATGATTCATTGGAAACGCGTCTGATAAGATTAAATTGCCGGCTGCCACGCTGCCAAGTGTTCGTTACAAAATATTTATCTGTCGTAATTCGCTCCCGGACCGAGATCGGTTGAACGTGCTGCGCAAGAGTAACGGCCGCGATTGCGACGCGGCACGGAATAGCGGCAAAATGGGCCAACGTGTACGAATTCCAAATTCCGGTATCGATAATTAATTCCAATTACTTAGACCGCGCCGTGTTCGACGTTAACCTCGATCGCTGACGCGCGCGATAGCGACTATCCTCGGTATAAGATCCCGCAGCTGCAGTTTGCCCTATCTTAATTAATGACGATAATAGAATCTCTTGGAGTCGATACTTGGATATATGTATTCAGAATCTATATCATGAGTTTGTATTATAATCTGTAGGAAACGAATTAATATGATGTTATTACGTTTTTCATATTTTTATACGTCTTAATAAAGGCAAAAATATTCTATGCAAAATTTTTAATCTTCCTGTTCTTTGATACAAAGTTGAAAACTTTTTTTCCTAGCTGGAATACGGTGGACATTATTATAATTTTTTGTTAAATATCTGGAATTATTACACGGCTTAACAAAACATATTTTTAACTTAAGAGAATCAAGATAATTCATTTTTCAATTCTAAATACATATATCTTTCAAATTATTCCATTACGCTACAGTTTTGAACACTGTGAAAATTGCAAAAAAAATGCAAGAAAATTTTAATGGCACTCTTCACTTTGAATGCAACAAAATTTTGCGAACATTTATACCGTGTCATATATTATATATCATTAACGAAGATTTCTTCTAAAACAATCGATCGCAAGACAATTCTAAATTCTTTGATTTACCCCGAACCGCTTGTCGGAGCTGATCAGCTGATTCTTAAATTCAAAATCGTGCGAACATGTACGCAATCAGTATCGTCTCATTTCGCGATGAATTAAAATTTAAATTAAATTAAAATTAAGACAAATCATTCACGGCATGATGAAAATGGAATGGACGCACGATAACTTCACAGCGTTGTTGAATACGGATCACGGCGTTTCCAAACTAATTGAAATACGGAAACGCGGATATCGATCGGAAACGTTAAAAGCGTTTGGATAGCTTCCTTTTCTAAATAAACCTTCCTACAACATCAAGGTGTACTCAGGATTTCATCGGCGGAAACCTAATCCGATGCAATATAAATATGCTCTGAAGAAAAGATCGCTGCCAATATTCTCCGCCGCTAAGAAATACTTTGTTAATTAAAATAAATTATAAAATAATTATAAAATACTATAAATTTTTTTAAAATTAATTAATCGCAAGAACCGATCATTGTTCGTGAAGAATATCACATTAAAAAAAAATACGTAATACAGAGGAAATTGCACTACTATCTATCAACTTGAATTCACCAACAAAAAATGCTAAAAAATATATCAAATATATAATAAAACATATCAAATCTATTTTTGTATCTTTAATTGTAAATTTCTTAATAAAATTGTAACGTATGGAGCAATTGATAAAAATCGAATTCCAGCACTAAAAAGACTAAACAAAAAGATAAGTATTCTGTTTCTTATATATATTTTTAATTAATTATTTGAGAAATTCAATATGGGAAGATATTAGGCTGAAAATAGGATGGGAGCAGCGGGTTCACTAGAACCACTAGGTTTAACCCGTTTTCGCGTATCTCTCTGCGACAATCGTTATCTCCGGCCGCAAATACGCGGACGGTTAACGCAGGCAAAACTCTGTTACAGTTTCGAAATTCTAATCAAATAGCCGCGCGCGCGGAGGATCCACGCCGCTAATGCGTACCGTTTAAACGCTTCGTGGTGAATTGCGAAATGGGATACGGCACTTCTCGTGAATATGTCGGTTCGCCGCTTGTTTACGCTGTTTCACACGGCTATACGGTCGCTTCCAATCGCGCGACCTCGAGCGATCTCTCTCTCTCTCTCTTTCTCTCTGCGCACTTTATGTCGTTTCGCGTAAAATCTATCTTAATCGACAGGTGAGAGAGAGAGTGCGAGATAGAGAGAAAGAGAGAGAATTGCCATCAAGCGCGGTCGTCATAATTTATTCAGCTTGTTCAGCGCGCGAAACAATTATCGAGCGCAATTTAACCGCTTGAAAACGACGCGTACCTTCACGACACGATTGTCGAATCGATAATGGCGAAATGACTGTAATTAACAGTTGAATGATCGCGCAGTAAGCTAAAACGAGAATAAATATGTATCGATTTTTCACGGCATCTAAACTTTGCTGGCTCCAATTTTATACAAGTTAACTTGATTTCTTCTCAATAGATAGTTCAAAATTTTACATTAAATTATTTAAAAAAAATACTCGTACATCTTCCATTATGTATTAATTTTTTATATGAAGTAATGTATCTTCAAAGAGTTTTAAAATTATATATTTAAGAAAAGAAAGAACAGATTGCATTATATATTAAAAAGAGAATGAAAAAACACAATGTCTCTAAATTTTTTTTCAAATGAATATACATATATATTTTTTATATAAAGATTCAAGATAATTTCGAGTATTGTTTCTGTATTTTTTCCAACTCTCTCGGATTAGAATTTAAAACAGTTATTCATCTTGGTTCTCGTGCTGCGAACTCTGATCGAGCTTCGAAACCGAGTTTGCAAAACGTCGAAACGCATCTAGTCGAGCAACTAACACCGCGCCATTCAGGCGTTTCGCGACGTATTGTACCGTTCGCACGGACAAGCCGACGGGGGTTCGTTAGAGGCCCGTTTGTTTGCCACGGCTTGTAACACGCTCTCGCGGCGCGACACGTCGGGTTTTACGGCAATCGAAGCGCCCGGAAAAGCGCCCACATTCTATCGCGACACCGCGAGAGAAGAGAGAGAGAGAGAGAGAGAGGAGAGACCGGGAACGGTTCATAATTTATACGGCTTTACGCGAAATTAGTTATTGTTCCTGATAAATTCGGCGCGTTGCGGTGACCGCGTTGCTACACGATTGTTGGCGTTATGCGGCCGCTACGCGAAATGGACGATTATTCCATTGGGCGACGACGCAGCCAGGTCGTGTAAATATTGATGTTGCAGGCAGGCGCGATTTTTCCCGACGATAGACCTTCCGATGAATCTACCACGTGTTTCGACATCGTTCGATATCGCACCTGCGTGCGAATTAAATGGATATAGATAAATAATTTATTTTGCTCTAGTAGAAAATTCCTTATAAAAATGTGACAATGATTATTAAGTAAAGATGATAAGATTCATGAAAAGAAAAATAGATGAAAAAGAGAGAAGATGCACGAATGAAGTTACGCGAGCAGAGTAACAAGACAAAAATATAGCGCAAAATGTAAAAATAGAAAATAAATAAAATAAGTGGAATATAAATGAAATAAAAAAATACAATATAAATAAAATATAAAAATCGAATGATGAGATTTGCGTGACAAATGTATCGCTTCGATGATTAACGAATATATTTCTGATATTCTTAATGAAAAGTTGCATTCAGGACGATCAAGTATCAACGAACGATATATTTGATTTCATTCGAATAAAAAAAAAATTAATACTTTACACACGTTGAAAATATATTATTTCTCCATTAAGCTCCTCGTACATCGCAAACGCGATTCGTTTGTGCGATTCGAATTTTTCCTGCGTGTATTACTTGAATGATATTCAATGACAGTAACGTTTATTCGGCACATTGTTCGTATATTTCTCGCGAGGGAAATTATTCGAAAGGCTTCCCAGATAATCGATCGTTTCGTTTGTTGCTTGATGTACGTTAATTGTCGCTTCCGATAAATTTTGCCGACAGAAAATCGACTTTAAGTCCTCTGCACGAAACTCCGTCTCCGTCAATCGACGACGTTGACAGTCCGTTACGCGTTCAATAATCACTCGTTTCCCGGCGAATCTAGGCGAGTGAATGTTCATTTCCTTCCTAGACGCGAGCTCCGCTGCTCCGTAAACCCTTTTTCATTCGTTCGCCCACTGGGGCAGTGGTGGTCGCTCTCAATTTTCGGCATTCGAAATGCCCTATTTCCGGGAAATGTTACCCCACGCCATCCATTTGCCGGTTCATCGATAAGGGGAAAACGGATCGATATCGATATATAGAGCGTATCGCACTTACGATACGCGCGGGTTTGAAAATGCGAACGGTAAATCGACTGCGACGACGGACGGAAGTTTCAAATTCCGGTAGCTGCAAATCTTCCTGAACATTTTCGCAGCGAATGAAAGAGTGTCCTTAACGATCCGGGTGAGAAATTGCGTCATTTATTTAACACCTCACCGCTATGAATTATTATTACGGTAAAGAATGGAAAAATTAACATCGATAGAAAACAAGTAATAGTCCTAGATAACATTAACAGATTGAAGAGAAAAAAATCGATTCCGTATACTTTGAGTTTATAAAATATTTTTTAGAAGAATATATATACATATACATATACATATATATATATATATATATATAGAGAGAGAGAGAGAGAGAGAGAGAGAGAGATTAGAGGATAAATATGATACATAATTGAACTAGTATTAATCGCAATTTATCATAATTACCTAATCACGATTTGTGATTTGATAAATATCGCGACATATTCAATTGCAAATATATGTATATGCATCAAGATTAAGTTGTAAAATTCCATATAATTAAATAATTCCACTACAATCATGAACCAGATGCCCAATTAATTAACGTTAATTCAATATGCTCGATACAGTAATCCATGCGGAATTAACAGCCTAATTTACATATATGTATAATTTTGATAATATGTATACGTCTAGTTTTGATATAATTCTCTAAATTGTGGTTCTTCAACCATGTGTGTAATTAGATTTGATATATTAATTATCTATATTTATTTGTTTGTTGATTTATTTATAAGATATCTTTCGCAGAATTCGAAAAACGTGAAAAAGAATATATGCTCAGACTTTTGATCTGTAAAAGTAAAAAAAAAATGCCGTAGATGTTCTGAATTTCGAAAATTTGCCAAAGGAATGAATTAGTCTCGTAGAAGAGGAGATCGACCCTTTTCATTTTTGCCTCTCAACATAACAAGATGTCGGAAAATGCGCAACGCTACAGAGATGCAACTTAGGTCGCGCGAAGCTGGCCGCTGCGCGAAATAACACTATCGTCGTGAGAAAATTAGTTTATCCACTTTGCAGAAACACGTTTCCGCCCACTAGCGCGTTTCATACATCCGTGAGGAGAGATACTTGGTCGTGCAGGTGCAGGTGTCGAGGACACGCGTCGTAGAGAGAGAGAGAGAGAGAGAGAGAGAGAGAGAGAGAGAGAGAGAAAGGGAACGACGAAGGGAAGGAAGATGCAGTGCAAGGCGCAGTTGCACGCGATGCACAAGACGACTCGCGGTTACTCGCCAAGTTAAGACCGGCTTGTTAGGAAAGTTGTATCAAGTTGGATCGTGCTACCCATGGAGAGACTTCGAGCTCTCGAGCTCCTCCGTATCGCGACCCTCCCACCGGGCTAAAATCCTCCAGAACGTCACCCGTATTCGCCAACCTTTGCCTCCGAAACGACCCGCATATATACTAGAAACGCGCACGCGTGCAGTATGCGAATGTATGGCGCGCGCGCCAGAGAGTAGATTTACCCGTATTATTATGGGTAGAGTTTGGCATCGGTGCCAGAATGGAGAGCCTTGTGGTACTTCATTAAATTCGCGAGGAACACGCCGATCCACTTCGCACGAGAGTGGCTCCGTACACGTGATCGTATAGTATGAACTAAGCACGGGTTTAGAGAAATTATTAATTGATTAAGGTAAAAGAAGAAAGAAGAGAGATTGTATCGATTCCTTAAATAGAGAATTTAGTTAAAAAGGATTTTAAATCTAAAGTAATTACTTTTTATAATAACTTGGAAAGAATAAAATATTTTTTAATGCTATACATTTAAAATGTTCATTAAAATTATGTAATATAAAAATAAAGGAGAAATATAGTGACAACTCTCTTTTTCTTTAAAATAATCTTCTGTTATTAATTTTTCAGGATTAAGTGATTCTCTCGCCGTTGTTCATTTTGGCGTGGTTTATATATATGTGTGTATGTGTTTGTGTACAAAAATATAGCTACAATTTATTGGCCATACGGCTACGCATAAATTTCTTTCGCCGCGTGCTACATCAGCGTGGTAAAAGCTTCTTTGACTTTATCGCCGTGAAATTGTACGAAAACTAGGCCATCTATTCGCAGCATAACACGATTTTATTGGACACTGAGCGAGAGCTGCTCCGACGTTTTCGTAACTACCTACTTCAGGTAGCGTGGAAACGTTAATACTTTAAACTTTTAAGCGCGTCCAAATTTTAAGTTCTATGCACGTTCGCTTCGGCAATTTATATAAAAAATTTCTATCTATTCTATAGATAGAAATACACACACACACACACACACACACACACACACACACACACACACACCACACACACATATATATATATATATATATATATATATAAAACCCAATAGAATTTCATATGAAATAATTATATAATATATTAAACATAGCGATTTAGTCTAAATATGTAAGATATACTGTAGAAAATTACTCATTATACGCGTTCAAGGAGTTAAGTATAGATTAAGTCAGACATAAGACGCCAAATTATTTCGTTGTACAAAAATAATTAGGCGAAATTATATATACTATATATATATATATATATATATATATACATATATAAAGAAAATATGGTATATATATTTTCGTGCACCAAATCATTTCATCCTATGTCTGACATAATCTGTACTTAACTCCTTAAATGCGTATAATGAATAATTTATTATTATCTAATTTACTACTATCTTGTATACTTACACACACACACACACACACACACACACTTAATAAATGTGTGTAAGTATATGCAAATATACAAGATAGTAGTAAATTATATAGTAATAAATTACTTATTATACGCATTTAAGGAGTTAAGTATAAATTATGCCAGACATAGGATGAAATAATTTTGTTGAATAAAAAAAATACATATATTTTCTTTATATGTATATATATATATATATATATACATATATATATAAAGAATTTTGCCTAATCATTTCTATGCAACGAAATTATTTCATCCTATGTCTGACATAATCTATACTTAACTCCTTAAATGTGTATAATAAGTAATTTATTATTATATAATTTACTACTATCTTGTATACTTACATATATATATAAAACTAAAAAGTTTCACATAATCATTTTTGTGCAATGAAATTATTTTATCCTATGTCTGATTTAATCTATACTTAACTCCTTAAATGTGTACAATAAGTAATTTATTATATAATTATATAATATATATATTATATAATTTACTAATATCTTGCATGCTTACACACACACGCATTATAAATGTGTGTAAGTATACAAGATAGTAAATTATGTGATAATAAATTACTTATTATACCCATTTAAGGAGTTAAGTATAGATTAAGTCAGACATAGGATAAAATGATTTTGTTGTGCGAAAATTATTAAACGAAATTCTCTTATTTATATAAAGATATATATATATACACACATATATATTTCGTGCAACAAAATTATTTCATTCTATGTCTGACATAATCTGTACTTAACTCCTTGAATGCGTATAATTAGTAACTTATTGTTATTTAATTTACTACTATCTTGTATACTTACATATATATATAAAACTGAAGAGTTTTACATTATCATTTTTGTGCAATACAATTATTTTATCCTATGTCTGATTTAATCTATACTTAACTCCTTAAATGTGTACAATAAGTAATTTATATATAATTATATAATATATATATTATATAATTTACTAATATCCTGTATGCTTACACACACACGCGTAATAAATGTGTGTAAGTATACAAGATAATAAATTATATGATAATAAATTACTTATTATACGCATTTAAGGAGTTAAGTATAGATTAAGTCAGACATAGGATAAAATAATTTTGTTGTGCGAAAATTATTAGACGAAATTCTCTTATTTATATAAAGATATATATATATATATATACACATATATATTTCGTGCAACAAAATTATTTCTTTTTATGTCTGACATAATCTGTACTTAACTCCTTGAATGCGTATAATGAGTAATTTATTGTTATTTAATTTACTACTATCTTGTATACTTACATACATACCTGTATATATATAAAACTGAAGAGTTTCACATTATCATTTTTGTGCAATACAATTATTTTATCCTATGTCTGATTTAATCTATACTTAACTCCTTAAATGTGTACAATAAGTAATTTATTATATAATTATATAATATATATATATATTATATAATGTACTAATAACTTGTATGCTTACACACACGCATAATAAATGTGTGTAAGTATACAAGATAATAAATTATATGATAATAAATTACTTATTATACGCATTTAAGGAGTTAAGTATAGATTAAGTCAGACATAGGATAAAATGATTTTGTTGTGCAAAAATAATTAGACGAAATTCTCTTATTTATATAAAGATATATATATATATATACACATATATATTTCGTGCAACAAAATTATTTCATCCTATGTCTGACATAATCTGTACTTAACTCCTTGAATGCGTATAATGAGTAATTTATTATTATTTAATTTACTACTATCTTGTATACTTACATATATATATAAAACTGAAGAGTTTTACATAATCATTTTTGTGCAATAAAATTATTTTATCCTATGTCTGATTTAATCTATACTTAACTCCTTAAATGTGTACAATAAGTAATTTATTATATAATTATATAATATATATATTATATAATTTACTAATATCTTGTATGCTTACACACACACGCATAATAAATGTGTGTAAGTATACAAGAAAGTAAATTATATGATGATGAATTACTTATTATACTCATTTAAGGAGTTAAGTATAGATTAAGTCAGACATAGGATAAAATGATATTGTTGTTCGAAAATTATTAGACGAAATTCTCTTATTTATAAAGATATATATATATACACATATATATTTCGTGCAACAAAATCATTTCATCTTATGTCTGACATAATCTGTACTTAACTCCTTGAATGCGTATAATGAGTAATTTATTATTATTTAATTTACTACTATCTTGTATACTTACACACACACACACTTAATAAATGTGTGTAAGGATGTGCAAATATACAAGATAGTAGTAAATTATATAGTAATAAATTACTTATTATACGCATTTAAGGAGTTAAGTATAAATTATGTCAGACATAGAAGGAAATGATTTTGTTAATAAAAAAATATATCTATTTTTTTATATGTATATGTATATATACTTACACACATTTATTATGTGTGTGTGTAAATATACAAGATAGTAGTAAATTAAATAGTAATAAATTATTTATTATACGTATTCAAGAAGTTAAGTATAGATTAAGTCAGACATAGGATAAAATGATTTCGTTGCACAAAAATGATTAGGCAAAACTCTATATATAATTATATATGTAAATATACAAGGTAGTAGTAAATTAGGTAGTAATAAATTACTCATTATATATGCATTCAAGGAGTTAAGTATAGATTAAATCAGACATAGGATTAAATGATGAGATAATCTTGTTGTACGAAAAATATTAAACGAAATTTTATATATATATATATATATATATATATATATATATATTTCCAAGAAAATTTGTTGGCATATTATTATTATCTTATTATTATCTATCTTGGCATTAGTGCCAAGATGTAGGTTCTCGCGGTGAATTCTATTAAATTCCTGGAAGATAAAGCGCGACTCGCGCGTTCTGCCTTCTTCATAGGCGCACAATGGATAGAGACATGTTCGCCAAAGAACGTACGGAATGTCGGACAAATCGATAGTTATTTCTAAATCTGACGGATGATGCATGTCGATGCGCAATTTTCGATCAATGTAACATTCTTTCAATGTTTATAGTAGAGTAAAAAGTACGATGATCATTTTAAATAAAAGAAATGATTTTTTTTCTTTTTTAGCATTATTATTATATATGTAAAAAGTAAATTTTAAAGAGTATTATAGGCAAGAAAGAATTTAAGCAAAAATATTTTGATCGAAAGAAATATTCTCCGCCAGAAACGTTAACTTTCCTCCAACATGTACACCTTGCATTAGCATATAAATTCTCATCCTCTAAAATTTTAGATAGCTTTAGAGCGAAATAGCACGAGATTAAGAAAGTACGATAACGATATAGGGGAAAATGAGAAAGTATAGATATGGAAAGGGGGAATCGCCGCAGCAGCATTTACGAAATCGATGAGAAGGAAATCTATTGTCGATGCAACAGATTTTCAGGTCGGCGATACGTAAGTAGTCGAATTATCCGATAAAGATGGAAGCGATACGAAGAAATTGTGTGGAAGCTTCATTGTGTATCACTCACATAATTTTACTGCGCGAGATACTCTTTCTTGCGTGAAAGAAAGAATCTATATTTACCTAGTACCACATAATATATAAAAGATACTTTCCGGTTAAGATACGTTAAAATTATATATCATTTCTTAAATGAATTTATCACGTTATTACTTTATTACACAAAGTGCGATAAAAATGTGAAAATAATGACATTAGTAAAAGTTTATTTTTCTGATCGATAATATTATTTCTCTTAAACTGTATATAAATGAATGTGTTTAAGATAACCTTTCAAATGAGATATGAAAGAGCGGAATGAGAAAAGATATAAAAAGATAATTGAGCAGATAAAATAAGTGAATATCAGTGCGAAACGCTCGACTAAAGCTGTAAAAGAAGATAAAATAGAATTGCCCTAGTGCGTAGTATTTAATAAAATGGTACCACTATAATTAGCAATATAAAGTTTAATTATACGAATTATGGTTGAGAACATTAAGTCACGTATTCGCAATAAAAGAAATGCATTGTAAATATAAAGAAAAGCACTCCCACAGCTATGATCTTAAACAGTAATAAGTATAGTTCTCTCTTTAGTGCGACTATTATTTCTGTTGAACTATATATGAAGAGATATTTGGCAGTGAATAAAGAAATCTGCACACAAAGATGAGCCTCCAGGAATGATAATAATCGTATAACTGAAATAAAATTCTCGGAGATATTAAAGCTCGCTGTAGAAAGTGGGGCAGAGATAATAGAGGAATGGCGCTTGATCTTCATCGTCGGAAAATATATTGTGACAGTTAAATTATATCGCCCGAAGACGATGATTCACATGCATGGTAGCTTTAGTCAGTGCAGTTAAGAAACTCGAATAAATACATATCATCTTAAATAGGCGCGATAGAATAAAGTACAACTTCTTCTCTCTATACATATAATGCACATTTCACCCTAAGCTTCATATAATCATATTCAATGGATATTCAACCGAACAAAGAACGAAGCGTGAAGGTGCGCTTCCAAAGAGATAATAGTCGCGCGAATAGGATAAAATCCTCGAAATATTAGAATGTGTCGAGAGGAGTAGAATGGAAAAAGTGGAGCGAAGAGAGATCTGCGCACGTATCGAGAGGAGAATCGCGGTATCCTTAAAGAGACTCCTTCCTCGGGATCCTTATAATTTCCAGGATCCGAGAAACTGAGAACATTCCATGGTGAACAGGAGTTTCGCGGATCGAATATCGAATATACTATATAGCAACCTCTCATGCTATGTCCCGGGACGGAGTATCTTCGTGACCTAACTCTCGGGGAAGAGTTGGAAAGTTGTTTCTCTCTCAGACGCCAATTCCAGGAAGAAAATGAAGACGAACAAAGAAAACTGCCGGCGCGGCGGAGAGATTCCTACTCGGATTTTCATCCGCGCGGATTCTAATCTGTACTTTCTCTCCGGGAACTGAAGAAGGAACTGAAAACATTTACAGTCGGCTCGAAACTCAACTTCGCACGACCATCAATCCGACTTCTACCCTCTGCCATCGTGCGCCGGACAAATTTATCAATCTCGATGTCGACGCGCACTGTCGAGACATCCATTCTTCAGCTACCAGAATGAACGATCTCGTCTCACTCTCTCTTGGCGCGATCGTAAGCAATTTGTCAAATCACGCTTGTTTGCCCTAAGCACTTCCCGTAACTTCGCGGATAAGTTCGGCGAACCCCGCTTGTCGTCGTTGTCGCGTTCTTCGGTCGCGGCACTAATTAAAGGTCGCGTATTGTCAGGAGGAGAGCTTTGTTCGCATTTCAATTACGGCCCGGTCGATTTCGTTGAATGAAGCATTACGAGCCAATCCGGAAGGTCCAGAGCCCCTCTCGGTCTACATTGTTCTTATCCCTCTTGTTCATCAGGAATTCGACCGCTTTAAGACACGAGATATGTTTGATATAGTACCTGTGCCTGAATACTGTGCGAAGATTTACTTCCAGACAAATATTCTCGAAAAGCGATTATCGTGTTTCGTCTGACACATTGCATTTCTTCAAACGATGATTAAAAAATAGATTAAATAAAAAGTTCAGATAAAAAATTGCTGCAAAACTTGTTTTAATACGTACTGTTGGATTTTTGGCAAATTTCTTTGTTAAATCAATAGAATTTTTGTCATCAGTCCGGTGAATTATTGGACGATGCGCGAAACTTTTATTTATAAGGATGCAAAATGATCGTAAAAGGATTCGCGGCTCAGCGCCTTGCGAATTCTTTGACAAGGTGAATTATGACGATCGTTAGGCGGATTGATTTCGTCGCGTGCAGAAGTTTAAATTCACTGACATTGAATTTCGCGAATTGAATCGCAAGCCTATTCGTGTTCGTCGTGTCGTCAATCTTCGTTCCGAGCTTCACCGCAGCTCCTGTTCTTACCCGAATATGGGGGTCGCCGCAAATAAATAAAAAAAAAGAGTGAACGAATAGCAGATAGAAGTTCCGTACAGTTTCGATAGATTGATCGAATCGCATTTCTTATTTATTCTAAACTTTTATGTGCAAATTTTCTGATAGATATTTGCACCAACGTCAAAATTCTCCATGTTATTTTTTATCAAATATTTTCCAATAATATCGCATTTCTATATTGAATATCTCTTGGATTAAATCTTTAATCGCAAAAAATTCGCATGTGAGGAGAAAATCACCCACGAGATCTATAAATCTCGATTGAGCGAGAATGTAATTTTTATTAATATAAATCATCAATTATTTTTGCATTTATTTGTCAACGACGCGAATCAAGAAAATGTATAAATTTGAGATTCAAAATATCGAATTGCGTTGATTCAGTATTTTCCTTTCAAATTTTGTTGAAAAAGAGATGGAACTCTCTCTGTATATCTTATATTTATTTATATTCATTTTATTTCGACTTCTTTCCGCGAGCTCTTATTCTTCACCTGCGCGATTCACGGAATATAAAACAGACGTGTCTCCGAAGATTTTCCTGAATAGTGATCATTAATACAAGTTTGCGCAAAGAACGAAGCACTGGCGGAAAAGAGGCGACCTCGTCGCCGGTAACGAGCGAAATTAATAAAACGCCACTGTTTGCGAATGTAATTTGCGGGATGGAATCAACGTCTATTTAAGTCCTGATGAAATTACCGGCCGGTTAGAGACAGGTTAGAGAGAGCTTCAAAGGGACGGGATAATATTCATTCATAAATTCTGTCTGCCCGAGGCGAGCACGAGAGCAAGATGGAAAGGAAGGCGCCGCAAGACAGGCAGGGATCAGATTGGGGCGGCTGTGAGAGGCGAGTCGATACTAATTAATCTAATTAACGAGGCAAATTTAAGCCGCAAACCTGATCCTAATAGCTTTTTTAACTCACTTTTACGAACAAAATGATTAATATTTTGACCGAGTTTGTTGGATTAGCTGTTGAAAGCGCACTGTACAAAGAACGGGTTATAATTTACTGAGATTTTACTGAAAACAGAAAATGTATCAATCTAATTAACGACGCATCTCTCTCTCTCTCTCAAAGAAAAAAATTTCGTTCTCATTTAGGGAATATAATTTTACCTACAGAAATTAAATTACACACACACACACACACACATAAAAGCAAGAGAAAAAATAAAAATAAGAAAGTATGTCATTTTGCAATTTGTGAAAAATAAAAATTATACTGGAAATTATATCCTTTTGTTTATTGTATTCGAGAAATTTACAGAGTACTATTTTCTATTTAAAAATGTTTACGAGATAATTAAACGGGTTGTTAAAAACACAATATTCGAATATTGAATTTAGCAGTCTTCGATTCTTACGATAAAATATGACGGGAACGCACAGCCGAATTTGCGTCGAAACTGTGACGAAACAGCCTGTTTCGGACTTTCTGCGTAAAGTCTGCTAACGCACGCAGTCCATATTCCTCGCGGTTTTCACTAATTTCGTAACTAATTACGTCTCCTTCGAACTCGATAGGACCGCTGGCATGAGGACTATTTCGATCCCTTTGAAAGCTACATTTCGGGTTTGTTCATGGAAATGCTATGAGAAACCGCAACGCGTAACTCGTTTCGGTCAATCCCTCGACGTATTAAAATATTAAAAATACGGCTGATCATCGCACAACGTGTTTTTCGTAGATATATAGAATGGTCAACATTTTATTATTATTATCCGGCGTGTAAAATTATTTTTCTCTTTTTTTTATAATATGTATAACATTTTACAAATAGAGATTAATTAAATGATACACGGAGAGAACAATACGTTTACTGGAAAAATTTTATAAAAGTTTTTCTGTGATTAATATTTATCACAATAAAAAATATTAATATGTACATATAGTAAAATTAATCGAACGTATTTTATATCTTATTGCGGTAGATATTAATATTTTTTACTGTAGGCGTATCTTTTATACTGAACTGTAGCCGTATCTTTTATCGAATATCGAATCGATCAATTAATTATTGATTATTGAAATGTAGGAATGCAGGAGAAGGCCGGATGAATTTAGTTGAATCAGGAAAAGAAGTCAGGTTCGGAAGATATATATATATATATATATGTGTTTATTGCGAGTCGAAAACGTCTTCGCTGTCCAAGTCCCGTTTTTATTCTGTCTTCCTTCCTGCCGCCTCGATACTAAAGGTCGTCCGCCGGTTCGTGAGAGAATGCGTGCTTGTATCTCGATGAAACGCTCCGAAGATGATGTTCTCGACAACAATGTCTGTCCCGATTCCCAAAAAGTCGGCATATTTATACCCGGTGTTAAAACCTTCCCTACCCGAAACATCGGACCAATCAGAATTACCTTCGTTCATCGCGCAGAACTGTGTTTTCGGTTTTCTCGACAAACAAAGGATCGCTCAGAACGCTTTCAATAATAAATATTACAAATAAATAAGTACCCGGCACGAGGTCGACAAACAAAACACGTAAATCAGCTAATCTCATCGTCGGTTAACGTCTTTATAAAAAAATGCCTACATTACTGTGATAAATTCAAAGAAAAAAATTTTCTGCGTACGTCATTAAATAAATATTAATATAAAGTAAATAAAGCAGTTGTTTCTTATCGAATTTATCTTAAAATGCACGACGGAGTGCAAAAAGTGCTCGAGTTCCCGGAGAGTCGCGCGACGCGTGGCGTTTAATTGCGCCCGATGTTTTGCCGATCCCCCGATTTTAAAATTCCACGAATCCTTGGTAAAAAGGACTCGAGAAGGAAAAGCGAACGGATGGTGCAGCGG
Organism: Nylanderia fulva; assembly: GCF_048542155.1. Classification (NCBI taxonomy): domain Eukaryota; kingdom Metazoa; phylum Arthropoda; class Insecta; order Hymenoptera; family Formicidae; genus Nylanderia; species Nylanderia fulva. The sequence goes on from NW_028190916.1 coordinate 5,371,547, forward strand.
AAGCTGGACGTGTAGCGCACAATACCGGCTGCAAAATCTCCCTCCCCGTTTGGAGAGAGCGACGTTAGTTTTCCGAGGTGCCCGGGTCGCGGTTTATTCGCCGTCGATCGATCGTTAAATCGTGCGTGACGATGAATGCCGGTCCGGGGTGAGACCGACGAGACACAGGATGAAAAGCGTCAGGGAAGATCGTCCGAGGGATTTTTCAGGATTGCGTTTAGTATGCATGTGCGCGCAGTGAGATTGTCAATGTGTGTGTGTGTGTCTGTAAGGGTGGCGCATTATTTCCGGAGTGGCGAACAACGAGTCTCGAGCGGGGTACATTAATTGACTATAAATTCAGTAGTCTGTCTCTTTTTCTCCTTCTTCCTCTCTCTCTCTCTCTCTCTCTCTTGCTTGGCATTAATTTGGCTATCTCGAGAGCGGCTTTCGTCGTCCGCGGCTGCTCGCGACTACAAAAGGAGCGAATCGCCGTTAACGAAGCGCCTTAAACGCGCGCTATTTAGCGCGCCCCGCAACGAAAGCGAGACGACGAACGGGTTCGGGCTGCTTGGCAAGAGTAATTGATCGTTAAATGCATTTGCATCGCGGCGCGGTCGTTGTTTCGCCGCCGCTCGGATAAGGATTATACCGACGCGCTTACACCGTAATTGTCGCGTTTCGTAACGTGATAAACAAGCGCTGCTCCAGGCGAATGAAATATTCATAATGTAAAATATGTATGTCCAATGTATACAGCATCCGAGAGAGAATCTCCTCTTTTCTTCTCTTTTGATAAATAATACAGCAAAATTTATCATAGAAATTCGAACAATTTCCAAAGTTTCGAACTATAGTGTTTCAAAACTAGTGGAAAAGTTTTTAATGGTAGATCATCCTGGTATCATTCAGAGACGATTTTTCCTCGCCAAAAATGTCGAGACACCAATAATTTTTCGATTTATATGCAGTTAAAGGCTTTGTTGGAAACTAAGTCTTGTGGAATCAAAATTAATTTTAGATAGAGTTCGCTTTAATAGGATTTTAATTTAAGACTTAGTTATAAAGATACATAATAACAAAAATTGGGAACATGCTACAAATGATGGCCTCCCTCAACATTTTCACCAAAGAAAAATCGTCTATATAAATGATACCATGCAGGAATTTGACATTAAAAACTTGTCTGCCAGTTCTGAAACACCCTGTATAAGTCGTGAATGTTTCGCAACGTTGTTCTAATGAGACACAATAATATATTATTTTGCAGGTCGGACGCACGACTCGACTTACACTCTGTACAGATTAGGCGAGAGACTATCTACGGGCGCTAGATTGTACGTAGAAACCGGAAGAGCCGATGGATTGGACACGGATGGGGATTCGCCTAATAGCCTCCACTCCTTTGCGGGTCCGCCGATACCTCAAGGCGAAGGCACGAGCGTTACTCGGGCCTTCTTGGATGGCAATCACACTCTAATTAGCATTATGGCTCGCATCAATCCCAGTCCCGATTGGTTCGTAGGCGTGGATTCCTTCCAATTGTGCGTCGAAGGCAATTGGGTCGATACCGTTACCGTCGAGGTAATTACGTCTAGCAATAGCCAAATTAATGTGCACGAAACGTGCGAATACGGCTGAAAATTGTCCGGAGCGAGAGGATGTTGAAATATATATTTTTCCCCCTTTTTTCAAAATGAGTTACACCATCAATATTTGTCAGTCAACATAAAATTGAAATCCTAAAAATATGGAGAGAAATTATTTCTACATTACATCAATATTATTCGTTCAATATTATTGTATCGTTTGCATTATTTGTAAGCAAGGCGTATCAGGCGGTTTAATTTACATGCTGTTACAAAATACCCGCATGCGCAAATACAATGTAAATCGCGTTTGACTCAGCTTCCGGAAAGTCAGACGTCCGCGCGTATATCGCCGCCTGTCGCGCAAAATATAATTTATATACATTTATCTTCGCGAGTCCGCGTCGCGCGATTCTGTCATTTCGTTAAAATCCGCGAATGCTTGAAAAATGCACGTCGCGGTTTAAACCACCCACCGCTGTTCCTTTTTCAACAGCTCGACCCGCTGGACGGAGGCACGGATAACGGCTTCACATTCACGGCTGCCAACTGGCCGACGCAGCCCCAAGGAATCGCTTACAGGATCACATCCCGATATCCGGCACATCCCGCGGGAAGCTTCTATTATCCGAATCTACCTCGTCTGCCGCCGATAGCTACCTTCACATTCACCAAGGTACGTACTCAATGTTCATACTACTACATATACACGACCCTTTATTCCCCGTTATTAATCGATCTCGCGAGATAATTATTTATATCGTCGATTTTCAAGTAAAATTCATGCATAAATCAGTATTTGGGTATATAATTATCTTGATATAAAATTTTAAAAATTTTTGCTCTCGGCGTAAAGTCATGCAAGACTTTTAATAAGATAAATGAATTTGTGTATCAATTATTTCTGCAAAGCCTTTTTTCAAAATACAAGAATATATATATACGTTTTTAATAGCTCGATATTATCTCGTTCAGTTATACATTTAATGTTTCGATTTCATGAGAGAGAGAAAGAGAGCTCTTTTGTCGTTTGATAAAATACTCATACAACGCGCAGCAGCCCATTAAAAGAACATCGGGCTTCAGTAATAGCCATTAATTTATTTCCTCGATATTGATATTGCTGCATATAATAAATGCGCTGACAATATCAGAGTTTCAGCATAAAACTGATTAATTGCAATTCTCTGTTTAAACAATCTAATAATTCTTCTTATGCGAGATGACCCGATAATATGGGCCCGATAATGCGAGATCGGATATTGCTCCATTGTGCCAATTTTCGAGTATCTAGTACAGAGTATAATATCGAAATTATATATTTCCGCTGATCTTTAATAAAAACGCGAAATGTTAATTAAAAATATTTTAAATATTTGTTCAAAAAGATAATAACGACGTGACTTTTTTCTCGATATTTCACGATAGATGAGTTTCTTTTTCGAAATAAGATTGCTGAGCTGTTTTGCCCTCGTCATCCCCGCACCACTTTTCTTATTGCTGGCATTAAATACATTTCTGACGCGCAAGAAGGGTGGCTTGGCTCAACGTAAATATTTGTTTTCCGAAGCTGTACGAACAGACTCCTCCACCTTGCGTTCCTGCAAACATGGAAGAAGCTATCTTCGCGAAGTATCTTCCGCCTCATTGCCAAACTGATATCTCTAACCCAGTTTTTTTTATCCAAGGGTTAAATATTAACATTACGGCAAAAATTATTCTTAACATAAAATTCTGTTACGAAATCTGAATAAATTTTAAACACAAAGTAAGTACTTTAAACGAAACGTTAATAATACATGAAGGAATACACGTTTTTAATCATCGTTTAACGAATATTGAGCAATCGATATTTTAATAAGGATTTTAAACGTGTCAAGAGTTTATAATTAATAAAACCTTGTAAATACTTTAATCCCGATGTCGTGAAGATTCTGTTCAAACATGAACACTTAAAACGATCGAAAATTCAGAGGACGAGATGCAGTCTCTCAAGATTCTCTTTTTTCTCTCCAACCGCAACATGACACTTGCGGTAAGTTATCGCCGGTAACGAAATTTGAGAGGCAACGACTCGTATTAACTCGTTAATTATCTCTACCTACGGTCTTATCCTATCTCTCTCTCTCTCTCTCTCTCTCTCTCTCTCTCTCTCTCTCTCTCTCTCTCTCTCTCTCTCTCTCTCTCTCTCCCTTATTCCGGTTCTTCCTCGCCATCCGTCTCTTTGCTTCCAACCTCTCTTTGACTCGTGTCACTCTCTGCCTCCATTTAGAGCAAAGGGACGGTCCGCCTACTAAATTCCTCTCCCTTACTCTCGGGCCCATTTACCACTTAATTACCAAACTTTTGTCGCTAATCCGATACCCGTTTCTCGCGCAACTCGTTCTCTCGCCATCTCCAGCTCCTTTGACTTTTCCTTCTATGATTACGTGATTTCCACTTACTAATGTCTCTGACAGATCTTCCTGTCATTTTGTATAAGTGAGAAGAAAAAACGTCGCGACATGATACGAAATGTTTGCATTTTCACTCGAAAAATCTTTGTAAAAAAAAAAAAAAACGTCGTTATTTGTCGCGTACATATTTTTATTGGCACTCGATAATAAATTTTATATAATCATCGTAACATACGCGTCGATTTATTTCTACGCGCGGCGCGTTTTCACGAGTAGCTATCAAGGGCCAGTTTCAGCCCCATCGAGAAAGAGAGTTGCTCGCAACTGCGCTCGCGACCCTGCTGTTTCCATTAAACTTCACGTTTCCGGAACTCCATTAAAGTGAAAATCAGACCGCCTAATGTAATGCCCATTTCGTACAACAACGTTCCTATTATCGCCCCAAAGTGTCCGGTTTTGCGAAATCGAGGACGTTTGTTTACGCCACTTGACTGCTTGAGAGAGCTTTGAACAACGATGGGACGACTTAAGTAGAGAAATTAAAATTAGCGAATGAATTATAAATTGTTGCGAAATACGCGTGGCAACTCGGTAATCAACAATTTAACAACTTTCTTAATGCATTTTTATTTGTGTAATATATTTGTACGTGCACGTAAAAAGATCCTGCGATAATGATATAATGGAATGAAACCGAGAATAATCCAATCGATAATCAATAGAGAAGAAAGAAGAGGAATAAAGTCCGGGGTATAAATGTTTTAAAATAGCAAATGAACTTAGCGTGCTATCTGCAATAAAAATTTATTTTATTATGTATAACATATTCGCGAAATTAAATTTGGAGCGCGGAAATTGGGACGTGTATGTATATACGCTGGCATTTGTGCAAAGAGACTAATAATAAGATGTCTAGTTCTCAAATAGAAAGAAGGAAATTATTGAGATAAAAAAAGAAAATTTAATTAAAAAAATAACAATACGTAAGTTTTAATTCGAAATTTTCTCGGGAAATGCTCATTTGCATTCTGAATTTATTCTTAATTATACCGGCCACAAAATAAAAAACACAAATTAAAATTAATTTCGTAAAAGCTCAGAATATGCGCACCTACCATTTTCAAATGATAAAAAATGCGCGAGTTTCTCTCACGTAATTATAAATTTAATTTATATCGGTTAATCGATTTTCATTTAATAATTTAAAAATATTTTTAATTAATCCAGGATTTCAAAGTTCTGTATGAAAGACTTTTTATATATGTTAGATAGGAAAATTGAATTATCTAATGATACTTCTTATACCTCTTAGCCTGTAGTCGCGCTGACGTCATCATTATGGATAATATTTACTTCTTAAACACAAGGTATCTACGGACGGAAACTGGTCAACGTTTGCAGATGGCTAATATTTATTTTAGCCGATTATCAATTGTTAATGTTGACGCGAACGTTTTGCACACAAACGACTAAAATATATTTATAATATTATATATATACCATATATATATATATATATATATATATATATATATATATATAATACACGCGATAGATGTTAATTATTCTTGAATATGGTTGTCCACATGGGAATAATTAGTGTTCCTCTTGAGGTTTACGCGCGGACATGCTAGAATATGAATCACTAGCTACGGATATGGATAAATTCAGGTCTACGGCTACGGTGCGCCAAATTGTGAAGCAAATTAGCTAAATCGATCCGAAAATAGTGTAGCGTCCTAAATTAATTTCAATGTTAGAAAATATATATATTAAAAAATATATACACATATTCGCATATTAGCGCGTAAATCGGGTTTTTAGCATTTTTTAACATTTACGCGATTAAGTATTAAATCAACTCAACTCAAATATCAGGAAACGCTCTTCCGATAAATGTTGGGTAATATCTAGATACATTTTGTGTATCTGAGTATATATTTTGTATTCGAGTTATATTTGATCTGTATCTAGATACAAAACATGATATCTGAATTGCCTTTTTCAGATACATTTTCATATATTTTTTTGAATAGCCCAATTCTTTAAATTTTTAAAAGATCAAGACTGCAAGTTATCAACATGTCGTCATCAACATCGGTTGAGCGATTATTAAGCATTGGTCAAATTTTAGTGCCATGGCGAAATAGTTTGAGTGACGATATCTTTGAGGCATTTTTCACGTGTTAAGACTAACGAATAAAATTGTAATATAAACAGAAATATTAATAAAGATAAAAGAATTATTCAATACATTTTGTGCATATTACCATTATTATAAAAATATAATTTAATTAAAATATAATTTAAAGTATCTGATATGAAGCTGAGACACTTTTAAAGTATCTGAGTCTCTGTATCCATATACATTTTAATTTGTGTATATATCTCGAGATACATTTGAAATGTATCTTACCCATCACCATCACTGCTTCCGATACAGCTTATTCTAATTCGCCTGGCTCAAAAATAGCATCCAAATTGCGGAATAGATAGAATCCAAATCTCCCCACGGGAGAAACACGTGATCGTGCTCTGGGGGCTGGTAACGCATGAATTACTATCGTCGAGTGCTGCAGATAAAGGGCTAGACTCGCGGCGACGAGCAGAATCGGCATGGAGCGGATTAGGCAGATTAAACAGATTAAGCCGAAGCAGCAGGGGGCCGTTTGCCTGCCTCTTGGCACAGGGGACCGTTCAACCTCGCGCCGCCGTATCAACGTCAACGCCCCAAACTTCGCGATAAGGAACCACCTCGGTAAAGTCGACGCGTGTGTATTATATACGTAATGTGTACGCTATATCCGAAATCTCGAATTTCACGCGAATTTCCCGATATCGTTGCATTCGATGCCATACTTCTCAATAATTCATGAATTTACAACGCGCTGTTATCGAAGTCATATCGTTCTGGCTTGCATATAAGCTTGTATATTTGTAAACGGTATAGTGAAGATTATATGAACGGTTTCCAGATTAATTATGAACGTTGTTTGTAAAATATAAATAATTATATTTTGTCATTTTGTCAGATAAAAAAATATGATGGCACCTTTTGCCCTATACAGTTGCGTCGAGTCATGTGAAGATTGTATGAATGGTTTCCAGATTAATTATATAAACTTTGTAAAATATCAATAATTATTTTGTCAGCGATAAAAAAAAATATGATGGCACCTTTTGCCCTACAGTTACGTCATCTCAAGGACGCTGGAAATTGGATTTCGGTTAGGGAAAAATGGCGGAATACATTGGCGTATCCTACAAAAATTCCAAGCACGCAATCGACGGAGCAAACATCAAGGGTGTACCTTCGAAAGTGCCGGCTACGTGTTTTCGTTCCTCCGCATGAAGGAAGCCGTGATTATTTTTCTGCTCGCGCTGTCGTGAGAATGTATACAAATGTGTAATATTCCGTATGCATCACGTGCAAGTTATTACCGGTACAGGGATTTACGTGGACAGAAGAAAGATGAACACGGGTTCTCTTCTCCGGTTATATATTATAATAAGATAACGATAAAATTTATAAGAGAGAAGAAAGAGATGGGAGAAGCGAACGCGTTGGATGATTCAAATAATACTTCCTTTTAAAAAGAAAAAAAAATAGATGCAAAGGAATAACGATAAAAGCTCCGAATATCTCTGTTACTTTGGGGGATACTATGGAAACAGTTTTATTTTTCAACAAACGAAAGTTTATTGCGGAAGAGAAAAGTATATGATATCGACTTTTGTAAAAGATAGAACTCGTCGCGAATCTAATTCACTCGCACAAAATCGAACGCGAAGAAGAAGAGTCGACCGATGAAGTTACCTTCCTCCTCGTTCATCTCATCTGTTTCAAACTACCGGCGAAAACGCAAGAATTTATAACTGGTGACACGTCGTAAGTCTTTTCCCAAGACCGTGGAAATTTATTTTCCACGCTCGCGTTTTCGTGCGCAGGCGTTTCTGGCGTTTCGCACGCGGAGTTTCAGAAAGAAGTCACGCCGCGCGCGCGTTACTTAGGATAAACTTTCGCTGGTTCGATCGAGGCTATAGGTATATGTACGCCGCGCAGTTCAGAAAAGTATCGTATATATGTATACAAACGGATACCTGCGAATTGTGCGGAGTACTTTCGACCTCGTTCCCGAAGTAAGATGAGAACAAGACGAGAAGGTTGCGAAGCGTGACTGCACGATTTATATAAAATCGATAATGGAATAAACGATAGAATCGCGCGGATTCGAATTGAACAAATAAAACATACGAAATAAATATATAAAATTGCTGATTTTTCTAGCTTAAAACGGAACTGATAAAAGATAGAAAAGGTGTAAAACATTAAAGTATAATGTTACTTATCAACATACATATACACACACACTTTTAATAATGCACATAAAATGATTTGCTTCTAGAAAAAATGGATATTATTCCAGAATTATGAAATAAAGATAAATGTGGAAGAAAGAGAGATACAAATTATAAGTAAAGAAAAAGAAGAAAATGTAAATTTCTTAATTTTTCATAATCGGAATTAATAAATAATAAAAGAAGAAATATTCTTCCATTACATTACGCGTAATAGTAGTAAGAAAATTATCTTTACACCAAGATACTGAAACATATTTTATTCATATTTAAATTTCAACGGACTAGAAAGATGAGTTAGACGCGGATGATACTCTATCAGTTTCAAAGAAAATTAATTATTCATTGAAACTGATTAGTGCACGAGGCATAAATTTTTCTTGACAATAATTAATTAAAATCTAAATTCGAGATTTTATTTTAAAACTTTAATATCCCCTATAATATATTTTATTCATTAATCTTTATTTCATTTGATATAAGCTAATGTAAAATTCTAATCTATAAAATATTCTTCTCTCTTAATCTGTAAAATATCCAATAACACATTTTTGCTCTATATAAAATGTCATTAATAAACTCATAAGGATTAGCACGTTCTCGTGTTGTATCAATAACGAATTGCATTCATTAAATGGGAAACCGATCGGAAAATCGTTACCGCGGCGAAATAGCATCGTGCGTGCAACGCGATGGACCGCGATGGGAACTTTGACATTTCCATATCAACATTGTTTCCTGCAATTAACTCTTTCCACGCTGTTTATACTCGAGTCCAGCATGTACATACCTACGTACATACATGTCGTGTGAAATATTCGTCGATACATGTACATACATACAATATATACAATATATACAATATATATGTATATATATATATCGAGCACCCGAGCTATTTTCTAACGAAGCAAAAATTTATGGACTCTGCGGAATTTAGCGCTCTCTCAGTTTCATCGGCTTCGTTGAAACGCGCTCGTCGCTTACAACAGCTGCAACAACTTGACTTTAAAGCCGCCAGCGGAATCGGAATTGTAGCTTGCGGCGCACCGCGTGTTTTTTTCTTTTTTTTTTTTTTTAGTGTTTATCGACCGGCTGACACAGACGTCCAGCGCAAGACACGAGGACGTATTGCATTGTTGAACGTTCGTTCGGCGATAAAAAAAATAGCAACCCCGTCGCGCAGGCGCATCCCCATATTGTCGCCGATGCGCGAGCGAGAACGCTCCTCCATCGTCGATGACTCTCATTGTTGAAATACGCGAGGGACAGTGATAAACGAGCGCGATGAATACATTGCGACCTACCGCCTTTCGAGAGCTCGCTTCGCGGGTCGCGAGAAAAGAACGAGTTGAATACCGTGCATGTCGGAAAAATCCAACACGTTATTTATGATTTAATCCTACTTGTGGCGGAAACTAGGTCTCTTAGTTCCCTTTTATTTCGCTTTCACAAAAGTCGAAAATTGGATTCAGATATTTCCTCCCAAATTTTTTTCCTAAAAAATAGATTACTGCGCGCATTATTTTATATGTGTATATATTTATATTGTATTTTACTTTAAATACCACATGTACTGGTTATTCTTTCGACTCGCGATTTGTATTTGTAAAACTAACTTACGCGAGAGAGAAACCCGAGGATATTCAGGTTAAATGGGTTTCTAAGTAAATTTTTGTCTTTGCTTTGTTCAACTTCATTAATGACTGTTCCCCGAGTCACGCGACAGCGAAATTTTCTAGAGTCTGAGAAACTCCAGAGACAAAGTTACGGCTTAATCCGTTATCTCCGCGTAAATCAAAAATCTCATTAGCCATTGGTACAGATTCTACAACGGTTAAGAGAGGAAATATGCTTCACAATACTTTTTTCTCTTTACAAAAATCAACTCGATCTTGCGATTCTGTTCGTACAAGTTACACAAATCCCGAGATATTCTAACAATATTCTGATAAGTAGAGATCGCGAGATTGATGCGAAAGTTTAAAATCCTAAGCGGCAGTTTCGACATCAATAATCTCGGAAATCGAGTTTCAGGTCGCATTATCGAGCTTAGTATAGGATCATCCCTGCAACATCGCCCGATCGCGTGCAAAGTGTTATTGGAAATTACAATTTTGATTCAATACCCCGACCCGTTTACAAAATTCACCATTGTGTGATTTCGACAAAACGATCCTGAAGCGGATTAGCGATAATAACGCAACGCGATATTATTCTACCGAGGACGGGAGAGAGAGGAATTGTGGAGGGATAAATTCGTAGATTCGACCGATACGCGTGATATGATAAATGTATTAAAATCGGCCGCCGATAATTGCATCTATTAAACAAAGTGAAATTCAACGCATACGCGTATGTGCACCCTCTATAATATAATATATATGTTACATTAATCGCTGATATGTATAACATTTATAATTGCACTTTTCGTCTATTGTCGCGTTTATTATTACTAATGGTATTTCTAATGTATAATATGTATTCAGAAGAGAAAAGAGGTGTTGGAATTTTTAATATTTTGTTAAATATTCAAAAAGTATTTTTTACGTTAAATATGTACTTGACAGGATCAAGCAGATAAATCGCAATTCATATATTAACAAAAATAATATAATAGACGAATAAAAAATTTTAGCATTGAATAAATTAATCTCTCAGCATTCAAGTGTTTTTTTACTTCCTACCAAAATTCTAATTTTTAATCCATTCTGCGTCATTAACCTACTTTTGTATCTATTAATTAGCCATAATTTATAAAAACTTTATATTTGCTCATCGTTAAGTATCATCCAAATGCAATAATAGATTTTTCGTTAATCATGCACGATTGCTTGTTCGACAAATTGCAATTTACAAATCATTGCGGTGCCGATAAACCGGTAATAAATTATTGACAAACGTTATCGATGAACGACACCTTGCATATACGATTATCAATAGTGTGATGATCCTTTCGATGAGTGACATTTAAAAAATTCGATATATATGTATATAATTTCAATTTTAATCATTATTTCCAATTTTAATTTCGTGTAATTGTTTTAATAAAAAGTAAAAAAGATGAAACAAATAACGTACTGTAATTAGACTTGCTAGACTGAGAACTGTTGAAATTTAAACATGTTGAAATTTAAAACGGAATGCGGTTACATATAAATATATAGTACAGAATAAATAAAAAAAAACGGGCACAGTCGTATACACAAATTTGATGGCAAAGCGAATTGAAAGCATACGAGATACATATTTATTAAATTTTATTAATTTTTTTATCTTGAAAAATCAAAAATTTGTATAATAAATTAAAACATCTGTCAACCATAAGATTATTACGTGCATTACAGAATACGTGAGGTAAACTGCTATGCTTAAGAGGAATTCGTTGGTAACAACTCCGCAAACTCTCGAGCACACAGATGCATATTAAAAAAAAAGTATAAATTTCCGCGAGATACTCGTTATTGCGGTAGCTTGACCGTTACGTAATTCCAGACCGTATAAATCCGCAACGAAAGCAACGATTGCCGGATAAACTGATATTTCAGTAATTCGTGACGGCACGGAATGAAGCTTTATTAAATTACGCTAATTACGCTGACGCGTAATGGAAAGCTACATTATGGATAAGGAAACAACGTAGGTAAAATTTTCGAGTACACATTTCGAGTGCTGTGACACTCGAAGGAAACATTTAACGATGGCGATTAATCGAGGATAATTTATTCAAGGCGTGATGTAACAATTTAAAAGCTCAATTGTATAAGTATCCTACAATTATTTATTATGGATATATTTTTGTTGATTTTATCAAATAGTAAAATTTACTATATATATATATATATAGTAAATTTTACTATGTATATATTAATATTTTTATTGTGATAAATATTAATCAGAGAAACTCTTATAAGATTCTTCCAATACCATATTGTCGCACGTTTACCATAATTTTCAGAGCAAATTCTAAGAGAAAATTTTCTCTGTGTATTATTAAGATTTCAAAGCTGTTGATTAATATTTCATACTATTATATTTAATTATATTTTATTTTGTTATATAAAAGCTAAAATAAAATTTATAAACAATTTTTGTCTTCATTCTCAGAATATCATTTAGATTTGCATAAAAATAGAAAGCAAAAGGAGATAAATTTCATTAAAACGTGCATGATAAAAAAATTTTTTTTAAATATTATATATATGATAAATGAAAAAAAAAATGGAAAGACTCGAAAAACGAATCGACAGAATGATAAAATAAGGATACGTAACCTGTCGACAACACGAACTTTAACGTCGTTATTCAATTATGAGCTCGGCAAATTTATACATGGTGGTTTGGCACGCGCGCGCGCGTCAATCTGTAAATTTCCAGTCTTTCCCCTGCCTCCTTCATCCCCCTTCTTCTTGTTCGATTCGGTTTTCCAGTTTCCAATTTCACGAAATTCGTCGGCCGCCGCTGCAGTCGGCCGTTTCGTTCGGCCATATACCCGCCGCGTTGCAATTTGTCACGGTTCTCTAACCATCGGCGTATACTAACCAACGTGGTGGTTACGAGAAAAGCAGCCCTCGATCCCCGATGCGAACGCCGAACTCTATCCGCTCTTCTCGCCGCGCCGTTTCCCATTACCTCCCTTCGGCAAGTAAACGATGTAAAATTAGCGACAATTATTAAATTACAGTACCGGCCACCAGCTGCTAATTACCGCGGGCCCCACCGGTATTAACAGATTTTATGTCGGGCAAATCCGATTAATGGGAACTGTCGCGCAATCTATGCACACTAGTAATATAGCACGGGACGAAGCTCGTTTTCGCGCTAACGATTGGAATTTATCCTAATTGGCGATAACCGGAAATATAATTAAAAAAATATGTATAATTGTGTAACGACGAAAGTTCTTTTGAAACGTTATCACGAAAACTATCCGGTATAAATTAATTCTTGTCGAAATTGGGGAACTTGGATTACTCTATCATACTAATAATTAAAAATATTTTTATTTCTCGTTATTCGCTTATGATTTTTGATTCGTTATCATATGAGGATTAAATTTTTAAATATTTATATCACATCCAAAAGAATATGTTTAAACAAATATATTAATTTTATTTTTTAGTACTGATAATTTGCAATGCAAGTTGCGAGAGACTATACGATAATATAAACTATTTATAAATTAAGAAAGAAATTTACAGAAATTATTAACATACACACAGAGAGATAGCACAGGAGTAATATATCCTAATTGCAATTTATCCTAATTAGCGATAATTGGAATTATACTTATAAAAATATATATAATTATGTAACGACGAAAGTTCTTTTGAAACGTTATCACGAAAACTATCCGGTATAAATTAATTCTTGTCGAAATTGGAACTTGAATTACTCTATCATACTAATAATTAAAAATATTTTTATTTCTCGTTATACGCTTATGATTTTTGATTCGTTATCATATGAGGATTAAATTTTTAAATATTTATATCACATCCAAAAGAATATGTTTAAACAAATATATTAATTTTATTTTTAAAAATATTTTTATTTCTCGTTATACGCTTATGATTTTTGATTCGTTATCATATGAGGATTAAATTTTTAAATATTTATATCACATCCAAAAGAATATGTTTAAACAAATATATTAATTTTATTTTTTAGTACTAATAATTTGCAATGCGAGTTGTGAGAGACTATACGATAATATAAACTATTTATAAATTAAGAAAGAAATTTACAGAAATTATTAACATACACACAGAGAGATAGCACAGGAGTAATATATCCTAATTGCAATTTATCCTAATTAGCGATAATTGGAATTATACTTATAAAAATATATATAATTATGTAACGACGAAAGTTCTTTTGAAACGTTATCACGAAAACTATCCGGTATAAATTAATTCTTGTCGAAATTGGAACTTAGATTACTCTATTATACTGATAATTAAAAATATTTTTATTTCTTGTTATTCACTTATGATTTTTGATTCGTTATCATATGATGATTAAATTGTTAAAATATTTATATCACATCCAAAATAATATGTTTCAACAAATATATTAATTTTATTTTATTAATTTTTTTTAGTAAGTACTAATAATTTTCAATGCGAGTTGTGAGAGACGATAACCTAAACTATTTATAAATTAAAAAAGAAATTTACAGAAATGATAAACGTACACACAGAGAGATAGCACAGGAGCAATATGACAGAGAGTACAAATAGTTACAATTTTGTGTGGCATTCCATTAATCTATTTCAAGAATAGTTCATCAGCGCAGCCTCTTCACAGCCGGCGCTCTTATCACCATTTCTCTTTGCAGCACTATCCGTATGCGAGTGATACGCGTTTTCTCTCTTTATCTCTTTCTCTCTCCGCTGTTCTCTACAACCTAACCAAAACCACGAGGTGATATAGGAGTGGCTTTGCGGTGTTGCGCTTCTCTCTGCGGAATAGCGCGGAACATGCTCCGTCTTGCGCTATGCACATGCACGCGGATGCACGCAAAAAGGCCCCGAGCGCGAGCTGAATTACTGGTTGCGCGCGCGATCATATTCCGGCGATCGAATGCGGTAAAGCTAGAAAATATCGATCGGAATAACAATTTGGAAAAAGGAAAGCTCTCGAGGCGAAATGAAAATCCTTCGAGTCCGTTCCTCTCATCTCCGGGGATCTGATATTTTGGAATTTAATGTCACTCGAATGATTGCGGGATTAATTATTTGTACTTATATTGAATTATTAATACAGTTTAGCAATAAAAGCTTTGGTTATTTCCAACTCATTAATAATTCATCATTAGTATATAATCAATAAAAGCAATGTGTAATTGAGAGAAATGCTTGTCAATATATTTATTATAATTGTTATTGTTGTATAAAGTTCGATGAAAAAAGTGGGAAATTACTCGTTATCTTTAGAAGAACAATCAAGTGTAATATAGTGGTAAAACCAACATCTATTTGTGCATTCGCGTACTAAAAAAATTCTTTATTGTTGAATGACGTGTAAAAACATTCAATATCCGACAAATTCACATCTGCAATTATTCATTTTAATTTCAATTCATTATAAACTTTACATACGTAATAAATGTATGTAACGCGATTATACGTATCATTATCACGCGTCGCAAGCGTATTGCAATAATTTTAATCGATTTAAACATTTAATTATTTCGCGAATATCCAGTAATTATGATATTGGTACACTTATGTATTGTTTTCGTCATAATTACGTATTTATCACTACTATACTATTTTGAATAATGCATCGGCGATATTAATAACTCAACATTCATTGTGCTAAGCGATATAATTAAGAGCTCTAAGAGGTAGGGTTTATCGACCTAACCCTTTGGTTGTATGAGAAGGCATGCATGCGAGAACATTTTTTCACTATCCCATTACTTTGTGTTGCGATAATATTTTTAATACACTTTGCGAATATATTATAACAATATGCAAGAGAAAAGAAAAATATGAAAATATCATACAATATTATCATGAAGAAAAAAATTCGAGTTCTTTATACGCGCGTATTCATATTTCATTTTCATTACCGATATAATTATGCAAAGTTTTCAAAGTGCACATAAGAAACGCGTCAGAAAATATATTTCAATATTATTATCGTACACTTGATTACATAAATGAAGGAAAGTAAATTAGAAAATATTTTACGTTATATTAGACATATAACAGACAAATTATAAATTAATGTTAAATACACTGGGTGTACGAGGTTTAACGTAATGTAGGAGCACAAATAGAGAGAGTTAGCGGATCGAGAGGCAAGTATATCTGCTCATCTTCGCATAAAGTATTATATTACGGACGTACTTAGTATTAAAAATTAACGCGTCAGGAGTTCACAGCGCAAACTTTATCATTCCTAATTTTTTTTTTTTTCCACAAAAACTGATGAGTTGGTTTAAACTCCCTATCCGATTTTGCCCTACTTTGCTTTATTTAATTGAACATTTTCGTCGCGGTATTTCGTTATAAACCGAGATACGGGATCCATATATACATATATATAGTTTCGTCATCCTTGCTCTAAATAAACAAAAAGTGATAACGCCTCGGAATTACACCGACGCAAGTCGAGCCCGGATATGCAAACATCTATTCGCGTGCATGTGCGTGCAGCGCGTGCATTCACGGCAAGGACAGATATCGCTTGTCGGCAGACTGCGATATCCAGCGATGTGGCCAGCAACGTCGGGTAATTCAGAGAGAAATAGTAGACGCGCAGCAGCATCACCAACGGACCTCAGTAACCGCAGATTTACGAGCGTCACGCTGCTCGCCGCAACGTAAAATTAGAACGCTTCCGGAAATGCGTTCGACCCTTTCCCGAAACGTCACTCTCGAAATCCTTCCTCGCGTCGAGGGAAAACGACGATTTAACCAGGCGTCGTTCTAAATCAACCCTAACTTTCAGAGGCCGAATCGAAGTGTCCGCAAAAAAAAAAAAAAAAAAGGGACGAGGAAGAGAAATTGTATTTTTATTTCTCGCAACATTTTAATCGTTGATTATTAAATAATAATCTCGTTAATAATTGTATCTCGCATTAAGAGAGTTGCGAGATGTATTTAAAGCGCTCTTCTTCGCCGTGGTATTAACATCGAAAATGAGCCAAGTTTAAAAACAGATAATTACGAGCGGCACCTTTTCGTAGAAACTAATTATTAATACTCTCGTAAACAGAAGATTATGATGAACAAGTAAATAAAAGGTCGGGGGTGCCTATTCAAACAAGTTGTCGACGCTCAACGCAGCCCCTTTGAAAGCTCCTGGAGAAGCTTCAATCGTGATTCGTTAGTCTGTAACTACGTAAGAGACTGGCAGCGAGCGAAACATCGTTTCGCGGCGCGCGCGGCATCGGTAATTAATAATTTACATAATACATATTTACGCGAGGCGTTGCGCGCCGTAAGTCCGACAGCCCTCCCTGTTTCTCCGCGCCACCCGGTATAAGTCCGCGATACGGCGCGGCGCGCGGAAAGTTTACAGAATTAATTTACACCGGGCCGCTCTCACGAACAACGGTTACTGCGGATATTCCGCCCCGACGAGCCCTATGCTGTACTATATGCAACGGGGCGTCCCGCGCTGTTCTCTCCTGCCATGAATGAATGACGAGATGATCCCCGACACGACATATACAGCGAGCCGAGGGTGAGCACCTGCGCTTCGTCCGCCGAGTTTACAGGGTCATTCTGTAAGTAGTGGTAGCACTTCGAAAGCCGACCGACGTTAAGGTGCCTTTTCATACGCAACATACGCTGCAGCAGTCGCATGATCCAAATTTATTAGACCATATTTCTTTCTTCTCTTATTATTTCTAAATTAAAAGTACAATTTTTGCTTTTATATTTTTATACACTGAGGAAATTTTCTCTTAGAATTTTGAATTTTAGAACCCTAAAAATCACGGTAATCGTGGGACAGTATGGTGTTGGAAGAATTTTATAAGGGTTTCTCTAATTAATATTTACTACACTAAAATATATTAATATCTATACATAGTAAAATTTGCTATGTACATATTAATATTTTTATTGTGGTAAATATTAATCGGAGAAATTCTTATAAAATTCTTCCAATATCGTATTGTTCCAATTAACATGATTTTCAGGGTAAAATCTAAGAGAAAATTCTCTCCGTGTACTAATCTATTTTATTCTTAAAATCTATTATTTAACTAATATTATAATAATAATAATTAGAATCAACTAGTTGCGTGTTCTTCTGCTTTGCTGCCTTTGCTGTTCGTTCAATTGAACTTCACCAATAATAAATACTGCACACGAAATGGTACCTTTACTCGGCTGACTCGCAGATGCTCTGTATTTTCGCTCTCTCTCTCGATTGACGGATTCAAAAATTGGAAAGTACCTATCTCTATAAGCAGATCTTAACCGAATATGCATTAACGCGCAAATCATCATCCAATGTTGACAGTTTATGATGGATCGTCTCGTTAAAAGAGAACAATGTAATCGAAATGCGTTTAACCCACTCGTAGCCTTCCATTGAACGTGGACGTAATTTTTTTTTTTTTTTTTTTTTTTTTTTTAAGCGATTGGTTTAATATAACGCTGCGCAGGAAGAATGTCAATTTGGAAATGTAATATTCAATGATGAAAATCGTTAATCTTTATCAAATCAAAGTGATCGATCAAATCATTCTTGTTTTTTTTTCATTTCGTTCTGTCCGATTAATTTATAGAAAATTGAATGAAACCTAATTGAATAAAATTTAATTGACATTCACGCGAAAGAAACGCCAGGAATAAAAGTAGACTAATACTAATGAGTACATATTGTCGGATAATTTGATAAACGTCAAGCGAACCAATGCAAAGTAGCGAGTGAATCTTGCATGAAGATACATTCGATTTTTCACGGTAATGCCAATAAATACAGAAGAAGTATTAATAAATCTCGTTGTACTAAAGAATTTAAGCAAAACTTTATAATTTATTTTAAATAATACTCAATTAATAGTAGAGCAGCAATTAAATACATATATCGAAACGTAATATTTACTTTTGTTAGAAAGATGTAAGATATTTCATATAACGAGTGTCACAATTAATAACAAATTATTAACGTTTCTTACTTCCGTCAGAGAAGTATCTATTTCGATGACTTTTTTTTTACCCTCTCATTTCTTGTTTTTTCCGCTATAGTCTTTTCACCTTGCTACGTCTTTTTCCTTCTTCATTTCTCTTCCTTCGTTTCTCGTATATCTCTTTCTTTTCTTTTCTTTTTTTTATTTATTTTCTTTCGGTCTCAAAGAGGTCCCTGGTATCAAGGGTCGCTTAGTTACGACATTTCGCTGCGCCGTACTAATGAAAATCGTCGCGAGCGTTTGCACGGAGGGGTCGATGGTCGTGTTCCAACGGAGCTCAGTGTCACAGTTAACTTTATCAGAACCGTTTTTGGGGAAAAACGACCCGGCGTACCAGTTTTATTGGCTCGACACAAACACGAAAGAGAAAAAGAGAGAGAGAGAGAGAGAGCGCTTGCGCACGATACACCGCGTCAATTAAATCGGACGAACCGTGCAACCGAACTGCATTTCCGATAAACGACTGACTGAGCGAGACTTTTCGAATTTTAATACGAAGTCTCACAAACGAAAGATCTAATTCACACGAAATTTCACGATATCTGTTTTGATTGCGCGCGGATCTAGGGAGAAACGCTTCATGGGATGATAATAATACAGTCGTCGGATTACCCTGGAGATCCTGCGTCGAAATGTGTCTCAGGGTACTTTAATAATAATCTGGATTATTTCATATTACAACATCCTTCGCATATTGAAAGAGCCTCGGATTATACGATGTTTTATGCACAGAAACGTTGGAAAAACGTGCAAATTCGCATATTCGATAAGTACGCAATGGTAAATATTTTGCTGTTGAAAAATCGCGTATGTGAAAAAAAAAGCGTAACATTATTACGTTTTATCATAAACAATAAAAAATATTATTTTAATTTATTATATTTATTATATTTCATTAAAAAAAAAAAAAAAATTATTTCTAAGTTAATTTATTATATTATCGAAATTGTTTTATTTACACAAATGTATCTGTATATCCGCATACGTCCGTAGAAGAGAGTATAAAATACCAGAGGCGAGGGAATTCTTGTTTAAAAATGCTTGATGAATATTATGTATTTCATAAGATTAACATCGGTCGGGGCAGCGTTTTCAGGTCGCATGATTCAGCGTAATTACATATTCCCAGTATGACTGTACGATGACGTGATGTCTAAACCCGGTGCAATAGAACTTTGCGCAGTTACCCGAGATCTGAGACGAGGAGACGAGCCAGGGAGACGAAGTCATGGCTCACCCAGGGAGTTATGGCACTGTTTGCGAAGTAATAACGCCTCTAACTCAAATGCTATTCTATGGTTACAAACGTTGCCTGACATGTGCCCAAATTATCGGTATACATTTCGCAGAGACGCAGGTGTATTTATAATACATGGAAATATAATATTATATAATACATTCTACTTTTAATTTAACAATGAAAAGTAATTAAAGAGAGAGAGAGATGATTACAGATCTCGCGAAAATCTCATTTAGAGTAGTGATAAAAGCTCTTTACTAATGTCCATTAATATATTTAATGTTCTGGAATAATATCACTCTTTAAACACTTGCACGCACAAATAGAACAAAAAGTACATACTGAATTAAATGAAGCAAATTAAATTAAGGAACCAAGTGATAAAAATATGAAATAATTGAATAAGATTGAAATGAATGCGCAAAAATGTTGAATGATTAAAAACAGATTAATGGGGTCGAAATTATTGAACAAAGACAAAGATAATTATAGAACAATTCATAAAATATATAAATCTATTGAAATAAAATTTCACTGAAATACAGATCACCTTTATTTTACTAAAAAGATCCATATTTAGCACGATTCGCTGTAATAAAATTCTGATGTTGTCTGAGGGCAGTGGGAGAACATCAAAAATACATTTCCTAAAATATGCAGTTTGACATAGTTTGCGAAAAATGATATCAAGGATCGCGTATACGAATATAATGAATTCCGAAATAAATAGGACGATTTTCCATAGGATTTTCGTTCCTGCGAAAAAGAGAGACAAAGGGAATCGATTGCGATACACCAGGATTATCCCGACGATGAGCCAAAAACTGATCGCGCAAATTTATGAGAGTTGTTCGAGTTTATCGGGTAAATAGCGAGCGAGCTCTTCTCTCTCTTTCTCTCTTGTCGTCGTATCCGCTTCTGCGCGATCCTTTACGCGTGTCGCACGCACGTGTGTGTATGTGTGTGTATGAGTTGTAGATTAGGTTTCGGGCGACATGGGGCGCTAATGAACGGCCGGGTGTCGTTTGCACGCGAGGGAGACCCCAGAGAAAATTTTCAAATTTGTGTTTACGTCCCCGCCCATTCCAACCCTTGTCGCGCCCTCCCTCTCGGTCTGCTCATCGCTTCGTGACTCCCTCGTTCACGAGCCTGCGACATTCGACTCCGCGGCAAATGAACGCGCAAATATACCCCACGTAAATAGCGCCGAGATTTATCTCACGACGCCCTGTCCCTCGCCATTCTCCCTACCTACAGTTTCTGCACTCATTTTATCAACCCTCTCGCGCATGTACTATATTAAACTGTCTCGTGTATTTACTATTTCTTCATTTCATTTTGTATTGTTTGTCAATCTTTTCTTGTATACTGAAAAAAATTATTAAATTAATGAATATTTATTTCAATGCTGCCTTATAAATCATGTATTTGAAACAAATTAATATTTATGTCTGTTTTGAAAAAGATTCTCTTATATCGAATAAATTTTTTTTTTTCACATCAGATCAATATTATTAATAAATTTTTTTAGGATGTATATAGGTAGATATCTGTTATGCTTATATATCTGTTCATCCGATAATATCGCGATTGGAATATTTTTCGCATTTCGAAAACGCGTGTTTCTCCTATACGTTCTATTACTCCTGTGATCGTGATCACCCTTCTCTTTTCGCACCACCATCCCCGTCTTTCTCTCGTCCTCTCACTCTATCTACATTTTCCGCACAGCTTCGAAATCACCTTGCGAGTTAGTTTCCCAGAGTGCACTTTCCCTCTGCGTATATTCGACGCTTCGAAATGCACGGACGTCGAGTTCGCGGAAATCGCGCGAGGTTGAGAGATGTAACTTTGACTGTCGTTACGATTTCAATTCTACGCTTCGAACCATCGCGAATCGTCCGCCGACTGCGGACGGGTTCATGATGGAAGCGACGTGCGGATATAAGCGCGAATGGGTGCCGCGAACGAAATAACTCTACAAGTGAAGAGATTCTATTACCGGAAATACGACGAGTTGAAATTTTCGCGCTGCGTATTGCAAAGTCGTGATAAATTCCAGATAAAACCTGCGGTTATCATGTGAAAGAAAAAAGAAAAGAGTTGTGAAATTATTCGACAATAAATAATTAATATACATACGCACGGAGAGAATTTTCTCTTAGAATTTATCCTGAAAAATCATGGTAATCATGGACAATATGATATTGGAAGAATTTTTAATATGAATTTCTCTGATTAATACTTATAAAATAAAAAATATTAATATGTACATAGTAAATTTTATAGTATGTACATAGTAAAATTTATCGAACATATTTTATATTTTATTGTGATAGATATTACTATTTTATTTTTATTGTGGTAAATATTAATCAGAGAAATTCTTTTAAAATTCTTCCAATACCATATTGTCCATGATTACCATAATTTTCACGGTAAATTCTAAGAGAAAATTCTCTCTGTGTACTTGATAATTATTAATGAGTCAATTATTAATAATCTTGCATTAATGTGAAATACAAAAAATATAAAATAAAAATGAAGAACCTGCAAATTGTAACGGAGAAAATGAAGCGAGTAGAAAGAAGACTTTATCTTTTCTTCATCTCGTTAAGTACATCGCGACGCGTTTATTTAATATCTTATAAAAGTGAGCAAAAAACGCGCGCGTTTACACAATTCTCATGGATAGTTAATGGAAGAGCGTAACGCTCGCTGCAAGCTCTTTATCTCGTACGGTAACATTTGATTTATGCGCGCGAGAGCGATGGTGCGAGAGCGTTACAAGACGCGAGAGCGTGCATTTCTTTACAGTTATAGCGGCACTTTGTTACAGCGGCAACGCACGCGAGTTCTACATAGTTGTGTGCCAAGTTGATTAATACCCCGGACGATAACAAACAACTCCACGTACGTTCTCGCGCATCGGCATTAATAAAAATAATTAAAGACCGGCGAATATTTTATAAGAGTACTAAATGTCTATGGTAGCGTGCATGTATTAAGCGCGAAAAATGTTGTTCAATTAATAAACTTTAATAATTAAACCACCAATGTGGGACACGTTAGCATATATGCGACCAGCTTTTCATATCAGCTTGCTTTTTCCTAATTCTAATACAATAATCCCGTATTTGAAAGATAGAGCCGATTAAAAATATCTGGAAATTTTGTTAGTTGCAATTGAATGAGATTTGTAAATTAAAGTCGCAGTTAAATCCTATCAGATTCAGTCTTGAACAATTTAATTTTAGGATATTAGAACTGATGCGCTCATTAAAATATATTTATTTCGATAGAACGGATTTAACTAGTTCTCTGGGATTATGCAATATATATTCTCAGCTTTCTATATCAAAGATGACGATTAAATTCTACTTTCGATTCAACCATAGCTCTGATCAAATCGGTCATTCGGGAACAAAAAGGTTTCCTATTCGGACAGAAAGCGATGATCGCGTTTCATACGATAAAAAGGATTCATGCAAAAACGGGAATAGCATAAAAGCGATACAGGCATAAAGTTACGCACTAATACATAGCTCAAGCCACCCGTTACATCGACCTCGATATTACCTCGGTAGTGCAATGTATGCCCAGGGTAATTTTCTCGGTTATACGCGAACGGGTTTGTTTTGGCTGGTAATATCGCCCCTCTGCGCCCGCGAGCACTTTTTCGACACAAAATTTTCCATCTCTCTCTCAACTACCAGCCGCAGTTTTTGTTCACGTCCCTCTTCGACGACAGAGAGACAACACACACGACGGAGACAACACACCCGTTGAAAAATGTATCCACCATGGGATCGAACCCCCTGTCCCTGAAAAACCACTAACCTTCCGACGAAAAAGTTATTACGCAGACAAAACACGTTGCCAGGTGGAGTTTATTCCGCTGAACCTCCTCCTGGACTATGCTCGATGGGAAGTTTTTTTTTTATTTCATAAACGCCGCTTTCGACGTAGTGCGCATTCTCGAAAAAAAAAAAAAAAGAAACAGTGACAAAAATCGAAATATCCGCGTGAAACTATGTGACAGGTTTAAAGAAATGCTTCGTGCAAACTATATGAGCGATCGTTCTGTCTAGATTTATTTTCACGCTCGTATAAAGTATAATATAATCAGTTTCTTTTCCACGAAATGAATTATTTCTAATCGCGGAGTTATTAAATAAATTATGTATAAATACACACATAAATTCAAATCGCGTTACTTATTCTAGTATATCTCGTTTTATTAGCACAACTTTCTTTGTATAAAAAAAATTTATCGAATTATCGGTTTTCCGTACGATCTCACGACAAAAACAGACTTGTCATTCGCAGGATTAATCTGCTTTAATGGAGCGACTCTGGCAATATTATTTCTGCATTTTACTGCTCGCGAGAGATCGAGTTATTTTCTCCAAATGATGGCAACTCGTTGTGATATTGCCAACCTTTTCAATTAGATCTGCAAATCCTCTTCGAATTTCACCGACCGACTTACCGCCGATTTTGTCGGGTCATAAACGTTTCGACAATTGCATCAAGCTTATGCGGACGCTAATCAATGCTAATTGCTCTGACAGTGTCATTCTTCATTACGTAAAAGGTTGAAAAACAAAAGTGAAAAAAGACAGAACGCAAAGAGAAAAAACTGCTATCTTTTTATAAATATGAATAATATTTTTTCTGTCTTAAGAGACATCTAGCAATAATTACGACTAAAATTAGTATAAAATCAGTGAACTCACGCTTTTACACTTGTTAAATAATACCTACGTTTACTACAATATAAACGTGCTACTATAATATAAACCACTGAAACAAAACAATGATACAAATTATATTTTCCACACTTTAGAAAAACAAAAGTTTGTGAAAGTACTTTATATAAAATATGTTTGCAGATATTTTATTACAGCGTACTCTTTGTGAAAGAGAAAAAGTGTAAATTTATGTTACGCCAGAAAATAATTAACCCTTTGTTCCCAGCGGGTCGTCAGCGGCAACTCGACGAATTTTTCGTCCTTATGTAAGGACTCGCAATGACAAGTCTTAACTCGGTAGAAAATTCATTTCAAACATTGTCAAAAAGAGAAGTAATTTTAATGTAGTATCATATGATATATAATATTGCAAAAATAATGATGAAAAATGTATCGTGAAGAATTAATTATTTTAAAATTAACATCGAAAGTTATATTCTTTAATACTATATCCCAGCTTCAAGTGAATAAACAGACCGAAGTTCATTACAGATACTATCAAATAACCGATGATTCGGTACGCGGATTTTATACAAAATAATGAGTGACATTTTTCGTTATCTGATGAGTGATTAGAATATGCTTCAGTTGTATTGCACTTAGCAACAGTAATAATCTCGACGCTCAATATTCTCGAAGGGGACGTACGCGTTATCGTCGATTAATTGCAAACCACGTAGAGGTTTCGAGGGGCTATTAATTGGACTGTTATTAATTCAACATGTACCCCGCGAGTTTCCTTCCGGATTCTCGATATGAGATCGCGGATCGTAGTTAGTATCGCAATTGGTTTTGCAGTTAGCAACCGATTATAATTACATATTAATTAGTTATATATATTATATATATATATATATATATATATATATATTAATCAGGATATTAATACACATATATATTAATGGCACAAATACACACTTATGTGATTATATAATTTTTACGCAAACATCATTGTTCTGTTGTCCTATCAATACTTTCTTCGTACATTTCTTATTTGACAATGAGAAATGAATTTACGAAGAAGTTTAATTGGCGGAAATATTGTATTTTGTATTACAATATCTGATTCCAGGCAGAGAAAACTAGAATTTAAAATCAAGTGAAATTAAATGAAATGGAAATTTATTGTTTCATTATTTTGTCCTTTAAGAAAGAATATTTCTATATGCGTCAATTATTTTATTTCCTACAAATCAATTGTTGAGATACGATATACCTCAACAAGGAAATACTTTTATATTAAAAAAGATTTCTAAAAATTGTATTTGCCATTGTGTGTTACTATTAACATTTCAGGGATACATAATTAGCCACGTGTTACGTTGAGAAATATTTACCTGGACTACACTTACAATTAGTTTACATCTACCTATTGATTTAGCTCTTCGTCCCGAGTAGAATCAACTCTACTATCGTGAGGGATTTTACGAAATGATTACCGAAACACGATTAGAGAGAAGCTGTCGCTCGACACGCGACATTTAATTAGACAATAATTAACGCTTGCTCCAATTTCAAAGTCCTGCTCGGTAAACAGAAGTTGCTAAAAGATACTCGTTGAAACAATAATATCCACAACTGTGTAATGAAGATATAATACAAAAGAAAAATTTGTACTTTTGATTCTTTATCTTTTCATCCGACTATTCTATACATATTTTTATAAAAAACTTTATGCAGAGTTTTTTTTAATTTTATAAATATTATTGTTCCTACAACATTCAATATAATTGATTTATCTACTAAATAAAGTATGTCGAATAATTAAAATGAGTACCACTCGTGAAAGTAAGGCAATTAGTTCAGCTTTATTATCTAGCATTATAATCCAGAAAGCGAGCTGCTTAAAATAATCAAAGCACTACTGAAAGTTTGATCATAATAGCAGTAATTATGAATTCTTTTTGGTGCTATTCGTTCCGATAATATAAGCGGTATATTCGTCATTTTTATTTATGATTGCGGCTTTTACAGCTTTTATTAACCAAAAGAAAATCAATATCTAAAATCGTTAATTCTTGCTGAAATACGCGCGGCGTGCGACGATAATTAAACTCCATTAAGAATGTCCGATATTAGCGAAATAAAAATAAAAGCGGATAAAAGTATTTCAAGATACTCGTTGATGAAATATAATATATAGTTTTCCTTTATTAAAAGTATTCGTCAAAAATGTATCGTGTTTTACTTCCGCGATGTGTTTGAATAAATTTTACATGTCATTATTATTTTCGCATAATTCACAAAAAAAACAAAATTCTATTCTATCTTTGAAAACATTAGAGATGTAAAAGTGTTTAATTAAATAGCTTATAAAGCATTTGGGGATATAAAGTATTTTATTCGCGTGCGTGTACAAAATACCGTTTTTTCACGACGAACTAAGTGCAGGTGTTTCGAAAATTTCAGCGAGAAACAAAAAACGAGTTGGACTAAGGGGCAAACGGAGAAAAACGGCGGTGTGTTGCTCGGTAAAGCACCATAAAGTCTCATTGGCTTTAATTCGGTCGTATCCTGCTGGCCACTGGGAGTGATTAATCGTAAGGTTACTACAACACGAAAGCACCTTACTACCAATCATTCTCTACGATGCTTTAAAAGGAAGTCAACAGTGTTGCTTAATGCATTTTTCCCACCTAATTGACTATATGTAGTTGTTCTCCGAAAAAGTTAAGTCAGTCAACTATTTTATCAAAGGTATTCTTATTTCTAAATTGAAACAAAATATACGCTATTTAAAAAAATTGCATAAAATTACAAATTATATGTTTGGTAACATCACGTGGTTTTTTAAGAAGTTTTCTGTCATCCGGCATTCTCAACGACTACTGAAAATTTACCTGTGTATTTATTAAAATTCATTATAAAAGGAAGAAGGAGCTTTCGGTTAATGGCGATGAAAAATTCAACTACTTTTAAAAGGAAGGGAAGAAGGTCGGTCAATGTTTAATCTTTAAATAGAACAGGATATACATTCTCATTGTATCTCTTATTAAATCTTGGAAGTTTTTAAGACCCATCTTTAATTTTTTATTGTGCCCTTCCTCCCTCTTCCTCCCTTAAATTGCTGAAGAAATCTGTAGATGAAAATATAACAAACTTGCGACCTTGTACATCAAAGTAATATTTCTTATTATGGTGCTTTGCCGAGATAGAAAATAAAATATACATAATGCCTATCTTTCAAAGCTTTAAAACCATTTAATTATATATATATATATATATATATATATATATAGGTCAATTTTTTCGACAAATAAAATATATGTATAATGTATTATATAGTATTTATACTTGAGACTGTGTGTAATTCCAATAAATATGGTAAATGTTCAGAAATAAAGCACTCCTTGTAAATCCATTCGCCGATATTTAAAAGTATATTTAAAAGTGTATCATCCATCGAACACATAATCCGCGGACTTGTAATGCGCGTGCAGATCACGTGAAACAAAATGAAACGCTTATGAATTCTTGAAGAGTACGTTTATTTCCCGTGGCTTATAAATATACATGCCCCACCGCTTATTCCGCGGTACAGAGAACCGGCGGTATTTTCTTTTTTTTTTTTCTTTTTTTTGTTTTTATTCGACCGGTGAAACGTTGATTGAAAGCGTGCTTACTACTGTTGCTGTTTCAGCTGCGCGAGTACACCCTGACCGAATCGTATCACGAAGACGACGTCGAAGTGGAATTCGTCAGCAACGACAATCTCCAAGCGAACAGCGAGACTCCCCGAGGAATCGATCCGAACAGGGACCTAAACGAGGCCATAGCCGAGGAACGAAGGGAAATGGACACCCAGAGATACAGGTACGCATCTCCATACACTATCGCTTTTCTCGGCCACCCTCGTCAAACTTTTTACTTTGTATTTTTGCGGATTAACGGGAGTAGAAAATCACGCTTTGCCGCATGCATATTTGATAAACGGACTGCCAAAAATTGCCAATTTTCGCCTATTTTACATATCTGCGTTTCGAATTCAATCAGTTCAATCGAATGGATTAAAACATTCGAAAGAAGAAATCGGGAGGAAATTTTAATTATCTCGACCGAAATTTGGAATATTTATAGAATCTAGAGCGTGAGTTATTCCTTGCGTATACATAAATGAATCATTTTTCTCTTCATTATTTAAATAAGCGTGATTAAATACAGCTGCGGTATATAAAAAAGGCTCTCCGAATGTATATAGTATAATTTAAAATAAAATATAACAGTTATAGTGTAATTTTATTCAATTTTTAATACATGTGAAATGTTATAACTCCGTAATTTATTATTTAACTAAATACAAAGCTATTTACGATGCAACTTTTTCGTGTACGCTTCTTAAAGTATTCACATTAGATTGAGAAGGACTATAGAGGAGACACACCCGTACCTCATAAATCCACGGTTAATAAAACCGAAGGTCCGAAAAAAGTCCGAAGTTCGAGTCAGCTCGTTAAGCCTAGCACGTCTTTGGGTTTTAGTTCGTCCAAGACGTCACCTTGAGGCGAGGCTCTTAAACTTGGGAACGGCAGATAGTAAATGGTCGCCTTTCTTGGACGATATGAGAGAGGATCGCATAAGCGACGAGTATGTATTCAATGGAGGAGCGACAGTCGCGTATCGATATCGAATTTTGGAAACGGCGTCATTGACTGCCCGAAAGCGGTCTTCGCGTCTACTGAGCTTTTCTCCCTTGCTTTTTTCCCTGTCGCACAAAGAGCGAAGAGGCAAACGTGCGCAGAAAAGCATCGAATTTTATGGCAGGGTGATGCAAAACATTGAGCTACCTTGCTCGTGAACGTGACATTTGCTGTTGTCAGACCTCCGTCGAGAGGAGCAGATCTACAGTTCGAGAAATAACAGTATCGGTTTTTCGAACAATACGCACGGTTCTTTATATAGAGTTTCTTTCGAAATATAAATTTGATAAAGAAATATTGCAAAACAACGGTATAGCATTTTCGATGAAAATAAGGTATTTCCCAAAAGTCATAAAAGAAAAACTCGAGAATTCCAGCTTCAATCGCCGCACACTTCTCAGATAGTTTGCGACACGTGTTCGCGTGAGAGACCTTCTTTTCCTTCCAGTGACCGATACCATCGGCCGCCAAAGTATTGACCTTTCCTCCCGGGACACTCGCGTTTTCTCTCGCCTTATGAAAGGCTCGGTACACGCTCGAGAAGAGATCCATCCAACCCCTTTCGCCGCTCTCTTTTATGACATGAACTCGGATCATTCTCCTTTGCCTTCCACCGGCATCTCTTCATGCCCTTACGAGATTGTTCTCGTCTCGTTCCTTCGCAGCGTGCATCTTCTCGCTCTATTTCTCTCTGTAACTTTTACGATGGAGAACTCGGGCTCGAAGAGAGGCTCGTGCACATAAAGATCGCGAGTCTTCCCTTTTTTTCCTCTCACAATGTGTCAACCTTACTCGAGTCTCGAAAAAATCACCTGACTCGCTCGGTGACATTTGACAACTCGATACAACGTTTGTGTAATAATGGAGCAAAACCCTCGTGAGAAAATGCATTCGCTGGCAACACAACTTTTCACTTTCGCCATATCGCGCAAGACGCTCTCTCGAGTCTCTTCAGTTAACTTTAATAAAATTGTCTACTTTCTATTTCTAATACACCATAAGCACGCAAACTGTGAATTACTGCTAACACCGTTCGCCCCAATTGCACGAGAATAAAAGTTTAAGAAGAATTTATGGGGATGTTTTAAGACCACTTTTCCACAGCACAGGTATAAAATGTGCTTGTATTTCCAGATCCGAAATAAAACCCTTCCCTATCTAGATCATTAAATAATAAATGATGTTATATTTTAATTTCGCGCGACATGAAACATTCTTACAACTGATTCATTGCTCAATTTATAACAGTGCAATTTAATAATGATCTAAATTTCCTATAACTTGTTAATAACAAATTAACTATATAATATAATAATTAATTCTCTTACAAAATTTTGATCTATCATAAATGTATATAAAATTACACTTTTCTTAGATAAATTTAATTGAATAAAAATATTCGTACTTGCAAATGTATAGTTTTTCATAATATAATTTTTTCTATGAAAAAATAGCTGTGCGTGTATGTGTGTAAGATACGAATCTAGTTTGAAAAATATAGAAAACCAACAGTATAGACTAATTGACGGTCAGGATGTATTGTACGCGACGAAAAGTAATATTCGCTTTCGTTTATCGAGCGGAAAAACCCAGCTACCCCTCGAGCCGCAAATGCAATTTATCGTGAAACACAGCTAGTCAGATTGGGTAGGACGCAGTCGACATTGAATACCAATAACGATATTACGCGTCCGTGGGTGTCGCGTCTGATTCTACTCGATGACTGCCAACTCAAACACAAACTCAAATATAACCTATTACCTCGATATGATATTACGTACTACGCACGACGATGTTCTTACATTTTTTTTATTTTATTATCTTATATATATATATATATATATATATATATATATAACCCGCAAACGCGCGTGGAAAGTACACTTTCAAACCTTCAGACTTTGAAGTTACTCGAGATCGACCATCGGGGCGACTTTTGTCGGACTTTTATCATAATGAAAAGTAAATCATGGGATACTTTCATTAACTTAGATGAAAGTCAGAAACGTTTATGTGTATGTAGACATAGTTCAAACAAATGGCATATTCAAACTTTCCTTGAATCTATGAAAAGTATAAAATAGCAAAAAAGTTATAATTATATTAATATGCTCTAACTCTTTTGTATTTTAGAATTTTTATTTTAGCTTGTAAATCTATTACGCAATTATAAATAAATAATAGGAGAAAAATAAATGTTTCTAATCGGTATATATAATATAATTCTATCGTCTCCCACATTCATATATATTCTGATACTTTTCATATGGAGCCTATTGATATATTTCTAGATATACGTATTCCAAATATTATTTATATTTTCTGCAAACTTAGAGCATTATTAAGTTTTTCGGAAATTAAACGAGCTTATTTTCTGAAATCGTGACCGGACAGTTTTGATATCCGATAGATGATTATGATATTAATTTTCACGGATAATTCGCGACAATTTCTGAGATAAGTGTTCGGCAATTCTCGCCATAATATCCGATTGGAGGTTAAAAACCGACGAAAAATACATCGTACGATTGCGTGAAAAGCTTGAAAATAAAGTTCTAACGTACCGGTTTCTCTCTCTCATACGTCATCTCCTACATTTTATATTTGTTTTACTTTTACTGAAGCGAACATGGCTGACGGAGATTTTCATGACCTCCAATTTCGATCAAGCTGTCCGACGAAATTGGGAAAATAAAGGAGATATTTTCTCCGGAAGAGCTGACCGTGCGTAGAGCGAAATATTACGTAGTTGGCGAAAAGATGGTTTCTTGTAGGAAAACCCGCAGACGTGAAATACATATATGTTATTATTTTTTAATGTTCGACGTAGGCAATATTAATAAATTAAAAGTATCGGAAAAAGAATCAGATTTTCTCTTTATTAATTTTATAATTATTATTTATTTAAATATATTTGCTTTGCTACTCTAAAGCGCTCTGAAGAGATTTCTACTTTGAAATAAAAAGATGAACGAGAGTTACACGCGTGGAAAGAAATATTCTTCATATTCGATTATACTTTCATCAGACTAAAGATCGGTTATTTCGAGTATTTGCGTCATGTATCAATAGTTGCTGTCATATATCTTTTATCAATATATTACAATCGTATTCGCGCTCGTGTCGATTCCTACAATTCGCCAAACAAATGATTCCACTCTCGCGTGTGTTCTACTTTCGACCACTCTATCATATATCCTATCAATAAAAATCCAATCTATGATGCATTTCTTATACTTCAATATCCCATTCTGACGCAACAAAGCCGATCAGGATAAAATTCCGAACGCCGTACGAAAAGAAAGATGTAAACTCTCAACAATTCCGATTATACGACGATCGATCGGAAGAAACCGCAGCGAAAAATACATCCGATGCTTTCAAAACACTCTGTAATTTTTCGTGCTTTTCTATCATTGCGTAATTAACGTCTCAAAGATGACTGACGCGATAAATCGGAAGAAGGCCGCGAAAAATCTCGGAAAAACGATCGAAATCGACCGCGCATCCGCTTTATATAGGCCTCTCGTGTCCCTAGCCATCCAATATCCGGTTGACGCGCCGTCAAGATCGATAAAGCTTACGTTCGATGACACTCGAGATCGATCTGTAATCCTCCCTTCTGCGGCGGGAGAGGTAGCCAATCTCCTCGGAACGTTACCGCAGATTCGATTCCATTCGACGCTATCTAGGCCACTCTCGGCAAGAAACGATCGTCGTTTTCTGGTAATTGCTATTGTGCCTTCGAGACTGCCATCGATGCTACTGCCCCACTTTGGGACGGGATCTTTCTATTTTCCTGCTCTTCGTCTTAACAGATTAAATCTTACGACCGGATCATCCCGATCATTTCCTAGTCCGGGACCAAGTGCACTAAGGTCGTTTCGGAACGGAACAACGTGGCCACTGCAGCGATATATCTCATTACTGAACAGCCATTGAGCTGATCTCTTCGAAGGATTAGCAGCTGGAGATTAATCTTACGAGGAGCATAAACTTTGTACGTGTAACGGATGAAAGTGTGGCCTTATCTTTTAAGTGAAGAAATATTTCCGCATTATTTAACTGTACCTGCGAGACAATAGCGTGATAAAAAGCGACGAGTGATAATTTTGTAATTTTTTACACGTATATATGTGTGTGCGCGAAAATGGATTTTTCGAACGCGTTAAAAGAAATGTCGATACATAATTGCGAATTAATGACAATAAAGTAAATCTCGTTTAACAATATTCCAATTTAGCAAAAAAGTTTTTGTGTCCAAAGCCAATATGTATTTTATGCTTTCTGGAGTAATGCATTATATTCTTTTCACGAAAATAATTTGCAATTGCTTTTGTAGAAAAAAATTTTATCAACCAAACAATATGTTTTTTTTTTATTTTTTATCATCAACGTTCTCTTTTTCTCTCTCTCTCTCTCTCTCTCATGAGAAATATCACCATATATATCAATAAAATTGCACCTATAAACAAATTAATAGTCTCCGGTTCCGTAAATTTGTTAAAGGTGCACAGAGATGGAATAAAATAATAAATCAAAATCAAACAATCACACACGCTCGTACTCTCAATTTGTAATGATTTATTTTTACTCTGTGATGATCGTTAAAATGTATAAATATTATATTAAATAAAGAAATTAAATATACTGCACCTATTATTTGCATTGCTTCTGCACAAAAATATATAGATATTTTTTATTTCTAATTGTGCTGTACCTATAGCTGTTTATAAAATGTACGCATTGCAGTTGTAGCAGAACTAGCTACGTGCACTCTCAAACTTGAATTGCAAATGAATTTTGAACGAAAACAATGATTTTTCATCATAAAAACATGCCAAGTTACATTGTGCAAATTTATTGAAAGCAACGCTAAACACATACGATGCTGTATCGTTTTATATGAGTGAATGCCACATATATATATATATATATATGAATATACATATGAGGAACATGTACTGTATATTGAGAGAGATAGAACGAACGCGCGTGTCAATGAAATTACCCAACTTTAAAAATAAAAATGCTTCGCGCAACGAGAAACGAGAATGTGTGAAATTCACCTTGATATAACGAACAATCGTCGCGAACTTCAAAGAATAATGATGCGTTTTTTTTCAAGCTCTATGAATTTCTGCGAATTCGATAACGCAAAAACTACGAGATTCGCACCTTTTTGCGTAATCGTAAAGTTAATTACTCGAGACAGGGTGATAAAGCCGCGCGCACATCACTAGAAGCACAAACGCGACCGCGTAAATCCCCATCCAAACGTAATAGTACCATTTGTGAGAGGAGAAGAGAGAGAGAGAACATCCGGCATACAGCACGTTCCAATGAATTTACTGCGATAGAGGAGGGTACGAGAGTGTAACAAGAAGTAACTATAACGGACGACGTGCTTAGGTGTTATCGCGTCCGATGCATTCCACCTTCGTATTTATCGAAAGATTGGAAAGAGAGAGAGAGAGAGAGAGAGAGAGAGAGAGAAAGAGAGAAAGAGAACGAAAGCAGAGTCGCGGACCGCGGCAATCGTAATGTGTTCGGCGTCATTTATTTTCCACCCCCATCATTTATTTCCACGCGCGCATTTTTCAATCGCGCGCACGCAAAGTCCAAGAAATTAAAGTTAGCTGATTCGAGAGACGTTTCGTTTCGTCCAAAAAAAAATAGCCTACAGATCTTAATTCATAAGTGTCAATGATGGATACTAAAATATGATAAGTATATCGCGGTGAACTTTGTGTCTCTTTTATTCTCTCTTCTATATATGTGCATGTATGTATGTATCACATGCAGTGACGATACATTTAAAATGTATCTCGATACAGATACGTGTAAAAAAATATATCTAGATACAGATACAAATGCACAAATTAAAATGCATAGAGATACAGATAATCGGATACTTTAAAAGTATCTCAGATACATATCAGATACTTTTAAATTATATTTTATCATAATAATATGCACTGAATAAGTCTTTCGTGTAGCGACTTTATTCGTTAGTCTTAACATGTGAAAAATGTCTCAAAGATATCGTCGCTCAAACTATTTCGCCATGGTACTAAAATTTGATCAATGCTTAATAATCCTTCAACCGGTGTTGATGTCAATATATTGATAACTTGCAATCTTGATCTTTTAAAAATTTAATTTTATTATATATTCTCGACAAAATATATAGACAGATGTGCGTGTTACGTGCGAACCGCAATATTCTGAAAACATTTTTTCATATCTTGCACGAACTCTGTGATAATCCGTGCGAGCCGGACTACGGAAACAGCTTGCATAATCCAAAATGTAAATGCTATTACTGTCGTACCGTTGGAGAATCTCCACCATAGTTCGCACTCATATTGGACAATTTCATATATCTCTTTCCGGAAATCCAGACTACTTTTTTCACGTTCTAATTGTACTCTGGATTTTCTCGATTTATAATAAAACAAAAATATAGATATATATGCATATAGAAGCACAAATGATTAATTAACAAACCAAATAAGTCGCATCTTAAAATAAAGTAAATGATTCGTTGAAAAACTTTTGATGGGATTTAATAAATCACAATTCACACATTTCCTGTACAATTGAAAAAAAATATATATCGACGAAAAGAGCAGCTTATATTAGAATTATGCACGTTATCGCGATCGAGATGCACAGCGAGAACGTATAATGGAATGAAAATCCGAGAGACCGACAACGAAATGCATGCATTAACGCTCAAAGTCCCCTCCTCTTCATCAGCCCTCCTTTCTGCCGTCAGATGCAAACGCATTAGCGCGCAATTAATTCACCGGTGTCCATTGTATCGCGTTCTACTGCGTATTAAGTTCATCGCGCTTGTAAATTCCACACAACACATACACAACACGAACCCGATGTAAAATAAATCATTGCGTCGAGAATATACATGCCGGTTCGAGAATCCCTCGTAAGGGTGCAAAACGCGACGACGAGGCATTCATATCGTATCATCGTTAAAATTGTTAACAACTCCACGGCTTCCGCCCGATGAAACTCAAGAATATATATATATATATATATATATATATATATATATATATAAAGCAGCTGATATTTTTTCCGCCGCCATCACAAAATGAAATGATACCAGTTTCGTGTAGGTCTAACGACCCGCAATAAGTTTCAACGCCCAAAGAATGGAACTTGATATAAAGCGGCACGCGATAAGAGGAACCCTCAAACGAGCCGATATTATTATTTATTAAATGAAGATTTATTAAGGTTTTCCACTGCTCCTTTTCTTATATGAAAAAATATTAGAGTAGAAGAGGAAAGTTTAAAATCGATCAGAGAAATTTCATTCCCCCAAGAAAAATGCTCTTCTCGTTTTATGAAGTAAAGCAATAACGAAGACAATTTCCTGTACTTGTCTCCACACCCTCGACTAATACTGATTGCCAGCGATATACTGTTTACCCTACTTCGTCAAACTTCCTGTAGACGCGCGACGTGGCCATAATCGGCGTTGACGACGTCGTTACGCAAGTTCGATAGAGTGGAACGAGAATCGAATCGATTAGATCTAAATATAATTCGATTGCCTAGGGTAAAAAAAAGTTCCACGAATTGTTACGCCTCGTGGCTCAAGCACGATGATCGTTGACATTCGATTCCGGATTGCGTTCGATCGAACACAACTTCAAGTGTCCACGAATTTAAAATACCGCGCGTGTGTGTCTTTTTCGTTCACAATCGGAGTAAGTTTTCGGAAAGAGAAAGAGCGCAAATAAAATTCACGTTTGTTCGTATTCGTTTAGATTTTCCGGTTGACAGCGGCAGACCAACCTACAAGTCAGTTTAATTAAAAAGTTACGCCGACCTACGCGAGCTCGAATTCTTAGCCGCGAAGCTTGGAACTTCCTGGAGGAATATTAAAGCGTAGGAAAAAGTAAACTTATGCTAAATCTGCATACATGCAAATATCGTGTAGAAAATACAGTTATGCTAAACGTGCCGCGTCAGCGTATCTCTTTAACAGGGAAGAAGTTATCTCAAATACGATTTGAAATTACATTCAAACGGCATGCGTTTATGATAAATAATAAGATGTAGCTAAGATTTGTGAAAAAAATTGCAAACTTTCTTGTATTCATTTGCTCGCGCAGATCATTGAGTTTCATCGGATTAGGGAATAATCATGATAATTAGACAATTCCGGATTCGAAGCTGTGCTTCGAAACTGATACGCACCGATTGCATATGCATTGCCTCCATATTGCAAAGCGTAATTGCTTAATTGGGTCACAAATTACAATTGGGATTTGTAATTACCATGATTAAACAGAATTTTCTAATCGATTGCATTCGAAATCGTAAATTTTCGCCGTAAATCGCTATAATAATGAAATCGCAAACGTCACGGTGCAATGATACGCGTCGAGAGACACTCAGCATCCGATGATCGCGTATATCAAGCGAAAATAAACGCTCTCGATGAAAATTCTCCATTTCGTTGCGCGGGAATACGCGAAAAGCCAATTTTCCATAGAAATTTTTCAAAGAGAGCGACAAGAAGATGGAAAGAGGGATATAGAAAAAGAGAGAAAGGGTATGGGAGAAAAGCGAAGTGCGGTGTGAATAAGTTTTCCTTGCATGAAACGCAAGTTTCGAGGTTGCCGGACAATCCCTTGATTCTGTTCTCTTATATGTACCACATGCCAACCGTAAATCAATTTTCGAAATTGTTTTCGCACGCCCGCACGCCTCGCTAAATTCGATTCGTCGGAGTACACGTACCGACGAAAACTACGACGAAAATCCCCGGTTCATAAAGAACGACCGATTCGCTCGAGCGGTGAAAATCTAAAGAAAGGCGTCCTAAACAGAGCGCCAGCTTCAATGTACTAGGTGAACAGCTAGTGAACAATAGTGAACCTAAACGTTAATTAATACTGAACAGTCTATTAATATTTTAATATATAATAAAACGATATGAAATATAACGTGCTCGTTATATTTTTGATCATTATCTTCTTTGTCGCAATTTTTATACATATATGTATATCAGACTTTGAATTATTTTTTATTACGTTTATATATTTTTCAAGATAATATAAATATTATTACTCCGCCTCTGCAGCATTAATTATACATATTATTTTACCTCAAACAAAAACGTTAATTATAAATAATCTAAAACATAATATACTGTTTGGCTGCTTTTATAACATTTTAATTATATACGTATATTCTTTCTCGAACAAATATTAATTATAATTTCACAAAGGCCGAGTATCAACGTTATAGTTCAGCGACACTCGAATTTATTCAACAAATATATGTATTCGTTAACGGAGCTTAAACCGTGTAATGCTGCCGCAATTATAACATTGGCCAGTTAAATTAATTCAGTCGACCAATCGACTGGCAAAGCTCAAACCATATTTTTGTCAAGCCATTTGTGCAAATTCGCGAATTTCACTTTCTCCGGAAAATAATTAATTTTCAACTTCATCTCGCGGGCGACGCGACGCCCAGGCATTATATCTCGGTGTTTTATACAAGTTAATATACATACACGTTTGGCAAATGGCGTCCGACAAGTTCAGTTGCGCCACTAATACCTGGCCAGTTCCATTTAGTAATTGCTACCTAACACGCTCGTCCAACTTATTACTGTCTAGGCGCTGTCTACACTATGGCGTTTCACTGCACCGCACCGACCGACTGCATGTATATTCATCGAGTATTGATTGCGAGTATATGGACATAGTAATGGAAATTCCGCCGATTCGCGTTAAAGCATTGCCCGATGCATCGTCAGTCAAAATACGCGTGCATATATCGAACAACAATTACACGCGAATAATATTAACCTAACGAGATGCAATATTGACATATAAATAATCGTGGAAAGCACACACACACACATATACATGGCGATATTAGACATTCATCTTCACAGCGGCAAAAGTTTCACAGACTTTACGAGTTTCTAATTTCCGAATTCTACAGTCTTTTAATTAAAAGTCTCAATTTTATTTTAATGAGCTCGTTTATATTCGACTCCTCTCCGAACATCGCAGAATCCCTCGAGTCTCCTTGCCGTCGAAGATCGATACAGGAGATATATACGAGAGCGAGGATATCGCGGGATTGCTAGAGCTGACCGATTTCTAATAACACACACGTCTCTTTTCTGACTTCAGATATTGGAGCACGACAGGCAACGATCAGCAGCAGGTCGTAACCGACGTTCCGCGCGACAACAAGGCGGCGATCATCAACAGCATCGCCTCATCTTACTCCTCGTCGTGGCAAGTACAGCGGCCGAGGTACAGCGCAACTCCGATGCCACGACCTTCGAAGGTCACCGTCGACGGTGATAAAACCGAGACAGTACAGCGAGACAGGAAAATCCGACTGGCCGTACTATCAGACATACAGGCGAACGGCGGAGGCGCAGAAGGCGCAGATCTACGAGGATATCCAGAGGAAGATTGCGAACGCGTCGAACGTGTCGAGTATCGGTTACTCATTCGCGAGTAACAACGCGACCAACAACCTGGCGGATCAGCGCCAGCACAGACTCCGGATGAAGCATCACGGACTGACGTCCAAGGGCAAGCGAGTTAGAACACGTGAGTTCAACAATCTCGAAATATAAATATATCGTATATTATTCGTCGTGTTCAATTTTATCATTCGCATCTCATAGAGTTATATTTTAGTGTTTTTTTTTTTTTAATATTTTATCTAGGTGAGCTTTAGCTTTTTGTATCTAGATATAGAGATATAGATACTTCAATTCGAATATTTCTCAGATACAGACTCGGATACACAAAATGTATCTAGATACATGTATCTAAATACTACCCAACACTGGTTGGATCGATATAGTCATCCTTGTTGATCGCCGCTAATCCGGCGAGAAATGATTACGGACATAATTCAAAATGTGTTTTTCGACCTTCGCTGGTATCTCCGCTCTTGCTATCTAATCGAGCCTCTAATTAACTCTTTAAAAGACACGGCGAAAACGGGAGTACTGAACAAAACCCCCCGATGCAGTTTTTCATTGACGGTAGCTAATGCAAAAGAGCTGAGCGCTCTCAATAGCCATATTTCCCGCGTAAATGATCAAAGCGCACTACCATGCTTTCCCTCTCTCTCTTTCTCTTTCGTCTTTCACATCCACGTTGTATCCTCCACCCTTTCTGTCTCGCGTTTGTCCGCCGTTCCGGTTTCCGTGGCAAGTTAAAGCAGCCTTTTTCTCGCGTTTGCAAGATTCTCATGTATGCACGTCATAAAACAGTATGTTATTTGACTCGATAATAATATACATAACTAACAAATTACAAAATAATAGTAAAAATAATCAATATTTAATTTTATTCTTCTAGATTATTGCATTTTCCTTCAATTACGATTCTAATTTTTTTTTAAGCCGACGAGAGAATCGCCGAAGTAAAAGTAAAGCCAAAAACGCGTCTTTAAAGCTAGACCTATCTAGTCTCATTGCGGTCAACCTATCACAGTCATCTAGTTCCGACAATTTCCCTGCACGTCGCGAGATTAAACGTGAACCCGCAGACCCGCTCGAGCGGAATAATTGCACTCGTGATTCCAGGCGCACCTAGAGATTGCAAGGTCGGCGAATGGGGTCCGTGGAGCGCGTGCAGTCGCAGCTGTGGGGTGGGCGAGACCCAGAGGACGCGGAAGGTCACGATAAAGCCGCGCCGAGGCGGCACTCCGTGTCCGCCGTTGAAGGAGACCAAGTGGTGCGGCAGCGTCAATCCGTGCTCGGAGAGCAAGCCGATCATCGACTACCATTGGTAGTCATCGTCAGGGGTTTCCTTTCACGAACACGTGTACCAAAGTGACTCGTTCACGGACGAAAGGTCGCAAGCGGACGAGAGGACGGGTGAGGAGCGATTTATGCGAGAAATGCGCACGCAAACGGAACGGACGTGATCGGTATGAGAAATTTCATTAACGAAGAATGGATAATAAAGCTGAGAATATCTTTTATATCTCGATGTGTAATCGTTGACATGGCGCTGGGAATGTATTACTGTATGGGCTAATGCTTTAGAAAGGGAGTAGCGATTTGTGTGGTTTGACAATATATATTACAGAAAATTTTTCGTAAACGATAATTGATATCTTAAGGAAAAGAAGGACTGTTGCACAGCGACCATTGCCATCGGATGATACTACGTATGTTTATGCAAACGATCATGCACGACGTGTTTCGATTATGTGCGCCTCAAGTGACGTAATCTCTTGATATCATTTTTTTAATTACGATGAATAGTCGCGATTATTATATAATATGATCTCGCAACGAACAATTGGAGAAACGTCGTTGTTCGGCGATTTTATTTTACTCGCTTACATTTATCGTCGTTTGATGTTCGATACATATTACATGTGTATACGAATATATATATATATATATATATATATATATATATATTGCTTGCAGGTTCTCGAATATTGAAAACAAAAAGATTTCCAAAGAGAAATTCGAATAGCTGACTGGCATCGGATCGTGTATCACTAAAATGCGTTTGAGGCTCGATTTTCACTCGTCGGAGCACATGCCGTTTTGATTTTTTTATTTTCAGAGTAATTGAACAATCGAGCACTGTTTGTCGAATTTGTTATGGCAAAAAAAACCAACGTAAAAAAGAAAAAAAGAAGAATCTATCTGCAATAGATTCGTCTCGCTAATGCAAGGCGGATCTGCGAATTGTCTATTCGTATAATATAATATATTGTATATCGAAAACATGAAATGTCTGAGATTATGAAGTCATACCAAAGATCGCACACGTGTAGATTTTCTTCTACATATCAGAATAACCGGAGAGTCGCCGCATTGAAAATTAAATTAATTCCCGATTTTAACCCGCGTTGAAAGCGAATGTAACGATAACACGTCTCGATCTTCGCACGCGATCGAGAATAGAAATGAACCTCGGTATAATTGGAAAATTGATCCAACTTTCCGGAAGAGAAAAACGTTACATGCAATTAAGCTGATAGTTTAATCGCCCCGGATACGAATAATATACCATGATCGACGTGTTCTACATGCTCAGGTGCGAGAATTCCTCCGGTGAAATTTAACCGTCGCGTGCCATACCATAGTCTCGCCGAGATTGAGCCGACGTTTCTCTCGGAACCTAGTACGTTGCTTAGAGCG
Organism: Nylanderia fulva; assembly: GCF_048542155.1. Classification (NCBI taxonomy): domain Eukaryota; kingdom Metazoa; phylum Arthropoda; class Insecta; order Hymenoptera; family Formicidae; genus Nylanderia; species Nylanderia fulva. The sequence continues at coordinate 5,414,353 of NW_028190916.1, forward strand.
AAGTTTTTATCGGCCCGCTATTTTCTATCGCGAAACAAAAACGATCGTGTGCGAGATTTATATATAATGTGATGGAAACTCTGTTTAAAATACAAATAAAGTTAATAATCAACTTAACATCTTAATGAGAGTTTTTTTAATTTTTAAAAACTATTTTTTATACATATATCTATTCGTAAATTGTGTACATTCTCTATTTATTTTTTTGCCGTATTTTTGAAATCCTATACTGTTTACCTTTTACGGTATAAAGTTTTTTGTTTGAAATCTCCATTTCCGAGAGAATTCGCAAGATACGCATGCAATTTTTTTTCGAAACGTCGTGCAATGATCGAAAAGGTTGAAATATTTCGTGAGAAGAAAAAAAAATAAGATCGATGTCCGCGTAGGGCGTATCGAGTAAACGTCAGAGCGATTTTCAGCGCGCTCGTACAAAATCCCAGACAAGGTCGCGTGAGTGTTTTTCGCAAAACGTCTCCTCGCTCGATGGAGAATAACCGTGGAATGAAGCAAGAACTCATAGAGCAGGTGTTCCGCAAAATCGATTTTTTTCTCCACCGTCATTGAGAGTGCTACATCTTTCTCTCTCCCTCTCTCTCTCTCTCTATCTCTATCTCTATCTATCTATCTGTCTCTCTCGTGACGTGTGGTAGGAAAATTTTTACAAAGATATCATCAGGTACGTCTTAGGTGAGTGTATTATATCTTAGATATAAATTTAACGATAATAATTAATAACTAACGTCTAATTGTAACACTCGTTAATTATTAGGCCCATATTAATCGCGTCCGCGACGCGGAATTCGGCGTTGGTTGCGAAAAATACGCGCAGCTTCAGTTGTAAGAATGAAATTGAGCCACCCCCTGTAGAGAACGGGATGGCTCCCATAAATTTAAAAGTGACTCGACGCTGAATTTCCCACGCGACGCACGTCGACGCACGGCTTGTCCTTCACGTTTAGCGTCCGTAGCCGCTATTCTCACCGAATATTCAGTGCTAAATGCCCGATCGTTGTGAAGATATCGATATACTATTGAATAAATTAAATTTAAAAAAATAGCCATAATTTGTGCCATAAAATTGCACAGTCGCGTTTAGCGCTAAACACGCAGCGAGAATAGAGGTTTGCGTAAAGCTAAAGCTGATATAATTGTATAACTTTTTTTATACCCGAATCTCTAAATGTTAATTTCGACACGAAAATGAACGAAATATACATATAATATATATTGTGTGCCCGTTACTATACGCTGCCATAATAGAAAGAAATAACGTGTAAATTTTCAAAATCAATTTCGTGCGTGACGCAACAATAATGATTTTTCCTGCTACGTTGGTTCTAGCGAAACATAAAATAAGCACGTTATGAAAAATAATGGTACGAGCGCGGAGATTGTAGCGTACTGTGCAAATTCGCAGACCGTCGCGTAATATCTGTACCTATCTACGTTTGTTCATATCGCGCTGAAACTGAAATGAAATAGGCTAATCGTCGCGATAGTGACGAAAGGAGATAATTGCGTAGACAAATTTTCAAATTGCCGCTTGGCATCTCATAACGCTTCGGTAAGTATCTTGAAAATGTACGACAAATTTGCGCGTTACGCAACACCTTTCGACAATACTCATATAGAGTAAGATATGGTATATCTTTTTTACACACAATCGTCTTTGCTCTTAGACTTTTTTTCAATATTCAAATTGCTGAAGCCGTTTGTGCAAATCTCTGAATGAAAGAAAAAAGCCTTCGTAAAATCAGAATAATAATAGCTACCGAATAAGATCTGAATACAAAGACAGATGATAATTCTCGAAATTTTCTCTGAGGAAGGGTCGACTTCGTCGGAAAATTTCTTGTTAAAATCACAATAGTCCAGCACGCATTTTACAGAGAAGATGCATTTTGCTCTCAACCTATCTTAAAAACGGAAGATAGAAAGTGCACGCGGCGGGAATACAATCTTAATTACGGTGGTACTTATAATACTCTCCTCCCCTTTTTCTCTCTCTCTTTCTCTCTCTATTATGTTAAAACCCGATCGTTCGCGATAATTAGCTGCTGATCTTCACCGGAGAGAATCCCTTGGAAGCCGTCGCTGGCGGCGAGAGCGCGCGGTCGAAATGAAATATCAGACCGAGTTAATCCCCGAGACGAAAACCCAACCGACATATTGTAAAATCTTTCATGGAACAATACCGCATGGCGATAAGAGAGAAAAAGAGAGAAAGCTCTTTTCATTTTCCTCTGATATATATATAATATATATATATATATTTATATATATATAGGTATATACAAACATATATACATAGATACATATATGTATACAGGCCCAGAACTGGCGTAAAAGTTTTTAATGGCAGATTCCTGGTATCATTTGGAGATGATTTTTCCTTAAGGAAAATGTTGAGGGAGGCCATCATTTTTAGCATGTTCCCAATTCTTGTTATCTTTATAACTAAGCCTTGTATTAAAATTCTATTAAAGCGAACTCTATCTAAAATTAATTTTATCTCCACTTAGGCTTAGTTTCCAATTTAAGCGATGCTTATAATTCGAAAATTATTGGTGCCTCGACATTTTCGCTGAGGAAAAATCGTCTCCTAATGATACCAGGAATCTGCCGTTAAAAAGTTTTCCGCCAGTTCTGGGACACCCTGTATAATATATACACATATATATATATATATATATATATATATATGTATTAATGTATATATGTATGTATAAGAAAGAGGGCCGAGCCGTTGCCGTCTCGCAGTTTTAGATGCATTAAGGATAAACGTTTTGTAAACTAAACGGGAACGCTTTCGTGAGAAACGGGGTCACTTCTGTGACACGGAAAGAGGAAAGGAGCGAGTGTGCTTTTGTGAAATAACGATGGAAGTCACTGTAAATTCATTATTGTCGGATAAAAGTATTTGAGTTCGGTGCAATTGAATCAGAGAGTTCGTTTATCCGAGATCCGAGATAATTCGAAATGCAATTCTTTTCTTTATCCCTTGATTGAGCTCGATCGCAAAACTTTGCTCTTTCGGATGCAATCTGACAATGAGTATCACAAATATATCTACCGTTATATATACTTCATCATATATCTGAGTAATTACGATTGCTCTGATTCATGTTAATTTTGTAAATTAATTATTTTATTTGTGTGCAAAATTTGTTTGTTCTCTGTTATTAAAAGAAAGAACAACGATAAATCGGAACAAACTTATTTACTTATATAATTTACCACTTTTTTTCTGTCTTGAATTTTATTGACTGAATGTATTCAATTAATACAAATAATATGCAAATACATATTTTGATCCTTTTCTCTTTCGCGCGTTTCTGGTCTACGTGACAATGACAAATCAATGACAGATTAATGGAGGAGCTAAGTGGAGTGCCACGATGATTATTCTGTACAAGTCACTGTGCATTCTAGCCCTGTAAGGATAGCCGATAGGACTAGCGATTAAGCCGAAGCATATGTACCGATGTATAACACATAAGTTTATATTACATAATAAAATGTGTCGAGAAAATAAGCGGGCTCCCTTCTCGATCTTCGAATACATAATATTTTTCACTTGCGACGTATGAATGGTATTCGTATATAATAAAGTAGTAATTATTTCAGGAATCGTGTAATCCTCTCTCTCTCTCTCTCTCTCTCTCTCTCTTTTCTCTCTTTCTCTTTGTTACCCATTTTTATTCTACATGATAATCACTCTACTTCATTTTCTGAGATTTATATTTCAGAATATATATAGAATAATTTCATTGGCTATTAATATGATATAAATCATATTTTAAATTACAAGAAATAAATAAATCATTTTTGTAAAACGCGTTTATTATTATCATGCACATTTGGGAATCATCTGCCAAAAATCTAATATAATTTCAAACACTTCCACTCACGTTAAACGCCTTTTTTCAAATCAAATGTTAAAGAATGAGTCTTTTATCTTTTCGCATTTTAGACATAGCGAAGATTTTTTATGACAATCTGTCAGACACCATAATAATAATCATTGTTGTTATATTACAAAGTCGATGGAAGAGTCTTGACGACGAAAGCCACTACTGTAAGTATGCAATTACATCGTCATAAGTATATAACCACGACGGAAGTGAGCAATTTCGCGTCAAATTATAAAACCGAACGAGTTCTATCTCTCGTCTACCATTTTCCACCCTACAGATCCATCTCACTACCGCATCGCCGCCATGATAAAACCGTCGGTGATGGTACGTAAATTCACGCTTCAAGGAAATCGATCGTTACGGAGATAGCGTTCTCCCCCGCATAACAGCCTTTTAACAGTGTTACTCTGAAATTTTACTCTCGCGTAAAATATTCTATATATGCATAACATACACGACTGAGAGCATACATATATATGGAAAAGTCTGGATAGAAAACACCACTGCAATTCGTTTAATTTACAATACATTGGCAAAAAACTTCTGGATAGAAAAAACTACTGCAATTCGTTGCATTCATAATACATAAAATACAAAAAATTTCTCTAGCAAGTGGGCGTCTCGATTTTTCTCAAACCATCATCTCGTGATATTTTCGTTTGCAATAAATATTCATTACAAATGTATCGAAGACAATTATCGAATTTATTTGAATTTTCACGGCCTATATATAAAAAGACTTCGAAGTCTTATAAGAATACAAATTATATGTAATTTTACAGAAATAATGTTAGAATTTTGAAAAAAGAGAATAGCTTCTCTCTCTGCAACTTTTATTTTGAAAAATTATATTTAATAGACAAAAAGAGAGAATGCGGGAATTTGAATCTTATATCGCTCGAGAGGATCAATATTATTATGTCTATTTACTTGCACATTTATTTTCTCAACGTCCGTTGAAAAAAATACTAACTAATCAGCAATAGTATTATTTCAATAAAATATATGTCTTACAACTATATATAAAATACTACATATTTTTTTCAAGATATTAAATAAATTATAATTTTTTAATATATTACTCTGTAAGAATCTGCTTGAAATTTAATAATTTATTAATAATTTATTAATTAAAGAGAGATATTTGGTTGTAATTATCATAAAATTATATTTTGTAATTAAACATAAAATGTATTGCATTTGTTAATTAAAACATTTAATCATTATTTCCTCGCAAAATATCCGAAGTATATATATGTATACTCCGTCTGCATACTCTATTAGAGAAGTCTAACAATATTCCGAATCTGTCATAATTAAATATAACTGTCTGAATATCGAATAATATGATAGCGTTCGCCGAAGATAGAGAATCACGTCAATCGAGATAGACAGCCTTTCTAACATACTTGGAATAACAAATGCGAAAAGCCGAAAGCGGCGGTATTGTTAGCTTTTGTCGAAGCAGTCGTTGAACCCGCATTGAAATCCATTTTTCACAAGTAGCTCGCTATTCTTGCTTACCGCCGTCCAAGACCAGCCGGCATCATTCGAAAGCGCATGGAGCGCAGCAGTTCTATTCATCTTTCACTGCTGCCGGTGATTCTTTGCTCGGCGGACTTGTATCTCTTTGCTCCCCTTGCGCAACACTCGACGGACGAGAATCCAACGAGCGGCGGTAAACCACCGAAGAGAGCCAAGCTATATATGTACATAAGTCGTATCCAATTCTGACTCTGTGTTCTACACTCCTCTTTTCTTTATTTCCTCGAATCTTCACTTTCTCACCGCCTTGTGATGTACACTTTATTATGTCGCATATTTCGCAAAAAAACCAAACTGACAAGAAGAGATCTCTTTCTCTCCTCTATCGTTTCTCCTCCCCGTCTCAAGTGAATAACGCTCGGAATAATATTTTTTTTTTCAAGAAACACGGAGAGTTAATAAGGATACGCTCTTTGGACAATTGCATTTACTGTTGGCTTATCTCTCTGAAGATTTATTATTTATTGCGAATATATAAATAAAATATTTTGCGTACGTTACAAAAATTCAGTACTGACAGTTCAATTAATTTTCGAGAAATAAAATTAATTTACTGCCAATTACTATTAATATGACTTTAAAAAATATATATGAAAATTGGAATATAAAAATGAAATAAAGTTGAATAATATAAAAATATCTTTGAAGTATTTTTATTTGAGAATAAAATGACAGAAAATAAAAATAATGTTGCATATAAAAATCACAAGATAATACGATAAAAATAATTGGATTGATTAATACGCAATCAATTCGCCAATAAAAATATCCAGAATAATAATACGCGTCTTTCTATAAGTTTCCTTATCAACGCTCCGGTCTTCACGGAATTGCAGACGGCACTAATAATCGTCCCAACGGGACGATTCTACCCGTTCGTTGTTATCACGCAACATTACCCCAAGATAAAGCGTTCGACGCAGTGATGGCAATGGCGCTACTGCAAAACTGCAGGGAAAAGATCGAAGTGAAGTCTAATAGAGTCTAAATAGAGTCTAAAGTCGTATAATAATATTATACAATTTTCATTAAACCGTACTAACCATTTCTTGATAATATAATTTCTTTATATAATGCTTATTATAATTTTACATTTATTTTACTGCTCAATTTCTTTACAGCCTCCAACTCGAGTCTCTAATTAAACTCGAAACTAATATTTCGCGAAACGTCATTATTGTTAAAAAAGAATCCGTGATATTTTTTACGTAATAGAGAAAAATAAAATCATTAAATAATCATTAAACTATTTGCATATTTTAATAATAATCCAATGTTTCATCCATAATTTCATACTACTTCAAAATCTATTATATCGATAAAATTCTTCTCCCAGGGCGACCCTGAATTTGACTCTCATAGTCAAGCCAGCTGTGCTTGTTATCACGCAACATTACGCCGAAATAAAGGACGACACGTCGGATAACATTTGGGGTGGTGTGAGAGATAGATACAATATCTAGAAGGCGTGTGATTCTCGCAACCCTTCGCGGATAAGAGATACGTAGATAGGACTAGCCCGTCCCTTCACGACTAGCACATGGACTAGCGATATATAACCCCCTCGCACAAACAAGAGTCAATAGAGCAGCGCACCACGTATGTTGCTATTGCGGGGTTGAGTGCTTTGGACAATACATAATGATGCCCCAAAGCCGTATACAAGCCGATAAGACCTATTCATCGGGGAGGATCGAAACTCGCGCTTCATCCCTCTTTTCTGGAAATCGAAGAACTTGTGTTTGTTCATGGCGATAATATGCAACGAATACTAATTTATCTGAAACCTCTACGAACTCGGCTTTTATTTTTTTTTATTTTTTTATTTTTTGTAATAAAACAATTTGGTTCGATGAGTTGAGAGAGATTGATATAAAATGATACGTGTATATATACATATAATATAGTTGTATATTCTTTTTAAGAGTCTCAAGACTCGTAACAAATATAATTATTTAGAGATAATTAGTTTCCTCAAAGAAATTGAGATTCTCTAATATATCATAAAATATGAAAATAAAAAGCTCAATATATAAATGATGAATTTAACTTTTAATTTCAATACGGTCAGCAAAGTCGGAATAAGGATAGATCTAAAGTTGAAATACACAGAAATATTTACACGCTGCTAATTTACAACTTATCCATAAATCAACTTTGCAGAAAATAACGCTGTAGGCTATGCGAACTGATAAAATCGATTTAACGGAGTTGATCTGAGAAGAGTATCGAAATATGATCTACGATCTAAAGAACAAAATAGTTAAGTATCTATAATTCTGCAAACTATATATTTCTCTCGTTCAAAATAATTTTCAACTGCATCTTCTTTACAGTAGAATGCAATTTCTACAACCCGGTATGTTCAAAATTAATAAATAGCATTAGAAGTTGCAACAAGCAAGTTAAGAACTCAAACTTTTCAAAATTCTTTATAAGCGCATTAAAAATACACGGCTGTTACTTTAAAAAGTAGTAGTTAAACAGTTTCAACAGCTTAACGTAGCACTTAATAAATGCGAGTCGAGTGCGTGCTGCCATTTTATACACGCGCTGTAATATTACAAGAGTTTTCACTCCAACCTTTCGCATGGATTCATTATTAAACAAATATCCTTGCCGCCATGCAAATTGGTTCTATTAACATTCTATTAACTTCGAGCACACAGAGAGAGAAAGAATATTTGCTTTAAGATCTTGAGATTTTTAAGAAAGATGAATCTATCCTATATGATAATACAACATTTAATTGCTTATTCAAGTCCAGTAAATGCGATAATTATTACACACATGTAAGTCGCAATATAAAAAAAATATAATATAATGTATAATAATAATTATAACTGTAAACTGTGCAATATACTCCGATTTGTGTGACTTATTTCACGCGTGACAGAATATAATGAACTAATACTAAGGAAGTAAACCCGAACTCGATGAGTCTATAATGACAAATAAACTGCGAGTCGTGGAACAAGCGTACGGAAAATCGGTCGCAGTCAGTCATAATAAAGATATTACCGAGGGAGGACACGTGCCGCATGGTTAGATAGCCGAAGGTTCACAAAATTAATAACTCATAAATTTCTGGGAATATTGTCGGGGAAAATTATCCCATATATAACCGCGTCGGCCAACTAACTTGGCATCTTCTATGTCCCGAGACTCTTTATTGCTCTAAAATTACGAAGAGTATCATTATTTTCCACGCACAACCCTTTTTTTAATCTAACGTAACGAGAGTTGAAAAAATTTAAAACGAAAATTATGTTAACTGCTGCATTATATGATTTATCTTTCTCTTTTAGTTAAAATGCTATTATAATTATGTAAAAAAAATGTATTTTATTTTGAATAATAATTTTAACCTAACTGCATAAAATTAGGATTTAAAAATAACCCATAAAAAAGATAATATTTTCATATCATTATAGCTAAGGAAGAACAAATGCTTTTGGTCATTCTGTGTCGCCTACGGACACGAGTAGTAACGGAGGCAAATAAACACAAATTATTCCGTCTGCCGGTCGGCCTTTGTTAACGCACACACTACTTGGACATACGGAATTGGGTCTGACCGAGTTTCCCTAAGAATACATTCCGTTTCCGCGACAGCATTGCGGGCCAAGAGAGAAGGAAGGAAATCAATATTTATTCGACAAACAGCACATACCACACCACGCGTTTGCGGCAACGTAACGCATCGGTTTATTTACGATCATATTGCTCTAAACAATCCCCTCAAAGATCTTCCTGCACCCAATCAAATGTTGCGCATACATTCGGAACCCGAGAATTTCTCTCCCCCGTTTCTCCCTGTCTCGTCGACTCTCCTATCGCAATCTCCTTCCCTGTCTTACATCAATGACGGAATCCGTAATAGAGACGCCGAATCTCCTCTGGCGTCGTGATCGTTCTCTCGGTAATTGCGATAGCGATGAGTTATTGTTACAAGAAATGTGAGCCGCGCAGATAAAACGGATCGATCCCCGTCGCCTTCGGCGTACATTCGTGACTAAACTGTAACGAGAAAAGTCCACGGAAACTTTGACGAGTGTATGTTTGTAAAATGAAAAATCAGCAATATTATTTGATTTTATTTAATATCCAGAAAGAAAAAAAAACTGACTTAAAATGCGAGATATTAATTAAGAAATGTTTAGATTCGAGATAACTTCAGGATAATTAATTCGGAAGTATTATTCGGCAAACTATTAAGCGATCCTACAACTACTTCGAATAAGAATCAAGAATGTTTAATTTTTCGTTAATATATATATATATATATATATATATTATAGAACGTTAAGTAAACTCGCGTTTCAGCTTGTGCATCACGAAGCTCTTCGATGAATTTACGTCAGTAGCACAATCACTTAGATCACCGCTTCAAATCCCGGTCACGAACAGCTAAACTGTGAGATCGTAAGTTCGAAATAGTAAAGTACAACTCTTCGTGCTCTTCGTGCCCATTTTCCAAGATACGTACATTTCCGAAAAAGAAAGAAAAGTTAGGTCAAGAAGAGAGATGAAAGAAATTCGCAAACGACGAAGGAATCATCGCGCAATACTTGCTAACTACTGGTATTAAAACCGAGATTAAGACGGTCGGATAATTTAGATAACAAAATGCTTTTCAATGATAAGATTATCGGTTTTTCAAAGTCGGTATAATTTGTCTTTCCTTTATTAAATCATTACATCCGTCAACTTTTCTCCCTCTTCACGAAAATGCGCAGTTGTTATTTTAAAGTAGAAGCTTTATGCCATGTACTTTCAAAGAGATTTTCTCATTTGATATAGAGCTTAACAATTTAAAAAAAACTAGCGCGATTTTAATAAACTAACATCGTTACAAAGGGATTATAATAAGCCATCCCTCGACTTTTCGAGACTGATTAATCTATTCCTTTCGAATGCATCAAATATCAAATAATTAATTTCACAAGAAATACACTAAAGAGAATACTGTCAACAGTAATTAAGAGGGATTAATAAATTTTTTTCGTACGAAAAGAGTGCAACTCTTTATTTCTGGCTATACGTTCTATGTTACACACTCATATATTCTGCTCTTTAGTAACTTAAGCGGATTGTATAGAAGATATATTTGGCGTTGAACATTACGCCGTGAATAAAGCAAAACTTTATCCGCATAACAAAGCAAATGTCATTTTGTTTTCGGCGATAAGAAGACAATTTTCGTTAGACCGAACGAAGTATATCCGTGACGCGATTACTTTATTCACGATTGCAAAATCTATTAGATGCTCACGAGGGACTACTCTAGAAAAGATACTCGCCGAATTATCGGTTTCCTCTCTTAGTGATCGAAGGAGAGGAAGACTGCGCAACCGAGTTCAAAGATGTTGCGCTCAAGGCCGCTTAAACTTTACAAGCGTAGATGTTCCTTATGTACGATACCACAGCACAGGCTTTTCAGGAATCTTTTCCCTCTCCCTTAACTTCCCCTTCTTCATACTTCCTTTACTCGAAAACTTTCACGACGCTTCTCGGATAAAGCCGGGGTGAAAAGCAGACGCGATGAAATCGAGCCCGGTGAAAGCGTCCCGTAAATTGGGTAAGATTCTGTTTACCTTTCTGCAACGCGTAAAGACAATGATGATCAAAGCCGAAAGTTCATATAAGGTAGCTTCTATCATCTTTCTGTCACCTTCTTGACAATCAAGTTTGACCTACATTTTAACTAAATTCATTCGCAAACTTTGTTATCAATCTGAACCACTCAAGTATTATGTATTAATTTGTACACGGAGAGAAGTTTCTCTTAGAATTTACTCTGAAAATCATGGTAATCGTGGGACAATATGTATTGTAAGAATTTTATAAGAGTTTCTCTGATTAATATTTATATCACAATAAAAATATTAATATGTACATAGTAAAATTAATCCAACATATTTTATATTTTATTGTCTAGATATTAATGTTATATTAATTATAGAGAGATACTCCTACAAAATTCTTCCAATTGTCTCACGATTATCATGATTTTCAAGATAAATTCTAAAAGAAAATTCTCTCCGTGTAAATATTGTCAAATATGGCATTCTGTATAAATACCACTGTGTAAAATCTGCATTTATTTTACAAAAGAGAAGTGCTATATGAAAATAATTTATACAAACTTAATGAAACTTTTTCACCAAGTTAATTCCAATAAAATTCACACAAATATCGACTGTGTCAAACACATACACACATATCTGTACACGTATATATATGACAAATATATTAATATATATCAAATATCGTGCGTACATCGAGATTGTAGATGAGGACAAAACGTATCGGAGATGAGATTGAAATTGATGAAAAAAATAACAGATATGGAGAGAGAACGGAAAATTTTTTAAATCCCTAACGGGATTCTCACGTTCGTGCTCTCACGTACGTTAATCAATGTAAAATGAAATAAATAGGATTAAAAAAAGATACTCTTGCTCCGGCTCTATGTATTATCGAACGTGGGAGGAACTCGGTCGGCACGCGTGAGTTTCATCGATTGCTTTTATCGGGCACGCCTTCGAATTCCAGAAGTCGTTAATAAAACGCGATACTATTTTATTTTTATAACGCTTTTGCAATTCGAGAGACGTTTCGACGCAGTTATATATACAAAGAATTTATTGATCGCATAGGTAAAACAACTTAAAATTGTTCGAAGTATGACCCTTCTGCGTCAATACATTTTTGCCAACGCGATTTCCATGCGTCATAAGATTTCTGGAACTCCTTGACTGGGATGCTGTTCAGGGAGGCCGTCGAAGTAGCTTGTACGTTGTCAACCGACTCGAGCTGTTGTCCTTTGAGCTCCCTTTTCAGCCGAGGAAATAAAAAAAAGTCCGCCGGGGCCAAGTCGGGACTGTAGGGCGGCTGCGGCACCGTTGCCACACCGATCCGGGTCAGGTAGGCCGTAATAACAAACTTTATCGCATAGCGTTGCTCTATCGTTCTCTCCATCACAAGTTCGACGCGACCACTAAGCAGAGGTTCACAGAATAAGCCGTCCTAACCCTCCAAGCGCATGGAAACAATTGAGCGACCTACCGTTGGAAAGCTAAGGGTACCCCCCTTCCTCCCCAACCGGTCCCATCGCTCTGCGATGTATAGTCGCGTCACAAAAAAATGCGACGCATTACTTTCCGGACAAACCTATATAAGAGAAAAATTCAGCGCCGTGTGTTGTGTGCGTTTCTACAAGCTCTTTTCATACAGCACATTTTCTCTTTGTAGTGCAATAAAATAAATTAACGCCGAAGCGTTGTGTTATCGCAAGAATTCATTCATTATCATATCGTATATCAATATTTTAATATCATTATTGTGAAAGTTTAATGGCGATTATAATGATAATATTATTGTATACCTATATCGTAAATATCCTGTATAAATTATTTAATATCTCGTTTCGTTTATATTGTATTGAATAGATATAACTATTGTATAAAAATACAATAAATAACAGATACACTAGATACATAAAGCAACATACTCTTTCTAGTTTTTGCTGGAACACTCTCGTAAATTAGAACGCATTGCTTTTCAGGACGGCAGATAGTGACAAGAGCAAAGCGTTCTCTCTGAACTCTGTTAAAAAATCAAATGCTCTGTGCACCGGCTACATTCGCCACGAACGCAATGATGTGAATGGTAGATGCAGCATGTGTGTATATGTATGTGTATATATATATATATATATATATATATATAAATGAACGTATCTATAGACAACGATCCTCGGTTGTGCGCTTCATCAATCAATAGACAGATGCCAACTGCGACCCTCGGCCGGCTACCTGTCGATAGTTTTACAACACGTTTCGTATATGTATAATGGCATGTGACAAATCTCAGCAAACGATATGTCATAATTTTCTCGCGAGAATATGACCCGGGATCTTAATCGTGATTTTGCAACTAAAAAATTTTATAGCGACAAATCGTAACTTTTCTGCGTCGGTATTCTCTATCTATATATTTAACAAAGTAGTTCAACGTTTAATAATTTTAAAATACTACATTTATATACATTTCGAATTTCATGCATTTTTTTACACGCGCAATATAATACCCCATATGAACAAAGATTATTACGTCTTAATATGTCTTAAGAATATTTAAATTATAATTTTGTTGCAAGACAAATATATTTCGCACGGAAACCTTTTTGTCAATAACCTTTATTCCCGTCAGCGCGAGTTTTATTCTCATCTCGCGCGTCTAATCTCGCGCGAGTAACACCCGCCAAAAAAGTAATAGTATACACGCGCGCGATTGCGAGCGAGCTGCAGGCTAAAATGTTCCATAAAGATGCAAATAGCCGAGTGGCGTCTCCGAAATGAGAAATATCGAGTATCGTTCATGGAAAAGAGGGAGAGGATCGGTAGTCGCGCCACCCGATTCAGCTTCCGCCTATGGAATCCTTCCCTTTCGTCACATATCGGAAAGTTTGCGCGAAATATTTCAAAATCCGTTCCGCGAAGATATAAGCGCGATCGCCCAATCATTTTTTTACAACGCGATTCAATTCGCAACGGAAAACTATATTTTTAAGTTAAATTTCACGAACGATTGTCCGAACGTCAAAATAGCAGGACGAATTGTTGCCAATTATTTCCGTTGCATTATCATATTTCATTAATTAAATCTGCTGTTCAATTAATGCACTGTCGACTTTTCGACATGCTGCTTATTAACGTTAACACAAAAGCCTTCGTTCTAATTAAGTTGTTTGTATTGCTTTTGCTATCTTTGTAAACAATTTTGATGTACTGTGACATGCTATTAATATTTAACGCGGATAATGTTTTTCCGTGCCTTACATTTACAGTTATCATTTTCAGTGTATATAATATTAGCTTATTATATTGTATTATATATAAGTAGGAAAAAGGATGAAAATTTCAAACTAAAGTAACAGATAATTAATAATCAATAATAATATACTATATGTACGCTTTTACGTGAACTCGTTAAAATTCAAAATTATCTAAATTGATTTTAAAGTGCAAAACAGCTAGATTACTGTGAGACTTTTTAATAAGAATGATGCAATATCCTATTTCAACTTGTTGATGTATTATTCATCTCCAGGAATAAAAAATTCTGAGGAAATATATGTATATTCTTATTTTGCATTATTTAATTAAATAAATAATAAATTGAGTAAGAACACGTTTAATATTGATATGCAACAACTATAATATTTAAATGATATAATACTGCGAAAATTTAGGCAATTCTAATTTAAACTTTTGATCAAAAAAGATTTCAATTAATTTGTATTTCTTAGTGTAATTATTTATATATACATATATATATATATATATATATTCGTTAATATAATAATTGTTCACCAACATAATTCAAATTGAATTGCAACAAGCAGTTAAAAGACAGTAACGTCAAATTAACAGTAACAATTAATATTGTATTATTTTATAATAATCCAATATAATTAAACTTTTATTTAATTTAAATTATTCGTACAGCTATGCAAGGCGTAGAAGGTTAAAAAAACCTTGTTATTTTTTAATAAAATAATTTTTGAATTCTATTTAATTTTCCTTTAAACTTTCATATAAACGAACGCTTTAATAAAGCGTTTTCGAAAAAAAAAACGCTTTATTAAAACGTTATTATTAATACATCAATATAGATGAAAATGCATATGCTGAGAAAAAACATTGCAATCATGTGTTTTTCTTTTATATAAAATTATTCTAAAAAAAATATGAATCAAGCATCATTTTTACCGCGTTATTGAAAATATCGCAAAGATCAACAATCTCATACTATATATACATATGTATATAAAATGTATAAATAACTCCTTTGTTAGTTTTTCAGCAACATTACTGTAACAATCGTCAATGTTCAAAAAATTCTCAACACGCTTTCCACAATATTGCTTTACACGATAAATTACTTAACTCGCATTGCTTTACAGATATGTGGCGAAAATATTTCTTTCTCAAAGCACTCGTACTTGGCGCAGATGTGAGAAAGAGAGTTAAAAGTTCGTAGTACGCGTTTGTAGTCTTAAATATCCCCGACACTTTCATTTCCGAGTATTTCCGCAGGAGAAGTATCATCGTAGGAAATTATGGTCGCGATACGAAATGTGTAAGAGACGTCGTGGCGTGGCGCGGACAGTCGCGGACGATGATCCCTGTTGGAATCTCGCTGGAATTACCGGGCGGTCTCCGATGCAATTACACGGGCGAGTTAAATCATAATTAAGGCGAACGCGACGGGCAAAAAAAAAAAAGAGAAGAACAATTTGGTGTAAATTCTTTCGGGGAATCCACATAGTCGATTACGACAGACCAATCAATTAGCCCGATGCAATTAGTCGCACATGACGGCCTAAGCAATTAGGCGCCGGTTGATAAACGCATAATATATCAGCGCAAAGTCAAGTTACATTACGTTCCCCGAAGATTGGATTAAACTCGCAATTGCAGCGACGACGATCGCATACCTCACACCTAATTTTACTGCCTCGCGAATTGTCGCGATAATTACGTTTGATAGAGGGGATGCTGTGTCCTGTGCTTCGTCCGTTCCGAAAAAGCGGCCTCTCCCTCAGGGTGCGCGTTAGTTTGTCTTAATAAGGGAAACGCGCCTGGCGAGACGAAGATAATGCGAAGGCACGCATAAGAGCTTCATTCGCGAGTTCTGTTTCAGGGGATGATAAGAAAGTTCGCAAATATCGGCTAACTTTGAAATAACCGGATCTTAAGTGAAATATCTGAGAAGTATCTTGTATAATCTATTTTTGTGAGAACAAAATTAACACTACGTGAAATGAAAATTCGAAAAATATTCATAAAATTAATTTTGTAGGTATCTATTTTATTTATTGAAGTTTTCTCGATATTATATTTAGAAATAGTCGTCTCGTCTCTGATTCAATTAAGACGATTTACTCCGCACGAATGACGTCTCGCGAAAAGAGATTAAGCATAACTCGGCGCAAATTCCAAAAACACGGACATTCGGGAATCTCCTGTCCCGGCCTCTGTTTATCGATGGTTCGAGGAGGAAGAACTGGAAATTAGTGAAACTCAGAAGTACACACCCGCGAACGGAAAGCGTGGGCGAAATTCGTTACGGTCTCTTCGCGGAGGCGGCTGTTATCTTTCTCTAAGAAGGAGCGAATAAGAGAGAAAGAGAAAGAGATAGACATGGAGAGGGACAGGAGAGAGATAAGGGAAATACTGGTTTGGCATCTACGCAATTTCCTTCATTAGCATCGAATTTCCGCAGGATACTCCCTTCCCACTTCGCTCCATCAGCATGTTTCTCTCCCGTAGCTCTCTCGTCCTTCGTCCTCCTTTCTCAATCGCTATGTACATCCTCGGTTTTCCCTCTCGGTTCGATCTCCCAGCGAACCCTCAACATTCCGCCGCTATGGTATTCCAACCGTCTCTTTCTGTCTCCGCCAAATCTCGGGACTGAAATACACGGTACCCGCGTTGTCGCCGCCCACTGCAATTTGGTTAGTAAACTGAAGCCCGTTAAATATATGTATAGAGGTGTACGATGAGAGGTAGAGAGGAGACTCGATACGCCGATTTTCGACGATTGAAATTCTCACACGAAGCGTGAAAAAGCACGAAACGCGCTAACGTAAATTGTACGATGAAAAATGTTAACAATGTAAATACAATTGCAATTCTATTGCAGTTCTAATTTAAGTAAATAGAGTGAAGGAACAATCAGTTCATTACTTTATATTGTACATTTTACATTCTGTACAATGCTACAGATATTTTGTATCCTTTCATAATTTATCAGTTTAAAATAAGTTTTAGAAAACTTTGTTTTAATTTAAGGTATTTAAGAACGGATAGAAATACCATATCTCTAGCGTTTTGTATACAGAATGTAAAACGTAGAATGTAAAATAGGATACGTAGAAAATACAAACATATGTAGATAATATAAAATAATTTTTAAAAAACTATTCGTTCGGTCTGATATTCAAGATACCCAAAGAGAATAGAAATGGAAAAATTTACATATAAATAATAGACATCTAGAAATTCTTTTACTAATATAAAATACGGTTTGATTTTCACATATCAGACTTTTGATATTGTTATTCTCATATTTTTATTTTCTCTACGATTGCTTCTTTTCACGATACGCGCGAATCACAGCGCCTCGGTTGTGAGCGAGATGAAAACAGAGTACATTTAATACTTTTTAATAGTTTTTCATTTGCAGCGTCATTGTGTCGCATTCGTGCGCGGCATCGGATAACTGAATTACTTATAGGCCACGGCGCTTACGAGAGCGCGCAATTAGGTGTATGCAAACGCATCGCGTGTAACAATAGAGTGTAAGTGGAATGATTCGATTATGCTTGATGAAACGTATTTTGATTCCGCGTAAAAAAAATAATGCGCGTCACCGAGGAAGACTATCGCTATACTACCGCCGATATCAATTCTCCTCTAAAATCTCCAATATTATTGAAGATACTGTAAAAGCAGAATTTTCTACTAAATAATCAAACGCGCCCCATTGTGTGTATGAAAAGTAAATATATTGTAGTTTATCCCTAGAATATTTTTAAACATAATATCCAGAGTATTTTTAAACATAGATTGTGATCTCCCAAAACATACACCGGTTGATTCAGAGTCCGCGATTTTAATTTCGTATTAAACTATATAGATTCTTCATTTCTTATACCTATATCTTAAGGAAAAATATTGTCACTAATAAAATTGTTAAAGAATTTCTCCTGCATAAACATATATTTTAAAACAGTACACGATTAATTTTGCTATTGCAGAGATAAAAGAATAAGTATTTCATAGATTCGATATAGACATGATAAAAACAATGCGATATATATATATATATATATATATATATATATATATATATATATAGGACCCTTGAAATAGATTTAAACAGACGAATACATCTCTTATATAAAATCGTTTAGTAAATCACATCATATCTCGTGTGCAGAGCGCAAAGTGCACTCCGTCTGACGCATCGTCCATACCCCTCGATACGTCCGAGATCAAATATCGTTTGCCTTGATTCTCAATGACGACCGAAATGCAATTTTGGCGTAAACTCGCGCGCGGATCTAAATTCTACGCGAGCGACGAGGCGCCGATGTAAATTATGACTAACCAGGAGAGAGCCGGATTTGCGGATGATCGAATTTCATGATGACATTTGGCAGATTTGGGGGAAAAAGGAGAAAGTCTCATAGTCAGAAATAAATGGAATCATCAATTGTCTTATGGTTCTCTCTTATCGAGCGACATCAAATTTTATAACTGTTCGATTAAAAGAATAATTTTTTTCTTTTAAATGTCAAAAATAATACGATTTTATAATACGTAAAAAAACTTTTATCACAAAAAAACGCATTATTCTTTCTGGGAATATTTTTATCAAAAATTAGGTAATGCATACACACATACGCAATCAAAGAATTGTTCGTGTATATTTAACCATTCATTTTAACATTAAACATCAAATATTAGATTGGAGATCGAATATATTGCGTTTACATTATTTACGTTATTTATTTGTATTTTACAGTAGCGTTATTTACACGATTAAATAAACTATTTTTTAGGCCAATGGACCTACCTTTATTGACTCGAGGCTCGAATACGATCATAAGAAATCAGATCGTTTGTTGTCATCGTTGAATTTAATTTTGCTATAACTAACTTATAATATACCAAGTCATCGATCAAAATAGTTTCATTAATATTTTTCTAATAGTAATAATAATAATATATATATTAACAATATAAATATATAATATAAATATAATATAAATATATAAAAATATATTATCTTTATAATAAAATATAAAATTTATAAATAATTTTATAATAAAATAAAATTCATTAGAAACATCCATATTATTTAATTGATCGATAACTTGGATTTACATCAAAGTAAAATATTTTCATATGTAACACTACATAGATGGAATAGACTATAAAAAAATTAGGATAATTAATCTTAAAATAATAACACAATTGTTATTATGTACAATTAATAAAAACGCGTTCTTTAAATAAAATAAATAAGTAAAATCTGAAATGTATTATATCTTTTTTTAATTTAAACTTTAATTTGCACTTGTTATGTGTACTATGCTTTAATTATATATATTAAAGGCATCTATCAAAAATTCAATCTATTATAAGTAAGTTTTTTGATTCTAAAAAAATTAATTCTAATCCATCCATTTTATATATAAGGTAACGAATCTATCTACAACAATCAACAATCTACAATCTACAATCTACAACTACGATCTATAAATTCGTTACCTTAAAATTAAAGAAAACTATTTCACTCACTGACACCGATGCACAACAGCGGAGTAGTCGATGTCAAGCTACGTTGTCTGTAACATACAAATATAAGATCTAAATTATAGCAGCGTTCGAATTAATTATTATTTCAAAAAATTATTATTAAATGCGACAAACTTTATTTTTGGTGTATAACAATTTAATAAACAATATATATAAATATATAATAAAATAATTTTATAAATTAAAAAAAATTTTTAATAGAAGCTTTTATAAGAGATTTATATAAATATTTTATATAAATAATCTCTTAAATATGATTATCTCTAAGTTTCTCTTATTTAAATTTTTCAAATAAATGAACTGAATTAAATACTTATATACAATTTATAATACATAATTAATATACAAATAACGATGTACTCACCTTAGGGTTGCTCCGCTGGTGCCTGATGCCTCTCTTAGGCCTCCTCCTCCTCTCAGATTGTCAGGGGGTCGTCAAAGTCCATTCACTAAAATACGCGCGATACTTTTAACGGAACTCCCGCACTTGTACGAGCAATACTTTTAACGGCACTCCCGAATTTTACATTGTCTGCAACATACAAATATAAAATCTAAATTATAGCAGCGTACAATACAATTTCAAAAAATTATTATTGAACTTTATAGATATATCAGAATATCAAAATATTAAGAATACTTTTAAATTTTATATTCATTATATGAGTCTCTCAAAAGCTAAATTGATCAACTCGACTTTTTTTGAATATCTTATTTTAATAGCAGAGCATTAATTAATATCTGATATTAAAATTAAAAAATTCACAAAAAGTGGAGTCAATTAATTTAGCTTCTGAGAGACTCATATATCAGATAACAGAGAGATTAATAACTATATTATATGTAAAATGGTTTCATATAATATCCTATAAATTCACGAATTAAAGACACAACTCAAAGAGTACGAAAACTTGTCGATTAAAGGTCGAGCGGGAAAGACGGGAAAATGAAAAGACCACCATGAGAGATAAAAGAGGAGGGTGATGGCAGAGCGCGATATCGGATGTCGAATTGCCGCCGTCGAGCTGCGGAAAAAGGAGTTCCGAAAGGGGTATGGGGTAAAATTGCGGAAGAATTGCGATGCACATAGCTATAAAAGACGGCCTGTCAATAGCATGGACCGCGATTTCAATCGGTATCTTGTCTCTCTTTCCCTCTTATCTTTCCTTCTCCTCCTCTATCGCAAAGCGATACGTGGTGCATACAAGGCGCCTCGTATGCATGTCGCAGTGAGCTTGCACCTGCGCAAGCACAGGGACGGATCCGTATGAAGATGAAGGCTAACGAATCATAGGCAAATGAGAATTGAAACTCGCATTATTTCGGTGCGTTGAATTTCTCTGGTACCATATCGCGATATGTCAAGGAAAAGTCTTTACGCCACTCTCTCGCGCTTTTGTTATAACAAATAAGTGTAGCGTTAATTTTTTTCTTGCTTACATATAACTGTCGAAAACTAAATAAAATGAAGAAAGAGAAAAGAGACTTAAACAAACTTTTTCTTACTCGCGAAAACTTTCCTTTTTTTATCGAATGCAAGGAAATCCAATCTTTGCTTTCAAAGATTGAGAATAATATAATTTTGCTGAATTTGGATAGAGAAAATTGGATTACAAACGAAATACTCGAAGAGCTATATAATTTGAATAATGATATAATACTTGGAAAGAAAGATGAGATTTTTTATTTGTTCATAATCAAGCTGATTCGTGATTTCCTGTATATAACAACTGATTCAATTATAAATATCAAACTTCGAGAAATCCGCCCCTGTGCAAGCACGCAAGTATAGCCTTCCCCTTTCTTCTCGGCAATTCCGATATAAAACTCGTCCGAGAAATTTTCCACCGTGGCTCATTCCGTCCGCGTCTTATTTCGTGGTCGAAAGGATTTCGCGGGAATCGAAAACTCTACCCCGGCCAATGCAGTTGACAGGTACAAAAGAGAAGAATTAAGACTTCGATATCACTCGTGTGAATCGCTGTATGGCGTGACAAAAACATAAAAGAGACATAATTTAGAGAATTTATTTGAAAAATCAACACTAATTTCGTGAAATTAAGAGTATTTAAGAAGTATTTTATGAAATTTAAATTTCCTAATCTTCAAACTCAAATATATTTTTATAGCAGAGATGCCATCATGTAAATATGTTAATCATCAAAATATACGAATTCTATAGATATTATCATTGCATAATCCATTTTGAAAATTATTAATATCTTTAATTCATGCACATATATTTCTGACCTTTATACTTATTTGCATACCATTTTTTTAAATAATATAAATCTTTGTTAAAAATATATAGACAATCTATGATTCTGTCCTGAACTCTTATTTTCCTTTTTAAAAATAAATTTCTATTTATATATGAGCTTTATTTTTGTACAATTTACTCTTTATTTGAAAAGAGGTATTTATAATTGTCATTAGATATTTAAAGCCACACAATTTCAAATAAATGCATGCATATATAAAGAGCAAACTCCAACATTTATCACTAAAATTCAGAAAAAAAACTTTTTCGGATAAGTTTCTCGACAATCCTTCAAAACGTACGACAAGTTTGACCACCTCGTATTTAAGTTTTTTAATTTGCTCCGCACAGCTCCGTAGCATCATTAAAATTTCCGTGGAATATGGAGGTACGGCCACGTCCTTAAAAACACGAAAGACAATATTTTTTTTTGTTCTTTTATTACGTGCATATGACGTTTATAAAGTTCAAAAAAACTTTCTAAAGAAAGCTAAAAAAAAAAATATGTTTTTTAGCTTTTTTGGAAAGTTTTTTTGAACTTTATAAACGTCATATGCACGTAATAAAAGAACAAAAAAATATTCTCTTGCTCTTTATATATTGCATTTGTACTAAAACATATAATGTATTTATTTTTTATCTGCATGCAACTACTGCATAAGTGGATTTCGCATTTTCGTAGATAATGATAAATGTATAAGTAAAAAAAGAAAATGATATGAAAAAATAGCTTGAAGAGAGTTTAATCAGTAGCATCTTGAAACAAAAAAATTTTTCTACCATGATATTAACCATTAAAGGCAAATTATGTCGGAAAGACCCCCTATAGGCGAGCATATTGTCCATGGAAGTAAGTTTTCGTGTAGTCCAGACTCCACGAAATAACAGAGTCAAAATGAAATTACGAGCTAACCAGCCAGTCTCTCGGGACGTCAAAATGATGAAAAAATGGGTGTACACGATATATTTATTATTATGCAATGATAAATAGAACTTTGAAAATTATTTATTTTTATCATAAAAATGATTTCTTAATGCAAAAATTATTTCTTTATATAAAATAAATAAAACTTGTTATAATCTTGTTATATAAATAACATATAATCTTGCAACATATTTTATAATGCATTAATTGTAATATTTTATACTTTATGAAGTATTGAAACAAAAGAATTAAATATCTTGTTCTTTCCTGTGAAATATTCTATAAAATGCAGCAATATATAATGTTTAAATTAGAAAATAAATAAAAAAAAATAATAAAAAAATTAGAAAATAAAAAATAAAAAATAAAAAACAATTAGAAATAAATAAAAAATAAAAAACAAAACAAAAATTAAAAATAATAAAAGAACAAAAAAATTATAAGTATAAAAAATAAGCTTGTAAAAGTTGGAAATAATCACACATAAATAAAGTCTGTTGTTTATTATATAATTTTTCTTATTTAAATTTATTGTTATCATACATATTTAGCGCTATATAATTTACAAAAATTTCAGATTTTTGAATTCAAAAAATTTTTTTAATTATAATTATTATTATTAATTCTACAATTTACAAGAGCAGTCGGGAGACGCCGCGCGTCTAAAAACTGTAACGTCCGTTGAGTATCGATATTTGTGTTTGTGTCTATTTATTACATAAAACGTGCGCGTGCGTATATGTCTCAAATTTAGCGCGGCGTCTCCCGACTGCTCTTGTAAATTGTAGAATTAATAATAATAATTATAATTAAAAAAATTTTTTGAATTCAAAAATCTGAAATTTTTGTAAATTATATAGCGCTAAATATGTATGATAACAATAAATTTAAATAAGAAAAATTATATAATAAACAACAGACTTTATTTATGTGTGATTATTTCCAACTTTTACAAGCTTATTTTTTATACTTATAATTTTTTTGTTCTTTTATTATTTTTAATTTTTGTTTTGTTTTTTATTTTTTATTTATTTCTAATTGTTTTTTATTTTTTATTTTTTATTTTCTAATTTTTTTATTATTTTTTTTTATTTATTTTCTAATTTAAACATTATTTTTTAATTTAAACATTAAAACTTAGTTGGCAGCAGTCGGGAGTTTTTTTTTGTAAAAAATTGTATTATTATTTTCTAATTTTTTTATTTTCTAATTTATTTTTTATTTTCTAATTTTTTTTTTTCTAATTTATTTTTATTATTTATTTTCTAATTGTTTTTTATTTTTTATTTTTTTTTTAATTGTTTTTTATTTTTTATTTTTTATTTTCTAATTTTTTTATTATTTTTTTTTTTTTTTTTTTTTTCTAATTTATTGCTGTTCTTATGCTGTTTCTTCATTCTTTTGTCTCTCTGCTTCTTCATCCTACACATGTAAAAGTTTTTATTATGTAATATATATATTACAATGTATATAATATAATAATAATAATAATAAAGACACACATACACTCACCATGTGACTGCAATGTTCTATATTCTTTCCAAATATTTTTCTGCTACAATTTTTTTAATTAATATAATATAATATAAATAGAGAGATAAATAAAAAAAAATAGCTAGATAGATAGATTGATAGATAGAGAGAGACAGATGACAAAGACAGATGACAACAATATCTTATATCAAATACGTAAACTTGTACGCAGTTATAATTATGGCTTTGACAAATATATTAACTTTCTTATGGCTATATAAGTTTATACATTATGTAATCACAAGTAAGTTTATATATTTGTATAGCCTTAATTATTATTACATATGTGAATAATCTTTTGTAGTAGATAATTGGCTATGTAAGTTAATATATTTGTCTGCATTGCCATAATTATTGGTGCGCTAATATCTTTGTATAACTATAAATATATTTGTATACATATTTTTAATTAATTATATAATTATTATATAATATACAAATAAGAGAAAAAATAACTATATACATTTATACAATTATATATGTGGATATTTATAGCAATGTGGCTACGTAGCAAATTTAATAGCAAATAAGTGGCTACGCAGACAAATATAAATTCATATAGCCATGTTATGACTACAACAGATTAATTATATTATTAATTATATTATATATTTTTATTAATTATTAATAACAAGATTTACTTGTTTTCTATTATTAATAATGTTTTCTTCTTCAGATATCTTCAAGCGAGTATCTTCTTCCTACATATAAATAAAGAAACAATAAATAAATAATAATAACAATATTCTAAATAAAGAAAAAAACAATAAATATAAAAGAAGAAACTTACTCCTTTATTTATATCTTCTTGAGATATATCCATAATAATACACTTCACTTAATATTGTTGTTGACAATAACACGCAACAGGTGACAGCTAACCTTTCCTATCAGTCCCGTCATTATTACTTCGAGATGTATATACCAATGTCACCAACATTCCCTATCCGGATACTACAACGAATCTCATTGGTGAATCATTTTTCCTCTTAGGTTCACACAGCAGCCAATGAGAGACCGTATTGACGAAATAATACTCATTTTTCACTTTTTATTAATAGAATAAATAACGATAATAATACGCTTTAAACCTTCCTTGATTAATAAGAAACTTATGTTCCAAAGTTGATATAAAACTATGCAGTAGTTATCGAGAATTAAGGTCACGACCGATCCGGGCTCGATGAAACGCATACTTCCTCTCTTTTCGCCAACCTACGGTTGGCAGCAGTCGGGAGAAAAAATGATCTTATTATTTTTTATTTTTATTTAATTTTTTTAATAATATTTATAATAATAATAAAAAATGCTGTTCATTAAACTTTTAAAAAGCATAAGCTTTTGGTTCTCAAATATCTTCTGCGAGTTTAAATCTCATTCATAAAAATGTGCTGAAAAGATTATTACTCTTATATAGACTTATCGTATATATATTGTGAGGGTAAAATATACATAAAAGTATATACGAAGGATAAAACCGTATGTATACATATATTGATATCGGATTAAATTGAATAGAAAAACAGGGTGGAGACACCATTATAATTTGACCGAGGCGACACACGATATCGGACTCCCGCGGCCTACTTTGCGACGAGCTTTCAAGCTCGTCCAGATAGTACAGAAAAGCTCTCTTGCCGCACAAAAGATCCTCCACCGCGTCCTTCCGCAATCGTGATAAAACGAGAGCCGATACATGCAAAGTCTCGTATCGGGCTCAACTCTTGAAATTACAAGCAAAAGTTTGCGAAAAAAAGTTTTTGCGTGTAAAAAAACATTTTTTTACACATATATTTTTGTCTCGCCTTTACGCTAATAACCCTCCTAATGGTCAAACTGACTCGATAGGATTGCTGGAAGATGAAATATAACAAAAGTATACTACACACTCACCGATCTCGTCGTTAGAATATAGCGAAATATATCGCAGGTTCACCGATCTCCGGATTGCAGCCATTACACTCGCGCCGTGTTTCTTAACCCCAGACTTCCTTGTCTGCAAATAAACGCGAAAATAACATTAATTCTCGAATAGATCGTGCAACCTCCAATATATAGTGTTCAATACAATCTTACCTACTTCCTGTGAAGTGATATTCGTTGCCAGGCTTCGTCGAAACACGAAAAAGATTAATTAAATGCGCTCGGACTAACGAGACACTGCCGCGCGTGAAGCGAGTCTTGCTCGATTTTGGCGGGAAGCAGGAATTGCTCGATTATGGCGGGAAATATAACCGCGTGAGAGAGGATCAATGCTATATCAAATTGAATGGTATTATATCAAATTGAAAATAAGAGCGAGCGCAGTTTTTTCGCAGGACGTAGTATAAAACTGCTTGAGAAATACTTTCTGTAATGTTTATAAATTACTAAAGTGCTAAAAATGATTAATAAAGGACCAATTTCGATTAGATGCACCGCGCGGTTAAAATTAGCAGGGTGGCCAACGTATAGATATAAAAGTATTCGTGACATGAATATTTGCTTTTGGCAATCCTGATGTTAATCGACTTAATGAAATTGGCTCCAAATTTAAATTCTTTTTCTAACCGCGAATATGAAATAGCAACTGCCGTTAATAACCATTGCGATAAAACCGACCATTGATAAAGAAGTGCGTTGCCGCGTAATTAGTAATTAAAATAAATTGCAATTATAAAATATATATACATATTGGCACGCATGCAGATTAAATAATTAATAAACGCGTGTAATTATTTTCAAACTTTTACACACTGAATAGCCTCGCACGTTTACATCAATCTCGATTCATCGAATGCGACTCTCGATTCATCGAGCGCGACTCTCGATATGCGATTATCGAACGACAGAGGAGCCGGCTCGCGCGCGCGAGACGGCGCCAAGGGAAATTAAAAATCTATACGTAACGCGCCGGCTGTGGGTGAATGACGTCACACCCCCGAGACAACATCCCCCTGAGAGGATGGCGGCTCATCCCCGTCCGAGCGGACGGACAGCGCACGGGAATATCCCGGAACGTCGTCATACGTCGTAGAAGAGGACGGCTAGGAGGAGCGGCGGAGTATAGATCGCCGTGAGCGAGACGGTGCTCTGCGTCCGGGAGAGCGACAGATCCCGAGGCCGTGGTGGTAAACGAAGACGGTGACAACCAGGGTGCAACAAGCGTCCGCGGACGTCACGCCGGGCAAACATGAGTGAGCTAAACCTGCGGCTGGTTTACGCGAGGCTCGACTTGTGCGTCGCGAATCGCACAGCTGTGCTCGCCGGAACGGGTGAGTGAGAAGTCTCTTTTTAGAAGGTTACATATAGTGTAGGGGATGTCGAGTGAGGGTGGACGAGGGCTGTGAATTTTGTTGAGCTCGATTTTCTACGGTCTATTCGGAGTACAAGTTTCGGATATGACAGATGGATGACGAGAAACATCTCCGCGAAATATCCTTAGTAACGCGAATTAATTTTACTGTCGCATTTGTTTCTATATTAAATATTATAATTTCGATTAATATAATATGTAATCAGCGCTGAGTTATTTAATTAAAGCTAGCGACGTCGGAGTCAAGAAAACATTTAATTTCTGCGTAACGTAATAAATATTGAAATAAATTAATGCGCTATATTAAATAATGATGCTATATCAAAGACGCTCTTCGAAATCCCTCTTTTAAGAATTGATCTTTGTGTGGTTTTAATCGTTTATTGAACGATCGGTGGGCAAGGAATATTAAGGACGATTGACGATAGCCGGGTTGGTTTTCGAAGGCTCCAATTTTATTGATTAAATAATAATTATGGTGTCGTTCCTCTGGTCTGGTAGTCTTTCGCTCGTCCTTCTTGCAACGGGAGCGGGTTAAAATCGCTACAGCGCAAAGATCCACAAACTCGGAGGTATTCGGTGAACGCACTTTTCGCAGAATACAGAGCGAAAACTGTTTCGATGG
The DNA here is from genome assembly GCF_048542155.1 of Nylanderia fulva. NCBI lineage: Eukaryota > Metazoa > Arthropoda > Insecta > Hymenoptera > Formicidae > Nylanderia > Nylanderia fulva. The sequence continues at coordinate 5,442,855 of NW_028190916.1, forward strand.
AGTATCACTGACTTGTGATCGCTTAGACGGCTGAACGCAGACTTACTCGGAATCGACCGTCGGATCGCAGGAACCCGCCGGTTTCGGAGAAAAAAGAGGGAAATAACACGAAATCAGAGCGCGGGCAATAACAAGCCGTGTTTATGTATATAGTTTTTTTTGGTTGATCAGCTGTGTGCTCGCTCGCGCAGACAATAAGTCGAGGCGAGCGATAGTCGCAAAAACGCTTCCAAAACATACCGCCCGCCTCGAATGAACACATTCGAAATGCGCATTGTGACGAACAAGAGATGCACTTCGGTTTGCACCAACGACGATAACGTTTACAATCGATTGAGAGATCCACTCTATCGATTTGAACAGTCTTATCGTGATTACGAGACCAGTGACAAAGGTATACATAAGAATATAGTTGATTAAATTTTAAAACAAATTAAACAAACGCAAACAAACAAAACGAGATATATATATGAGCAAGTGCTCGCTTTACTTTTTATCTCCGCCCGCCGAGCCGGATATCATTGACATCTCTTGATTGATGTCGACGGGAAGATAACAAATTTTGGTGATAGGGCGCTTATATTCTGCGCGGCTCGTTCGGACGGTGACGACTCTCGTCAAGCCGTCGGCTCCGGGATGGCACGCAACAATTCGGCCGAGCTCCCATTGACTCGGGGGAGCTAGCGGATTTCGTAGAAGAACTAACTGACCGACGCGCGCTAATTTTTGTACAATTCGCCATTTTGGGCGTTGTTGGAGGGTGAGCAAGTAATCGTTGCGCCAAGATCTCCAAAAACCTTCGGTGATGCGCTGCGTCATCTGCCAGCGTGACAATCGATTTTCATGCAGGTCGAGAACGCTGGGTTCGGGAACCGCTGCTAACGGAGCGCCGATTAAAAAATGCCCAGGAGTTAAAACGCGGTAGTCTTCCAGATTCTCGGAGACGGCGGATAACGGTCGAGAATTTAAACACGCTTCGATTTTACAGAGAAGGGTGTTCATTTCTTCGTACGTGAGAGTGTGAGCACCTATGCAACGTTTGAGGTGCGTTTTGACGCTACGCACACCGGCCTCCCAGAGACCACCGAAATGTGGGGCGGCCGGGGGAAGGAAATGCCACGATGTTTTTTCGCAAGCGGTCGCCGCAATAAAATTTGGATCGCGGAGGGCGCGACGATGTGCATCGGCTAATTCGCGATCGGCTCCTTGGAAAGTTGTGCCATTATCGCAATACATCCCCTGGGGAAGACCTCGTCTGGACACGAACCGATGATACGCCGCGATAAAGGTGGCCGAAGTATAATCGGTTACGACTTCAAGGTGGATAGCCTTAGTAGTGAGGCATACAAACAGGGCGATGTACGCTTTGTGAGACTTATGTCCGCGCCCGGGTGTACTTCGTAACAAAATAGGACCAGCATAATCGACTCCCGTGTGTGAAAACGGTCGCGCCGCGCGATTTACGCGAACCGACGGAAGATCTCCCATGAGTTCATTTGGAATGGTCGCAGCCTCGCGGGCACATCGCACACATTTGTGAAGGACTGCGCGGGTACAAGTGCGAGCGCGAAGAATCCAGAATTCGGAACGTAAGGATGCGAGAGTGAGTTGTGAACCGCCGTGTAGCATGCGATGATGGTGATGATCGATGATGAGGGAAAGGAGAGGATGCGACCGAAGGACGATCGGGTACTTCGTCGAATCTGGCAGGCGAGCGTGACGTAGACGTCCGCGGACGCGGATGAGTCCGTCGTCGCTCAGCGAAGGATTGAGAGATGAAAGCGGACTGGATTTGGACACGGATCTCTTCGCAGCGAGACAGACTAATTCAGCGGGAAACATAGCTGCCTGTATACAGCGGAGCCAGTACGCTTTGGCTGCGGCGATTTCGTCGACGCGCGAACTGCGTTCGAGTGATTGATTTTGCCGTCGCGCGAGATTCCCGAATCGAATTAGATATGAGGTCACGCGAAGCAATTTCGGCCATGATGAGAAGCGAAAAGCGAGATCCCATAATTCCGGAGGCGCCGGAGAATCCGTGACGTGTACGTTTCGTTTCTCCAAAAGATCGGTGGATGTGATCTCATCTTGTATGAGATTGCCGTTCGGCCAAGAGGTTGGAGGCAAAGACAGCCACGGGGGTCCGTGCCACCATAACGGATGTGGGGCTAGTTCCTCCGGAGCAAGACCACGGGACGCGGCATCGGCAGCGTTGTCGTAAGTCGGAACATGGCGCCACGGTATGTCCGGTAAGGTCGTTTGAATGGCTGCGACGCGATTTGCTACGAACGTTCGCCAGCAAGACGGCGATTTACTTAGCCAGGCTAGCGTTATGGTGGAATCCGTCCAACAATGTATTTCGATGTTCGGCAGTTGAAGCGTCGTTCGAACGAACTGCACGAGGCGCGAAAGAAGATGTGCAGCGGCTAACTCGAGACGCGGAACGCTTAATGTTTTGAGAGGGGCGACCTTGGACTTCGCGGCGAGCAAGAAAACGTCGACCGATCCGTCGATGTTAATGTTACGGAGGTAGACTACCGCCGCATAGGCTTTCGTAGAGGCGTCTGAGAAACCGTGTAACTCCGTTTTCAAGGTATGAGAGCCGGATCGCGTCCAGCGCGCGATTTCGAGTTGATGAAGGCACGATAAGTGCGAATAATAGCGTTCCCAGTCGGTTGCGTAATCGCCGGGAATGTCGTCGTCCCAATCGCATTTTAATTGCCACAATGTTTGCAGAAATATTTTTGCGGTAATCACGACGGGGGTGATCCAACCGAGCGGATCAAATAGTTTGGCGATGGTCGATAAGATCTCGCGTTTCGTTTTCGAAATATGTGTCGGGAGAGAAACTTTAACCCGAAAGACATCGCGACACGGGTCCCACGTGAGACCTAGCACGCTCAATCGCTCATCATCATATAGCTCCTTTGAGCAGGCAAGACCGTGATCGGACGGATCAATATCCGATAGAAGATCTGCGCAATTGCTTGCCCATTTTCTCAAGCGAAAACCGCCCTTTTCTAATAAAGCGACAAGTTGGTCGCGAGTCTGGCGCGCGAGAATTTTATCGTCGGCGCCGAACACGCTGTCGTCGACGTAAAGTTGCGAAAGGAGAACCGGAACCGCGAGCGGAAATGAGGCGCCTTCATCTTGCGCTAACTGTCGCAAAACACGGAGAGCGAGGTAAGGAGCGGAAGCGGTGCCGTAGGTAACTGTGAGTAGTTGATACTCCTCGACTGGTTGTTCCGGAGACTCTCGCCACAGAATCCTCTGGTAGTCAACATCGCGTTGGTCAACTAGAATTTGCCGATACATCTTTGCGATGTCGGCAGTGTAGACATAGCGATGTTGACGCCATCGCATTAGCACCGTGGCGAGATCGAGCTGGAGCTTAGGCCCGACCATCAAGTGATCGTTCAAGGATGTGCCGTCCGAGGTTCGACACGACGCGTTGAAAACGACGCGTAAGCGCGTCGTGGCACTGCTGTCTCGTACGACAGCATGATGCGGGATATAATAGCGGTGGAGTGCATTCCCACGGCGATTATCCGCTGGCGCGATGGTCATATGACCGAGTTGACGATACTCGGTAAGGAATTCGCGATAGGCGGAAGCCGTTTCCGGCTGACGAAGGAAACGCCGTTCGAGGCGTTGAAGGCTGGCGAAGGCGACGGCGCGCGATTCGCCTAACGAGACTGCGGTGTGACCTTTAAAGGGTAACCGAACGACGTAACGCCCTTGAGGCGTGCGGTAGTGAGTGGACGAAAAATGTTCCTCACATTCGAGATCTTCGGGATTTGGAAAAGATGAGAGGGGAATATCCTCAATTTCCCAAAATTTACGGAGAATGGAGTCGAGAGATTCAAGGACGGTTCCATGATGCACCTGCACAGATGCGCGTGGATCAGTGGAGATGGGAGTGACGGGTCCGGAGAGGATCCAGCCAAGAGTGGTTTTTTGAGCCGTAGGCTCGTTAACGGATCCTTTTCGAATACCGTCGAGGAGGATCAGGCCATACAGGTCGGCGCCGATAATGACGTCGATCGGATCGCGACTCATGAGATCTCCGTCGGCTAAACGCAATCCAGATATATGCGACCAGCGACACGCGGAATTTGTACGATTTGGCGTATATTTTGTTAAGCAGGGGAGAACAAGAGCGGTCGTCGAGTACGCAGGTTCATCGCCGAACGCAGGAGTTACGATGACGGTAACTGCGTGATGCGATACGGATTGTTTATCGCCGATGCCGGCAATCCGAACGGCTTGCTTGACGCGCGGTAACCGTAGGCATTGGGCGATTGATTCGGTGATAAGCGTAACTGCGGAACCTTGATCAATCAATGCGCGAACAGTAACTACTCGTCCTTGTGGCGAATGCACGCGAACGCGGGCAGTTGCGAGGAGAATCGCGGCCTGCGGTGACACCATGTTTGTGGAGAGATGCGTTGTGACGTCGCTATTACTCGAGTCGCTCGACGTCGTCGCGACCGCGGATTCGATGGTATCTCCTTGATTGGCGGATGTGTCAAAATGCAAGAGCGAGTGGTGCTTTTTCTGACACTGTTTGCATGTGCGCGGGCTCGTGCATTCCTTCACAACGTGCTTCGCGCTGAAGCAATTGATACACCGTCGGTTGAGACGGATTAACTCGAATCGTTCGGACGGTGTTTTGCTAGCGAAGGTCGAGCACTGGTATAATAAATGTTTGGCTTTACAGACAGGGCACGTGACGTTCGCGGGAACGCCGGAATTGGAGGCGAGTACGTGGCGTTTCGCCGATTTATTCGACTCGGATGCTTTCTCTTTCGGATTCGCGGGAGCGATCGCGTCGAATGCGCGAATTCGAGTATCGATAAATTGCGTAAGATCTTTAAAGCGAGGATACTCGCTGGTTTCGCCAAGCTTTATCTCCCACGCCTCCCGAGTTGATTTATCGAGTTTCTGCGAAACGAGGAAGACCAATAGATCATCCCAGTGCTCGACCGGACGCCCGAGATTCTTTAACGCATGTATCGCGGCGTTGGTCTGATCACAAAGGTACCGAAGGTCTTTGGAGTTTTTGCTCGGAACCGCGGGTAAATCAACTAATGTTTGCAAATGCCCGGTAATCAAGCGTCGCTTATTTTCGTAACGTGAAATTAAGAGGTTCCACGCGACAACGTAATTCGCGTCTGTAATCGCGAGGTGGCTCAACGCCTTACTAGCTTCACCCTTTACACACGAACAAAGATAATGCAAACGATCGACATTTGACAGCGAGGTATCGTTAGCGATTAACGAGGTGAATCGGTCGCGGAAATTTTCCCATTTGTCAAAGCCTCCCTCGAACGTCGGTAAGTGTAGCTTGGGCAAATGTGACGACCGGCGAGAGAATTCGGAAGGGTTGCTTACGTCCAAGGTTGTTGACTGATGCCGCGGTCCTGGTTCGAAGGCCTCGAGAATTTCTGCCATGTAGTCGGATGTTTCGTTGAAGACGTCCTCGCAGGCGAAAAACTGCTGCTCCTTGAAGTAAGGCAGCTGCTGCTTCTGAGTATCACTGGCCAGACGAGTGATTTTCGAATGGAGTTCCTGGCACTTCGAAAAGATGACCTTCAGGTTGGCGAGGCGCTCCTTGGTAACGGCACGAGTCATCCGTGCTTGGCCAAGTTTCTTGAAATTTGGCAGAACTCGTGCGACAGAGTACATCAGCTGTGTCTGATCGCTGATTATCTCCTCCACGTTCGACATGATGCCGGCAGATCGTCAATGCCTGGTTTCGTCTTGCCACCGATCCGGCTCGAAGGACCAAAATTATGTGTGGTTTTAATCGTTTATTGAACGATCGGTGGGCAAGGAATATTAAGGACGATTGACGATAGCCGGGTTGGTTTTCGAAGGCTCCAATTTTATTGATTAAATAATAATTATGGTGTCGTTCCTCTGGTCTGGTAGTCTTTCGCTCGTCCTTCTTGCAACGGGAGCGGGTTAAAATCGCTACAGCGCAAAGATCCACAAACTCGGAGGTATTCGGTGAACGCACTTTTCGCAGAATACAGAGCGAAAACTGTTTCGATGGAGTATCACTGACTTGTGATCGCTTAGACGGCTGAACGCAGACTTACTCGGAATCGACCGTCGGATCGCAGGAACCCGCCGGTTTCGGAGAAAAAAGAGGGAAATAACACGAAATCAGAGCGCGGGCAATAACAAGCCGTGTTTATGTATATAGTTTTTTTTGGTTGATCAGCTGTGTGCTCGCTCGCGCAGACAATAAGTCGAGGCGAGCGATAGTCGCAAAAACGCTTCCAAAACAATCTTGATATGTCGCGTTTGACAGTTAGAGCATAGTTCGAGGAATATATGTCACACACCTAACTTTCATCTTTGCGACGCAATAACTTTGACACGTACGTGCATATATATACATGACATGATATAGGTTTTCTACGAGACCCGATGAGAATAAATATAGTAAAAGATAAATGCATCTCTCACTGTTTCATATACTTAAAAATCGTAAAAAATGTTTCGTTAAACTTTGCAATGTTTACAATTACTTTTTACATAAAAATTGCATTGCTTTTTCTACAAACTCAAATAAATTTTGTAAACGTATAATTCGCGCAAAATTTTTTCTACTTTATTATTCCTGATTTATAAATTGCACAGAGTTGTTTATGTCACGCGTCGCGTATTTCATGTTTTTTATTTTTCTATCGAGCTTTAAATTTTAAACTTTTCTCATATCGATAAGAAGTTACGTAGGCAAATATAACAGCGCACATTATTATAGCGTAATAATACGTGCTATTTTTCAAAACTTTTTTAAATACTACCTTCGGACGTGCGAAGGATGAAAATGTTCTGGGAAACGAATATCGCGTGATAAAGAGTTTCGTGCTCTGCGAAGTACTTTACCCATTCTATCTCCATATTCCATATTAATTAACTTATTAATATCGTTTGAATATATTCGACTTGTTGAAGAAGAAAAGTTTTCGCTTACACTATTTTCAAATATACAATAATGAAGTTTGTGCTTGTCATATAATAAACGCTTATAATTTGATTTGTCAGCGTTGAAGATCGAGCTCAACGAAATTATATCGTTATTGATGTCAGAACAATTCATTTTTCAATATTTTATTATAATTATACGTAGCAATGTAACTTTATATATCTGCTAAGAGCGCTTCTTGCATGTGATTTTAATCAAGCTTTAGCAACGGTGTGTTAGCCATGTCCTTTTTTAATTATCTAAAAGTAAAGGAGTAGTTTTTATATATGGTGTCTAACGCAAATTAAACCATCTTAAGCACTTCTTTACAGAGAGCAAATTTGAAAAGTGCATGCATATATTAATTGAATAAGAAAAATCTTGCCAAAATATTTCAGAATAAAATATATAGATTAAAGTATAATTAAATATTTTAGCTTAAAATTTAAATTAAATTTTTATAAAAATTTTTTACATATATTTAGAGAAATATTTTCTCTTAAAATAAAAAGATCGAAATACGATATCACTTAAAAATCGATCTTGCTATTCGTCTATCTTTATGTTACTCTGTCTTACTTTTTTATTACATGATTATTTCACTATTATAATTTTAAAATTGACAAAATAGTATTCAAAATAAGTATTCGTAATAATATTCGAATGTAAAAAGCACTCTTAAAGGGGCGGGTGTCAATTGCGAAATTATATGAAAAAATTCTATATAATCCTATCTTTGTGTCAACATTTTCTTAATATATTTGAATAATTTTCTTTTACGTTTACTCTCATATATTTAGTTATATTTTGATAGGTGCTTTATATGCTGAATCAATTCGTTCTGAATTTTAATTATAGTTTGAAAATCAACTTTTTAATGACTCTAATATAACTTGATAAAATTATAATTTCTTTAAACTGAACGATTAAATCGTAATTTACTTTTGAATAGATTAAAAATGATAACAATTGGATCAATATTTTCTAAAAAAAAAAAAGATATGTAAAGATTAAAAAATATAATTTTATATAAGTGTTTTAAGAGTTTTGGTATCCTTATATATTTAACATTTATTTGAAGCACTTAGACATATTCAGAAGCAATCTTATACAGCTTATCATTTAGAAAAAACTATCTACGTTTCTCTTTAAAAACAATAAAAAGTATATTTTGATACTTAAATTTTTGTAAGTTTACCCGCCCCCTAAAACGATGCACGCTTCGGTATCCACGAGAGATTTACAATCACCTTAAACGCACGATGCGCACGCATCCTCTGATATCGTTCGCATTTCTTGTGTCGCTCATTAATCGCTCATTTATCGTTACCAAGATGTACGTCGGAAAGCAAAGGACATGGCACACCTGTAGATACGAAATGCCGGACTAGCGTACGCGCGAGAGAGCGAGTGGCCGACCAGAGTAGTGGCAGCAAGAAGGCAGAGCAGAGTAGTGAAGAGAGGGTAGAGAGCAAGTACGTAGAGAAAGAGAAAGAGATCCTGTCGCTCGAAAAAAAATTAATTTGCGTGGCGCAAAAATCTCGCGGAAGGAGAGAGAATGAGTCACGCTCAACAGCATGTGCTTGCGAGCGCGATAGTTCTCGCGCTATTAGTGGTATTCGGCATCCACGTCTTCCTGTTCCCCATGTATGACACGTCGTCCCCGCCGGCGCGCCACATGAAGATCTCCGTGTACGAGCAGACGCTCTGTCGCACGACCCTGAAGACATCCAACGTCCGGGCACCGGCACCCGACTGGCGCAACAATCCCTGTCCCATTAACGGCATAGTCTCGGCGGTGCAGGGCGGTAGACTCGGCAATCAGATCTGGGAGTATGCGTCCGTGTGGGCGACCGCTCGTAGAACCGGCCTGGAGCCGTTCATGCCGCGCTGCATCCTCAAGACCCTGGAGGAGCACTTCGAGAACCTCAGCATCCCGCCGCTCAGCTACATCGGCAGGTGTACCTTGGACGTCGGACAAGTGGTCAACTCGCTCAGTCAATGGAATAGCACGGACCAGAACATCATTATACCCAGGTCAGTCTTGTTAGACTTTGAGTTTCATCTGAAATCAGATTAAATTAGTAATTAATTATCGCTGATATACATATATATTATAGGCACATGAGAAATGTAACTAGAATAAAATAACTTATAACACTCTTTCGACAGGCATGCGGCTTATTGGTCCTTGATATTGGTCTGGCTGGACGACGTACGACGGGAATTCACGTTCAAGCCGAGTCTGAGAATTTACGCGGAGAAAGTATTGAGACGTGTATCGGAAAAGTTCAATCTATCCTCGCCAACCTACGTCAGTGTACACGTGCGTCGAACCGATTACGTGGATTACCTTTGGCACAAGCTGAAGACGCGGCCGGCACCGGTAAGTTACTACCTGTCGGCGATGGATTACTTCGCCAGCAAGTACAGCAATGTTGTCTTCGTAGTGACGAGCGATAATATTGCCTGGTGCAAGTATAATTTGCACAGCAACCGTCATAGAATCAGTTTCGTATCGGATAATGATGGTAAGGGCCCGGGTAAGGATCTAGCAGTCTTATCCACGTGCAATCACAGCATAATAGATTACGGCACTTACGGCTCGTTCGGAGCTATTTTGGCCGCCGGCGAAACTGTAGTTTACAATGTAACAACATACTTTTCTACGTTGATCGCCGACGTTCTACCAAAATGGAGGATAATGAGTTGAACGAGAATCAAAGCTCTTGAGTATAAAACAGAACATATTTACGTTGTATCATGTATACACATTTTTTACATAATTTACGTAATTACATAATTTTTTTCAAAAAAAATCGTCATTTACATTATTCTTGGAAATTTTTAATTAATTTACATGCATTAAAAAAGTTTCTGAGAAGCTATTATTTCTTTTTTAATATTAAAATTTGCAATTTAATATTTAATTACTTTATAAATTTTTATCAGATCGGAAATATGTATATTTGCTCTATGCAAAGGATCGTCGTATATTATTTACTTCTGTTATCTATTCAAATATGGTAATTAATGTAAACTACATGAAAGTGTGTATATCTTGCCTTTTTGCCACCTCTAGATTATATATCTATATTCATCTTTTTTTATTTATTATACAAATGCATAAACATTTTGACAGTAGTAAAATTCAATGAAAGTGTGTGTTGCTACATCACATTAAATTTTATATGTATATGTAAATGCATCAAAATGCGCTTAGTATTACGCGCATACATATATTATGCTCTTATTTAAATTTAGTGTGTGCACATAAACTAGAAATCGATGCACTTGTAAATGTAGCGAGCGAGAAAACCTTTCAAGGAACTCGCGAGGAAAAGGTTTACAATGGAACAATGGACCACTAATATCTAAAATTAAAACAGATGCTTATTTTTTCTACGATTCCGATACAAACTCGACACGGCCGTAAAAAATTAATGAAAAGAAAACAAAGAAAGCGTAAAGAGATATCGGCTATTTCTTTCGAATAAAGTGATGATCAAAAGAGCCTAATATATTCAGAAAAGAAACACGCGTACGAATAAATTCTAAATTCTTGTGCAGAGTGCTCAGAATTGTATCTGGTTAGTGATCCCTTAACTTTGGCGTGAGATCTTTCCCGAAAACTGGATTTTCTGATATTATTTCGTAGTTTATATCGTTTTCTATAACATATAGCCTAGTGTCGTGGAGTTTCAGATTGATTGCGTTTACACGTTTCAATGTATATTTCATATCGCGTAGCGAACGTGTAATATAAATACTTCACGAAACCGATATATTGACAACCATCTAAGTCTTATAATGTACAATGATTTCAACTGTGATTCTATTTCTTATTGTGCCAAAATTCTTAATATACACATATAAACATACATATATATACATATATATAAATATATATATGTATGTATACACACACATCTATATATGTATTATAAAATTATATCTATACAAGGCGTTGTATAATATTTACAAATCTGTGAGCAAATGATAAATTATTTCTTCACTTAACCGTTAAGTATTATATATATACAAAGAGAAAAGTTTACAGACTATTATTATTACTGTGCGAGAAATTGCGGACGGGGAAAAATATTTTACATATAAAGCCAGTGTTTGAAATTTATTATAACCATGTGACCTGATGTATCTCTGACTTATAGTGTTTTACAGAGCTAGACTCTAGTCAGTGTGTCTAATATCTATATGTTAATATCTATATATGGATGTATCTTCAATGTATTTGTTGCCTGCCAGTTGTTAGATATCTGACAAAATGTTGGAGCGCAAAAAGAAAGTTGCGCTACTAGTAATAGAATTATAACAAATAAAAAATAATGAAATGAGCCGAATAAGATATCAGATTTTTCATTTAGCCAACGCTAATTGCGTGACAAGAGATGCGATTACAGACAAAAAGATAAATATGTTATAAATAATTACTAAACAACTTCCAGGCATCGATACGATCTACTTTGTACATTCTCTGTGATAATTTTATGTAATTTTTGGAAACGTAACACGCGTAAACTGAAATGTATTCATTTTACAGAATAAAAATACTCTGTGTCAAAATTATAAGTATTAATTATATTAAAAGTTATGTTTTTTTCAATAAGAGAGATATTGCTACATACAACAAATGCGCATATTATCGATCACTCTGTATAGTATCAAACTCTCTTATCTAAAATGCTGTATCATAGCCCTTTCAATAAAATATATAAAAATAGTAATAAGATACGATGCGATTTTCGCAGATAAAGGCATATAAAATTACCACAAAAATCGATTAAATATTAATAATTATAAAATTATAATTACTGATTTGTAGTGACAAAACCAGCTGAACATAAACCCAATTTCGCACCGGTTATCCTCATTCTCAGAGGCTGAACTCCAAGTTCAGCTTTGGGAATTCCATATTCTTGTAATTTACTCTCATAAGTCGCTAATAAGTCGTCGTGTGCTTTGCAAACTTTAGCCAATTCATATTGCAGATCTTGTATCGCAGTATTTTTTCTATTAAGCATATCCTATGGAAAGATAAAATAACATGATACAATCGTAGAGTGATTCAAATAGATCATAACGCGAGATAATGCATACCTCTAATTTTTTATTCACTTTGACCACCGCAGCAGGATCTAATTGAGCTGTGGCCAGCACTTCACTAATCTGTGCTTCTCGTTGTTCCAGTAACTCCGATAATTTTTCCAATTTTTTCTCCAAGAGGACATTTTTCAAACCCGTTTTCTGTTGCAATTCGAAAATAGCCGAGACAAATCTAGAATGTAACTCATCTCTCTCAGATTGACACTAAAACAAAAAAAAATATTAAAAAGGTCAGGATCAGGTTCACATATCGAAGTATTCTTTATTATATTAAAATGTTTTACTTTTTCAAAACGAAGTTCAAGCACTTCATTTTCCCATTTAAAATTTTCCAAATCCTTTGCCACTGTGGCCAATTTCCGTTTCGTATTCTAGAAATATCATTAACTCAATTAAATATTTCTGTTTATAATATTGTTATAGAATAGAGATATACTAACAGCTAAATTTTGTTTATCCTTCTCATAATTTGCAAGTTGACGATTAAACTCGGTAGTTGTTTCTTGCAAAGATTTCAACTCAGCCGAATATTTTTTATTCTCCGCTGTCAATTCTCGCACTTGCTTTTTCATACGTTCCTCGTTGTTTCTCATCGATTCCATTTGTTCCTGTTAAAACATTTGCCGCGTTAATTTGAAAGCTTTTCAGATCATTTACTTTTTATAATTGCAAAATACAATAGGTAGCGAATCTTACCTTCATACTCTTAATTAACGATAAATTATTGAGAGTGATATCATTGTAATAATTTTTCATCTCGGCAAACGCATTCTCGTGATTTTTTATCAAATTCGCAATTTGCGCATTCTTTCTTTCCTCCACTTCTGTAATTTCCATGCGATGCTTCAACGTTAAAGACTCGTATTGACTGGTTAATTTCTGTTCGTATTTTTGCTCCAATTCTACCGCTTCAGACTCGAATTTCTTCATCATGTTATTCATTTCTTCCGAATTGTGCTGCATTTTATATATATATATATATATATATATATATATATATATATATGAACAAATTTTTATTAAAATTTAATATATAAATTTTTGGCAAATTCTATTACACGTGCATCTTACCAATTTTAACGCGCGTATCTCGTTCATATACGCCAATTCCTGTTCCTTCTGCATTTTCTTAAAATCAGTTTTATCTTTAATAAGTTCGTTCTCTTGTGCAACGTGATCATCTTGCGCCAATTTAAGAGCAACCAGATGCTCGGCCTTGTTCTCGGATAAATTAGTCTGATGCTCATACATCAAATGCTTCACTTTCTGCTTGTATAACTTGAGTTCGGCCTCGTGTTTCTCTGCTAATTCCTCTTTCTCGCGTTCTTTATTTCTACATGCAAATTATGCAAATATATTTATATTATATCAGAAATATTATTAAAGAGTGATAAAATTTAAAGTACCTGACTGTAGCGCGTGCTTCATCCAACTGATGTCTTGTTATTTCCCAAAAAGTTCGCAATTTATCTCTCTCTAATTGAAAAAAATTTCTCTCCTCCCGCTCACGTTCCATTTCTTCTAATATTTTATGAGCATATATTTCCAATTGTTCCCTATTCATTTTCGTTGTATCCACTCCATCGACGTTATCCGTCGTTTTCCCTTTTGCTTTCTTAGGAGGCTTTTTGTCATGTAATTTAAAAAATACATTAAATTATAAGAAAGTAGGAAAAGAAGGAAATTTCATAAAAAATTATATATCTGATACATACATGTAAAAGTATATAAAAATATAATAAAAAATGAAAATATACGATAATACTGATAAAAACAGCCAAATTTTTGTCAGATTAATATTTAATTAAATCAAACTTACCATTTTTACCGATATATATAAAACCGCGTAGAGAGATTATTTATATATCTTTTCAAAGATTATAGCAATATGTAACACGAACAATAATGATAATAATAATACTGCTGTCAAGTCTATAGTCTCATGTCAGCTGACCTAGGTCTGCACAACATGGTAAGTGTGACATTTTAGAATGGAATTGTTTTGTAAGATCGTTACTAAGCAACCATGTCTATACATTGATATAAATATGAATTTTATACAGATGCATCATGTATAGATGCAGATTTTATATTATTTTCGATGAGATAATAATTTTTAAGTAGAAAATGAAAATGTATACATATGATTATTGAAATTTGTATGTTTACAATGTATGCAAATATATATTGCATTACATGTTTATGTATAAAAAACTTTTTTATACTTAGGATATAATGTATACATAATGTATATATTTTACATTGTTTTATATTTTACATGTATAAATAACATTTTATATTTAGCAGAAATTAATGTCTATTTGGTGTTTTGCAATACATTTCATCAGGAACAAGCTTTACTAGTTCTACATAAAAAGATGTGATGTAAAATATAATGTTAATAATTAATGAATAAATTACAAATAAGACAACATTTTTAGTAATAATCATATTTTAAATAAATAAAACAGAAAAATTAAATATATTAAGATTATAATTTTTTAATGATTTTCTTTTATTCACATTATTCTATTACTTATTATAGCGGGGAGCACACACTTTTGCATAAGCGCATAAGCATATACATAAGAAATTTGATTGGTTGAATTTCTTATGCATACGTTTATAGACAATCGAGATTCTTATGCTTACGCTTATGCGCCTATGCAAAAGTGTGCTCCCCGCTTACTTCTTAAAAACAAAATTTGACACTCTGGAGCATATAATTTCGTAATATCTGAAGGAAATATACATATTCTGAATTACAAATCACAATATTTTGCTGTAACAATGTAAACGATGTAAAAAATTCTTATTTTTCTGTTTTATTGCTAATCACGCGTAAAGGCAAATAGTATTTAATTAAAAATATTTAATTAAAAATATTTAATTAAAAATTTTAGTTATTTAATCGTAGTAATAAGTCAAGGCTCTTATTAATTTTTTAGTTATTTAGTATTAAATTAAAAGCGTATCAAGAAATCTATTCTGTAGAGATCCGTAACGCATTAACAATAAAATTATAAATACATATCAACAATTAAATACATAAATATTTTAGCATCATAGCTTCATTATACTTATGAAAATGTATGTGCACGCAAATGTAATAACGATTGCCATTATATACATAAAAAATCTGTGCATTTGTAGAAAAATTTCACAATATAAATGATGAGGTAGAACTAGTCTATGTACGGCATGTAACGAACATCGGGAGAAAAGGCAAGCCTTAATTCCCTTTGGATTTGGTCCATTATCGATCCTGTCTGCCGAGTCGTGCTAGATTTATGTTCATAATCGAACAATTATATCGAAATAGTTATCCTCTAACAAAAAAAAAAGAAAAATATTCTTTAACACAATTCTCCTTACAGAACAAATTGTGATAAAAATTATATATATGTACAATTATATATATGACAAAATGTACAAATAATTATTTTTGAAATATAGAGAGATCCTTTCATCTCATAATAATAAACGATTGCTTCACATATGCATATACTCATACGAGCAATTAAATAAGAAATATAATAAAAATAAATAGTTATGTTGAACAATCTTGCTCTCTCGAAAGATTCTGCTAAGTTGGTCGTATGGAATGGATGTATATCATGTAACAGTTGCTCAACATTCTTCATTGTGTTTAGCTCGATTCACCATTAAATTGTAATAGACATCCCACAGCACCGAAGTAACCCTGAAATCACAAAAAGATACATTTGTGATATCAAAACATCAATTGTTAAATTTTTAAGTTGTTGTATCTTTACTTCATGTTCTAAAAACAGGGCTTTTAAAGTTCCTTTAGACCAATAATCCATAGCATAGGCCAATAATTTCATCGATATGGGATTTACCCTGAGAAAATTCCCAACAAATACAACCTGAAACCAAAAATTATTGCAAAATAAGAAAATTGTCAATATACGAAATCATATGTAATGTAATGTATACATTATATATTATATACATTATATATTATATACATATACACACACACACACACACACACACACACACACACATATATATATATATATATATATATATATATATATATATACAATATAATTACCCTCTCAATTTTTTCATTAACAGCGCACATACGCGCAATGGAACCGATGTTATTTGTGATAGTAACAAGTGTTGCACGCGCTAGATCTTCTTTTGTGACGGTATTTCGGCGGTCTTTGGAATTCATTTGTCCGAAACTAAAAAAAGAACAAAAAATAGGATTATGATAAAAATAAAAGAATTACATAACTCAAAGCAGTAATTAATAATTGCGATAAATTACCTGCTCGCAACTAGATCTCCAGGAAGCCCAAAAGGACCATAATCGCCGCCGTATATATCTTTAACCAATTTATCTACCCTTGTGTTATCACCGCCCGTTGCTAATTCTATTGCTTCTTCGAAGGTGTTACAACCAGTAAGCAAACAACATAATCCCAAAAATGTTCCGCCTCCTAAACTATATAAGAAGTTATATGTTATATTGATATTACTTAACAACGAATCTTTCCCGAATATACAATGTATGTGCATATACATATAATACGTTCAATATTTTATATATATATATATATATATTCTACAATATATATTTACCTTGTTCCAGATATTCTTTTATAATTTTCTGGTCCATAGACAGCTAGTATACTTACTCCAGAGCCTATGTTAACAAGCTGCACAAGAAAATATTTTCAAAAATTATTCTTGTCAAGAAGAATATATGCAAGAAAATAATTTCATCCATCCTTACCAAGAAAGGATATGGTTCAGAAAAGTCATATGGTACTTTCTGACATTTGCTATCATCAGTGGGATTCGACCAATAATAGCATTCATGCGGATTCGTGGTTTCTATGTAAAGCATTCCACGTATTAAACTATCTAATTCATCGAATTTTGCCAAATTCATGTTTACTTCCTATCAAAAATATTTCGATATTATGTGTGTAACTTAATTCTTAATAATAACTAAATAATATCAAGATATGCGATATTTCGCACCTTTTTAAAATTATCTTCGAATTTAAAGGCACCACCACCCGTGGCGCAAACAGTAGTCACAAGATTCGCCATGCCTTTTGATTTTGCTAATGCTAAAAAATTGCCCATTTCACTCGTAGGAAATCTAATAAAATGTAACGTCCCTTGTCTGCCTCTAATACGAACATTATTCATCTGGAACAGCAGTTTAAGTAAACAATTAGGAAAACAAGTCTATACAAGTAGTAAATTGCAGCAATATAAATCTAATATTAACTCTATATTATATCTAGTATTAACTAACTTGTAAATGAGTATCTCGATGACCAGTTTTTCCATACGCTGAATTTTTAGTAAGATATCGACGAATATTTTTTAACGTCTCAACTTCTGCATCTGCCTCGTCTCTAGTTATATCCTTTGGCTCAAAGTACACTAATTTACACAAAGTTCCGCCTATATCCATTCCAAACCAAGGCATCGCTATAACAACAATATGTGATTAATATTTCATTTATTGTAATTTGTGCATGAATATAATTAAAAATGTGTCAAAATATGGACAGTTTTAGAAAGGCAATAATTATTAACAATTTAAGAAGCGCAATTTTACAATAACTATGAGAGATTAAATTTCTAGAAATATGATTATTAATAAGCTTGTCATGCAGAAAAATAGTTTCAATGAAATGCAAAAGTATGCACACAATAAAAACTTGTCTATTGCAAATATTATATTTACTTGGGGATACTCAAACAAAATGAGTATAACTGTGAGTGAGTTTTCATCGCAGGCATTATCTACTTTGTTATTTAGCTTAAATATGTGATAAATATCTTACTAATATTATAAACTATGCTTATGTATATATCTCTAAGTTAAGAAAATATTAAAATTCTCAAACAATTGACATAATAATCACAAGCACAAAATAAGTAGATATCAGTTATGAACAATATATCAGCCAATATAAATAATATATAATAAAAAGTAAAAATTAGCAATCTAAGCACACATACAGTCCACTGACTCACAAGGAGATGAATGATTCGTCGCTTTTTCATCCATAATCTTGCCGGTAGAATATCCATTAGACTCCATGTTCTTTGGAGTTAAATTATTTTTATGGCTTTGCGGACTCATTACTTGCGGGCTCATTCAGAGTTGAATAGTTTCTCCTGAATTACTTTCTTATAGTAAAGAACCTTTTTGCTACAAAAAAAATGCATGTTTAGATTTAAAAATTACTAAAATTTACTAAAATTATAATATACATATATCAAATAATATCTCATATTGAACATTTAAAGTGTTATACACAAATAGAATTTTCGTCTATTTTTCTTAACATATATATAAATATTTTTCAAACGATTTTATGGACGAAACGCTTTATTCACTTTAAAATATTTAAAGATATTCATACAGAATACTATTTTACCAATTCTGAATACAATTATCATCAAATATCAGGATCAAAGATCACCTTTCATTTATGCACACACTGTCTAAAATGTCTATATACAAATTTACATAAGCAATGTCACATACGATTGTATTATGTGCATGCTTTCAAATCTTCCGTAGTGCTTTAACTTATTTGCTTTTATGTCTTATGCATGCATAAGATCAAAATAAATATAAATTTTCTGTAAAGTTGTTTTCTGCATTACAATCAAAATAAGATATGTCGTTCCTTGAGATGTAAATTTGAAATTAACAATACTTTAAAAATGATAACATAATGCATATAAAAATGTCAGTGTCTGTCAAACTAATAGTAATATCTGTCAAATTTTCAACAAGTATACAACTTTTCTATACCTTTCCAAGAATACTCACATTTTGATAATGTGCACAAATATGTACATATAGAAAGAAAGGCCTTACTCTCTCTAATATATATTCACCAGTTCACTATTTTTAAATGATAAGAAATGACAGAAGCACGATGCGCGTTACGTTATATAAGTGGCGAGTAATAATCATCTAGGCGATTAATTTTTTACTTGTATTGACATCGTTTCTTCACTCCGAGATGATTTACATCACGATATTCCACCTATCATTCGCCAATACATCGCGAGCACGGTATCATCGCACTTATCACGAATTATCGATAAAAAATGTTCATCAGATCATACGAGACGGCATTGATGCATATGAGCGAGTCACGCTTCGTCCTCGATCGCGCGAATCGTCGTCGTCGACTAGAACGACGAACGTCAAATATCGCGTTGATCGAGGAGTCGCGTCGGTGGAAGAATGACGGTGACGTGACGTCCCACGCCAGGCCGGCGTGACACTTACTCATCGAATTTTCGGGCGAACGCCGGGAACCGCGCAAGTCAACCAGGTCAGGACCGTCTTCGACCCGAAGCTTCCCTTCCGCTCCGCTCGCACTATCTTGACTGTCTCGGCGCCGTGCGGAATCGACGATTGTAGGCGCTAACTACACCAGTGCAGTATAAATTACACATGCACAAACTGCATGTAATGGAGCGATAACTGTACAATGAACGGGACTTGCAAAGACGACGACGACAGCAATGAACGTGTGCGATGGAAAAGTTTTACTCTATCCGCTCCGTATTATGAGGAAAAATTGCGCTACGCTCATTTATTTATTCCAGCGAACTTACTCGATGATCTTTTGTCAAGGCTATGAAAAAATTAATTTTATTTAAATTGCAAAATTATATCGTGTGCAAGCGTTGAATATGCAATATGTATTTTTATCAAATAATTAACATACCGCGAATTCTCTATTGCCTTCTCCTTTTTTTCCTATGTATGTATATCTTGTTATGACGCTTGTAATATTATTTTTTGTCTATTTACCTCATAAGACAATTATTTTTGATCACCTAAAAAGACAACGTGGCCACGCACCATAACGGAACTAGTCTATGGGTGCGTTCCGTTATGCACTGCAAGTACTGACAGTACTACCAATAGCGTTCCGATATAGATAGCAGTGCACCGCGAAAGTACTATCATGAGTATATGACGTCATTAATTTTGACGTTATTTCCTGTTGCGATTACTGCAACCGGCGAGGTAAAGCACTCGCAGTAATCAAGATGGCTACCTCCATGTGTACGATGGAACTAACTTTTAAATTCCATATCTGAATATAATGATACAATATTTTTAACGTAATTTTTACATTTTATTCTAGGTATTTTAATTTGTCGTCTCATTTCATTTATTAATTCCATTTCCAAATCGCTTTCACTTGATGACTCACTCGAATCATATATATTCTCGATTAAATTATATGTAATTAATGCAATAATGGTATTATCCATTTCACCAATTTTTCACTCGATGATTATTAGCGAAAAAGATTAGTTAAAAGTCTGCTGAAAGCGTACTGTAGTGCGTTCCGTTTTACTATTTTGCAGTAGCTTCAAAGTGCACAAAATTAAAAAGGAACGCTGTCAACAGTACACTTGCATGACGTCATAGTGCCAGTACTTGCAGTGCATAACGGAACGCACCCTACGGGTGCGTTCCGTTATGCACTGCAAGTACTGACAGTACTACCAATAGCGTTCCGATATAGATAGCAGTGCACTGCGAAAGTACTATCATGAGTATATGACGTCATTAATTTTGACGTTATTTCCTGTTGCGATTACTGCAACCGGCGAGGTAAAGCACTCGCAGTAATCAAGATGGCTACCTCCATGTGTACGATGGAACTAACTTTTAAATTCCATATCTGATTATAATGATACAATATTTTTAACGTAATTTTTACATTTTATTCTAGGTATTTTAATTTGTCGTCTCATTTCATTTATTAATTCCATTTCCAAATCGCTTTCACTTGATGACTCACTCGAATCATATATATTCTCGATTAAATTATATGTAATTAATGCAATAATGGTATTATCCATTTCACCAATTTTTCACTCGATGATTATTAGCGAAAAAGGTTAGTTAAAAGTCTGCTGAAAGCGTACTGTAGTGCGTTCCGTTTTACTATTTTGCAGTAGCTTCAAAGTGCACAAAATTAAAAAGGAACGCTGTCAACAGTATACTTGCATGACGTCATAGTGCCAGTACTTGCAGTGCATAACGGAACGCACCCTAAGAATGGCACGGCGGCGATCAGCTGATCACATTTGAGCTCTTCCCCTTTCTCCTAGAAAGAATATCCGTTCTCTTTTAGACAGTTTTCTACTCATACTTTTCATTCCTACAGTTTATATATATATATATATATATATATATATATACACACATATAAAATTTAAAAGTATATATTTTACATATTTAAATATAATTAATATATTAAATATATATTATATATTATATATATATATATATATATTATATATATTTATTTATACTTATTTGTATTTATTTTCCTTACCATTAATGTGAGTTTTGCTTATATAATTATACATATAAATATTTTATTATGCGCAGAGACTCACACACACACACACACACACACACACACACACACACACACACGCGCGCGCGAACACACACACACACATATCTCCATTTCAATCATTTATTATTTCCTTTCAAACATCAAAAACTATGGTATTCCTTCTCGTCTATCGTTTTGAATTATTTATTACATTTGTGATTCTCAGAGACAGACACGATTACCCTGAGTTCAAGTTTAGCTGTCATTTTCTTATCTTTCCGTCTTTCATTAACTATACAAAATTATTTCTTCCTAATTAAACATTTTTATTATTCATATATATTTATTCTTTCAATCGCAAACATTCAAATAGAGGAGATCATTGAGTCCTACCTATACAATTATTTTTATACGTATAATTAACTACAATGTCTGTTTTATGTGTTATCTAACGTGCGTCAATGCAAATTGATGGCACATCTAATTTTATCATTTTTATCATTGCAATACTGCGCGAAAATTCAACAAGTCATAGGTTAACCGATGACTATATATAGTCGCCTATTGTCTTTTTTTATCGATGAAAGAAAAATATTCTTATTTATCTATCCTATTGCAACAGAATACGTCATCGATTCTTTCCTCGTACAGAAATAGTTTTGAATTAAAATGATTTTCAAACGAAATCAACATATAATTCACATGACTATTTTGTCGTATAATATCTTTAATATTATATTGACTAATTATATATTAATAGCGCTGCGCTTCTTTAAATGCTACATCATAAAACCGCTATTTAAATAAAGCCACGCCTTGTTAACTTTTACTGCCTTATTAACATATTTATACTGTACAAACAGAATATATATATATATATATATATATATATATATATATATATATATTACACGCACGCACACGCGCACACACGCGCGCACACACACACACACACACACACACACACACACACACATATATATATATATATATATATATATATATATATATATATATATATATATTCGTATATATATAGATTTTCTCTAAATGAGAGATGGAAAAAAGAAAAAAAAACAATTATTGTAATGATATACACAAAAGTTATATAAATTAAATATAAATGTACATCTAAAGGTTGGAAGATAAATAAATTTTCAGCAATTTTTTATTTTTTTTATTCGATATAATTTTTAACATATTATTTTGAACAAGAATTATATTTATAAAACTCTCTTTATTATGTTTTTCCATATCTCACATCTGATGAAAAAATCGCAGTTCTTATAAAAAAAATGCATAGGAAAAAACAATAAAAATAAAATTTAAAGCAATAAAAATAATTGCACGTTTATCGCTGAAAAACTAGGATTTGTTAATCTAACAATTAAATTGTCACACAACACTATATATAAAAAATAATAAATTATACTTGAATTTTAATAATAAAAAAATTCATATTTTTATATATATGTTTCTTCTTGTCCAATTTCTGAGTAATTTCATTATTACCTTTCGGAAAACAATAAGATTCATTTTGTGAACTTTGTCAAAATTCTTTTCATTTTCATGACGCGTCTAGTTATTTGTGCATCCTAAAGGCTGGTTTTCAAGTCAATGTTTTTTACTATGGTACTAGAACGACATCCAATCAACGAATTTCTAACAAAAAAGGGACTACAGGCCATAGACATCTGTGGACTCTACCAAACTCTTCGTATTTTTTTTCTAAAAATTCGGCCATTCTCTATTCTCTACCCTTGGAAAATCACAGAGAGAAACTTTAGTATGTTATAATTCAATGATGTAAAAATGTAAACCCGTGATGTAAACATATCGTATCGTACATCCTCAATACGTCAATCGTCGATGCGTGTGTTATTTGGTTATAAACTACATTATAAACATACGAGATGTCTGATGGTGAGGTTTAAATAGCATGTTTTTAATAACATTCTATGATTATATTTGATTATATTTACTAATTTAAAAAATAATGAATAATAATTTGAGTATATATGCAATTATAAGATTTTATTATAAACATGTTTTATCTGATATAAATAAGTAAGGCTTAAAGATCTCTTGATGATTGAAAGATATATGAATGTAATATAATCTACATTACAAATTTGAATTTGCAGAAGAAGTAATACGTCGCAGATTACTTATAGATGGCGATGGGACAGGAGATGATCGTAGAATTAATATGCTGTTGAAATCATTCATAAAGTGGATTAACAGCTCTGATGTAGATCATGCATTACATGAAAGAATGCTATCACAGTTGGCACAATGTGAATTTGCACAGAAAAAATCCAGACTAGTTTCAAATATGAGTCGAGAAGAGTTAGATAGTTATGAACAGCTATCCAAAGAAATTGAAATACAAATAGAAGAAGCTAAAGAAGATATAGAAAAAACTAAAATAGAATTGCAAGATGCCAAACGTGTGAGAAAGAATAGAATAGAATATGATGTATTAGCCAAAGTCATTAATGAACAACCAGATCGATTGGAAACAGACATCAAGCTTGCCACATTACAACAAGAATTAGCCACTTTGAAGGTTCGAAAAAATATGTTTATATGTATATATACACCTCTTGTAAAAAATACGAAAATTAATTATATTTTTGAATAATGTTTTACTTGCAGGAAAAATCAGAACAGTTGGAGCACAAGTTAGAAATGCGTCGTAAACAATTCCATGTTTTAATATCATCTATACATTCTCTACAAGGAATGTTAGATGAGTGCGATGAAGAAATAATTGATGTGAGCCTTCAAAGTGAAACAGAGGACACAGATGTGCAAATGCGTAACAGTCCATAAAGTACATTTACTTTATAAATAATTTAAAATAAGTGACAATAAAAAAAGCAATTTGATAAAATTCTATTTTTATTTTCAATGTTATTCAGTGTAACTGTATTTTTCAAAAATTTCGATAATATATCAAAATATATGTATCAAAAAATCTTTAATTTTAATTTGCTAGTTTTTGGTACATGTCTAATAGTTAAAGACAGTCTAGTACCACGTTTCATTATTTCTCCTTCTGTAAATTTTCCTGTACACATATGTAAATTTTTTATTGAAGATTCTGATATACTATCGACATCTCTTTCAGCTATAGAATGCAAATAATTGTGATATAAGTCCTTTTGTAAAACTAATAGACTTCTGCGTTCTAATAATAAGCTGAATTCTAACTTGGGCAGTTGTTGCTAAAAGAATGTATATTATATATAAATATGCATTATAGCATCTTTCATTGTACATTGCAGTATCTACCTCTGTCGTGTCGAGCCGTTTGTAAAAGTCAAGAAATGTATGAGAACCACAACTGATAGTAGTTACAACAGGATAAAAAAGTGGGCCATCAGAGTGTGCCTAGTAAAAACATTAATGTTCACAATATATACATACTTCCACATTTGAGAGAGAAAAAATATGTGATGTGTGATAAACATAAATATAATCTATACATCATAAAGAAAACTTATTGCCTATTGTATTCAACGTACCATTATACCTTGTCCTGATAAATATTCATTAATTAAAACGTGATTAGGTAATACTGCACTGTCAAAAGCATTCAAAGCTGTTACTTTATCTATATAATTCTGAAGCCACTAAAATATTATCAATATTTTATCAATATATTCATTTAATCTTGTATTTAAATATTAAACATAAATGTTATCACAAATATTAAAAATCTACAAATTTTTTATCCTTAAAATAATTCTAAGATTTTTTACATTTTTGCTACCTACACTAGGAATCTCTTCCGCTATCATTCCCTTAGAATGTGGTATGCCACCCCAATTTTGCAATCTACGGTGACTCAATTGCGTCCATTTTGGTTGTGGTACACTATTTATGTATTTTATAATTTGTTTCTCTTCCTCCTCGGTGATAAAGTTCGGTATATAACACGCAGTGTCTGGTATCTGTGTTTTACAAAATATATTTAAGTAGATTTTCTTTCAATTAAAATATAAGTAAAGAGAGAGTATCTCAATTAGCTAATAAAAATAAACCTGTGAAACTACTGCATTGAACAATAAGGAACTCCGTTCCTCATTCATTTTTACAATTTTTCTAAATAGTAATAATACGAACGAATGGGCACCTTGCCAAGCCTACAAAAGATAATTTCAGGAATCAATAAATGTCGATGAACGATAACGTAAACAACTGTGAATTATAAACAGCTGAGGAACCGCGTGCATGCAATACGTGCGCGTGCGTACACGAGAAAATTGATGAAACTGACAGCTAGCAGAAGCTTCAGTCGTACGCAGTCGTAAACGTCAAATGTTTGTTTTCTTCCGCGGGTCACATGGCAATGGCAAATTAGCAATTCCGTTATACGGATACCGGAACATCGTAACAAATATTGTTCATGGCAATATATTACGTAGACTTTACGTTCAACGAGTGCGAATTTTAATCGTAAAAGTTATCTTACTGCACAACACACAAGATACCAGAATATACAAATTTGCCGTTGTTCAGGCGCTGTATATGTTGATCAATAGTGTAATTTGCATAAAATCGATTAATGACCTAAACTAACACATTCCGCAGTATGAATTTCTACGAGAACAATACCGGCCTGTTAAATTTGCTAAAATAAACTAAATAATAAGTGAAGTAAAAGCAAAGTATAAACAGATATTAATAAATTAAATTGTTTCAATTGTACTTCGTAAATTGTACACAAAATTTTTTTACAATTAAATTGTAAAACAGAAGTTTTTTCTCTCTAGAATAATTATACTTTTAAACTAAATAAATAAAATGTATATTAATTGTAAGTTTTTGATGTGAGGATTAAATGGCTGATAAAAACATTAAAGTAATTCATCAGGTATAATTATATATAATAATACAATTATAAACGTGACAGTTCTGATTACATTTAAAGTAATTAATTATGCTCTTATACTTCATATTTTTTAAAAATGTGATTCTTTTACAGTTTCTTATGGATCATAATTTGGAAAACACTGCTGAAGTTTTAATTCAAGAAGTTTCAAAAATGGGCTTTCAAAATTCGGCACGCAAATTAAAAGCTACTGTAGATCCGTATGCTCAATTAATATTATGTTACAATACCGGAGATTATTCAACATTTTTCCAGGTAAAAAGTTATCTGTAAAAGTTATGTGTAAATGTATAGAGATGTACTATAGCTCAAATATCTGCACTCATATATATGTATAAGATTAAATTAGATAAGCTATTTAATTTAATTATAAGATATTTAATTTTTTTCCAGTTATGGAAGGATTTGTTTCCTAACAGCATTAAACAGTGTGAAGAATATAAAAAATTTACATTTTATTTACATGTGCATTTTGCTATATTACCAAAACGTAAATTTTATGCTGATCAATATAAAGAACACGGTAAGAAAGATAAATTGTTAATTTAATATGCAATATATATAATTTATATGCACTTTATATGCCATTTTCTTAATTTTTGTTATAAAGTAGAATTGACATCAGAAATAAAAACATCAAAATTGTTTTCAGTAGAAGATTCTACTTTGGAGAACTGCAAGGAGGTAATTATGTACATACATATATATCTATATGTTTAATTATATTTTCTGTATATTTATTCTTCGTGAATATTCTCGCGATATATTACGTTTAAAATAAAATGTTAATGCTTAATGTAATAATTTACTATATGAAATATTTTAAAAATAATTAATCTAAAGATATTATTAATAATAAACAGAACAACGCAACTGAAATCGAAAAAAATATAAATAACAGCATGAAACAATTACAAGATTATTTGAATGGAGATGGCAAGGAATTAGAAAATGACATAGAATTACAATCGTTTTATGCACTGCCATTTATAGAAGATATTCATGCAGACACTTTTTTCTCCAAAATATTAGAACAGAGTTGGATGGATGAACTATCGAGAAATCTCAATTTATTTATTAAAAATCATAAACAAGTGAGTAAATTTGAGAATTCTGTGTATCCACGTGTTTATATTTAATAATAGAAACGAATGACGATGAGAAATTTGAAATACAAATTATAATTATAATTTTTACGAAATTTATAGGATTTAATCGATTTGAACAATATAAATCTTAAAAAAGTACAATCACGGGATTTAGTACATACTATGCCAGTGACAGAAGTAGAAATGGTAGAATCAGATGCTGCACGAAATAAGATTATAAAGAATAATACGTTAATTGTGCCAAACGATAGAGATATACCCATATTTTTAGAAGACCATGACGATGAGGAGCAATACAGTTTATCTCATAAAACAAATCGTAATCTAAAATCAAAGTATGAGAATCTTTTTATATGATTTTAGCACAAATAAATTATAGAATAATTTGTATGTGTGTTATTTTTTACAGAGATACACAAACACATATTACTGGAGATCAAATTATAATCAAGAATTCACGAGAAGATACATTGAATTCGGGAGAAAATGTTAATAGTTTGCTGAAGATGCACAAACTAGACAAAAAATTGGGCCAATGCAATCAAGAATTGGTATTGACCAAGACCCATTTATGCAGTGTTCATACAAATTACGAGAAATTAAAAGTGAGATTTCACAAATTACACGCGGACTATCATAAGCTAATAAACGTTGCCGGAGAATTAACTGTAGCATTGGAAAATTCAGTAAAAGGACAGACTGTTGATATACAACGAACGCTCGAAATTTGCATGAAGATATTTCCAGATCTATTTAATCAAAATATAAGAGAGACTTCCTATGTAAGTATATAAAGAAAATCTTGACATTTTTCAAAAACTTTGTATTTTTAATATTTCATCATTTTCAATAGCCATCCTTGTTGCAATTCGGTCAAACTGATGTAAAAACAATTGCCCGGCCTAAAGTTGATCAAGTCGCAGCATTATCAGTATCTCCAAAATTATTGGACTATAAAAAAATCAAATTACATCTACTTAATGGAGATGTGAAGACAAAATTATTGCTATTGCAAGCATTACGTTGGGTATTAAAATTATTAATAAATAAATAAAGTAATATAAATACAATATGTGATATAATAAAAGGCCAACTTAACGAGCTTATATGCTATTAATTGAAAAATTTTTATTTATTAATTTACGTCATACTATACAAAAGTTACGATAAACGTTTCGACTGTACGACAGTCTTTCTCAATATCCTAATAATATGTTAAAAAATTAATTTAGTCATTTCGACATCATAAATAAATACAACAATTATAAGATTATATGACGAACGCAGTACAAAATTCATGATTGTTGGCATGAGTTAGAGCATCAGATGCTGTTATATTATGTAACGACACTGTGAACAAATTAATATATCCGCTCAAATATTACAATACATTTAGATTTTTAATAAATAGTATTAACTTACTTTTTTGTCAACGAACATAACACCTTTGTTAAAAAATTATTTCTTTTTACTTAACATAATCACAATGTGTACTTTTTTAAAAAACAAATCGATATCTGTATCTTACAATGTCGGCGCGCTGTATATATACCCAATTTTTAAGATGACGTAGACAATTTTTTTAGAATATCATAATAAGAACCGTCAAGACGCTCGGTGTCCTTTTTTAGGTTGATACTGTTGTTTTCTTCTTTAATATATATCATTTCTGATATCAACCTTTTATAATAATTCTTTTCATAATCTAGGATTTTTGTGTCGTTCCAATTGAAATTTTTATTAGGATATTGAGAAAGACTGTCGTACAGTCGAAACGTTTATCGTAACTTTTGTATAGTATGACGTAAATTAATAAATAAAAATTTTTCAATTAATAGCATATAAGCTCGTTAAGTTGGCCTTTTATTATATCACATATTTTAATTGTATACGAGCCGAAGTTTAATTTATAAAATATATAAATATAAATACATATTAGTTATACATATTAATTACATATTATTTTAATAAATTTATATTTTTAGAAAATAACGCTTGCGCAGTTGAACGAACAGGATGAAGTTTTGCACGAATATATAAGCCACGATTTAATGGGGCTTCATGGACAAATTGCTAGCGACAGTGGCAAGCCGATTTTACCGTGTCTGCTGACTGTAGGAGAAGCTTATGCCAGGCATCTTTTACAACAGTTTACTGCACGATTACTAAACACATTAGCATCCTTTAGATGCGGAAGAGATTATCTATCGGTCGGATCTACCGTCGTAAACGTGGTATGTTAATAAAAATTAATCATTTATGTACGTTTTCATTATTCGTAATATCAAAATTAAACAAAAATATTTTACTCGAAATTACGAAACTAAAGTAAATTCAAATATAAACTTGTTAATATTAATTACGATCCTCGATATTTCAGATCTTTGTGTGTCTCGATAGTAATAACGCTGACGGAGTTGACGTTTTTGCATGTGACATGATGGTAGCGATGTTACAGAAACTATCTTTACGCAGACAGCAACGGATATATATGATAGAAAACGGATTGTTGGAATGGTTAATCAATCATTTACACAACAAATGTCGCCTCATAAGTTTATACAGGCTTGAATATGCTACCGCACTTTTAATGAATCTATCGTTACATCGATTAGCGCAAGCTAGAGCATCTAAAATATCTTCTTTACTCGTTTCTACATTACTCATTCTTCTCTCGATAGATCATGCATCTGTGAGTATATGAATTATTTAACGAAAATGTAATATAGAAAAAAAATTTAAAAAGATTAATGTAAGAAATCTTTATATATAAAGTTTTTATATTATTTACTAGTCTCTACCATATATCAATGGAGCGCTAAATAATTTTTTAAATAATCCTGTAATCAATGAGGAAGCAAAAAAAATAAAATGTTCGAATATATCGGATTATCTTAGTAACAATCAAAAAACTGCAGAAATAAGGTATGCCCGGATAAAATAGATATATAAAGTTTCTAAAGCAAGGATTCAAATTTTTACTATATAGAAAATAAGAAAATAATCACATTAAAGAGTAATTTATGCACTTATAATTAATACGACTAATATAATAATGTATGTTCTTACACTGTAAATCTTTTGGAGTGATGATTTAGAAAGTTCACATTTGTAAATACAATTAGAAGATACACAACCTCTGTGAAGCTGGCCCCTCATTTTCAAAAATTTGAAATTTTTATTAGAGTTCTGATAGCCCCCCTAAGAGTTCTAAAGTTCTCTATCGGTTTTAGAAATAGTTCCGCCATTTAAAATAGAAAAAATATCATTTGAAGATACGGGGGGGCCAACTTCACATTTTTTGCAACTTTAACTTGGCATAACTTTTTTGTTATCAATTTTAGAGCTTTGGTTATTAAGGATAATTGCTAGAACTCTTTGGGGGGCTATTAGAACTCTCAACAGAATTGTCAAATACCGAAAAAAATTTTCACCTTTCTAAAAATCGATAATTCGGGTAAAAATTTTTTCGGAAATCGGCAGTTCTCTCAAGAGTTCTGGTAGCCCCCCGAAGAGTTCTAACGAATCTTCTTAATGATCGAAGCGCTACGACGCGAAATTAAAAAGTTCTGGCTCCTTAAAGTTGCAGATTTGAAAAATTTCAAAGTCCCAGAGGGGTAGAAATTTTTTTCGGAAATCGGCAGTTCTCTCGAGAGTTCTGGTAGCCCCCCGAAGTGTTCTAACGATTCTTCTTAATGACCGAAGCGCTACGACGCGAAATTAAAAAGTTCTGGCTCCCTAAAGTTGCAGATTTGAAAAATTTCAGTCCCAGAGGGGTAGAAATTTTTTTCGGAAATCGGCAGTTCTCTCGAGAGTTCTGGTAGCCCCCCGAAGAGTTCTAACGATTCTTCTTAATGATCGAAGCGCTACGACGCGAAATTAATAAGTTCTGGCTCCCTAAAGTTGCAGATTTGAAAAATTTCAAAGTCCCAGAGGGGTAGAAATTTTTTTCGGAAATCGACAGTTTTCTCGAGAGTTCTGGTAGCCCCCCGAAGAGTTCTAACGATTCTTCTTAATGATCGAAGCGCTACGACGCAAAATTAAAAAGTTCTGGTTCCCTAAAGTTGCAGATTTGAAAAATTTCAAAGTCCCAGAGGGGTAGAAATTTTTTTCGGAAATCGACAGTTCTCTCGAGAGTTCTGGTAGCCCCCCGAAGAGTTCTAACGATTCTTCTTAATGATCGAAGCGCTACGACGCGAAATTAAAAAGTTCTGGCTCCCTAAAGTTGCAGATTTGAAAAATTTCAAAGTCCCAGAGGGGTAGAAATTTTTTTCGGAAATCGACAGTTTTCTCGAGAGTTCTGGTAGCCCCCCGAAGAGTTCTAACGATTCTTCTTAATGATCGAAGCGCTACGACGCAAAAGGGAGCCAGAACTTTTTAATTTCGCGTCGTAGCGCTTCGATCATTAAGAAGAATCGTTAGAACTCTTCGGGGGGCTACCAGAACTCTCGAGAGAACTGTCGATTTCCGAAAAAAATTTCTACCCCTCTGGGACTTTGAAATTTTTCAAATCTGCAACTTTAGGGAACCAGAACTTTTTAATTTTGCGTCGTAGCGCTTCGATTATTAAGAAGAATCGTTAGAACTCTTCGGGGGGCTACCAGAACTCTCGAGAGAACTGTCGATTTCCGAAAAAAATTTCTACCCCTCTGGGACTTTGAAATTTTTCAAATCTGCAACTTTAGGGAACCAGAACTTTTTAATTTTGCGTCGTAGCGCTTCGATCATTAAGAAGAATCGTTAGAACTCTTCGGGGGGCTACCAGAACTCTCGAGAAAACTGTCGATTTCCGAAAAAAATTTCTACCCCTCTGGGACTTTGAAATTTTTCAAATCTGCAACTTTAGGGAGCCAGAACTTATTAATTTCGCGTCGTAGCGCTTCGATCATTAAGAAGAATCGTTAGAACTCTTCGGGGGGCTACCAGAACTCTCGAGAGAACTGCCGATTTCCGAAAAAAATTTCTACCCCTCTGGGACTGAAATTTTTCAAATCTGCAACTTTAGGGAGCCAGAACTTTTTAATTTCGCGTCGTAGCGCTTCGGTCATTAAGAAGAATCGTTAGAACACTTCGGGGGGCTACCAGAACTCTCGAGAGAACTGCCGATTTCCGAAAAAAATTTCTACCCCTCTGGGACTTTGAAATTTTTCAAATCTGCAACTTTAAGGAGCCAGAACTTTTTAATTTCGCGTCGTAGCGCTTCGATCCTTAAGAAGATTCGTTAGAACTCTTCGGGGGGCTACCAGAACTCTCGAGAGAACTGCCGATTTCCGAAAAAATTTTTACCCGAATTATCGATTTTTAGAAAGGTGAAAATTTTTTTCGGTATTTGACAATTCTGTTGAGAGTTCTAATAGCCCCCCAAAGAGTTCTAGCAATTATCCTTAATAACCAAAGCTCTAAAATTGATAACAAAAAAGTTATGCCAAGTTAAAGTTGCAAAAAATGTGAAGTTGGCCCCCCCGTATCTTCAAATGATATTTTTTCTATTTTAAATGGCGGAACTATTTCTAAAACCGATAGAGAACTTTAGAACTTTTAGGGGGGCTATCAGAACTCTAATAAAAATTTCAAATTTTTGAAAATGAGGGGCCAGATTCACAGAGGTAGATACACAACAATTTTCTTTTATTAAAAAAATTAACTTAAATGATGATAATTTCGGTATATTAGAAAGCATCTAGAGCATATATTGAAAATACAAAGGTGTGAAAATGTTAATACACCGCAGACTGAAGAGACTGGGGATGATGATAACGTAAGTACAGTGTAAATTCACTAAATAAATGTTGTCTGACAATGAGTATCATAATATGTTCAATAGGAAGAGTTGGATGTATTGGAAAATGAATTAGACGAAAATGATCCACTACAAAATTATGTCGGTGAATTGAATGGAGAAACGCTGCTTGCAATGTGTTATAGCGTTTCTTCGAAAATTCCTCAGGATACTATAACTACGGATACTACTCTACAAAAGATATCTACGCTGAATCCTATTAATTTTTACGACAATCAGCACAATAATTACCTTTGCAGTAAACGCCCAGCATATCCTGCGTTAAGGTATTTACATAAGTTGTATACTTCAAAATTATCACCACATTTTATGTATAGAAAATGATCAAATTAGCGTCGCGCAATTTTTTCCTAATAACATACATATATGTTATATAAATGTTATATATACAGCTAAGATTTATTTGATATAATAATAGTAAATTGAAATAGTAGGTATAATATGAAGATGGAAAATAAGATGTTATCAAAAAAAAGTAGTATTAAACTAGCAGCTCTTGCTAAACAAGTATCAAAGTTATCAAATTCTTCTTTGAAGGTACAATATCTAAAATAAAATTCGGGATAAATTTTTAAATCTTTTCTTTTTTTATATAATATATATCGATAATATTTTCAAGGAACAGCAAAGTATAAATGGCACGAATAAAGAATCGCTCTCTGCAGATAAAATTGAAAATATTGCAAAAAGATTTGTCAGTACCAAATCTTCCTTAATTATGAAATACGAAAGTCGGCAAGAACAGTATGAAAATTTAAATATATTAAAAAATATAGTTTGGTCATCAAGCACGATCAAAAACAAAAATCACAATCAATACGAATTTAATTGCAATAATCGCGTCGACACAAATAACATGCAAATGAATCAATTAAAATTATGTAGATCACAAAATAAGATTGACGCAGAAAAATTCTATGATGGAAAATGCAAAATAACGGAATGGGAAAAATTACCTTTAAAACCTTTTAAGCGAAATTTTTTTCAGAAAACAATTCTGAATGATACTATTTGTTTATATCAAAATCAGACTTCCAAGTGTGTTATTAATTAATTTAATTAAATTAAGCTCAAAAATAATTTGACATTAAATAGATATATTTAACTTATAATTTTATAATTAATAGCTATACGTTACGTTACATTTATTACGTTTTACAGGGACAGCAGTGAAACTGCAATAACATCTTCTGTGACTGTTACATCCGGTCGCGAAAATAGCCAAATGACAGGTATGTACTTCACATTTCTAATTATTATTTAAATATTCAGAACAAGAAACTCTTCTATGTTTCATCTTTTATGTGAACACTAACTCGAAAATGACGAACTTGGCACATTAAGAGAATAAATCGCAAGTGACATTCAGTGAAAGCTTTACGACTTTCCCTGCATGTTCAGAACCTTGAGAAAATTAGAGCACGTAAACGAAAGTGATGGAGACTTAGATAAATAATAATCATTAAATGACATACGATGATAAAACTTATTAAAATTATTTAAAAAATACTATATATCATTTGAAATAGTAATTTAAGTTATTCATATTCATCATATTTTTTTAATTTATATACATTTACATAATTTGATAATGGATGGAATGAATAGATGATGCAATTTTTTCTACTGAAATTAACAAAAAACAAATATATAAAACAATTTTTATTATTGTGAATCTTATTATTATTATTAACTTTTAAGTAGAATATAAATCTAATTTTTACAGAAACAGAGAAATTTAGCAGTATAGCGTCGCTGTGAGTAACTTTATGTATACATATATTGTAGTGCACTTCTTACACACCAACTTTTCGATAATTATTTGTATTGTTGAAGCACGCATGTTTTGTATTATTTAATTATTCTACATGCATATTTTATCTATATTATGACAATTTATGTATTTTTATAACTTATTATACATATTTTAAATAAATTATATATTTATTACTTGTTTTAATAAAATGCTTTTGTTTATCTCTCCAGATTATATGTATACATAGCTTTTATAAATCGATTTAGCAACAATATTGTTTGTAGGAATAGTAATAATATAAAAAATAAATTAATACAAATTGTCGCTCGTGTATTGAAAACAAAGTGATAAATATAAGGCCAACTTATCGAGCTGAATATTCGAGATGTTCAGTCAACTACCATTTATTACATGTATAAATTATAAACTACAGTCATTATATTATATTAAAACTAACGCAAATTAACGCAAATTACAATCATTCTATAAACGTTTCGACCGCACGCGGTCTTCTTCAGTATAATTATTGAAAAATAAATTCTTACAATTCATATGATATCGAAATTTAATTATAGTTATTCAGAATCGAGAGTTTTTGAGCAATTAACGCGTGTTTCAATCCGTCCTGTCCAACAATGTTCGCCTCGATATGATCTCTGATTTTGTTCAGATCTTGGATGATTTCATCGTTAATATGCGAGAAATTAACCCGTACCGTAGGCGCTGCGATTAATAAAAAATTACCGATCAACGTATGTCCAAATTATAATATATATCCCCTACAATTGGTAGTATGCTTACCTATCATCGTTCTTCTTGACAATTTTGCTACTTATTAACAGTTATTAAGGATGACACTTAACAAACAACAATACAGAAAGACAGCTCATTTTAAACTCTACTTGATCGGAGAGCGTGCGTGTTTATATATGATCTAATATCTATGTTTTACTCGTTAATGTCCTATTTGTCCTATTATTATTTATTGTTCGCCAATATATCCAAAATATCAAAATACGACTCGCTAAGTAACTCAGTATCTTTGTTTAAATTTAGTCCATTTTTTTGTTCCTTGATATGTAGCATCTCAGAAATGAGTCTTTTATAATAATTATTTTCGTTGTCCATGATCTTAACATTGTCCCAATTAAAAGTATGATGTTCATTTATTATGTGTTCAGAAATTACTGAATGTTTCGTTGAGTCCAACCTAATATTATTTTTATGTTCTTTTATTCGCGTCTGCAATTGCCTCTTTGTTTGGCCTACATAAGATGCATTACAATTATTGCAACTGATCTTATAAACCACATTCGAATTGCATGGATGTTTAGTTTTATCTTTCTGTGCTTTAATAATATTATCCAGTTTGTTGAGACATCTATACCCTACCATACAATTTTTATTTTTCACCGAGGAAACAATCATTTCTGAGACCCTATCTATATACGGACTTATATCTCTTTACATTTTGAAACTTCACAACCGACGAAGATATCACAAAATTCTCTCAGGGCAATCACTAATGATGCCAAGGAGATCAATATACACATTGAAGCCAATAAATTTCTCAATGATACAATTAACCCTTTGGAAAATACTAATAAAAAATGGTTTGTTAATCTATCCAACACAGACATTCCGCCTAACGTATCTAATCTGTTGCAAATGGGTGATAAATTCTGTCTTCCGAATATTAGTAAAAAAACAGCGATACATGAATTTATCAAGGACATAGAGAGTAATAGCAAACGAAATAATATTAATAATCTCACAACGATCAGAAATATCGCGGTTCCAAAATTTGCACAACTTCTTAACACGAAGGATAAAAATGACGTAAGTCAACAAAAATTACTTGGTGCACACAGAGATTTAATAAAATTTTGTAAAGACAATCCGAATGTTCTATTCACACGCGCGGACAAAGGTAATGCTACGGTCGCGATGGATAGATCTTATTATATTAACAAAATGGAAAACGTTTTAAAAGATGTCAACACTTACACTATTGTTAAAAAAAATCCGTGCAAAAAAATAGAGAACGATTTGAATGGTTTGTTGAAGAGATGGCTTAAGGAAGATTATATTTCAAAAAACGAATATTATAAATTACGTTGTAGTGATTCTCTCCTTCCAAAAGCGTATGGATTACCTAAAATCCATAAGGAAAACTATCCGGTTAGAATCATAGTTTCATCGGTTGATACGGCTCTATACTCGCTGGCTTCGTTTTTACAAAACACCTTACGAACTAGCCTACCCAAAGCGAAAAGTCATATTAATAATAGTTTTGATTTGTACAGCATATTGTCTGGTAAAAAGATTGATGAGAATGATAGGATGTTTTCCTTGGATGTGGTGTCTTTGTTTACGAACGTTCCTCTGGATCTTGCGATTGACGGTATTAACGATAGATGGGATCACATTGGAATAAATACTAAAATACCGAAAAACGAATTTTTGGGGGGTATAAAATTCATACTGACTTCTACATATTTTACATTTGATGACATAATTTATAAACAGACGTTTGGGACCCCTATGGGGTCACCGTTATCACCAATTATTGCAGACCTGGTTATGCAAGATCTTGAGGATACAGTTCTCAAAGCGTTGAATTTGGAATGTTTGTTTTATTTTCGTTATGTGGATGACATAATAGTGGCCACCTCTATGACTAATATGACTCAGATTGTGAATAATTTTAACAACTATCATGAAAGACTTAAATTCACGGTCGAACAAGAGGTTAATCATAGCTTGAATTTCTTAGATTTATCACTTAAAATTATTAATAACAAAATATATATAGACTGGTATCAAAAAGAAACCTTCTCAGGAAGGACGTTATCATTTTATTCAAACCACCCATTATGCCACAAAATTGGAATAATATATAACCTTGTAGACAGATGTCTATTGCTATCACATCCACTATTTTTTAATAAAAATTTGGAGTTAATTATTAATATACTCAGAAGCAATGGTTACCCTCTTGATCTGATTTTTAACAAAATTAATCATCGGATAGAACACATCATATCTAAGGGGAGCATTTTAGAGAGACAGGCCAACATAGAAAGAACAAAAAGTATAAGAAATGACTCGGTTAATAAAAAATTCTTTGTCATTCCGTATATAGATAGGGTCTCAGAAATGATTGTTTCCTCGGTGAAAAATAAAAATTGTATGGTAGGGTATAGATGTCTCAACAAACTGGATAATATTATTAAAGCACAGAAAGATAAAACTAAACATCCATGCAATTCGAATGTGGTTTATAAGATCAGTTGCAATAATTGTAATGCATCTTATGTAGGCCAAACAAAGAGGCAATTGCAGACGCGAATAAAAGAACATAAAAATAATATTAGGTTGGACTCAACGAAACATTCAGTAATTTCTGAACACATAATAAATGAACATCATACTTTTAATTGGGACAATGTTAAGATCATGGACAACGAAAATAATTATTATAAAAGACTCATTTCTGAGATGCTACATATCAAGGAACAAAAAAATGGACTAAATTTAAACAAAGATACTGAGTTACTTAGCGAGTCGTATTTTGATATTTTGGATATATTGGCGAACAATAAATAATAATAGGACAAATAGGACATTAACGAGTAAAACATAGATATTAGATCATATATAAACACGCACGCTCTCCGATCAAGTAGAGTTTAAAATGAGCTGTCTTTCTGTATTGTTGTTTGTTAAGTGTCATCCTTAATAACTGTTAATAAGTAGCAAAATTGTCAAGAAGAACGATGATAGGTAAGCATACTACCAATTGTAGGGGATATATATTATAATTTGGACATACGTTGATCGGTAATTTTTTATTAATCGCAGCGCCTACGGTACGGGTTAATTTCTCGCATATTAACGATGAAATCATCCAAGATCTGAACAAAATCAGAGATCATATCGAGGCGAACATTGTTGGACAGGACGGATTGAAACACGCGTTAATTGCTCAAAAACTCTCGATTCTGAATAACTATAATTAAATTTCGATATCATATGAATTGTAAGAATTTATTTTTCAATAATTATACTGAAGAAGACCGCGTGCGGTCGAAACGTTTATAGAATGATTGTAATTTGCGTTAATTTGCGTTAGTTTTAATATAATATAATGACTGTAGTTTATAATTTATACATGTAATAAATGGTAGTTGACTGAACATCTCGAATATTCAGCTCGATAAGTTGGCCTTATATTTATCACTTAGTAATAATATAGTTAAGGATAATTTATGGAAAAATGATCCAGTGCTTATTAAAGAAGAAGAAGAAGCATTTCTGGCCAAGCCTAAGCTATCACGAACACCTCCATAAAAATTGGAAATTCTATGATATGTGCAATTTAAAAATGTTAGTTTCTTTATATATATATATATATATATATATATATATATATATATAAGAATCGTAGAATTATGGTAACTGAAACTTTTATTAACATAAGATAACAATTGCAGAATTTTCCACAGTGTTTATCATAGATATAATGTATAAAATATAAATATAAAATATGTGCATGTATTCTATTCAAAAAACGATTTTAGTTTTTTAATAATTTTAAATAAATATCATTAACTGCTATCTAGAAAATGCTTGTATATCATATATATGACAATTTATATTCCAACCAATAATGTTGAAAAAAATTTTAGAAACATAAATTTTCTTAATATATATAATATATATAAACACAAATATATGTTTATCTCTCTCTCTACACATCAATGTGTATAATATTTTTTAAAAATTATATATACATAATTATATAAAAAGGAAAAAATAATAGAAACGTCCACTTCAACATTTATAAAAAAATTGAACATTTTTATTTTGAATAACATTAGAGTGCAAAAATTCCTATTAAAATATACTTATAAAATAAATATATATATATATATATATAGTATGTATATATACAAATCTTAAACACATTGGTGTGTGTGTATACGTTATACTTTTTAAATATTACCTTATAAAAATATTAAATAGAAATAGCCCTTTTCACGAGCATTGGATTACCGCTAATTCTATATCGTCTTGACACAGTGGGATTGTCATTATAATTACTACTACTGCCACTATATGCATCAAAATTCGGTGAAGTGGAATAACCATTCATGAAACCGCCGCTCTTACTCCTGTAACCACTACTACCAGCGTAAGATGACTCATCGGAGTAAATACGACTGCTGTAATTCGGCGGCCTGCTGTCTTTAATTATAATGATTTTTCTACTATCTTTACCGTAAGGAACGTGATAACCATCGCGTTCTCTCGACAAGTAAGTTACGCCGCTATTCGGAGCGTAGCGAGATAAATACTTGTAATATTTATTCGGTTTTCCTGTGGAGTAAATAGCAGAACTAGGTGCCTTCGAGAAGTAACTGTTCGGTCTAGAAGCCGAGATATACGATGGAACATCTTGATTAGGGCTCACGTATCCCGTATTTCCCCGTGTGAAGCGCGTGTCGGGCGCGAATGGTATCGAAGAGAAGATATCACTGTACTTGTTGCTGCCTTTTAAGTTGTATGGGATGTCTTTCTGCTTTCCAAATGGGTATTCGCTAGTCAAACCACCTGACAAATAAGAGGGATATACTTGATCACTTTCGGAGTAACTTGAGGAGCCAGAAGAACCGCGATATCCTTGTAAGTCACTATTAACGGAATCTCCGGAGTAATTTTCTATTGCTGCGTTGGAAAATTCAGAATAAGCGGGTACTTTTTTACTATTACTGCTACTACTAGCTGTGTACTGGCCAAAATCGGAATCTTTGTGAATTGGATCGTTGGAATACGCGTTCAAAGTTGATTCCGCATTGTTGTTAGGATTAGAATATCCACTAAACAGTGTATTAGTTGCTGTACGAGTAGACGAGGTGTAAGAATCGCTGTTGGGATTCTCGTAAATATTGGAATATCCTGTGTATTCATCTCTGTGATTACTCGCGGTATATCCGTTATAATTGCTTCCAATATCGCTTCCTATACTACCCGCCTGATTGCCGACATTGATTAATGAGTGGCTGCTGACGTCGGATAATTTGTGATTGCCGTCTCCAGCACCGTAAAAATTTCCATCGTTTTGATAACTATTCTTAGATCGTAAGTATGCATTATTAGTAACGGTGTTACTAAGATCATATCCATTGTTATTTCTGGTAAAAGAATAGCCTACAATAAAATAATACTTCGATTAAAGCGCGATTTTGTAAATTTTAATATTAATATTTTGCTTAGG
The DNA here is from genome assembly GCF_048542155.1 of Nylanderia fulva. Taxonomy (NCBI): domain Eukaryota; kingdom Metazoa; phylum Arthropoda; class Insecta; order Hymenoptera; family Formicidae; genus Nylanderia; species Nylanderia fulva. The sequence goes on from NW_028190916.1 coordinate 5,484,198, forward strand.
AAATATCTTATTTATAATAATTAATGATAAAGATAAAATTTTATATAGATCACTAAATTTTTATATAATTTTTGTATTTTTAACGATAATATAGATACAAGAAACACGAAACTTTATAATACGTACTGTTAAGAGGTGGCTCCGCATTCACAACTATTGCACAACAAATTATCACTGCTCTCTAAAAAATAATTATTTCTCGTTAAGAACAAAAAGAAATAAGATATAATTCTTCTAACGTAAAACACTGAACATTATATATATTTATAATTTTTAAATTACTCTAATGTAATCACCTTAATTTAAATAAAAAAATTAGAAACAACAATTTACATGTTTTTTTTCTATTAAAATTAAGATTACAAAAAATTTCATTCAAAAAAATATTTTTTAAGTGATAATAGCATATTACTTTTTATTTTCTTATGCTATTAATTAAAATTAAATATATTATAGTACATCTTTTTTATTCATCGCGCGCGACATGATAAATATAAATTATATATTTTTGTTTTCTGAATTTATTAAGTATTTAATATTATATAAAAATTAAATATTTTCTTTCATAAACTTTTCTTATTTTTTAATATTTGTAGATTATATATTGATCTTTACTTACTAATAACATGCTGACTCTTGCCACGTCTTAACAATAACTAATGTCAACCGAGTAAGAACAAATGAATCTCTGTTGTCTACTAAAATGGAACTACACATATATTAGCTGGTAAAAGCGCTGTTTTCTGTTTTATACCCCCAGTAACCCACTCCCTCGCTTTACAAAAAGGTAAAAGCGATCTCGGTACGCACATACTGATGTGACATTGGTCGAGACCTGACCATACAGAGCAGAGAGAGCCAACCTGCTTTAGCTCTTCACTTTTACAGGGAAAGCAATGGCTCACCTCTCTGTATAACTACATGGTGAACTATACGATGACACGATGATATGACCTACCTATCTAATATACGAAGGTTATATGAAAATATATCTAAGAAGAACTCTCCGCCTCTTTATACTCTATTGCAATACTTAATCGCGTATATTACAGTATTCCTTAACATCACAATGATTGCGTGACATAGTAAATGCAATGAGGCCTATAAGAACAGATATCTCCTTGAACATATCCCATTGAAAATTTATGTATAATTTATGCATGTAATTTATGCTATTAGTAATCTACAATGTCCATTTGCATTAATTTAGCAACAAGATTTCAATAAGTACTAAAGTTTTTTTTATCCCTTATTATTATCATAAAAATATTGCTATAATTAATATACAAAACCTTATATTCATCTAAAATAGTGTATGATATAATTGAAATTATAAATACTTTAATTTTAATCATTTTTCAACATTATGTCATGTATAATTTTATAGATAACTTTATGATATCAAAAGTTTAATAAAATCTATTTACTAACAAAAGATTCATCGAGATATATGAAACTATATGAATTAAATATTATAAATTAAGAATCTATTTCAATATCAGTTATTATGACATGTATAATTTTATTTAATTGGATATTATATAATAACGCTGTATAAAATATTTAATAAATTAAATATAAAAAATGCAAACGCGTATAAGATATATATTAGATTACGATACTTATAATTTTTTCACTATCAGATTAAATCAAATTTTTCTAAGATATTAAAATATGCACTTTTACACTTTGAGTCAAAATTGAAATTCGTGACTAAAGTCGAAAGATATATATTTTAGACCTATTTTACATACGTACACATAAACTGAGTATCTTGCTTGAATAATAATGCTGCTAGCGTAGAAAAGAAAGTTTTTCGTTGTTCCCTTAAATATAGCAAATCTAATACATGTGAGAATTTTTACTTTTCTTGGAGTTTGCAACTGCTCTTTCATAGAAAGTTGAAATCTCATCTCATTAAATTCAATCTTTCTTTTATTATTGGTAATGAGCATATTAATAAATGCTCATGTTTAAAATTCTCATTATTATATGATTATTACAAGACATCACATTATGTCAGAAATTTGCGATTTTCAAACAAATTAAAAAAAAAAGAAACACAATTTAATAATGTAAATATTATTTCTGATAGCACAATATTAATAATTAATAAATTACGAAATAAGAAATTGCATTAAAAGTAATCTCGGTCAGAAGTTGGTCTACATGCAATTGCCGGATATATGCAACGTTTCAAGTTCATACATCCGTTTTGAAAGTTCGTAATTGAAGCAGAAAAAATTACAGTCTCTTTGTCATTTGATCGCGGAAATCGGTATAGTTTTTCGCATATACATATGCATCTGTGTATATCTATGCTCGCCGTTTATAGTTTTATGTGCCCGTTGTCTTTTTTAATGCTTTCTATTCTACTTTTTCTGCGCAAGCGCGTGCATTCGCCCATATTCATTCAACCGCATACTGTGATATTCTAAGTTAATCAGATGTATTTCAATAGGAAATGGATTACTTGGATGGCAATGACCCAGCTAAATGTACACCTAAATGTTAATGTCTCTATTCTGATTTACATACATGCGATATTCAGTCTTAACACACGCGAATAATATTCATATTAGATGCATTTTGGCTAATGAATAAATATGATTGTATTTTTGCAAGTTTAATATATACTATTAATAATTAATTTTTAATGTAAAATAAGAGGACAAAACATACGCAATATTAATATAGTGCAGTATTAACTAGATTTTGCGAGAAGAATTTGCTTAAAATGATATTTGCGTCAATAGCTCTGTTATTATTATCACTTATTATAGATGCATGATGTACTATATGTGAATTAAGTTTCTTGATCTTAGAGATAAGAATTGTGCGTGTATGTATAATTTATTGCCTTTCTATAATACTACACGTGAATGTTTATTGTGTACATATGTTACAGAGTACAGAAAGTAAAATCAGAATGGAAAGTCGAATGCAATTAATTCCAAGCGTGCAACTCTCTTTGACACCAATGTAAGTAAAATCTTGACCTTCGAGAAAAGTAATTGATGCAATCTTATCTTCAAACAAATGCTACGTGCATTCAAATGCGAATGTATCTTTCGCAGAACATTGCGGATTTAATTTGGCGCGCGATATATCGCAAATCAAGATCATATATAGATTCTTATTACAGATAAGGATAGCACTATATAATTTTTGATTTTAAATGCATTAACACTGTTCATATTTATGATTCAATATCAAGCTATATTAATAATTACTGTTTAAAGGGCATTTTCTCCCATAAATACTTATATTTATAGAAAAAGTAATCGATACTTGTAGCATCGAACGAAAGTGTATCTCTCAATGCTTTTAACTTATCGTTTAGAATATCGAGATGAAAGTATCGAATATCGCAATATCGTTGGCATCCTGACAACAACAGTGGCACAATGGTATATCCGCCGTGCGGAGCATGAGTGTAAGATCGCAGAATTCATAATTCCCGACGTGACAATCGCATATCATTCGCATCGATCACATCTTCTCGATTAACAGTGGATGAAAGTGCTCGCTTATTCTTATATATTGTAAGCATTCCCTTGTATTATAAGTAACACCGATGTATGTACTTGAACTGTCATATGTATTTCAGTGAGTTGTAAAAATGTGGATTTTGTCTTCGTAACGAATCAAAACTCGAGTGAGCGATTTTAGACCTGTGTGTTTGACGTGTCGGCTGCTGTGCACGTGTTCGAATCTCAATGTCTCAAATCATTTAGCATGTAGATCTTATTAGACTCGTTAGATAGACTGTGCGTTCTCATTGGAAGCAAAAAAATCAACACTGATGAGGAAAAACAATAGTCCATATTTTCCTCGTCCGGCTCTGCAATTATAGTTGATTTCTTGCCTTCAGGAAAAGTGCGTAGTCTCTATTAATACAAAACATGATTTATGTATTTATAATACGATGCTTTTTTATACTAATAATTGCTGGTCTTGGATGTGATAGAAAAAATGTTTCACCTCAGCATTTATAAACAATTTCTGATTGCTAATACATCATGTGTTAATAATACTGCTAGTGAAAGAAACATGGTATAAACCAAGAGCTTAAAAGTTTATAATCTAGCATTATTTTATTGTTAGTTCGCATTCATAATCCGTTCTTAAATTTAATATCGTCTCAAGTAAGGTCCGAAAATGTCATACGGCTATTTTATTAGCTAGATAGAATTTTAAGATAATCTAAGATGACCTTATAAATACCTATATAGGCCTTAGATGCAACATTGCACTTCAACATGTCACTTTAAACGCCACTTGAGTTTTGATGATACATAAAAGTTTACGGTTCCTTCTAGTGAGAGTGATATTAGATTATAATATTTTATTTCTCTCTATTATATATAATTTATATATTTTCCCCTTGACATGAATATATTAATTACGTGATTGTTAGTGAATATGCAACTGCAAAATTAAGTAAATTTCGAGAAAAAGGTTAGGTGAGAGAGTAAACAAATGTTATTTTACACTCATGGCCCATGGCACACTATTAATTATTGATAATGAATTATTGAATTATATGAGAAATTTTAATGTAATTTCTTTAAATTTATTTTCAGCGATAAATGATTGACAATGACAGAAAGATAATTCAGCGTTCTTAGTCTTAGGCAGTGGATGGCATATCACGGGAATACGAGTCACATACAAACGATATATGATTAATATGAATCATTTTGATATTGATTCATACATGTTGAAAGAGTTTTAGGCCATTTTTGAAAAATGGGCTCGTGTGAGTTTATTTATATTATAAATTATATCTCATAATTATTTCTTTTTCAATTATTCTCTTGATAGATAACAGATGAGATTAATTATTTAAGAAAAAACAACAATACACACACACACACGCATATATATATATATATTTTTTTTTTTTTTTTAATTGTACTGACTATTATAATCCATTCTAGTTAGAATTACTACAGCGGACAGTCTCGATTATCGTTACATACCCATCACTAAAAACAATGTTAGTTTAGGCATTAAAGCCAGCCACGATGCAAGGATTGCTTTACGGACACATCTTGGTGGTGACTCTAATGTGTATGAGGTATGTTACTTTATTATATTTTTACTTTATATTTTTGTCTATCTATATATATTATATATATATACATATATTATATGTATATTTTATACGTGTAAACCATTAAAGGAATTTTCTTATTATATAATATTAATTTCATCTTTTATTATAATATTAATTTGTCTTGCCTTAGATTATTATTGGAGGATGGGGAAATACCATGTCAGCAATAAAAAGAAATAATACCGAACCAGATGTAGCAGAAGCAGATACTAGAGATATATTGAAACCTGATGAGATATGTGATATTTTTATACAGTAAGAAAATTATATATATTTTTATCCTGAATGAAGTTAAACTAAGTCTAAAAATTATATTTGTGTCTCGGTTTAATCTCTAGTTTAATCTGTTTTAGATGGTCTTGCGATGGATTATTAAGTGTTAGTCGTGAGGATGATTTTGACATGCCATTCCTGACTTATAGAGACAGAAACCCTTTTGTTATAAATTATATAGGAGTTAGTACAGCTTGGGGTGCAACTGGACAATGGATAATTGAAGGTAAATTAATTCATTTGTGCCATCATAGAAACTTTAAGAACTCTTTCAGTTATGCATTTTTAAGATAGAAAATAGCTAAACAGTATAATCAAATATAGATATCTTAAGTTTAAATTAATTAATCAAAATGTTGCGCAAAAAATTGTCTTATAAATTCTTCAAAAATTTACATTTTGCTATGCTATCATCAGAATGCCACTTTACATCGCCAGCCATCAGGCAGCAATTGGTGGATACGTGCCACTTCTGGGTGAACTTCAACGAAGCTCTTGGATTGCCACCAAACGCGGTGATGGCTTCCGAGGATGGTTTGTACGTCGGTCGGGCGCATCACCAAAGTACCGTGACACCAGGTGGCATCCGCGACAATATCTGCATGCTCACGTGGGGCGGCGAAGCCCACGAGAAACGCGAGTTTCAAGTATTGTGCGGCAAGGACGTGAACTGGGTGAAATCTTGGGAGGGTAGCGTGCCTCTGCACGCCTTGCCTGCCGGCGAAACCGAGGATGGTTTCGCTCTATTTATCGGCAGGGTGCTACACGAGGGCATTTACCACATCGGAAAGATACAACCGAATCACCAAGTGTGTTACATACCGCTGAACGGCCAGGAAATACCCTATCTGGAGTATGAAACTTTAGTTATACACGACAACTACGGAGTCGAGTGTATCGGAAGATAAAGCGACTTAGGGACAGAGCGTATTTATTTTTCCATGAGACATCGAAAAAATATTTTCTGTACGCTATAGTTAAAGATGCGATTCTCTCTGTAAGATCTTTACAATCATGCGTATACATACATAAAGAATAGAACTTGTCTTCTTTTATAGATACATTTTTTTCGAGTTAAAGCATATAAAAAGATTGAAGAATGTTTTTTGCTATTTTTCATAAAATAAAATTAACGTAATCTATGTGATTTCAATTGAAATGATAAGAGAGGATTCAAATTGATACAAATGCAAAAACAAATTAATTATAATTCAGAACTTGATCAGAATTAGAGAAAATTATTTGCTGACATAAAAATTAGTTTACTATTTAAAATTGATTTGTAAAGATTAATTCACAAAGATTTGTTAATGACATTAAATTTCTTATTAAATACGTTAGTGCGTTTGTGTATACTGAAATAGCAATTGCATGTCATTTAACATCAAAATGATGTGCATTCGCTATCTGAATTGAAATCTGTATAAAAATATCAATAGAATAATTAACATTATTTAAAATAATGTTTTTCCATGTAATATTTATAAAAAAATCTCTATCTTAGGAATTTTGCTCACTATAATATTGCAAAATATAATTAACCTCATAAATGTTGATGTATAACTTCATATAATAATATAGTACAATCGTATGTAGATATACTTTTTAGTGAAATTAGTTCATTTTAACTGAAATTAGTAACAAAAAATTAATTTTATTTTTAATCCAATATATTTTTATATGTAATTGTACAATACTATATTATAATTATATAGCTACAGGGTTAATTGTATTTTACAATACTATTAAAATTATCACAATTCAAAGACACATATATTACTATTTTATGTGTAGAAAATTATCATAAATGGTGTGGATTATTCCATTTTTGTACATAAACGCCATAATGTACTTAAACCGAATTATTCTCAAATCTTTGTGAATTAAAATTTATTAATCAGTTGTAAACAGTTAATAAATGTTCTGTGTCAACTATAAAACTTATTACTTTGCTGAACATAAAAAAAGATTACTGATAAAAGTTTGTTATAAGTTATAACATCCTATTGTTATATTGTTATATACTATATATATTATAATAAGTACATAACTATGTATTATAATATTATTTTGACGTAATCGCGAAATTTACTTTTCGCATGAGTACAAAAATGAAGATATTTAAAATATTCTACAAAATACTATTAAATCATACTAATTTATAGATTCTTTAACAGTATGTAAAGTTAATTATATGTATTTTTTTAATTTAATGACTACTCAGGGTTTTACAATTAATCCTCAAATGATGGCCAATTTAAAACGTAAAACACAGAATCGTAATATTTTATCTATAATATTGTGATATGATAATAAACGAGTGGACAATGGAATAACTTGAACCAAAAGAAGCATTTGCATTTATTTAGATTAGTATTAATGACAAGAATATTCTCTATAATGTACTATATAGTATTTAGTAGCAAATGCTTCTATTTGTATTAAGCACTTTTTTGCTAGATATGTGCTCAGTTGTTGAACACGCACATAGAATGTAATGTTGTTATTATAAGCAAGGCTGCACAAGCCCTTCTCCTACAGAATAATATAATTTATTGTAGGTATTATTTCAATAAGAGCATTCTCTATTTTTCTGCTTTTATTGTTTGTGTATAAAGATATATGACTTGTAATATAAAACATGTAATGATATGAAAATGTAAATTTTTATAAAATATGTATCGCAATGATTGTCATCTAATTATGTACTGATAGAATAGCACAATTTTTATGAAATTTCTAATCATGTAATCAGTTCAAACAGTCTTAATTTTTTATTGTTGAAAAATTATAAAAGACAAAAATGTGTGAATATAGTTTGAAACTTGAAACTTTCTTTTATATATATATATAAGCTTAGCAATTCTTAAGAAAGAATCCTTCATTAAAGGCAAGCAGGTATAGCAAGTGAGTTTTCTATATCTATTATAATTATATATATCAGAATATTTTGCATAATATAGGACTGTTATATATTTTAAAAATATTAGAAAAATAGGAAAAAATATTTAAAAACATTTTACTTCTGTGAACATGTGATAGAAATATAAATTTTTTCGGATGAAAATATCTTTTTGAATATATAGATATACTAGATAACTCTGTATATTCCATAACTGTATACTATAATACATAATGCAGTAATATAATATTTTGTTAATATATATCATTGTTACATAAATTATTAAGTTGTTAAAGCGTATAAATCTTCCCATTCTATATGTTATAATAGAAATTATATTAATTTTCTCTGATATTATATTTTAAAATTAAATTCATGAATTTATCATATAGTGTAATGTCTGTTTAATTATTTGAAAACAATGATATAATTATTTTTGCTAAATATGCAGTAGCACTATTACGTTTAATATATGTTATTTAATCGTAAATCATTATTCTTAAAGATTTAACATATTTAATTAAATTCTTGATATCAGTATCTAATAAAAATAAAATTGTACAACTTTAATAAATAACTATTAGAAAAAAAGAGAAAAGCATTTTAAATATGCAATTTATAAAAAAAAATTATTGAAAGAAATATAGGTTCTGTGAAAAATATTTTTACCTAATTGATTGAAATATTTTGATTCTTACAAATATAGAACAGTAATTAAGTAGCTTATCTGATGCGACATAATATGTTATCATTGATCAATTTAAAGATAACATTACATATATAAATTGATTGGACTAATTACATGATGATTATGCAAATAAGTCATTAATAAAATTTTGCATGTGATAAATACATGTGTTACAAATATTTTATTCATAGTATTTCTTCCCCTTTCTCTCAACAAATGTTCCTTATACCAAAATTCATTAAATATATATATATATACATATATATATATATATATATATATATATATATATATATAATATATTGTTATTAATTGTGATAAATGAAAACCTCACTTCAAGCCAACATGTATCGATGATTAGAATGTATATTATAAAATGTTTACATTGTCAAAATCACTTACATTTGCTGAATATTCCGGTAGTTTCTCTTTAATCCTTGCACTTGATATATCCATCTTACTCCTTTAAAGATGTCCCTCTCACTCTCTCTCTTTGCCCACTTCGTTATCACTATAATCACACACAAAACACATCACAAACACTACTACGTATTTCGCGAAACGAATTCTAGCGATCTATCACTTATTTGAACGCAATTTCGGCGTGCGACATCGATTTTCGATAATTATTTAAAGCAACTATTCACTCACGAATTGCACGATTTAGCGACCGGTTATTAACTGACTCGGAGCTTCGAAATACGCGTCGCTGATTGGTCGAGAGTTCACCCGCGCTTCTAATCTATTTCAATTTTATGTCGAGGCATTTTACCGTATCCTAAAATTATCTTTTTTACTCGGAATGGAAATAAATCAATGTTCGAATAATATTGTGGGTGATATTAATAAATAGAATACATGATAATTATTATTATTATACTGCCGAATGTCTATCGAATTCCTATCAAGGATTAATGTTGATTTAATTATTCGCTGAATTTACATAGGAATAAGGGTTATAATCGCGCGCCATAGGCATGCGATTATGATCTTTTAATATACAAAAGTGAAGAAACACTCAACGTTTACAAAGACAATAATGTGTATATGCTCTTTCTCTCTCTCTCTTTATAAATATGTATATAAGCGCAGACATTTTTTATTTTTTATTTTTTGCAACTTTATGTTAAAAATTGGTTATTATTTAATGACATTAATCAGTATAATCAATGTAATTTTATTAATTTATAATGTAAAAAATACGCAAAAAAAACAAAAAATTAAAAGTAAAAAATTAAATTATCCTATATTAGATTCGTTTTTGTTTTATTTTGTCGAGACGAGGGGGAGAACTGGATTCTGGACAAAGGTTTATTGAAAATCTATATCATATATGTCGAAATCGTGTTCGAATAAATGAATAAAATCATTAAAATTTATTTCAAATTACATGATAATATTTGTACATTGCACGCATAATTTAGTGACGAATGATTAAAAGAAATAAGAGCTACGTACGTTTCTGAAAAAATTAAATATAGTTGAAATATACGTATAATTCTTTAGCATATGACAAAAGTGAAATATCTCTCACAGACAGCTTTTTCAATAAATTTCACGAAGAAAAATGTCCATAGGGCAATTGCTTTGCATATATTCCTCGCAAACATTCATAACTTAAATTCATTGTCAGGGTCGCATATGTGTGTATATATATATTAATGAGTATATAACAAAAAGTAATTCACGAATAAAAAGAATCAATCATTGTTAATAAATATATAAAAAATGTATAATGTATAAGATTGAATATCATGTTGATAAAATAAATTCAGCTTTAAGAAAATTATTATATATGTATACTTATAAATTATTTTTTTATTTTATTCTACTTATTTATTTTAATTTTTATTAGTATTTATTTATGGACATAAAAGCAGGTAAAGAAAGATGAAATAAGATTTTAGATTATAGATTTTACATTATAGAGAATTATATAATTAGTTGTTCTCTCGTGATATTAAAATTTAACATACTTAATCGTTTTGTGCATCTAAATTGCTTTACAAATTCGACCCCTGACGTCCTATGCAATATTCTAACGCGAATATAATGCATTCTTTGTTTTTGACGTTTCTTGACATTTTTCCAAATGAACCAGACGCAGATGAGACTTTACAAAGTTGACATGTGAAATCGAGTACGAATGAGTGAAGCATGTCTTGCTCATCGACGATGACAGACGTATTGAAGATGTTGCGCGATTTATAACTTTGTCTTTAAGTAGGGGTGTGTTCCTTTTGTATATAAGATACGCTAAACAAGAAGCTGTTGTCAATTAGATCGCAGACTGTCGAGCCGCGAGTAAGCATAAAGTTTAAAAGAAATCTTAAAGTGAGTTTCTTGCAATAATAACATACATAAAAAATCTTTCGTATTTTAAACAAGAGAATGCTTTTAATTTGTAATACTGCACTACTTTTCGAACAATGACTATTATTGTATTTTTATAATAATAATATATATATCAGACACATAAAACTCTCTATTGTAAACACGTTCAAAATAATAAATAATATATATATATATATATATATATATATGTAAGTATTCTTACGCAATTATCTATGCAATTACGGATTGTACAAATTTTCTTATGTGTGCATATAATAGATTAAAAGAAAAATATTATTGCATATATATTATATGCATGTTAAATCGTTATTAATATATTACTTAAAAAAAGAAAGAAATAACGACAAGAACAAAATAATTAATATTTTTCAGCATTATATCACTCATCTCTTTTAACAATTATTGCAGCATGCGTAGAAATTCGCTATATCTTCTGCTGTTGTTCATCATCCTAACAAAAGCTCATGTAAAGTCTTGCAAGTACTGGTGCAAAATGGGCCATCATCGATACTATTGTTGTCCAAGCGGAAAAAGTGAACATGAGTGGCATTCTTCATCGGAACATGGATGGCATTCTTCATCGAAACATGGATGGCATTCTTTTTTATTTCCATGGTTTTGGTTTGGTATTGTTGGGTCACACGACGCACATCCTTGGCACGAAGTCGAGATGAAGCCAAAAAAACATTGTCCACCTTTGAGAACCTACTGTCCCAGAATGATGTACGATTGGTACAAGCCACCTAAAGTTTGTGACAGCGATTCTGACTGTGAAAAAGAAGAAAAGTGTTGTTATGATGTGTGTTTGGAACATAAAACATGCAAAACCGCGGAATAGAGTTTGTTATTATCGTGATTTCATGATCTGATACTGCTAATTCTGAGTGCGATTTCGCTGTATTATTAATCAATTTTAACTTTTCTAATTTTGCTCTTTATTAATTTCTTTCTTTTAATTTATGTCGATCTAGATCATGTGTTTTTATTAATCCGAAAAATGACGAATAAATTGTATCTAAATTATCATTAAATAATATTATATAAAAAATAAATTAATTGAATATATAAATTATTATAAATAAATTAATTTATATTATAATATTATTATAACAGTATTATCATTTGCATAACAATACTCTTAAATAAATACACAACGCAATATGCTCTATATATATATGTTACACATTAATTTTTAAAACGTATTTGCGAGAAATATTATGGAATCATTTTCTAGTAAGTGCGAATATCATTTTACACAATTAATTAATTTATATAATTAAAAGTATATCGTAAAATTAAAGATTACATCTAAAAATATTTGTATCTCGTTTTAATTTCTGATTTAATTTGTGTTTTATGCATGGTCTTGCAATGGATTATTAAAATATGATTTTAACAAATCATTAAGACATGATAATTATTATATATATATAATATATAAAGCAAATTAAACTAGAGATTAAAACAAGATAAAAATATAATTTTTAGACATAATTTTTAGCTTTATTTAAGATAAAAAATATATATATATATTATATAATTTTCTTACTGTATTACTATAAAAATATCACACATCTCATCAGGATTCAATTAATATATCTCTAGTGTATCTGCTTCTGCTACATCTGGTTTGGTATTATTTCTTTTTATTGCTGACATAGTGTTTCCCCATCCTCCGATGATAATCTAATCTAATACAAGACAAATTAATTTTGTAATACAAAATAAAATTAATAGTCTATAAGAAGAATATTTCTTTAATGATTAATATTATATAAAATAATATATACAGATAAGTATATATAGATATATAAACGGATGATTAACATATTATTTATATATATATATGTATATATAAATATAGAGTAAATATGTAATAATAAAGTGACATACCTAGTATACATTGAAGTTCAAGATGTGTCCATATAAGGCAATCCTTGCATTGTGGCTGGCTTTAATAGCTAAGTTAACATTGTTTTTTGTGATGAGTATGTAATCAAGACTGTTCACTGTAGTAAGTTTAATTGAAAGGAATTATTTGTCAGTACAACTGAAAAAATATATATATCACTGTTTTTTAATTATTAATCTGATCTGTTTTCTATCAAGGAAATAATGGAAAAGAATATGTATAATTATGAAATATAAATTAATAAATATAAACTTACTTGGACTCATTTTTTAAAAAACCTAGAATTTTTTTGACATGCATGAATTAATATCAAAATAATTTATATTGATCATATGAAGCACATTTTATTCGTATGTGACTCGTATCCCCGTGATGTGCCATTCACCGCCTGGACTATAATAATTGTAAGACTGCCAAATAATCTTTCTGTCAAATTATCTCATTTATCGCTGAAAATAAAAGAAATATTAAAATTCCACATATAATTCAATCATTTGCTATCAATAATTAATAGTGTGCCATGCGAATGTATAATAACATTTGTTTACTCTCACCTAACCTGCTTTTTCTCGACACTTAATTTTGCAATAATAATTATGTTTTCAATATATTCAATAATCACATAATCAATATATATTCATCTCAAGGAAAAAATTATATAATTTATATAGAAATTTATATAAAATTATTTGTTACATAATATATATTTATAATAATCGCGTTTTAATAATTTGTATAAATCATGCATATTTCAATGAATTATCACATGATATGTATATAATAGACAATATATATTTATATATTGTATATATATATATATATATGTAAATTTATAATAATTATTATCCGTTTTAATATAAAGTCATATTATTTTAATCATTTTCGATCATTACGTCATTACGTACAAATACGGAACATTTATGAAATCATCGTTAATTTATTTAAAATTTCTGCTGTTCGCGCGCAAGTTAGTACCTAAAGATGTCGCAAGAGGACGCGAGTATCAAGTTTTGCGCTCATTTCCCGCGTAATTTCACCTTCCCCTTCTTCCGCCATATTCAAGTACATTGGAGTACATTGTACATGTCGCATTTAAGATCGGGGGTGTTGTACGCTTATTAATTGTATTCGGGTTAATGTGATTAGTCTGCGCGTAATCATTATTAACTGTTTTTACGTGAGCGCTTCATTATAATGAATTGGTTTCGTTAGTGAATACTATGAAGAAGCAACAACAGGGAGATAACAGTGGAGGGTCATGATGAAGGTGGGAGAGGAGGAGGAGGAGGAAATCCAAACCGGCATCACGTAACTGCAAGGTGAATAATTTTATTACTTTTTTATGTATTTCTTATTATTTGCAAACATATAAATAAATAACATTTTAAAGAGTGTAGTATAAATTATTTCTCGAAATATATTAAATATTGCTTTAAAATTTAGATTAAATATAAATATATATTTGCATATTTTACAGATCAACGTTGTGTAACTTTTACTGTTGCGTATTTCACCGATGTGAGTTAAAAAGGTAATGATTTTGGGAAAATTATGAAACATATATATGTGTACAAAATGTGTATAAGATGACAATATATTATAGAAACGATTCGAATAACTTGAAATATTTTAATTATGATATAAATGTTTGCATTTAAATTTGCAATATAATATATGCAATAGATAAATGCTTATATTTATTATAACTTATTTTTATTAATTATTATTTGACATTAGAAGTTATTTTTTATTTTAAAATTATTTTAAAAATCATTTTTAAAAATAAAAGTATAAATTATATATAAATATATATATATATATATATTATAATATATTTATTCAGATAGCCATAGTAATTATTATGACATCAAAATGATGCATTTTGACATCAAAATGATGTCATAATAATTACTGTGGCTATCTGGGTAATATATATTTTTTGTAAATTGTGGCTTAAAATGTATATATAATAAGTATAGGACAAAATAGGCTCAATATTTAATATATATATATAAGGATAATAGATCAAAAGAATTGATTACAATGTAATTTTGTACAATCCAATCATACTCGAGCTGTTTTTTTATGAAGAATAAATGATGAAATTAATAATATATATATATATATATATATATATATATATATATATATGAAATATATATGACTATGTCGAACAATATATACATGTGTAAAGATGCAGATATACAAATAATTGGATATTATTTTTGTTTATGTATTATTGATCAATTTCGTCATTTATTCTTCATAAAAAAAACAGCTCGAGTATGATTGGATTGTACAAAATTGGATTGTAATCAATTCTTTTGATCTATTATCCTTATATATATATTTATCTTTGTACAAGCATTTCAAGACTAATATAGCTTTCACAAAGCAATATCCACGCAAATATACAAAATTAGAGCACAAAAGATCGCTTATTTCTTTTTTCTTTTTACATATAAAATTCGAATAAAAATTCTAAACGCAACCTTATCCGGATAATGTTTCTTTTGTGGATTACAGGCACAAACATGCGCCGATTCATCAATAATGAAAAAATGTTGACCAGATGGGAGCCGCAGGCCTTTGAATTAGGTTCCGGCCCGCCCACGTCCACTTTTAACCCTCGTAAGATTCCAAGGCCTACGGCTGGGTCCGGCACACGCGTATAATTGGGCAGAAATTCGTCCGATCTGATTATTTCAATCTTGCGAGCTTAATGGGACCCAAGGGCGCCAAAACAATTTAGATAAGGCCCGTTGGAGTGCGCGTAACAGATGCCATGCAATCCTAAGAGAAGGGCTCGCGGCCTTCCAGGTCCGTCCGACTGTTTACACCATTTGGGCCTTCTTAATTAAGTGAGTCCCCGATGACAAGCCGATAAACCGAAAGCTAAAATAATAACTACAAAAAATTCCGCAGTATTTGCAGATAAGAATATTATAATATTAAGTAACTAGAATTATATACTTTTATATATTTTATATATTTAAAAAAATTTTAAATATTTATATGTGTAGATTTAAACTTTTATATTTAAATAATATGAAGTGAACAGTCTCTTCTAAAATGAAACAAGAAGCTTATTTTATAAATCTTAGATTATATATTATGATAAAAAAGATATAAGTACAAAAGAGATTCATTGTGCTCTAAATCTGGCATGTCAAATAAAATGATTATTATTCATAAATTTTCATCTATTTACAGATATAAAAGCGAGCGGGAGATCAACATAAATTAAGTTTCCGAGTTACCAAAACGCGGAGCGTCTGTCATTGGTCGGAGATTCCTTGGTAAACACTTGCTCTTTCATTTTGGATATTAGCCGGCCTGCTGAAGACGAGCCACTTAATGGAAGAGAGAAAAAAGAATGAAAAAGAGGAAAAGTAAAGGAAAGAGAATAACAAAAAAAGGGAGCCAGAAAGAGAAAATAAGTGGCAGGTGCTCGTGGTAGATATGGCATACCACCGTTGCGGATCTTTGTCGGCCAATACTTACCTCCCGCGTATTTCCAACTCTGTTGAAACATCTTTTCTTCGAGCTTTCTTGCCTGAGTGACTTCAAAAGAATTTTGTCATTACAGGTTATTTTTTAAATATTTTTGTAGATTTTTTTAACATGCCAGAAAAATTAAAAAACAAAAAAATTAGGCCGTGTCCAAGTAAAAATTTGGTGCCTTGTGCACAGGTATTTAATTCTAACGAAAAAATTTAGTTTCGTTTAGAATAACGCACTGTCATCCGCGATTTGGCTCTTATTGCCTATCTTATATATGTTAAATTTATATTTATATATTAGAGAGCCTAGTTAAACTCTTAATTTATACACGCTGGCTTAAAGGCGTTTATTTACCAACATTAATATATATAACAGAGAAAAGTATAGAATCGAAAGGATCTGAATAGCTCAGTTGGAAGAGCAGTCGCCCGGCAAGCGAAAGGTCTCGGGTTCGATTCCCGATTCTGCGACTTTCGGATCTATATTTTTCTCTCGCACTTTATTTCTTTAGGGGGAATAGGGGATACATGGAATTAAAAATCTCTTGTAGAGATTATTCCAATTTTATATCTTGGCCGTGTCCAAGTAAAAATTTGGTGCCTTGTGCACAGGTATTTAATTCTAACGAAAAAATTTAGTTTCGTTTAGAATAACGCACTGTCATCCGCGATTTGGCTCTTATTGCCTATCTTATATATGTTAAATTTATATTTATATATTAGAGAGCCTAGTTAAACTCTTAATTTATACACGCTGGCTTAAAGGCGTTTATTTACCAACATTAATATATATAACAGAGAAAAGTATAGAATCGAAAGGATCTGAATAGCTCAGTTGGAAGAGCAGTCGCCCGGCAAGCGAAAGGTCTCGGGTTCGATTCCCGATTCTGCGACTTTCGGATCTATATTTTTCTCTCGCACTTTATTTCTTTAGGGGGAATAGGGGATACATGGAATTAAAAATCTCTTGTAGAGATTATTCCAATTTTATATCTTGGCCGTGTCCAAGTAAAAATTTGGTGCCTTGTGCACAGGTATTTAATTCTAACGAAAAAATTTAGTTTCGTTTAGAATAACGCACTGTCATCCGCGATTTGGCTCTTATTGCCTATCTTATATATGTTAAATTTATATTTATATATTAGAGAGCCTAGTTAAACTCTTAATTTATACACGCTGGCTTAAAGGCGTTTATTTACCAACATTAATATATATAACAGAGAAAAGTATAGAATCGAAAGGATCTGAATAGCTCAGTTGGAAGAGCAGTCGCCCGGCAAGCGAAAGGTCTCGGGTTCGATTCCCGATTCTGCGACTTTCGGATCTATATTTTTCTCTCGCACTTTATTTCTTTAGGGGGAATAGGGGATACATGGAATTAAAAATCTCTTGTAGAGATTATTCCAATTTTATATCTTGGCCGTGTCCAAGTAAAAATTTGGTGCCTTGTGCACAGGTATTTAATTCTAACGAAAAAATTTAGTTTCGTTTAGAATAACGCACTGTCATCCGCGATTTGGCTCTTATTGCCTATCTTATATATGTTAAATTTATATTTATATATTAGAGAGCCTAGTTAAACTCTTAAAAAAATTAGGATTTTTCCAATAGATAATAAATATATATAGTAACACATTCTAAAATTTTTTAAAATAATTTTATTACTAATATAAAATAATCTCAAATAAAATTTATTTAAGCAAATTTTAGTAAAAATTACTGAAAAAAATATTAATTATAAGAATATGCTTGATGTAAGCCAAATTTAAATAGATTTATGCAAAATAATTTTGATAATTTTTAGTATAAGAAATATTTAGTATGAGAAATGTAATCATTTATTTACTTATATATAAGAAAATAAATGATTAAATTTTTCACATTATCTATTAATAGTTGGATAATATGATGCAATAGCACGGTCAAAATTCACTTCAAAGATTATTTTAATATAATACCAGTTTAATAATTGCAGCATTAAAAATAATGTTTTTTATGTAATTGCAGCAGTAAAGATGACGATGCAAGAATGATTGCAATTAGCGACTGTGACTAAAAGCTTGGATAATTAGCTAACGATTTTTCAATGACATTCGCAAAATCTGCAAGGTAATTAATCTGCTGATTATATAGCAGAGATAATTTTTAAAAAATTTTGAGCTATGATTATATTAAATTTAGACATATGATTATATTAAATTTAAACATATCTTTATCTTTGTAGATCAAAGATTATTTTCTTATTTCTTTATAAAGATTTACATTTTAATTAATTAAAAATGTGTGAAATATATATGAAAATATATGAATTAATATATAAATCGTATGCGAATAAATAATTATCAATATAACATTTTTTGAAGAATGAATACTTTTGAAAGACTATATCTATATATATAAGCACCGTCCGTCTGTCTGTCTGTCTGTCTGTGCCCGAACTACTTCCGCATTTGTGGACCGATTGTCTCGAAATTGGTACCAAAATGTTGCAAATTTTTCGGGGGTGGCTGCTGTGGGTTTTTTTTTTAATTTTTTTATTTTTATTTTTTTTCCTCAGAGGAGGGTATGTTTTTGCAAAAAAAAATTTTTTTTGCAATAATTCTGAACACATGGTATCAAAATGTTGCAAAATTTTTGGAGATAGCGACGATGCGGTTTTTTTAAGTGTTACACCTCCACCCACGCATCCACCCACGCATCCACCCACACGCATGCGCATTTATGGACCAATTTTCACGAAATTAATACCAAAATGTTGCAAATTTTTCTGAGGAAACTGCTGTGTGGGTTTTTTAAGTTTACGCCTCCACCCACGCACCCACCCGCGCAATCGCATACTTATGAACCGATTTTTTTTAAATCGGTACCAAATTGTTCCACCCACGTATTCAAACATTTATTCACAGATTTTTTCGAAATTTGTACTCAAATTTTGTCCGGGATGGCTACTATATGATTTTAACAAATTTTTATTACTTTATTTATCCACCCACGCACCCACCCACGTATCCACGCACCCATGTGCATAAAAATAAATATAAATAAAATAAAAAAAATAAATAAATAAAAATAAAAATATATAATAAATATTTAAATATATGCAAAACGCGGTGTAAAATAAAATATCTGGGAGAAAGAAATAGATAACATAGTAGTCATCCAAAAAAAATTTAAACATTTATTTTGATATAAATTTCGTGAAAGTCGGACAACAAATGTGGAAGTAGTTCGCGGTAATACAAAAAAAGAATTAATTTTTTGTGTTAAAACGGATTTAATATAGGCTATATGAGGACCGCGCGAAGCGCGGTCCGAATAGAAAGGCTTTGAGGACCGCGCGAAGCGCGGTCCGAAAAGCTAGTGTTTTATAAATTATTTAAATAACATATTTTAAACAACCATATATATCATAATACTTAAATTATCATATCAAATCATGTTAAATATTATCATAATATAACATCTATTTTCGACTTATATAATAGTATATAGACTTATAAAATAGTATTAAAAAATGATTTTTATACTTACACGTATCATTTTCGTAAATTACGATTTGTATATTTGGTTGTTTACTTGGCACATAATTAAAAACAATACGCTTTGTAAAATCAAAGAATAATTTTTTAACAAAACCAGAATTAAGATAATATTAGAAAACAAGAGCTATTACGAGAAACACGACTTTTTATACCGTAAAATTTGTTTAGGTTTGTGCAGGTTTGAACGTGAATATACAATACGAAACTCGAAATATTACAAGAATTTACCTCGCAATAGGAAGGAAGGAATTATGTTGTGTTGGTCAACTCTGAAGAATGATACTCTAAGGGGACCATGCATTCAATATTCACCAGCACTGTCGCTCTTGGGCCTTTGGCAGTCAGCTCCGAGAACAAGAAAGGATTGGCCACTGTTCGCTAAGGTTGTAACCTGCTACTGCGACTGTGTTAGGTAAGTTTTTAGTCTTACTTTTTTTTACGAATCTCCAGGACTTCGCATAAAGCATTTTGTAGTCTCATCGCGTTCCGTTATTGGAGCTAATTACGAGTAAAAGCAAGAAAACTGTTACTATCCCAAACAAGGAGAGAATCCATCAAAGATACAATAATCGTTGTCAAGCATAATGCGATAAATAATATGTAAATGTGTATACATTTTTACAATTATTAAGATTTACATTTGATCAAATATTTGTTTTATTATACATACAAGAAATCATTTTCTTCTCTTTTTTTCTCTCTGATAAGTCAGATTTAAATTTAAATTTTATATAGTCGTCGTACGTAATTTCCTGCTGAATACTAACGAGTTACTTATACCTCCGAAAATCTTTTCTGAGAAATATTCAAAAGTTTTTCAAAGATGTTAATCTAGGAAAGACTTCTGAGTTCCGAGATAATATCTCGGTTCGTCCAATGAACATGTTATTTTTTTCCTTTAAGAAAGACAAAACATATTTATATATAAAACTATTTTTGATAATAAGTTTTTGTGTCAGTGTAGATGTTATCTTAATGTGGTTTTCTATAAGTCATAAAATAATATCTAAATCACCTAAATGTTTCAAAAACAGATTTAATATAGAGATAATATTATTTATTCCTTGCGACGTTTCATCACTATCACGATCAGGATTGCGAAGGAAACGTTTGACAGTGTTCAATGGATTGCGGGAGGAAATCCTTTGCCTTTATGGATTCCAATCTTGTTGTTCATTCATAACACATCGAAGGGGTTGAGGGAATGAGAATGAAACTGGCATCGAGGAATGAGAATGGAATCTGAAGCTCCCCTCATCCTCCCCATGTTCTATATGGATACGTCCGGTGCGTTCATTCACTGATCCCGTCCATTCATTCTACACCCAACATTGTTGCATCTAAACGTACCTGGGCCATTCGATTCAATCTTCCATAGACTTGCTATAATATAATATGCTATAATATGATACAATAATTTTTGTATCCATAATAACAAGAACTATTCCTCCAGCCTACTTTCTAGAAGATAAGAAAAGAATATAAAAGTAAAAAGTAAAAAATATACGTAAAAGTATTTTACTTTAATTAGTACATATACATATGTCATAAATGTATGTGTATATTTATATTTTATTCTTGTTTATTAACAAAATATCTATAAGTTAAATACGAGAGATTCGGCATTTTACATATTAATATTATATTTTTATATTACGGGAAATAGGAGATAAAAAAACTCTTATAATTGTTTTATCATATTATAAATATTGCGCGATTGCTGGATTATTCATAAGATTTAATCATAGCTAGTCTTGAAATATTTCTCTCGCTAGACTATTTTTCATCGATAAATACAATTCCGCAAATATTTTTTCTCTAAAATGTGCATCACATCAGTGAACATTTCGGACATATACCGCATGATCAATCTTATTTTCCAAACCATTTCACGGAGCTGTCAGTATTTCGCTGGGTCGACTTTATTCAAACGGAAATTATAAATTGTTTAGATAATAGCTTACAAGCAAAATATTTTTAATCATAAAAGAAAAGTATGTTTATACAATTCCACGAACAAAAATATTTCTTGGAAACAAAATATCAATCTCTTCCTTTACAATTGTATATATATATAAAATTATAAAATTTTAAATGTATGTAATTATACATATTTTTAACGATTATATAACGATTATATCGTGATGAGACTACAATAACAATCTGTTTTGTATCGTTACTTTTATATATAATTAATTCTAATGACTTGAATTTTTTAAACATGTTGTTAAACATATACATATATTGTATATGTTATTACAAAACATTTATTACAACGTAATATAATTAATCTTTACAGGCTGTGGTTGTGATTTCCTGTCACGCATTATGATGATCAACGTGCGAAATGTGTATAAAAATTGGAGTGATTATATGGGTTCCCGGCGAATTACGGAGTACATCATTACTTGTAATCAACTACGCATATCAAACTTAATCGACATTTAAGAGGCAATTATAAGAGGTATAATTATTTATATTTTTGACAATAATGTGAAAGTTGCAATTTTTATTTTTTTGTATTTAAATTAAACTTAAAACTATTGATTATGTATAGTTCGTCTAAAAATATATTTTATTTGAATTGATTGATAACAAATGTACTTTGTTCGCGAGTATTAAAAGCATGATAAAAAGATAAATAGAAAGATAAATAGCTGTAAAGGCTTTGGTTATTTCTTACTCATTGATTTCCACGTAATTTAACTATTTAAAACTATGAAAATTCTTTGTGAGCAATTGGAAGCTATTTTAGTGTTGAAGACAAAGATTGTAAAGTTGATTATTCCGAAAGATAATATGCTGGAGAAATAAAATTCTTTATATCATTATTTGATTATAAATAGTAATTATTTACATTCTGTTATTGTATCTAATAATATGAATATCAAATAATATTTACCTACTTCTCAATATTAATCTTTACGGAAGAAATGTATTGTATATATAAATGTATAAATTTATATTATATATAAATTTCTATAAAACTTTCATCAATTTAATTTGTTAAATATACAATAACAAAGTTTGAATTAAATATTTTATTAATAATTTATATACATAAATTCTTTATCTTTACTGTGGATGACAGTGTTTAATAATATAAAATTTTACAGGTACACAAAAGCAAGAAAGAAAAAAGTTTTCGGAAACATCGGACGAACTCTTGATCCCAGCGCGTCGACTCCAATTCAGACATAATTGATGCGTCGACCGCACACGCGCTCAGTGCGTCGAAGTGGGGAGGCGGCGGAATGGGGTGACGGCGCCGGCCGGAGGAAGAAGAGCATTGGGAGGGGGATCAGTAGCGGCACGCATCTGACGCATCTATGTATACTGACGCGGAACTCGGAAGAGCGGTGTTCACATTCATTCGTCTGCGAGCCGCTGCGTCGTACGGTCGCGTTCTCCCCACAATCAATTGACAGCGTACGGTAGACAACTAGCCGGCTTTCTAACTCTATCATCCTCCCTTGCGAGAGGGATCGCTGATTCCCGCATGAGCTGACAGACGATCTCTCCTTTTCTTCGCACGAACTATCAATAGAAAAATAAAACTAAACGGATCGCTGTCAAGAAGACAATTTGGAGTGACAGTCGACGTTCTGTTATCGAAGGAAACCGGCGTGACGCCGCTCGTCGTCGGAACGGTATCCTGCACGCTTCTGCACGGCAAAATTAGCGTGGAAAGTGCCTGCACGCTTCGTTTCGCCTCGCGAAGATTGAGGAAAAAAGAGAACAGGAAACGGAACACTCGCAAGCTCGTAGACTGAAGTTTCCTTTTGAAAATCGCGCGGGTTTCACGCAATATCTCGCTGTAAATATCTCAACTGCGATTATAAGATTCGACCTTTTGAATTTGACTCGTCGCGTAGTGTTTGGAACTGAGACAGTGTGAGTTAAGTGTGCTGTGACAGCTGCGGAAACACTTCCGGAGAAAATGGAACCGATGAGGATCCTGTTGCTGATCGTCCTTCTGGGTGCCGCCAGCTGTCAAAGTGAGTACTTTTTTCAATATTCATGTATATATATATATGTGTATAAATACAAATCGCTCGAGTGTCACGTGCCGCCGAGGATTATTACACGATTAGAGTGTTTCATTCGATAAGTCTGCAAGTGTCACGTGTAAGCTCGCATACAGCGAATCGGGGGCGATCGATGCTTAAAGCTTGAGTCTTCCTTCAATTAGTGAGATAAATTGAGCACATCACGTAAATTCAAACACAATTTAACGAGTGATTTTTTGATATGGTCAAAATAAAATAACTCAAGTATAATTATATTATTACAAAATTTGTGTAGATTAAAATAATATTTAAAAGTAGTTTTAATTGAGTGCACATTTTATTTTCAATTTTTAACATAATTTGCCAAGAAAAAATGATATGAGTTTTCCTCGAAAAAAATTTACGCTAATCTCTTTTATCTTTATATATATATTTCCTTTCTTTTATATAATATATACTAAATTTACATTCAATACAATCAATATAATAATATAATAAATTAGTAATGGGATAAGTAGGGAATATCAAATTTATAGCAATGTCGAAATCAATCACTTGCATTTACATGATGAGAGAAGAGAATTACTGTAAGTATTATTTATTTTTATATATAATTTATATATATTTTTGATTTTGTATGATATAATAATCACGTCGACGAAAAGATTTTATTTCTCTCAGCTTTCTAAAAAAATCTGTATTTAATTTATGCTTCGGAAAATGTGAAGCGTAACGAGATCAGTATTTGGTTCGCGATATATCGTCGACATTTCTCTGTGGGTTATCCATCGATCGATGTTAATTCACAGTAATTATCTCGAGGGACGTAGGATGCGTACGGAAGCGCCAGCATCGTAATTTACGTGGTAATGACACATTTTCGCTTGTGTTGCGGTTCAGTGAATCTTTTGTGAGAAACATCTAGGGGGGCTGTCCGATTTATTCTATCCAACAACGTGCCACTCCCGTCAGGGTATGGATACTTTCTTTTCGGTTTCGAGATATATCTACCCACTTCTTTCTCATCGACCAAACAAATTTTATTCATAGGAACGACGCTATCGCGGCGCATTCCCGTCAATTCTTTTTATTTTGTCATTATGGAATGCGCATTGCGATCAGCGCATATCCAGTACGACTTAATCGTCTGCGTCAGGATACCACTACGACTTAATTGCCCATGTAAAAAGAACCGTGATATGCATCAGCATTTTGTCAATTGAATAATTTAAACTCGAGCAGAAGCGATATAACTGAATAAATTCATCTCTCTTTCGATTATATCTAGAGGCATTTAATAAAATATAATTTATATATTCTACACTGAAAAAACATTTGTTAACTTGACTAAATCTTTCAACTAAATATTATTTTATTAAATGGAACATATAAAAATGTTTAAAATAAATATAACATTTTTTTAAATACTAATATATGTTCAATTAACAAAATAGTAATTTAGTTGAAAGATTTAATCAAGTTAACAACATTTTTTTTCAGTGTATGAGCATGCGAAAAATAAACTTATGATATATAATTTATATCTTTCTTCTTTATTCGAAAATTTATTAGTTCAAAAATTTTTTATCTTTTAGATATTTAACTGCATTCTTGAAATAATTCATAATTTACATTTTTTAAATTAATCCATGACATTGATTTACATTTTTTAAATCAATCCATGACATTGAAGTTTTTTTTTTCTTATCAATGAAAGGCGACACGAGAATAATACACGCAGTAGTAATATATTTGCTTTAGAAAAGTCTGTAATTATGTAAACATGAGCTAACGGTACTGTAATTATCGCACTTTCAACGAGCGGTTTTGCTTAGCGAGTTCTTATTCGTCCCGCGTACGCCGTTAAAAGGAGTCTAGGCGTAAAAGAGCGGACATCGGTCGAAGTAGAAACGAAGTTACGAATGCAGATTGCAAGTCACGATCGGAATGTCACGGTGCGCACGTGGGTTGCACCTTACGTTGCACCACGGCAGTCGATCGAGACACTCCAATTCAAGCCTATAGAATCCGTTGGATCATTGTTGTGTATTGCAATAACTTCAAGATTGATTTTTGAATCATATGATCATTGAACGATTTTAATTTTTGTGTTTCTCAATAATTTCGAGATTATTCTTTAAACATTATGACCATTGAACGATAAGAAATTTTTTTAACACAGAAAGAGAAATATAATTCTTATACAGAATAATCCTGGAATAGCTGGATTTTAAAAATCTTCCACGTAATTTAAAAATAAAAAATATTACATAGATTGGGAAAACTTCTCTGAGTTATAAACATTTTCTTTTCCGTCACATAGTTTTCAAATTATTTGTATAAATTTAGATGTACATATTTTAATATACATATAAGTAAATTAGCTCTTTGTAAACGTATTTAAGAGTTAATACTTTTTTAATACTGAGAATTTTTTAATGAGTTTGATAGTTTGTTTTTCAAGATAACTCTTAAACATTTTTGTGATCTTTTCTAGTTTATGCAATTATCATTTAATTCTAGATTTATTTATTTATTTTTTAAACCAGTATATATACACATTTAAAATTAAAAAATTTACCTAAAAATAAAACATAAAAAAGATAATTTTTCACGTTTGTAGTCATATAGTTTTACTATTTAAAATTTTGTGTGTGATTATTTGAAAGAGTCACGAATTTCATAGTCTTGAATAATACAAAGAAGTTAAAATATCTTAGTATAGGGAATAATAAAGGGAATTGTTGTACGTGCTCCAAGTCCCTTAAGAAATGTCAAAGTGGAAAATCTCGAGGATTAAACTTTATACACATTTGCACGTTTCTTATTGTTAGAACGATCTGTGAAAGAAATATAGCTAGCGATATTATGAGATTTAGGGGCGCAGTGGTATATATTATAGCATTGTGAAATGGTGTTCACAAAACGAGGTATTTTTTTGAAGAAGCAAATCTGTATTGTTGTAGACCTGCAAAAATTTTAAAGGGACCTTTAGCACGAGCTGACTTGTCTCTTTCTCTCTTTTCTTTCTTTTTTCTCTCAACACGTTTAGACCTTAAAGAAATGCCGCATGTCTTTGTACTTTTGAGAGTTTCGGTAAAAGACTCGTTTTATCGTTCTATAAAGAAAATCCAGTGAAATATGTAGGAAAATCGAGGGAAGAATTGCTCTCTTTTATAAAGACGTTTCAATATCGCTATTATTATTTGGATTGAAGAACATCAAGTGCACTTTCGAGTGTAAAAGAATGCAATAAATATTTGGTTCACACAATGCAGTGATATTATTAGGTCAATTGTATAAATATTATATATTGTGATTAATTTTATTTGACAAGTTCAAAAATAAATATATAAAAAATTCAAGATATTTTTAAGATATTAAAATTATTTAAAATATATTAAATTATATACGTTTTGAAAATGTCAAAATATTTTTTATATTATTATATTTAATTATTGCATTACATAGTATCAAAAACATTACATCGCAAAGAGAAACTCTGTGTTTGAGTGAAAGACGAGAGAAATTAAAACGTAAATCAATCTTGCTTTTTTTCATTGACTTTGTAGATTCGTGTATTATATTCGAATTAATTACAACCTTATTTAACTAACTAACAACTGCCAAGGCTGTAGTTTGCGGTGAGAACATCGGCTTGTCAATTCTTCATCGGATTAAGTTAACGAGTCACGATCGCGGCATTTCTCACATACACGGTAGATAATCTTGATTCATATAAGATCCTGGGTACTTTTGTGATCGTAACCGCTCCAAGGAAGCCAAGTAAATTCAGAAAAAAATATATGATAAAAGTAATAATGAACATTCTTGAAGTGTATGTGTGTAAATTTTAATTAATCATTTTTACATTATTACTTTTATCTGTTATATTTAAAAAAAATTTTACATATAGATAAGATAAATTTTACGACTATAGATACGAATTATTAATCTAAATATATATAAAATCTTTATTAATGTTATAATAATGTGCTATAAAGAAAATCGAGAAAATATTGGGACAAACGTAACTTTGCCTGCACGAATATTAATAATTCTGTTGCTCGAGAGATTAGTCATGCTTAAGGCTCGTCTTCGCAGAACTCTCAGGTGATTCTGTACGCAGTAAGGTCTTTATCGGCACTCTTTGGCGGCCAATGCCAATATTTTCTAATTCAAGCTGCCTGATCTCATACCGCAGGGTGTTAAATTTACGCTTGAGTCGTTGGTCACCATTGACGACTTGTAATTCAATGTTCAATAACAGCAATTTTGTTTAAGACTATTTTAATCTTGAATGTTTATGTTGCACATTTAATTGCCCAAAATATGCAGGAATATTTAAGAATTCTCTCTATGGTTATTTATTAAACATATATATAGATGGATGGTTTTTAAATAAATATCAAAGAAAATAAAATTGATAGTATATTCTTAGAAGTGCTACTTTCATATTTTAGAATTTATACATAATAAATATATAATTACAATTAAATATAAATTTATATATTATTATATTAAATGTTTTACTTTTTCGTCTGAATTAATCATTTTCAAGTTTGATCAATCAGAATATATTTTGGCCTATGAATAATATACGAATATTACACAGATAAATATAAATCTTGTTTTATAAAATTATTTTATAAAATAAATATTAATTTTCACGTTTTCACTTTTCTTTCGATTGTTTCTTTTGTTGCATATATATACATATGAGAACAAAAATCGAAAAGATTCTATATTATTATATCACTTTTTTAACAAGCAATTCCGTTTTTCTGTCACGTATGTACAAATGGGCGGTAGCGATAATTCATGCCATGTATTTTTTTTCCTTGTGCCGCGATAGCTCGATAAAAATATTCGAACGCAATTATCATCGACACAACTTGGCAGAAGTAACTTTTTTTGTGATACATCGGAACGAGGTGAGGTTCTTACTCACCGCCGCCAACTCAATTTACACCTTTGCGCGTCCAAGCTCGGTAAAAAAGGGCTCTCGAGAAGCCATTAAGACGGACCCGAAAATGTTGCTCTTCGCGCGTGGGGACTCAGGTTATTTCGGTTCTCTCAGATCCAAGGGTGTATCAAGGGCGGCTGCAGCATGTTCGAAAGATAACGATTCGTTCTCCCGGCGATTGTCGACGATGACTCGCCAGCGAATTGGTAAAAGAGAAAAAGTCAAACTGTGCGACGTGTTAATATTTTAAGAATGTCGACGTAGGACATGGATGGTTACCTTGAATATCGATAGAAATATAAGATAAAGATTATCTTCTTAATATATATTCAATAATAATGTATATAATCTCTTTTCAATTTCTGTTCTCATGCATATCTATATATATTGTATAACAAATTGAGAGAAGAGTGAAAAGCATTGTAAGAAATATATTTATTTTTAAACAATTTCATAAGACAAGACGCATTTAATCATATGATACTCATAGATATACATTACTTGCATATAAACGATTAGATAGTCTTGTCGATCAAACACAAAGTCGAAAATTTTAAACAAAAGATTTAATCGTATATTATATAGATTATATTCATAGACGATAAAAATAATTTTGTGGATCCGGAAACAATGACATTTCGATGTTTTTATCATACGGTGCTAGATGAGGATAAAAACACGCCTATTCGTAAAGTAATCATTATTCAAAGTTAGAGAGGCCTCTCTTCCTCGTTGAGAGAAAGAATGAAACGATATCGCTGAGAGATCTTAACCAAATACCTGGCGGACACTGTAATTATTGGCTTCTTAGCAAAGAAATTTTGACCACCCGACCGTCTTCGAATGCGCCTAATCTCTTTTTAAATTGGATCAATTAAATAAGCCCTGTCAGAGGTTCGGTTTAATTGAGTGAGCGTGTCAAGAGATGATAACATCTTTGGTTGCAGATTTATAACGAAGTATGGTCGAGTGGTGTAGACTTAAAAATTTATCAAAGTTCTTTTTTAAAAATAAATTATAATATATAATCAAACATATTTATTTATATGCAAATTATTTGAAAATTAATATATACAGAATGCCTCAATAAACATTTAAAACACGTTAAATTATAGAAAATTGTAAATTATACATAATTGTTATCTGAAAATATCTCACAATGCTCTTTATTTTTACAATGGTATATGTTATATACTAATACGCGATTATGTTAGTGCGCGTATGTTTTTTACGCATTACAAATTCACTTTGACTAATCCTAAATTGATTATTGTATGTCCCCTTATAAACCTTCCAACAAAAATTTTTATTATGTCCAACATCTAAAAAAGTTAATTAAACATGAATAAAGATTAAATGTAAACAAGGATCTAATTATAAATTAAGAAATGAGAGATGTACATTTCTCTTCTTTCTATACACATATAATGTAATTTATTAATTCCTTGTCAATTTACAAATATATTAATAACTTAAAATTAATAGAAATAATAAATAAGTTTCAACCTTTTCAGTTCTTATTTCGATGACGTAATGATGTGTTTTACAAAACTTGTAATTTGGTAGAGAATCATGAAGACAATTTGGGAAATTCTCGTTGTTTATGTAAAAACAACGTGCATTTTCTAAATTATTCATGACGCTGTAAACAATTAAAATATTACTTTAATCATATGAAAATTTTTATAATAAAAAATTATATATGTATGCGTATAATAAAAAAAGAAAGATTATCGAGAAATAATGATAATGTCGAATCTAATATATATCTATACTTACAATGTTGATTTCCAAAATATATAGTTTGTAGTGTAAACATCTATTAGATCGCAACGTAGACCAAATCTTCTAGCCACGCTATTAAATATTGTATATACAATGATATCTTGACCAAATTTACTTTGTAAAACCTGTGCCAGGTATAATACAGAACAAATTGATCAAAGCAAGAAAATATTAAGAACAATATATAATATATATGGTACATATATGGCTCATAATTATATATATTATAATCTCTAATAACTTACATAATCTATACACCAACATTTGATATCTTCGGATGAGGAAGCTACATGGTCGAAAATTCAAAGTGCCAAATATATATTCCTGGAGTGTATCCATAATCTGCGTACTTTCTGTTTCGTCCCAATGATTATTTCTGATATTGTTGGTTTTCCAATAGGAAAAAGTTTCACGAGACGTGGAAAATATCGAATGGTTCGGATGCTTCTCCCTGAGACGATTCTGTACCTCTTGTGCGATTGTATCCAATGATGCACTTACATTCGTGTAACATACATGTACATCTTTTCGAACTTGAATATATTTCGACAGGAAAGTACATGTTTCTTCCAAAAGCTGTTCTCTTTCAGGTTTCTCTTTATATCTGTCCAACTCATTTCGTATCGAAGATAGCTTTTCATAGTGAGACATTTCTATATTGCAATATCTTTCGATTGATTTGCGATCAATTTCTCTCTAAAAAATTTATATATATTGAATTATTAACTAATGAATAAATACATGGATGTGTGTTTGATGTACACGAGAAACGTTTTCCACGCTGTAGACGTTCTGTTCTTTATTATTAAATTTGACCTCAAATTTTAAAGCCTTATTGCTTGTTTTCACTAAGATATAGGTATAAGGACTTGCCACGGCATGCGCAGAAAATGTAATTTAGAACTAGCAAATTTACCATTTCTTTCTATGCACTTGAAAGATAGAACGTGGTAAATAATTCATTTATTATTTATTTTATTATCACTATTTATTTATTTATTGTTCTTTTTATTATTTAAGCTTAATTAAAATAATATATTTTTCAAATTTGTCAATTATTTTAAACTCTTACAAAATTTTTCCAATATATTGTCCTATAATTACCATGATTTTTAGGATAAATTCCAAGAGAAAATTCTTTTCGTGTATCTTTATTTCTATAAAAAGCATTTTAAATATAAGATAACTGAAATGTAAGATATATATAACAGTAAAACTATTAGTAAAACGTAATAAAACAAGTATTTTAAGAATTTGTTATGTCTTCCATTACGTTACTATTAGTTCTGTTACATTTATTTATATATAATATATAAAATCTAGTAAGCAATTGAATTCTTGTGGAAAGAAACTCGCGAATGTCGCGTTCTAAAATATTTCATGAGATAATTCCCGCATAAGATCGAACTGGACAGGTTTTACCAGCGCGACACGATGCAGCGACGAACCGGATAACACCGTACATCGAAAGTCGGCGGAGTCGCGAGCTTAATTCGCCTCGCTGCCTCAATGGCACCTGTCGTCTCCGGCGGTGAGATGACTCGCGGCCACAATGTTACCGTCATTAATCACGATCGTCGGATGCATCGCGCGCCGTCTCGTCGTCGCCCGACGTGGTGGTTTCTCGCCTTGACGAGCCGGTGCTCCTTCCCTCGTTCTCGAGCCCTCTCGTTCTTGCCGTGTATACTCTTGCCGTCATCCATCATCGCGCCGGCGACAGCCGCGCGGTATCAAAAGCTGCCCCGTTTTCGGTTGCGTATTCGAAGAGTAAAGAGTCAGCCGGCATAGAATTTTCGTGATCCGCAGATCTCGAAGACAAAACGCGCGAGCCATTAGGATGGCGATTTGCGAACGATGAGGGTGGTATTCTTTGAGAGAAATTCAGGGTGTCTAGCGGTCAGGGAAGTCTGGAAAACCGGGCATTGACAGGGAATTTTATAAATCTGAAATTGTTAGAGAAAAATCAGGAAATTTTACTATTTATCTGGATTTTTTTACATTATTCTGCATTTGTCTCTATAATTTGAAATTTTTTATTAAATAAATATAAACTTTTCTTTGACTTCCAGCACGCTAATTTTCTGTGTTAAACATCGATTCATCTACAGCGTGTTTGTTAATTTATATTTTCATCGTCATGTTATTTTATTTCAATGTGTTTAATAGAGGTAAAACTAAAAAATTGATATAATATAAATAAAAAAGGTGATTATTTGAATAGTTTGTAGCGACATGTTTGTTTCGATTATCGTACATAATGCAGATTGTATAATTGATTTAAATTTTTGTGTTTTTAACTTCCGAACCTTTTCATTGTTGGCAAAAATATCTCAAGGATTTCATGATTTAACATTTAATTGATTTATCATATAGATATATGCAAATTATATATTTGGAAAAAATAATACTAAAAAGTTAGAGAGAAAATTAATTTCTGGTCTTGGAAAATCTGAAAAAGTCAGGGAATTTTTTTCATTGAGTCTGCTGGACACCTTGAAATTTTCCTTTTTTTATAGATAGCTTTCATAAATTTTTGATAATGTTCCAAATTATTTTTATCACAACATATACGTGTGTGCTACTTTTTGACATCTAACTGAATATTAATTACATATTACACATTCCCTTACAATGAAACAAACTTGATTGTCATAAAAATAAAAAAAGAAAAAATTTAAAGAAAAGTTGATATACAATGATTTGCACAATTATTTCGACATAGTCTGAAAGCTTAAAAAAGCTTGAGTGCCACTACATTAGGACGCATGCCAACCGAATGGCCATTAAGAAAATAGATCAAGTTCTCGGCCAAGTTCCAACTCTCTCTGAATTGAGTCTCCCTCTTCCTTCCTTTCACGCGGGTTAAACCATTTCGTGAGGAATAGCGCGGCGCAAATCCTTTGATCAGATGAAGAGTTTCAATCTTTTGATAATTTTCACGAAGGTGATTAACCGTTTCGGATTAGGTGGAACAAACATTTTGTATACGTATACACATATGTATTATTTTTAATATCAAAACATTGAATATTATCCACGTATTTCTCGAATGCAATTGCACACAAACGCACACACATTTTACATTTTTAACTTTGTATAATGTTCGAAATTTTTTTATAAAAAAATTATTTTTTATAATAAGACCAAAATAAGGCAATCTTAAAACTAATAAAATAAATGGCTGAAACATTTGAGTAGAACCTGTTGTTCGCTCTCAGAATAAGATCCGCGTGCCGTTATGTTGAACGCGTGCAGCTAGTTGACTATCTATAGCTATAGTTTAGACGATGAAAAGGCAAAAATCGCAATCTGATCGATTAGGATAGATTAACATCGACGAAACAGATCAGAATGTAGACCGTCTAGAATTCTTCTTACGCAGCCAGGAAATTAGAATCATTTCCAGGGCAATTTCCTGCCCTCTAGTATATATGATGCCCTTACTCCGCCCTTTTATTCTCTCATGACGAAAGGGCCATCGTGATACTAATCTAGCCGCTCTTCAGGGTGGTGTCCGCGGAAGGAGCAGATGCAGCATGCAGCTCCTTTTTCGATCAATCGATATAACTATACCTCATTGAACGTGAAAGCGATATATTAATTTTTGTTTACTCGCTCCCTTAAATATTGAATTTTTATTGAAATTCAAATATTTGGAATATTCAATTAGTAGCAAATTGTTGTAAATATTAAATAGGGATTTCGTAATTATAATATTTTTAAATAATATGTTCAAAATAAATTTAGAACTACATTGACTTAATATATTTTTTATTTATTTAATTTAATTATATCGTATTAACATTTTATTTTTTTTTAATTTAATTTTATCTATTTTTTATATTAGTACGTAGCTCATTGCATTCAATTGCATGCAATTGCAATTTGCATGTTATTTGTATTCTATCTCGTAAGAATAAGCATTTAATACATAGTAGTCAGACAAGTTTCCATATGATTGTTCATGATTTAGAATGGAGGGGCATCGTGGGCGGCCAAATTCTGGTCTGCATATTATAGTATGCATCCCTCCCTTGAAGAAGCTTGGATCGTATCAGGACTCTTCCTTGGAGAGTCAGCCCTTGAAAATTCTAAAGGATATCTCGCACGGGAGGTCTTTCGTTCATTGGATCTCTAAAGTGTATCTTGCTCCGAAATAACTTGATATTTTTAAAGCGTTTAAGAAGTTTTAAAAAAAGAGATTAACTTATTTTCCATAAATAAATAAGACGATATTTTTATGATGACTTATGCATACGTGCATAAGTATATTCTTTTAACATAATTTAAATAATAATAATAATTACATATATATATATTTTTTTCAATTTATATTAAAATCAAAAATATTTTATTTGATTTTTAACTAAACTAATAAAATTGTTTCTCGTTTGAAAATGATCTTTTTCCAATAATGACATCAAAGAGACCGGAATGTTCTATTTATTCACTTTATTAGAAACAATGTATGTTTAGAATCGCCGCAGGGCGATTTGATTGTTAACATCTGATGTAGTGTGTTTCCATACGAGAATAGTCTCCAAGATTAGTTTCTACGATCTACGGAAGTGTTTATGTCGAGAAACATAACTGATGAATCATGTTTGAACCGATGCTGAAGAAAGACGTATGATTTATCGCAGTTATTGCACAAATTTTTTAATATAATTCGTTAGATATTATAAAAGATATTGTTAAAAAACTAAATATTATTTTAAAAATTAAATAATCCCTATCAAATCAATTATAATGAATCAAATAATAATAAAAATGTACATCACAGTGATATTAATTAGTAATATGTATTACTCTTTTATTTATAACAAGTTGTTAAGCAATCTTATAACAATTGAAAGACAGACGTCAACATGAGATAAGTAGAGGTATATTTAGATATCTTGATGATAATTATAGGTTAAATTATAATTATATGTTTACACAATGATCACAGTGACTCAACGACAAATGACTGTGACTTTTCTTTTGAAGTTTATCACGACATCTGCAGGAAATTCCCTAACAAATACATTATTATCAGCAATGTAAAATTATGATAAAATGCTTTAAACGAATAATAAGAATATTTTAATGAGATAGGTATTTAACACAAATTATTAACATGCATAAATAGATTTTTGTAGACAAATTTCGAGAGCAATTTTTAACAAATTAGCAAACAAAACCGGCTCGGTCGGAAATCGTAGGTGGAAAAAGTGATCAATGCACAATTTTCTACCAAGGATCAGTATACATTATTGCATCGCGAGTGGGCTGCGAAGGATTGATATGCAAATGCATCTTTTACGCTTCGTAGACTTTGTTGGCTACGTGGTAAGTCGATCGCGTAGGAAAAGCAAAAATCTATCCTTTGAATTTATTTTAAAAATATCGGAAAAATAATTTGTTTCTTATCGTTTATTTAACTATGCGATAGTGATTTGATTAAAGTTAAATCTTAGAGTTATGGATACAATTTTTTATGAGAAAATCTGCAAATACAAAATTAATTTATAATATTCATATATAATGGAAAGCCATTTTTTAATTTTAAATGTTGTTATCATATATTCAAAATATATGATAACAATTCCCTTTCTCGTCTGCGAAATTTATAATATAATTATACAATACTTAAAATTTTTGACAAGTAGAATTTACACAAAATCAATTTGGAAATTTTTTGATTAAAATCTCATCTTATATTACAAAAAGTATATCTAAAAATTAAATTTTTTGCAAATTTTTTTCTTCAAATTAATAATTATTACATTTTATTTCGTTTAATATACACAGCACACGTGTGAAACTGATTGAATGTGACATTGACAATTTTAATTGTCTCTATCGTATGATTATATTGATTTACACTTAAACGCCTTCTTGCAAGTCTGATTCGTTTCTTAGGAGATCTCTCTTTTTTCACAACCGGTAAACGATTTAATTTTCAATGTAACGTTTTGATAAATATAGTCTTTCATTAGATACACTTCGTGATGCAAATGACTTGCGTGCAACGGTTTTTGTCGCTGGCTCATCGATCGTTAAGTGGCACGATTTACGAGCGACGAAACCGTCGTTAATTTCTCTCGACCTGCTTGTAACACCGATCGGCGGAACTGTACAATCACGTGCGTATCGGTCCTGCTTCCCCATACGCATTCCCTTCTCATATTTCTCGTATGAATCACGTACGGATGTGAGGCAGGATTGATTTTCGTTGCGTGCAAAGGCGCGCGTTTCGATGACAGCTATTTGAGATTAAGATTATTATGTTGAATTCCGGTGAACTTGCGATGGCAGAATTAATTAAATCTTTCTTGAAATTATTATACTTGTAATTTCACTCACAAAATAATATAAAATTGCATAAAACTAAATTTAGTTTTAAATAAAATCTCGTCAATTAAAAGTAAAAATTAAATAAAATTGAATTTTATTGTATTAAATTATATACATATAAGTCTTAAGAATTTTAATTATACACGGAGAGAATATTTTTTAGAATTTACCGTGAAAATCATGATAATGAGGAACAATACTGGAAAAATTTTAGAAGAATTTCTCTGATTAATATTTATCACAATAAAAAATATTAATGTGTACATACATAGTAATTTTTACTATATGTAAATAGTAAAATTAATCAAACATATTTTATATTTTCTTGTGATAGATGTGTACCTACTCTGTGTGTACTCTTTAAATTTCTTGGAACGAGTTTCCACTCTTTTGAGTGAGATTCTACTCCAAGAAGTTTAGAGAGAATGTATATTAAACTATTTTTTTTTTACTTATACATCAATTTCTCAATTAAAAAATTTTTTTTTTTTTTTTTAATTTTAATTATTCTCCTCTCGCGAGGGATTCGAGGCAATTCAAGCTCGATCGTGAAACAAATCCCTGCATCGCGCGCGTCCCGCCCTGTCGCTCCCTTTGTCTCAGGGAATTCAATGGCTTCGTCATTTCGCATCCCGAGCAGCTGATAGCGAAGCCTACGACGTCGCTTTCCCACAGTTGCCGCGGAGAGATTCTCGTTCCCGTCTTCTTCTCTCCGTTCGTTCCGTGCGACGAGCAAATGTTCGATCGCTCGGAAAATAACGGATATACACTTCAACATCGTTTGCTGTCCTTTCGAACAATAACCTTTGAACGGAACGCGAGCGGAAAACCGCGAGGATACGCATCCGTTTGTAAGAAAATTGATGTAAAATCAATTCTAATATTATTTCATAAAGAAAAGACGAAAATCTATC
Organism: Nylanderia fulva; assembly: GCF_048542155.1. NCBI lineage: Eukaryota > Metazoa > Arthropoda > Insecta > Hymenoptera > Formicidae > Nylanderia > Nylanderia fulva. Next base: position 5,522,509 of record NW_028190916.1, read on the forward strand.
TTGATTGAGGTTTCTAGACGCTGTAATATTAATTTCTCGCGGTACAATTCTATCATTGTTTTCATTACGATATATACAGAAATTAAATTAATTTACCATAAATATAAAAGATCAATCGCTATAAGTAGTCAAGCTCTTGCTAATTATAATTTAAATATATATACAATATAATTCCATCTCTGAATTTCAATTTAAATAAGCTCTTCCGCCAATTTTGGTATAATAGATATTTACGTTAATAAAAAAAAAAATACGGAGAAGACTCGTGAAAAGGGAAGTTTGGATGACTCCTGGCTTACCTCATCATAGCGTCGCGTCTCTCATGAGTCTCGGAACCTAACACGAATGAGCGTTCTTAAGAATGAAACAGAATTGAATAATTCAACAAACACTGGGGAGCGAGAGAATCCACAAGGAGAAGGTGTGCGTGAGCCTCAGACGCATTCATCTTCGAGAGCTTATGCTGGTGCAGCGCACGCAACCTCCGACCGTGTCGTCCGGACCCTGAAAGAGCATCAGACTTTAATGCCTCGGACTCGCACTTTGGGGAGCCTAAATCACTCCCCCTGGACTCTCGCGCGGCAATCGATAGAAACCTGCTTGTTCGAGGAGAAACGAGGGAGGCCGGGATGAACATGATACGCGTTCCGAGGGTTGTAAGCGTGTTAAGAGAGAGAGAGAGTATCGCTTTGTGTTGAATGGTGATTCCACTTTTCTCTCTGCGCCCGAAATCCTCGCTATTTATTTTTCATACAATTACGATCTGTTTTTTGTTTGCTTATTGCTTTTAGCAGTTTTGAATAATCAAGCGGAGGCCAAGCAGGTCACAAAGTATAAATATAGGCGTGTTCAGTTTCTCTTTGCCTGTTATTGCCGGAGTAAACTTCACTCGGGTTTCGTTTAAATAAATTGAAATGTATGAAGTTCTGCTATAGGAACAGTCAATTTTACACTCATTGTCAGAATATATTCTTTCTTCCAAGATTCTAATTTTTTTTTTATTAATCTTGAAGACACTCTTTCAGTATTTCGAATCTCCATTTACATGTCGAACATATTACATTTTTAGAAATCTTTAAAATTAGAATCAAATAAAAACGAATCTTTATATTGATAATAAAATTAAATCATCTTACTGTGAAATTATTTAATTTATATAGTTTTGCCTAAAACTATGCTCCTCTTTTAAAGTTGGAAATTAATATCTTTTACTATCTATTTGAGGTAGAAAAGTCAGGGTGTTTAGCGGTCAGGGAAATTTGGAAAACCGGGCATTGTCAGGGAAAAAGTGAGGAAATTTTACTATTTATCTTGATTTTTTCACATTATTCTATTTGTCTCAATAATTTGAAATTTTTTATTATAAATAAATATAAACTTTTCCTTGACTCCCAGCACGCTAATTTTATGTTGTTAAAAATCGATTCATCTACAGCGTGTTTGTTAATTCATATTTTCATCGTCGTGTTATTTTAATGTGTTTGATAGAGACAAAACTAAAAAATTTGATATAATATAAATAAAAAGGATGATTGTTTAAATAGTTTATATAGTGACATGATTGTTTTGATTATCGTACATAATGCAACTTGTATAATTGATTTAAATTTTTGTTTTTTTTTTAACTTCCGAACCTTTTCATTGTTGATAAAAATATCTCACAAGGATTTCATGATTTAACATTTAATTGATTTATCATAAAGATATATGCAAATTATATATTTAAGAAAAAAAATAAGAAGTCAGGGAAAAAATTAATTTCTGATCTTGAAAAATCTGAAAAAAGTGAGGGAATATTTTTTCATTGAGTCTGCTGGACATCCTGAAAGTAGGAGCTTGATATCCTCCAGAATGAAAAGATGAAAAAATATAGGTTGAAAATAGAAGGAAAATTTTGAGCAAATTTAAGGCGCTTCAGTTGATCCTTCTAAGGGGTTTACGCAATATAATGTGTTTCGTAGAAACGCGTGTGGAACTTACATTTTGCAAGTGGGCCACGCACGCGTCTCTATGCTCGAGCGCTCATGGCCACGTGGAGAGTCACTCCCATTATGGTAGCCACCGTCGATCGGGGTCGTATCGCACGCGTAATTGCGTCTCTTCATATATGTACGTATATATAAGAGTAATCACTCTCCGTTGATACGTGAAGGCTTCCTCTTTGCGTGACCGCGATCTCTCGCGGAATCAATCAGCTATGATTTATTTTCTATGCAACGAGTTGCCTATTTTTATTATTCACGACTAGAACTAACAGCTGATACTTCTGAAGATATGATATGTTACATAAGCAGTGTATTAGAATATTTCTTTATACTGTGTACATGAAACACTCAGAATCGGAATCAGCCACAATCAGTACTGAATATACATATACGCGACCCTGTATTTTATATCCCGCATCTACTCCTTTGCGTGGCACGCGCATGCATTATTATGTCTCATCTGCAGAAGGATTGAATGGCGCGGCAGATGTTCAATTCTCCTTATGCTTTTGATCTGCTTATAATGTCAGCCGCACGTGTTTATTGTCGTTGTAATAATATATATTAATTCCTGTAGAAATAAGGGGGTACAATATTTTCATTTGCATATAATTCGAAAATTACAACACGAGAAATATGATTATACGGTTTCGTACACGCGAGAGAAAAAATATAAATTATAAAATATATTTATAATCAAGACCTATGTTCTATTTTATATATTCTAAAAATTTGTTTATTAAAATTTGTGATAATACTATTAATAATTTCATATTATGTAAGGGGTGAGAGATTACGATCTTTAATAATTGCATAATGATCTTCTCAAGATTACCTCATAGAGAAAGTTAAAAATGTAGACGTGAAAAATATCTTGATATCAAAATAATTTTCAAATGATTCCTTTAAATTATACTCTTCATATCTTTATCCTTTGAAATAAGCATCGCTCGAAGCGGTTAAAAGAGGTGCATTTTATTTTACTGTTAACTGCCTCAAACGCTAATGCGTTCTAAGTGCAGCTCGCGCTCACGCGAGTTCGTTGCGCTTCCGCTCGACCATTTCTTCCTTAAGAACCGAGCCTAGGACGGCGCGATCGCTGATTCCAGCGTGCGTTGCATAGGGAAAAAAATTCTCCCAAAATTCCTGTTTAACGTGCGCGAAACCGTGTACTGCGAAAGTCATCGTCGGGTCGCAGAGGAGGGAAGCGACCGCACTGAAGCACAATAGAGCCTCGCAGACTCCCAGGCTCTGCAGTAGACGCGGTCCGGTTCCTTCTCGTGAGAAGGTAGAACCGACGTGTATGCAGGACACGACAAAAAAAGAGAAGACGAAGAAAGGCTCGACCCTCTTCTATACGTGCGCGACAATAAACGCGTGCGCGTGTGCCGACGACATATATATATATATATATATATACGGGAATCAAGAACCATTCGCGAATAACGAAACATCTGTCACGTGCAGGGCGCGTACTTCCGATTTCGATCCCTCATTCCTCGCTCTCTTGCGACGAGAAAAAGTTATTCACTTTTAATAACAGCGTTTCTCTTCAAAAATTGGTCTAGCTTATATGTGTACACAGAGAGAATTTTCTCTTAGAATTTACCCTGAAAATAATCATGGTAATCGTAATTTTATAAGAGTTTCTCTCTGATTAATATTTACCACAATAAAATATGTTTGATTAATTTTACTACTTATGCATATATTAATATTTTTTATTGTTATTGGTAAATATTAATAAAAAAAACTCATAAAATTCTTCCAGTACCATATTGTTTCATATGATTGCCATAATTTTCAGGATAAATTCCAAGAGAAAATTCTCTCCGTGTGTATTTGCTTCATTATTCTCTAGTGCTATAATAAACTTTACACGCGTGTTTGCATCGCCATTAATTTGGATATCAATAATTTTGGAATTATAAAATAAAATGTTTTAATATCGGAGAACGGAGAAGCGTTCGCGTATTCTTCATATTCGCGTGACCGACACACACAAATAAGTATACACAAGTACCGAGTTTGAAAGTTCGGCACGAGCTACTGCAAGACTGGTTTTTCATGCTCCGCGATTTTGGACAATACGAAAGTATTCGCATGCGAGTGTGCGATACATCGTTATACATTAAGCTCGTGCCATTCTTATATAATGTCTTTTCCTGAATATAGTGAGTTTCATTCAGTTGTCTTGTTTCACGGTGCATAATCGTGATTTCGTGAATGTAAGCGTAGGTGATTAGGTGATTGCAGCTTTAGGAAGGAATATGATTATCAGAAATAATCTCTACACGCTTACATTATTTATAATAATTTCAAACTTTGAAATTCAATTCTATGCCATTATGATTTTATAAACGATAATAATCAGTCATTTAATTGGGTTAGTGTAACTATTTTTTATTTTAATTTATGTAATTCTATTTGTAGAGATACATCTTAAGATGGATTTTTCACATTGTTCAATATTTGTAAAACGTTCGTTGATTGCTTTCTCGTGAAAAAAAATATTAAATAAATTATATCATAAACAGAAATATGAAAAGCGTGTGTGTATAACATAATAAGAAAAGGGAAGTAAATCTTCTATTATCTTCCGCTCACGTATTTCTCGGAACATTCTTGCATACGCCGATTACACCTGAAGCACGCGATAGGCTTTACGCGAGTAAAGTGACTCCACGGTGAAACCTTAATAACCACGTAAGACCCCCAACAAACCAAAACCATGACCCGTAACCGGATAGATATTATAATAAATGATAGCCTTAACTAGGGTTCGAACCACGAAAGGTCTTCCTTTCCACGCTCAGATTGCGGAACAGAGAGATGTCACAGTGCAATTTATGCCGAGAGACATTACAAATATTTATGCAAACAAGACAACAATGCTGAATCTCTGGATTGAACTTAATATTTTTAATAAATATGTATTGGGTTATTATATCAAGCGAATAATATTATAAAATGAAAGTAATATTTTATCTATATTTCAAATTTGATTGAAAGTTCTACCAGAAGTTACATCAAAAGTATTAAAGTATTCTCTTACGGAACTCTAACTTATCAGAGAAGATCGTGTGTTACGATTATAATATACGTAATCTCATAAATTTTTAAGTATACATATAGGTACATCGTTGTTTTAACACATAACACATAATACTGAAAATTCCACAATCTCTAGAAAATTAGTTTTGCATGAATATATAAGAAGCTCTTCATGGCTGAAGTAATAAAAAATGATCTTAATTTCAGATAAAAATTGCTTTACACGAAATTCAACCGACGAAAATGTTGGTTTATATTTTCGATTCCTCTCTCCATGACGCAATTTGAAATTTTAATCGCGTACCCAAAACAATAGAGAGAAACCGTCGCGGTTATATTCACGCATTACACGCGAAAATTACGAGTCACACAAGGGAGATAAATTAAAGTTTATTAAGGTTTCAGAGTATCCTTTGGTGGTATTATTGCAGACGACGACGTTAGTAATGATAGTAAATATAGTCTTCTAAACACTATATTTGTCGGAAACAGGCTTCATTCCGACCAGACTATATCGAAAAAACGAAGGAGAGAGAAGCGAAGAAACGAGGATGGAAAGGAGACACAAAAATATCTGCATGGTATTTATAGAGAAGGGAGGGTTCTATTATCGAAAAATCCCCATTGTCATTGTTCTCGCGAAAATTTGAAAATTACTAGTAATGGTAGACGGCGGATCGAAGAGAGAACTTTAATAGCTCTGCGGTCTGATCGAATTCGCAAAAGAGGTCACAGTTTTAGTCGTCACGCGAGATGTCTGTTTAGAGCTCCCTACACAGATGACAAACTCAACTTTAGAATTTCCGTTCAAGGCGTCGAAAATTCGGTAGAATTCCCCATGATATATGTATTTTATACGGTGGCGCATCTCGCACGCGATCCGGGGGAGAGTCTGGCGTCGAGACCGCAAGAAGGTACCAGATGTTATCGCATTGAAAAAGGATCGCACTGTAATTTGTGATCCATTTCGTGACAATGTAAACAGTTTCTCGTAACAACCCGACATCCTCCGAAAATCCGCTTCTGCGAAATACGCCGCGCCCCAACCTCGCGAAGATTCGAGTTATTCCGGTCTCGACGTCGCCGACGTGGAATTTTGACGTAAAATATCGCCCCGGCTCTTTAACCGGAAGTGTTTTTTCGAGAAATTTTATTTGCAAATTATTTTATACATTATTAAAAATAATGTGAGACTTAATTTTTTATAACTCATTTAGGGTGTCTAGCGGTCAGGGAAATTTCGAAAACCGGACATTGTCAGGGAATTTTATAAACCTGGAATTGTCAGAGAAAAAGTCAGGCAATTTTACTATTCATCTGGATTTTTTTACATTATTCTATTTGTCTCAATAATTTGAAATTATTTATTAAATAAATTTAAACTTTTCCTTGAGTCCCAGCATGCTAATTTTCTGTGTTGTTAAAAATCGATTTATCTACATCGTGTTCGTTAATTTATATTTTCGTCGTCCTGTTATTTTATCTCAATGTGCTTGGTAGAGACAAAACTAAAAGATTTGATATAAATAAAAAAGATGATTATTTAAATAAATTTAAATTATTTCAATTTATATAGTGACATGTTTGTATCGATTATTGTACATAATGCAGATTGTAATTGATTAAAATTTTTGTTTTAATTTCCGAATCTTTTCATTGTTGACAAAAATATCTCAAGGGGATTTCATGATTTAACATTTAATTGTTTTATCATATAGATATATGCAAATTATATAGTTGGAAAAAATAATACTAAAATGTCAGGGTAAAATTAATTTCTGGAAAATCTGAAAAAGTCGGGGAATTTTTTCATTGAGTCTGCTGGACACCCTGATTACATATAAGCAGCGATATCTCATCATTAAAACAACCGCTACTATTCTTAGCTCGGTCTCTCTTAGTTTCCATAGTTGAAAAGACATCCGGTGTATGTATGTGCAAAGCGAAACGACTATTTCGCCGATCGCTATCCCTGCCCGAATTTCAAGGCTTCACTTTTGTGCTGCCGGCCTGTTTTAAATGTAAGAAGAGTCTCCGAGCTGCAACGCAGCAATGCAGACATATTCGCGGATTATAAGGAGCTTCCGGCCCGACTCTCCTTCGTCTCGCTCATTCCGCCGGTCATTGTTGCACTGCCACACCGAGTGTGACGACCTGACAACCTCGATCCGGCCGCTTAGCATGCGCCTCGATTACGTTGTCGGACGTGAAGCTGCACACCGAAGGAGGACGCGTCACATCAGCCCGCTCGATTATTGCTCCTTCTTTTTCTCGGCCGTTGATGAGATTACTAAACGCGGTGAGCAAGTGAGCGAGCGAACGCTCGACAGATCTTCGGCGCCGAGTGCTTATAACGAGTTTGTCGGAAAATTGACTCATGTCAACGCCATTCTACTCGATTGATTGACGTGACAATGATTGCCGCGACCTAAACGCAAGAAATGGCGCTTATACAGGGTGTCCCAGAATTGGCGGGAAAGTTTTTATTGGCAGATTCCTGGTATCATTCAGAGACGATTTTTCCTCAGCGAAAACGTCGAGACACCAATCATTTTTAAATTGTAAGCAGTTGAAAATAAAGATTTTTTTTGGGAACTAATTGTAAACCTTGCGGAAATAAAATATTAACAGAACTACATTTTTTAATTAATTTTAGATAGTTTGCTTTAATAGAATTTTAATATAAGATTTAGTTATAAAGATACATAATAACAAAAATTGGGAACATGCTAAAAATGATGGTCTCTCTCAACATTTTCACTAAGGAAGAATCATTTCCAAATGATACCAGGAATCTGCTATTTAAAATTTTTCTACCAGTTCTGGGACACTTTGTATCCAAGAAACTATTCTTGATGTATGATTTTTTATTTTTAATAATGTTTCTTCATAAGAGAGTCTAAAGTGCACGAGTTACGTTGTACGATACAATCGTTCGAGAGAGATTTTTAATTAATTTTTTTTCTATATGCAGCGTTGTTATTTCGAGACTTAAATTATGCGAAACCGGAGCTATATTGTTGATGTCATTAATAATGCGTTTTTTTTACCGCTTACTTTCATTAACCGCGTGCATGGTGAGAAAGCGTTTCTTAGATCTGCCTTGCGCTCATAATTCGAATTACTTGCAAATCATGAAGATGTCCGGACGACTATCTCGAGCGTGAAGCGAGTCTTAATACTGTCTTTATCGTAAATGCAGTTTTATATCTTCCTGATTGCAGGAAATTTTGCAGTTTTATCGCAAGTCGTCTGCAATCTGCTTTGATTTCTGAGAGAAAGAAATTACTATTTTCCATAATTAATGTATTTAAATGAAATAAATGGTACGTAATAGAAATATACATACATATATATATATATATATATATATATATATATATATATAATATTTATATTTTTAATTACATGCTTTTATTATAAGAGCACGATATTGAATGTAAAAAATAACGAAACTCTTTCGATCGATACAGAATCACGATGCTATATACTTTGCGCCATTCGCTTTCGCACAGATCGATCTATGCAGATTATCCTAAGTGAAGAAGAACGCGGCGAGCCTCGTTGCAAGAGCCAACTTCCGCTAAGACAATCTCGCTTTCAACACACACTCTTTACACATTTCTGACCTGTCTATTCTAGCTGTCTATTCTCTTGAATTGCTTAGAAGAAAAGGAAACTAGTTCACACGCGACTAGCGAGACAGTTGTAAGTGCGAGGGTCAATTCGCTGAGAAACTAATAGTTAGGAAATACATGTTATCGCGAAAAAAAATTCGCTCTGACATTCTATAATCGATTGCATATATCCGCGAATAAGATTGCGAGACGTTGATATATCCTATGTTTTATATGTATATTTTCTCACGGATTTTTCTCTACTTTTTTCAGTCTTCTTGATATTCTCTTTTCAATATAGGAATATTACAAAAAAGTCAATTATTTCCAATAATAGACATGGCTGAAACATCTGACACGTCACGTCGATCTTTTTTATCTTCCTTCTTCGAGAAGAATGTTTCTTATGACACAAGAACGTCTTTCGAATACATTCTTCTTCCACTTTCTCGTAGGCGTTACGCGTTCTATTGAAATGCTATTCACTCGTGCGTGGATGATGATTCACGTGGAAATCCGACGGGTTATTCACTAAGAGTAATAATAGAAAATTCATATTAACTACTATCTTAACAGGAGACAGGAGTTGTATTTGTTGCATTATATAACGTTAATAATATTACTGCATAATCATACGATTACAATACAATTGTAGTATATATGAATGCTGTTCTCAGAAAGAAACCGCGTTCTTCATTATACATTATGTAGTTGCAATTTACTGCGATTAATCTTGCAATACGATTTTTCTATTTCTGGAATATGAAATAAAGATCAGCATGAACAACAAGGCGAAAATAATTATATTCAAACTGTATAGTAATTAATTGTAATTTATATATAAATTACGATTAATTAATTATTGAAAGACTCTAGTACACAGAGAGAATTTTCTCTTAGAATTTACCATGAAAATAATAGCAATCATGAGACAATATGGTATTGAAAGAACTTTATAAGAATTTCTCTGATTTATATTTACCGCAATAAGATATAAAATGTTTAATCAATTTTACTAAAATTTTAATAAAATTTATTATGCATATACATATTAATATTTTTATTGTGGTAAATATTAATAGAAGAAACTCATAAAATTCTTCCAGTACCATATATTGTCTTACGATTACCAGGATAAATTCTAAGAGAAAATTCTCCCCGTGTATACACGGTTTTTCTGATAGATAATTATTCGCTCATTTTTCCAAAGTGTTGTCCGGGCGTTGCATGCAAAGTGCAAATTTCGCGTCACACGTTCAATTTCTTCGCTCCAGCTGGCTGACAAATTTCCGCGTACCTCCTGGCGCGTCTCGCCATATGCGATCCGGATGCATATTCTCTTGCAAGATAGGAGAGTATTTTAGTTGCTTCCTTCTTCCTGGCCGCGAGGGCTTCGCGAGTATCCTTTCCTATAATAATTCAAATAACCCATATGGTGTGCAATGCGCGTGACTTAATGTGAATCCTACAATTCTGCGACACCACTCCTACATTATGACTGATAATAATATTACGATAATATTTAATAAGCAGTCTTATTACGCAAAATTAAATTTAAATATTGAATTGACTTTACATGTACTTTACATGATTGCGCAAGTCTTTTCGCAGAATTTAAAATTCTTTAAAAAGTTTGCATTTCAAATATCGCCGGAATTTTATACTTGAATTTTAATTAATATATATATAGTAGAAATTTTGAAATTTTTATTTTTTCTGCACGTAAGGAATATTAACTTTCGCGGTGAGATTTGTTCGTGCCATGATAAATTCGAGATGTTCTCTTCCTCTCTCCGACTTATTTTTCCTTCGGTGTATCTTCATGTTCTTAAGCAAATGCGTCATTCATAATACTGATCGCTTAAAAGCGCCATTACATCCACGTTCTTATATTTGGAGCCGGCGCCTGAAGGCGATGTTTCGAAAAATTCGAAACACAAGCAGATCTGTTTCTTAAACACACAGAGTCAAATGACTGTAATATATGAGTTTTCGTTACTGATTTAGTTGAATCGCATGTTTTATATTTCAACATATTCTTATCCAGACTTTTTTGTCTTTTGGCATTTCATCTTATTTCACGTGCAGAAGCGGAAATTAATAATAAAAAAAAGTTAACGGCAGAGTTTATGTATTAACATCAAGTTTAAATATTAACAACTGTTAAAAAATTTATTCAATAATTATTATATCAGTAATTTTTTTATTATTATATATTAATATTATTATTTATTATCGTTACATCTCTGTGAATTAGAATTCAATTTTCCTTTAATTGAAGAAAATAACTGTTGTATGTTATAACAAAAATTAGCAATGCTAATTGCAATTATATACTTTACTTTTAAAAAGATAAGGTAAATAAATATTTAAAACTTTGTTTCTTTTCTAATTAAAGTCATTTTAATACATACGATTTCACACAATACTTTCTAGCCGCGTTCAATATAATGCCTCAGATTAAATTTTTGCTTCTTCAAGAACACCCACGATCAGATTGTTCTCTCACCGAGCTAAGATTGGCGAACATAATTTTATAGCATGTGTTTGCAAGCACGTTTTAATATTATTAAAACTATAATGAGGAAATTAACTTGTGATACATTGTAGAAATAAATCCACGCATTAATTACACATTTTCTTTTAGTATGTCTTGAATTATAAGTCATTAATATCCTTATAATACATAATTGCCACGTCTACGATCTGGATGATTTTCTATTCAATTATATTAATATCAAATGTATATATTGCGAGTGTATCTATACTTAAATTTCATACACATGTTCGACTAAAAGATCCTATAAATGCAATTACTTTATTTTTCAATTTTATCTAAACATTGATAATTATAAATTATTTTTTAACATTGAACTCTCGTGAACGCTAATAATTTTATTCGTGAATAGTAGATTGTTTCGGCATTAATTGAGATTATATTTTTTATTAATAAAAGATCAGAAAATTAGAACTAATTCCATAATTTAATGACATATGTAGTTCAAAGGTGCTCATTATAAAGATATAACCGAAAGTTTTTCTTTGGTGCACGAAATAGAATATTGTTGTGGCTCCTTCCTAATTGGCAATTAGCCGTCACCGAGGTCACAGGAAATCGTGGAAACGATCATCATTATTACCTCCCCGATTTTTAGAAATCGCGTACACATTTATACACCTGAGATATTTTTGTGATAAAAAATTGTATTCTTCTAAAGAGAAGACATAACGAGTAAAAATTGTAACAACTGCTTCTTGCTCTAGAAATACAGGTTTAGCTTTATAGATCTTGATTAATTAAACAAAATTTAAACCAGAGCTAGTCAACTGAGAATTCTGTCATATAGCAAATCAGGGTGTCTAGCGGTCAGGGAGATTTGAAAAATCGGGCATTGTCAGGGAATTTTATAAATCTGGAATTATCAGGAAAAATTTACTGGATTTTTTCACATTATTCTACACTTGTCTTAATAATTTGAATTTTTTATTAAATAAATATAAACTTTTTCTTGACTCCCAGCACGCTAATTTTCTGTGTTAAAAATTAGCTTATTTATACAGTGTGTTTGTTAATTTATATTTTTATCGTCGTCTTATTTTATTTCAATGTATTTGATAGAGACAAAATTAAAAAAATTTGATATAATATAAATAAAAAAGGTGATTATTTAAATAGTTTATTATGTTTGTTTCGGTTATCGTATACATAATGCAGATTGTATAATTGATTAAAATTTTTGTTTTAACTTCCAAACCTTTTCATTGTTGACAAAAATATCTCGAGAGGATTTCATGATTCATGATTGAACATTTAATTGATTTATCATATAGATATATGTAAATTATATAATTGGAAAAAATAATCCTAAGAAGTCAGGGAAAAAATTAATTTCTAATCTTGGAAAATCTGAAAAAGGGAATTTTTTTTATTGAGTCTGCTGGACACCCTGGATGTGTTAACGGTGAAACATAATCGATAGTTGGTATAGATCCCGGGACAGGACGTCCGGTCTGTAGTAAGATGCGCGATAATATCGATACATATTTTTCGCGTTTCCAGCCACGAGAGGTTTGCTAACGAGATCGCACGTCGCGGCGCGATACTAACGAGGAAAAGAAAGCGGAGGCGCGTTCCGCTCAAATTTATATTCCAGTGGGGAGGAAGCGCAAAACCTACTTGCCTGCTACCGCTTGGCAGGATTTCCAACATCTCCTGCCGCATCCTTGCCATGCAATTTTCTGCTACAGCAGTCGTCTCTGCTCTCTTATCGAAAAATTTGATGGAAAAAATTCGCTGATATATCAACCGACATGACGGAGATTTTTTTGCGTGATTTTCAATGCGATTATATTTGATTAATTATAATAAAAACCGAAGATCAGTTTAGCATTTGATTAATGCGGTTTATTTGGAATCACGCGACGATCTTGTAACATAGTAATAAATGTCACGTTTCAGCGATGTGTATTGAGATGGAAATTTATTTTTGCCATTGCAAATCAGTACGATTTATCCGATTGATTAGATATATTATTCTGATCGAAACGGCATTTCAATTTTCGACACGCGTACTCGTTCATCGACGACCACTACACGCGTGTATTACACGCGTTTACATTGCTATGTGCGTGTAACTTCCTGCGGTTACGCATGCTCGAACTCAGATATTTATAGTTAGCAGCTTCTGCTGTCTGCGCGAAGACCGGAAACGAGTCGATTATATTTAGAAAAAGACTTTACCGATCGTAGGATAACTAATTCTGCTCATGTCCGCGGCCCATTGCCATTGTAAAGTGAATGATTCTCCCCTTGAACGAACCTTTTATTGATGCCACGTGCCATCAGTGGATAGATTGATATAATGATTGCAACGGTTTAATATACGATTATTTGACAAAGAGTTATTCTTTAGCTAATAAAAAAGCGCCTTAGCAGGAACTGCTCCGATTAAACGAGGAGTATATTTTTGATTTGATGTGATTAGTAAAATAGTATAAACGATCGAGATGTTATCGGAGAAACTTAACATTCATTAAGAATAATTCAATTCATTAAAAAGAAAGCATAGAAAAAAATGCTTGTCAAAGAAGCATTTTTATACAATTAAATTTATTAAATAGTGAATAAAAATACAGATATGTATTAATAAATAAATTTAAAAAATCATCTTTCTAGTTAATGCTATCATCAATTATTTTAACGTTCTGAATGATTTTTTGAAAGTGAGTTCTGGAATATTTGAAAGATACAATCTTTGCATTCATAGTTCAGTAAAAAAAGAACGACAGATTTGATTGCTTTATGCATTCAAAAGATTTTAAATTTACTTTTGCTTATCGCATAGATACACTAAGATTTTTTTGAGACATAATTTTCCTCGACTTTCAATTATCCTTCGATATGCAATTATCCTCCTTGCATCATTCTATCAAATAACGTGTCAGTAGACTCAGGGTGTCTAGCGGTCAGGAAAATCTGGAAAACCGGGCATTGTCAAGGAATTTTATAAATCTGGAATTATCAGAGAAAAGTCAGGAAATTTTACTATTTATCTGGATTTTTTCACATTATTCTACATTTGTCTCAATAATTTGAAATTGTTGATTAAATAAATCTAAACTTTTCCTCGACTCCCAGCACGGTAATTTTCTGTATTGTTAAAAATCGATTCATCTACAGAGCGTTCATTAATTTATATTTTCATCGTCGTGTTATTTGATTTCAATGTCTTTGATGGAGGAATTTTTTTCATTGAGTCTGCTGGACATCCTGAGACTAATCGACGACGGCTGCACGCGAACACAAACAACACTCAATTAGATTGTCTTTACGCAAATCGCTCCACCAACTCGCTACTTTGGGCCGTGAAAGGAACGTCGAATGTCGGTGCAGCTTCTCATCACGCCGGGTCATAATGAGCGCAGGTATACGGCAGGATGATGAGCGGAGAAAATGAAGGAGAGCGAGAGAAGAGAACGCGAAGCTCTACAAAGAGCAGAGAGAGAGTGCACGCGCGCGCGTACACGCGTGCACGCTCTTTAATTGACTCGGAGATATCCACCCTATCCATAATGCATCCGGGGCTTCTAAACGACCCTAATCGCGCCGAAGAATGCCAAGGTGAGGCCTCCAGCTGCTCTCAAGGCCTTCGCGCGTGACTGTTGGTTTGCGCCGGCTGGGAACTGTATCGCGCTGCCAGATGATAGCGAGAGAGGGAGAGAGACCTGCAACACGATGTGCATAATGCGTTTTTGCGCGAGCGGGGTTACTGCACGACGATATCGAGAGTTGCATCCCAGAATCGCTCACGCGAGACGATCGCCTTTTTTCCTCTCTTTCTTTCCCTCTCTCCTTCAAGCCTCATGAGCCTCTTAAACACGCCGGAGGGTGATGCGATTTCTGTTCGGTATAAGAGCTGGTCGCAAAGGAAACAATCTTGAGCGAAATGAGTGCGGTCTCGGCTTTGGCTTCTTCTTCTTCCTTTTTTATCTTTTTTAATTTTAAAACAATGCTCAAATTTTTTCATACTCTGTTTCTCGTACACAGATGAGCGATAATATCGCGTAATGGTGTAAGTAGATATGTGCGATCTTCTAAAGAGGATGACGAGAGGTCTTTTGAGGCTGCAGGTACTTTTTTGTGAAGCTACGGATTCTGTGTAGGTTGGCGACAGAGAGTCGTTTCTCGCAAACTTTTTCTCTCCCTATTTCGCTTCCCAAGCTGATCATGGTCTTTTAGGTTGACCGACTTCCGGCGAGACTTCTTCGTCCGGCTGAAATGTTCGCGGGAAGATTTTTGTGGTAGCTTACTCCCTCTCTTCGCTTCTCACTCTATTTCTTTCTTCTTTCCCTTTGACGGTACGGCCGATGTGTTCTCCACACTGTCATCTGAAACTTCAACTTTGTTGTCCGACATCGGAAGTGTCTCATCCTCTTCCTTCTGCTTTGTGCCGTGGTTAAATAATTCCGAAGGCAATCGTGAGAAATCGATTCTTCTTGTCATGTTTCCGTTTCTTTAATTTCAAAAAACTTTTCTCTAATTTATCGATAATATTTCGATAATTGTTCCATATATGTATATAAATTTATAGATGAACTGTTTATTCATTCTATTTATCTCAAATATCTCTAGACAATTTATTATCAATCATTTAAATTTTTTTATTATTTTTGATGCCAAACGCAAACTATGGCATTAATGTAAAGTTATAAAAAAAATGTATTATGTATGTGTGTATGCAAATTTATATAAATTCATAAATAAAAAAATGACGCGCTAATACGTTGCACATAAACGAGAATTATAGATAAATTATTCGAGAACACAACAAAAATCAGGTTCAATTTTCCGATATCGCTCAGATAACCATGGTGTGCTCGATCGACACAATCGATTCGTGGAAGCGCATACCACCATAATACCCGTGCTTTGTCCTGCGGAAGCTCTTAATTCTGGATCCCGTCAGAGGCGATCGATAATTACAAGGAAGAAATCGAGAGGAGGTGGAGATGGGGAAAAAAGTTGTGTAAAGAGGGAATCGGGCATCTGCCAACGGTTGCTTTGTATTAACGATGATGAGCCAACGGAAGAAGAACTGGCGGGCCATGGGCGTCTAGGGGAATTTTTAATCTTCCGCTGGAATTTCGCATACCGCATATTTAATCGCGCCATATACTTAAAGCACACCGCGACACATATCGTTAAAAAAGAATTTAATTATAATTTAACTTCAACATTTATTTTCTTAAATGATAATATAACATGAACAATGGTAATGCATAATGTAACGCAATATCGTGTATTCAGTTTCCCGTGAGTAAAACCGGGAATGTATAGAAAGAGCAGAGAAGTTCTGTTCATCAACATAATACAGCACGCAAATTGCCTTATTTTAAATTAGCCCCATAACTTCTCTCTTCATTCCTTTCTTAATTACAACCATTTAATCTTATTACTATTACTGCGAGACATATCTTACGACCTTGTAATATAAGCTGATAATTTCACGAGTACAAAATTAAAGCTGTATGTTATATTCCATGCAATCTTCATGTGAAATAAAAAAGTTTATTTTTATTTGAGTACTAAAAGCCAGCATTCGTTAATGAAGCTATACATATCTAAGTAAAAGGTATTATTAAAGAAGCTATTTATTTTTTTCTACATTAATAACTCATTATGGAAATAATGATCGGGAAGAGACGACAAATAAATATGAGGTCCCTTTTGATGGGCGCCCATGAACGACGGTGGAACAGGGTGATTCTTCAGGCCATATGGTGTATAAAGCCCGATTTTAGCTGGTGAAGACGAAATCCGATGAGGATGTTGCCAGGATCGGGTAAGGTCACTTTTTGCAAGCTCACCGACCTCGAAAAACGCGGCTTGGTAAGCGGCGAAACTAAGAGGAGAATCTTGCTGGACCACCGGATGTGGGTCGTGGTGATTCCTTGATACACGAGGGAAGCAGAATTTTATCGCCCGTCTCAAAAAATTCTTGACGGCCGGACAAAGAATGTTTTGCGATACAGTTCAGTGAGCCTTCAAATGGGAACATCACGGACAAGACAGCGACATGGGAAAGGAACGCGTCCGTTCGCCATAACTCTAGTGAGAGTGTCATAGCTATATTTTCTTTATCGTTTCTTGATGTTTGATAACGAATATTCAGGGTGCCTAGCGGTCAGGGAAATCTGGAAAACCGGACATTGTCAGGGAATTTTATAAATCTGGAATTGTCAGGGACAATTTACTATTTATCTGGATTTTTTATTAAATAAATATAAATTAATTATAATTTTATTAAATAAATTTATTAAATAAATATAAAAAATATCCCAAGAATTTCATGATTTAACATGCAAATTAGATATTTAGAAAAAATAATACTAAAAGAGAAAAAATCAATTTCTGGTCTTGGAAAATCTGAAAAAGTAAGGGAATTTTTTTCATTGAATCTGCTGGACACTCTGAATAATCATTGAAAAGGAAGTCATTTTTAGACGAATTTTTATATTTAAGTGGCAATTAGCAAATTGTTCTTTTACACGTAGGCAGGATTTCTTTCGCGCATAGTAAGCGCTCTCGGCCATTGATCAGAAAGAAACAAAAGATTCATTCTTCCTCGCGTTGCTGCTAGTTTTCGCCTCGTAGATCGTCTTCAGAAAGCGTAGAGCCGCGCGCCATGCCTCGCTGCCGTTAATTTCCCGTAATAGTTACTCAATAAACAAGAACGTGTACGGATCTCCCTGTAATTACATACCATCATTAATTAACGTTTTTTTTTCAACACTGATTTAATCTATTAAAATCAAGTACATCTTAATTTGAAATGTGAACCAAATGTTAAATGAAAAATTATACAAGAATGAGGAAATGTTTGCAAGTATAATTATCTTCTATTCTATATTTAAATTATTAAATATATATATATATATATATATATATATATATATATAATGATATAAAATTGAATTTTGAATTGCAAAGAGATATTTGAAGTTACGTCAAAAAGCATCGAAAATAAATTTAATGTAATTGTCTGCATTTGAAAAATAATTTTATTTAATATGAGTGTGTTTATTCAGTTAGAAAGCGTGTACTTGGATTATACATACACACGCATAAATATATATATATACAAGTTACTTTACCAGCGACTTTTAATATTTATAAATTATATGCGCATTGTTACACGATCGTAAATCTCAATTTTACGGTATCGCATAATTATGAAATGCTATTGCACGCTCTCTCGTCTTTTTTACGACAAGAAATGTTTCTCGCCGAACCGGAAACGAGAGTCGTTTGATCCCTTGCGCACGTCGCGGCGATGATGAAACAAATCGTCATACATCAGTCTAATATAATGCCTCCGCAAAAAGAAAAAGTAACATTTGTATATAAGGAAATTAAGCAATTTTTTCACCAGCAGATCTATTATTATCGCTTTTTCGGGAGGGTGATTAACTCTGATTATTAATCTATAATGAGACCAACTGTAGCAGATTATTACGTAAAATAATTTCTCATCTTACAAGTGGATATAAAATACAAGAATTCGCAAGACAAAAATTTAATCTGAAGAAGTACTAATAGATGTGCTGAGCAAATCGAGAAACAAGTTATATTAATTACGAGTGCTAATTTGTACTCACGACATCAGTTTCTCGTACATGTATATATTTTTTAATTTCTTGCGAGATATTGCACATTACATATTCAATTAAAACCATCACGATTTGCCGTAAGAAATAAGATGTCGCGCGCATCTCTCATACAAACATAAATTAACATTCGAGTGAGAGAAACTTAGGTATCGTTCCATTAATACACGGAGTTCTTCTCTCCTTCCGCTCCGGAATTCGCGACGAATGACAGGAAATGGGAGTCGATTAAAGAAAAAAAGAAGACCGACCGGAACGAATCGATGCGAAATTAAACGGCACACAATCTCGCGAGTCTTCCCCTGCAGAAATCACGTTATCAACATTTTATTACACACCTCCCGGTTCAGCGCGTTGAACGTAAAAAAAATGCAAGACGGTAACATACAAAGAAACGCACAAGATCCCGGACTCCGCTAATAGCTCGCATCCGCTTACAATGTACGCGCAGATCGCCGAGGAGAGTAATATCGCGAGTATCGAAGAGGCTGAGGAAGCTCTCGACTCTCTCGTAACGCCTCGCGGAGATCTTGTATATAGTATATTCCTTCTCTCGAACGAAGCCGGTGTATGCACACCGGCCTATTTTCCACAGTACCAAGTTGGAGCTCACCTCGTTGCGGTTCTCCGATCTGATGACTCGATAAGATGACGACAACTCGCTTTCGCGGAAACCCGTGTATTGTAAAACGCCGCGGTTCTCCACTGAACTCTCGACGCACTCACAATCGCGCTCCCTATCTACATCGCGCTTCTTTTAACAGCGCAATTTTCGCATTGTTGTCGCAGCTTTCGTCATACAAATTGTCTCAGTTTAAAGTGCCAAAGGAAATTTCATCGTCGGCGTTTATCGCGAGACGATTACGAACTTTAACAAGGAGTCTAGCGGTCAGGGAAATCTGGAAAACCGGGCATTGTCAGGGAAAAGTCAGGAAATTTTACTATTTATCTGGATTTTTTCACATTATTCTACATCTGTCTCAATAAATTTTAAAATTTTTTATTAAATAAATCTAAACTTTTTCTTGACTCCAAAAAGTCAGGGAATTTTTTTCATTGAGTCTGCTGGACACCCTGTTTAACTTTTCGGAGCTAAACAGCTGATTGACACTGGGAATTTTCAATTCTTATATAACATTTATAAGAGAAGCAATAATTTTCTAGTTTTTCAGACAATACTTTTGCGATAATTATAAATAATTTTTGCATAAAAAAATAATTAATTTGAGAAACTTTCCTTTCTCTTTCTCATGGGCTACCAGAGGTCCTTAAACCCGACTGATGGGACGAGCCCGTCTGCCTTCCTCCGTGAGGAAGGAAAGCGAGATACGTGAAGGTTACGTTTCCCATGGCTCGATAAACAGAGGACGCGGAACGAGAAAGGCGAGGCACCGTCGCCGCCGGAAACGCTCGTTTTCCAGCGAAGATAGCAAATATCTACCACCACGTAGCGCGCGATCTCGGCGTATTATATACGTGTAGCTTAGACTCTCTCTCGGTCCCGCAGGTCGGCGCTCCCTTAAGTAAGGGCGTCGAGATAGCGTGACGGAGGTGCTGGTGCCCGCGCGCAATCGGCCCGCTTGTGGTTTTAAGCAGATAATAGCGCCGTTACGACTTTGTTACACTGTTTGCGCATTTGCGCTCGCTAACGTTGGGAGAAAGAAACCGGGCACCTCTCTCCCGTGAGAATTCTCACCATAATTTATCTCACTTTACCACTACACGCGACGTTTCTCGCAATCTGGTCCACATTCTAATCTCTGGTCCTTAATCACGCACTTTGAAACTTGGTATATATTTGGCAAAAAAAATGTTCAATGTTAAAACACTCTTTGCCTCTTAATGCGTAAAAAATTTTATTCTAATAAAATCATTATCTGTACAATTACTTTTATTAAAATTAAATTCAATTATTTTACGGCTTAGAAATATTAACATTGAAGATAATAATTGACACATTAAAAAAATCATAGATCGGATTTCTAATTATCGCAGAGAATGTGTCCATGATTGTGCAGGAAATTGAATACGTGTTCGATTGAAAAGGTATGTGTCATCTCTCGTAGACTTGCAATTGCAATGCACAAACGAGCGAGTCCGGTGCATCCATCTGTCATTCATCGATGAGACGATAAATAAGAAATAATTTACGAGTACCACAAGTGACCATGCGCATGGATTTATTATCGCGTCCCAAGGCTCGTTTATACATCGCAAAAAGTATAACAGCATTTACGCATGCCGTTCTGGTCACGCGAACGATGCGACAACGACGACGAAGTCGCGCGGATGCATTTTGACGTGAGTGCAAGAGACGAGATTTATAGTTCACGCGTTGCATATAGTTCAAGCTCAACATTCAGGAATTCTTGATATAAATGCGTTCGCTGCAAATATATACTTTTAATATCTTTTGGATCAAATTTCTATTTTAACGACTAGAAGAGAAATTAAACTCTACACAGAGAGAGAATTTTCTCTTAAAATTTATCCTAAAAATCATGATAATCATAGAACAATATGGTATTGAAAGAATTTGAGAAAAGTCTCTGATTAATATTTACCACAATAAAAATATTAATATTTACCACAACAAGATAAAAAATATATTCGATTCATTTTACTACATATTAATATATTTTTTCTTGTGGTAAGTTTTAATCAGAATCACTCTTATAGAATTCTTTCTTAATATCATATTGTCTCACTAAAAAAAAAATTTGTTAAACTTTTAACTAAATATTATTTTGTTAATTGAACATTCAAAAATATTTAAATTAAATTTTACATAGTAAATCGAACACAAAATTTCGACATTACTTACTAATATATGTTCAATTAACAAAATAGTAATTTAGTTGAAAGGTTTAGTCAAGTTAACAAATTTTTTTTCAGTGCACGATTACTATGATTTTCAGAGTAAAATCTAAGAAAAAATTCTCTCCTTGTACATGTCTTTAGTTGCATAAATAAATAGAGGCATTATTATAGAATTTTTGGAGAAAAATATCTGTACAAATGATAACTATTATAGTAATACATAATTAATCGTGGGAAAGAATATTTTTTCAGGAGAATTTATTATATAAATATTTAAAGAAATTAAGAAATGAGCACTATAAATCTGCAGAAATGTTAACATTCAGAACATTTGTTATTATTATCGTAATTTATTGCATTTTGATATGAGAGGTCTGTACATATGCGATCGATTAAGAGCTTCTCTCGATCGGTTTCTCTCTCGCTCGCTCTTACTTTCGATTTATTTTTGCTTGTAATGCGGTTTATGTTCGAGTTCCTCTATCAGCTCGGTATCGGTTACTCGGACGGTTCTCCTTGTAAATAGGCATCCAACACCGACTTGAGAGCGTTTTGTATATGTTCGGCTACAAGCACGCGAATATAATTGTACAGGGTGCTGCAAAACTATCGGCTCGCAGAACAAACATTTAGCAAAGATGCAACATTGCATAATTTATAATATTACATTTTCTATGACTCGCTGCTAAAGATGCAATAGAAAGGGAAATTATTATTTTTAAGATTTTGCCCTTTATTTTATTCATCTTTCTACATTAGAATTTGTTTTATTTAAAAAATTAAATGTTCTCTTTGATGTATTAAAATTGAAATTAAAAAATTTTTATCTATATGGTATAATAACGCATTTAAATTACACAGTTCGTATCGTCGTGTAAATTATATAGAATAATCTATTTTCTCATACATATGATAATCAATTTCGAAGTGATCTAATTCGATGCGATGAAGCATCGAAGAAGCATCTTTTGTCATATACATATCTATGGATCGATTTCGAAACAGCCTGTATTTCTCTTCGTGTATATACATATACATAACTCTTTATATATGCAGAGCAGAGCTCCGATACTCCGGACTCGTCAGAGGCTCAGGTGACTAATACAAGAGTGACCGACCGGCTCTGGTAGATCTCTTTAGCATTCTTTCTTAACGATAACCGCAAGCCGAGATGACAAATGCAAATGCGAGGAGCCTCTCCCCTTTCTTCGTGATGACTCCGATTATTTATATCATTTTCTCCACACGCCTCCGTAATCGAATTCCTCTACGAATTACTTCGACACACGAGTGTGCATGCGCGAATTATTCCTGCTAAATTCCTTCTATTATAAATCGCCTGTAATTTTGATGTATCTCACGTGACATCTGCAAAAACTCTTATTATCGAGATAAGCAAATTTTACGAGTTAATCGTCGAATAACGTTAGATGCTTTCTGTTACTTACGTGAACTGAATATAAAGAAGACGCGGAAAAACTCGGACACAAATTCGGTCGAAGTAATTCGAAGGAAAAAAATTACACGATCCACTTCCTCTCCTCTGTCACAGAAACTCTTTACGCGAAAATAATGGACTTAGCGATCACTTAGGTGCTCATTAACTGTTCTCAGGAATCTCGGGAATACCTCCTCCGTATATACATATAAGAGATTCGCGCTGTCGTTGCCAAACCGGTGATTAGTAACTGTATTCGCGTACTTTCTTAAGTAAACGAGGCGTGCAGGGCCCACCATTAACGGGTCGCGAATCACGGTAGTGATCTCGCTACACGGTACATAGGCTGCTTATCCCGCACATCTATCCGGCATAGCCCCGACGAGTTCTCGGGTGACCAACAAACATGAGACTCAATGCTTCGTTCGAGCTTTCGCACTCGGCATTCTTACAATCGAGATAACCGAGGACGCTGATGTCATCCGCCGCACAGATGCGAGATTTATCGTCGAAGCAGTCACCCGACTTCTTCCTTCCGTGATAACCTGCTGGGATAAGAGATCGTGCCAGACATAATAAAACCTGTCGTGCGCGCGTTCGCATATCACGTGACCCTGGGGAAAGTACACCTTTTCATTCCTTATTAAATAAGCCCGATGTTATTCAAGCAAATTTCTCATTAAGCTTCATTGTACCTTCCGTTTTTGACTGTTTCATTAAAAATGACAAGTCATACTCGTTCAATAGCGTTTAATCAGAATGACTTGCGTCGTGTAATTGCGTTTTGCGCAAAAATTCAATTCTAATTTATTTTGACACATGTTCGTCAATTATATACAAGTTGTACAGGAGTTGAAGATTAGAAATTAGAAGTTGACAGTTGGGCATTTCCAATCGTTAGTCGCAAGATGAAGGAGAGTTAAAATCTTTTAGAGTAACTCTTCATAATTCATAATAGTAAAGATTTTATATCTTTCATAATCTATACCATGTATATAATATGTATTTGTGACTCTATCGTTAAATATATTTTTATAGATTTATGAAATGTGATAACATATTATATAGCTCAAACAAGAATGCCATAGCTGTTAAATCTATTATGATACGGTTTTCGTGGCGCGAAGATTAATCTGCCTTTCAGGATAGGATTTACACGTCACGCATAAAGCAGATTATGGACAGGATTATAGTCTTTTTTTCTATAAGAATATTGGGTCGGAAATCGTCTTTTCTTTCTAAAAAAATATTGACTATACAAAATGCGATCACGTTTGTCATTATATGTCATCCCGTACTTATTACAAGCAAGAATGTTCCGTCCACGCGGTTCGTAAATAGAAGGTTCATTCTTAGAACCAGAAATGACAAATTCTGCTTACAAAGAGTAATTCTTGTCTCGGTCCGAGCAACTAAAGAGACTCACGCGTTCTCGAAATAAACAACTGATCGACGAGCGGTCGGTTGGTAAGACAAACAGGGACAGCTACGTGGAAAGAGGCTGATAGGGCTGCAGGG
Organism: Nylanderia fulva; assembly: GCF_048542155.1. NCBI lineage: Eukaryota > Metazoa > Arthropoda > Insecta > Hymenoptera > Formicidae > Nylanderia > Nylanderia fulva. The sequence continues at coordinate 5,547,108 of NW_028190916.1, forward strand.
GAGTTGAAAGAGGAAAAAGACGAGAAGAGAACAGGAGAAGGAGTTCGACTCTTCTCTTGCTCGTGTTCCCTTGTCGCTGCTCATCGCGCGCTCTTCTCCGTACATTATATATACGACTGAACTCGGTGGTCTCGGGTTCTCCTGAGAGAAGCGAGAGGCCTCATAACTCCAGGACCGCGTGCCACACCTTTCGCACAGCTTTGAAGTCACCAGCTAGCGAGCGCCGACCAGGCCCTGAAGAACGTGTCTTCTTCCTCGTTCCCCTCTCGAACCGGCGAGGGCGCGATTATACGGCGGAACCGGCGGCGCCGGGGATTTATCGAAGTTGTCGTCCAGAGTTTAGCTCAGCGCAGCCCGTGTGTGCCTTTTTTCGGTCATAGATAATGACGCGGGACGTGGGAGTAGACCGCGGGGCTGGTCGTCGTTTTAGCATATAATTTCAGTTCTTTCTGACAAGGAAGCAAGAGTGTGCATAAGCAAGTATAAGCCGTGCTATGTACTAGTATACATAGTAAAATACACGATATTTCGCGATAGCACACATAGATATTTTCATCATACATTCTTATGATGCAACGAAAGTATACACTGTCTCGGGTAAATCTGGAAACTTATCTTATCTTCATCTGAATATATAGATATTCGTAAAATAATGCAATGTATATAGATGTGTGATAATCGAAAGAATTGTAACATGAAGAAAAATGTAGCACTAGAAAATTTCTAGGAATATAATTAAATAAATGAGATCTAGATCTAGAAAAAGTTTTGCTTTCTCTGCATTTAAAGAGTTGAATTCTTAATATTCCTATATATAAAAATCTGAAGCACTGTAACAATCACACATCTTTTATGTAAATTCAATCCTGTTTTGTTACTACTTTCTCTCATCTTGGCGTATTATTGCTCCGAGCATTTCGATCAGCACACGCTTTTGAAATGATAGACCCCAACTACGATAAATCATTGTGAAATTGTGATAGCGCCCTGACATGCACACATACACAAACTCGTGTCTCTCGAGCCGTTATTAAACAGCATTAGCCGCAGCGGTGCACTCGATATGCCGGGCCACACCTTTCGCACGGTTTTGAAGTCTGACCTCCCGATCTAATGGAAAGCGCCAGCGATCATCTGGCAGATATTACGGCCGTAATTTGAAGACCGTTCTCTCTCTCTCTCTTTCTTTCTTTCTCTCTCCGAGTCGAGAGACGTAGATCTTGAAGCTCGGGATAGGATCGAGCTTGGAGTTGTCGAGTTAAACGCCGAGGAAACGGTACCACTGATTCGCGCGCAAAAGGTGAAATTCAACGATCGCTGATATTTTATAACCGATCCCGGTCTTGGCCTCGCCGATTTCCATTACACGGTTTAAGATCGTCCGATCTTCGGTTTATCCTACCATTTATGATGAATGATCGCGAAATCACTGCGTCTATCTTCTCTGCGCGCGGAGTCAATTTTGATGATCGCGATTCACCGATTTCTTAACATGGAAAAGTAATCGATGATTTCCCAATAATCCCTTTATTTCATAATCACGTTGATCTTTAACCCTCTTGAATAAACATATTTTATTGACAACGTACATCAAATAGCATTGTCTTACGATACAGATTTTTTGCATAATTATTTATATATATTCGTGATAATTTATTATAATACTATATATAATAAATGAGATCACACAAATTGTTTCTTCTTCATAGTTAATACATTTATGATTATTCATATAGGAAAGAAATAATTAATTTTTAAAAGAATGTCGTGTCGTTTTATCTTTTGATCCAAGAATCGTTGATATAAAGGTAGAGATACAACGGAGGCAAGCCCCTTCTTAAAATAATGCGTGGTTGTGTCCCGTATTCTCTCTCTTTCTCTCTCTCTCTAGACGCAAGCCTCTAATTTTCAGAGCGATCATTCGGCATATCGAGCCGGTTGCATTCATTAAGAATTCACCAGGAGGTATGGATTAAGGACCCTCCTATACGCGAACACCTGGTATCTCTTCACGAGATGGAACTTAAATCATCCAGCGAAGGAACGCGCAGTGGCGAAGAAGAGGTTGAAAAGGAAATCTCGAGTAATCATGGCGGAGAGATGAAGGGCACGCGAATGGAAAAAAGTGAATGGACTTGACGAAAGAGAGGGAGAGAGAAAAAAGAGAAAGAGAACAAATGTAGTTTATCTATACTTCATAATCGAATCAATTTTATAATTAAGATATTTTCCAAATTGTCAATGAAATTGCTAATAGACTTAACTTTCACCGTATCATCCTAGAAAGAATCTTAACAATAAGAAAATCTTCTAAACAAGTCCGAAATTTCTCAAAGTATTTTTAAAAGTCATGATTTATAATTAAATTGAAAAGATTCTTTTTTATTTGCAAGGCCATTATTTTAATCTTGCCTCGCAACTTAAACGATCTTCCGAAGCAAATGTTAGTTATCTTCAGTATCTAATTAATTATCTATCAATATCACATCTATCGTGATGAAAAATTAGATTTCCATTACCCATAATTATGCAGATACAGTGTAATAATTTTTTCCCAGCACCTTCAAGCGTCTTCAAGTATGCCTCTCACGAGCGCGCCTTAAGTGGAAGATACGACAGCGATGCATGACACTCTAATTATAATGCGATGATTCTTAGATAAAATTAAAGAGCCATAAAGAGAGCAGTGGAATATCGATTACCAACTATTCATCGATAATCCCGACAAATGGCTATAAGCGCACACCTGATCCTGAACAAGTAAAAGAGGCTCGACTGATGGCGAGGAGTTTTAAAGGAGCGAAGAGAAGGAATAAGAGAGAGAGAGAGAGAGATTGCGAGAGGACGAAGTAGGGAATGAAGGTCACGTAAAGAGGGGCAGTTGATCGTCCTTTATGCAGATGAAAGAGTGCGATAAGATGGAGCGCGGACGCAGACGCACGTGAGAAAGAATGAGAGAAACGCCTCCTACCGGAACCAAAAAGTCGTCCGAGTAATTGCGACGCATCGGGCCCCGACACCCATGGGCGGTTGCGCGCGAGGAATGCGTATCCCTAAAGAACGAAACTGCACTTGCACGCGCATGGGACGCGGCCTGCGCCTGGGGGATTACGTCCCTCGAACATGCGAAGACATTGAATACGATCGAGATTACACCGCGCCGATTTTCTCGCGCCTCTCTGTCATATTGATGGTCGTCCATTAGAGCGGAAATTACGCTTCGAGATAAATTAATGTTACGTATTGCACTACCGCGGCTAAAGATTCTGACGAACGGAAGAGATTTTATGGCAGACGATTCCTTAGCAAAAAGTTTTATTTATCGAGTTTACCTACCATGATATCATTTTTCAAACGTTGACTCTCTCTCTCTCTCTATTTTTCGCTGGTCCAGTTCTTTAATTTTGAAAAAGATCTTTGAAATATAATTAATTTGATTTATGTAGCGAAATTTATAAATTTAAAATCCAGAAATTATTTTGTAAGAGAGATTTAAACTTTAGCGATTTCTTTCGTCAAAAATACGACATATCTAAACGGAAAGGATCGAGACGAGTGTTGAATCGCTGGTCCAATTCTCTATAATTTTGAAAATTCTTTGAAATATAATTCATTTGATCTAATTATGTAGCCAAATTTATAAATTTAAAATCTAGGAATATTGAGAAATTATTTGATAAGAGAGATTTAAACTTTAGCAATTTCCTTCGTCAAAAATACGAGAAAAACAGCGAAAGGATCGAGACGAGCGCTGAATCGCTGCTTGATCGTTGCGGTGAGAGCGTGTTATTCGCACAGATTGTCGGAAGATACGTGTGTACAAAGGTATGCTGCACGTAAGTGCTACTATAGGGAAGGTTTGTGGGAAAAACTTGATCCCACTTCCGTCGCGTTTGTAGCCCTTAATAAGATGGACGTAAGTCAATGATCGTCTTTTCTCATTCATTCTCTCTATATCCTTTATTTTTTTTCGCTATACGGCATATTACATATCGCGCCGAGGCTTTCGTGCCGCTATGCCGACTTTAATTATCCATCGGTTAATTAATAACATCCGGAATCTATACGCTCGTGGAAAAAATTAAAGGATACCGCCTTTGATTTTCTCATTTTACTGCAACAATAATTTAGAATCCAAAGATTTGCATATAATGCTGCATATAATTATATATGATTATTTGTCCAATTAATCCTTTAAGAACTTTATGCAAATATTTTAAATTATAAAATTTTATTATTGAAAAATTTTATTAACATCTCCATTTAAACTGAATAAGAAATAAGAAATGTCGATCTACTTGTGCATAATTGAAACTCATTCTGTCTATCTATCAACCAAACTATCAACTAACATTTAATCATTTAATCAACGACTCTTCCTATTTTCCTTACCTACTTCATGTTCTGACAAACACTGCCACTATGATTACGCGTTTGTGATTACGCTCCAACAGTTTTTACAAGTGCGATCTTTCTTTCATGCATTCGATTTTATTTCTTCGAGCAGGAGATATCTCTCGCTGTCGTTCAGCCCACGAGAGAGCTAATTATAGTTTGCAGGATAATAACTGAGAAGATGCGTTTTTTAAATTCATATACATATGTATCCCGCGTATGCTACAGACCTTTTGCGATGTTTCGAATCGCTACCTATTACAATGTTGCACAATCCATTAGACGAGGAAGGATAGATATTTCCAGTATAAAAAAAGATATGGATATACGCACAATGTTTCTCATTAATAATTACGATGGACGCGCGGATTGCGAGAGCTTTGATCGTGATTTGGCTTTTATTATGGCGCGACTCATGCGTGAAGTAATTTACGATGACGCTTTTTGCGTGAATATTGATTGTAACGAGAAAGAGAGAAACATGATCGAAAAAAGATCGCCGGAAAACCGCACTGATTTTTGCTCGACTTCCAACTACAACGTGCAGGTTTTCAGATCAACGCACTGTAAAAAAAAGAATTTAGTCTCCCACGAACGTTCTTCAGACACAGATGGGTAGAATTTCCATTGCAAAGTAGATACTTATTGAAATCAATGAAATTAAGTTAAGAAAAATTAATTTTCCTGAAATTTTTATTATATTTTTTATTATATTTTATTAAAATCAGCTTTGATCGAACATTTTTAAATGGATCCTTCTACAAAGGAAGTATATAAAAATATTTCCAACATTTGCAGATTTATTATTATATAGAAGAAATAATAAAAATTATGCGTTATAATAATCTTGTGTTTCTTTGTACATTAATCGTGCCAAGTATAACTTTCATATCTTATAGATATGTAAGATATATATAATGTAGAAAGAAGGAAGAAAGCATAATATTACTCGTCGCGATTTCGCTGATAATCCCACCTGTCATCGTCGCACCTGTCTCTCGGGACCACTTAGTGGTAACGTTAATGACCTTTCATGGGCTGCTGAATGCAGAACATGTGAGTGTCTGAGCATGAATTTAGTTACCATTCTGAATGCCATAATTCTGCACAATCTCAGTATTATGATATATCTGCGTAAATGCTGTATTGTGTGTGTGATATTATCTTTATAACTTAATTTTAAAATAAAAAATATATTTGATTTCTGATACTTTATATTTTGTATGATTAGAAATGACAAAATTACTTAGAGATTAAATTATGCTTAAGATTTATTTTTCACAAATTAATTATTTAAAATTATTTTTATTAAAGTATTTATTTTTTAATGAAATTGGATTTTACAAACAAATTCTCAAATTTAGCACTTAATTATGTCGATAAAATTTACATCTCGCAAAATTCGACATTTTAGCAATTTACCAAAGAGCTCTGAACTAATAAAGAGATTTGTCCTTTTTATTTCAGATGGCACCGTAATTATGAGCGAGACTATTCAAGATTACGATATCCAAGTCATGGTGGGCTGTTATTTTCCTGCGGAATTCCAGGGCGAATTCGTGACACAGGACAACGGAAAGGGCGTCGGAAGCATGGCGAACGAGCCTATTCAGTATTCTGTCATTAACATCACCTTCAACGCGATACCGGCATGGGGCTACTGCTACAAGAGAGTCGGCGATAACGTGCTGTTAAGGGACAGGTCAGTTAACTCGACAAATTACAAACATTTCCTACATCGAAGAAAGTGTTGAGATTCCAGTTAGCGGTTTATGCAGTTAACGATTAGAAAAGTCATGTCTATATACAAGCGACTCGATAGGAATTATCGTTAAATCAATGGATCAATAAATTAATGTAGCAAGGATATAACATTTATCATTCGATACACTTTCTTTGATAAAGAGCTAATTAACATGCGAAATTAATTTAATATGTGAAAAATTAAAGGCGACTTCCCAAATTAAATTGAGTAATGATCTCATCATGCACGCAATTATTAGTTTAATTTACTTATCATCATTAAATTATCTCAGTAACTTTATTCTTATACATTTTTATACATTATTAAACTTTCTGTGTAATTGAATTATCAAGCAGTACATGACTATATTTTTTCATCTTTATCAATCTCGCGCATCTTTAAACTAAAAGTGTTAAAGTCTTAAAAGCCGCGAACGATCGTCGCGAAAGTTTACAGACACATAAAAGAAAATCTTGAAAGCGCGGTACCATAAAACATCAAAGTTTTGACTTATTGATAAAACAAGAAAAAACGGAGTTTTGATCGATGCGTTCAAAGAATGATGGAATAGTCGATTTAAAAGTAACGGTATATTTACAGAACGATGCATTTGTAGCTAGGATATCTGCAACTTGTCGTACATGTGTAAATGCCGTTAAATGGGATACAGCAAAACAGTGTTGAAAGGATGAATCCATGATGAATCCGTTCCTAACACGATGACAAAAAATTCAGACTTCTCGTTTTCTTAGCAATATTTGAAATGCTCTGAAAATAAATTATTAGAAATAAATAATTACAATAAATTATAATGCACTTTATATACACTTCAAAGTTATATAATTTGCATGTGGTTTCGTGTATATTTTCAAAATTATTTTGAGTTGGCAATTTGACGAATATATTACAAAATGTTAATCTTTTTCTCTAATGAATTTTATTTTAGGATTTTAATGTAAAAAATTTAATGAAGAAAATATATATAATACTGTAAATTGAGAATTATTTGATTAAACTTTCACTGATTCGAAATTCGTTGAAATATTTATAAGAAAGTTCGAGAAGAAATGCTATATAAGTCTATATAAGTCACTTTCTATATCGCTTTCTATATATGTAAGTCACTGCAAGTCTGTCTAGACGGGAGAATGTGGGCGGATTATTCGCGCTCGAAAGAGCTTTTTTTATCAAAAAAAATAAAATTCGAAGACGACGAAGGGATATTGCCGTCGCGGAAAATTTAAAGGGTGTGAAGGGGTTAAGGTTAAATTAGCTCGCCAATGTCTCTCGGGATACCACGACGTCTGCAACTCGTCTGAATCAAAAATAGCCGGCTTTCCAGACACTCGCGTATTGCGAACCCGAGCTAATTCTAGAAAGAGGACGAAAACCATAAAATAAAAAAGAAATGATGAAACATCAAGACCTCTCCGCGCCCTAAATCCATATTGTTTCAAGACTATCCTTCTTGAAAAAAGAGGAATAAAGAGAAAGAAAAAAAAGAGGGAAGAAATTTATTATCAAGGGTTACACGGAGGAAAGGGAGACAATTAAGTATTAGATACTATTTATAAAACCACGGCTACTATTTATTAGAAAGTCTGGACGTTTACATTTTTTATGTATTTCTTTTATTCATAGATGTTTAATTTTATATATATAAGATCAAACTATATACATATATAGATCTTTATTTATATATATTTTTTAGAAAAACGAAATGAGAAAATAGAATAAAAATGATTCGGCCATTAAAAGATTCACGGAGAATTTCAATGTCGCATCTCATAGAGATCCAAAGTTCGAGAACCTCGTCGCGCCAATCGATAGTTCTTCGATGCATCTGAACGCTCACGCAGCCATGTGGGTGTTGTCCGCACAAGTATGCATAAATTGGCATACACGTGAGAGCCCACCCCTTTCTCTTCTTCTTCTTCTTCTTCTCTGGACACGATCGTATACTTCGCGATTCACGTTGAATCGTTAACGAGCTACCACGCTATGAATATTCCGAGAAATCATATCTTTGGCTGTCTTTATTATCGTCACCGTCGCATTTACGATCTTGTTCAGGTCTGCAACGTGATATTATATGTTCCGTTTTATGACAACGAACTTTATAGATCGAAACATAAGAACACAAAGATATAATAAATTTCATTTTTAAATACTCGTATTTGATATCGTATCAAATACTCGTATTTTTTGATTCGGCTGATAATTATCGTAAATTCAATTTTTTTTATTTCTCGTTATTGAGTAGCCGACTAGCTTATCATAATAATGATGCATTGCATAAGTCTCCCTGAAGGATTTATCATATACGGATAGATAAACTTAATAGATATACTTGATATACTTGAGATATACTTGAGTATGTAAATGACTGCGATCTCTATTCATATGTATCACTCGAGGCAACTGGTTAATTGCTTGAGATTTGATCGCGGCTTAATTGCCGTGCATTTTTTGCCTTCCGTCGCAACGTTCCATTTAATCGATGTGTCCCACGATGATGAATTTTATGAAACGTTGGTCACACGTTATTTAAACGACAGTGACATGTTCATGCGTCACTGTCGCGAAGATAGTGTCCTACCGGCAAGGTCGCGGCTATTATAAGAGATAATCGCAGCTTGTAATAATAATTTGCTGGGGCGCGACTAGCAATACCCTGCGAAAAGTTGTACGCGAATTCGCGTAAATTGCCTTTCCACGTACGCGGTTGTCGACAATGTTCTCACACAGGAGGATAATCGCTAATAACCGCGCGTTTGCCGCGAAAATTTCTCCAATAGGATCCCCGGCGAAATACGGTTGGTTCGTTCGCGTAAGGATTATAATGCGGTCGCACGCATCCAGCTTACGCGACCACAAACGTAATAATATTCGAAATGCACGCGAGATTATAAAACATGATATAATTATTAAAAATAGAACATTAAAGTTATATTTTATTTTTTCAGTAATTTTAAATTCTCCGTGTGTCTTTGCAAAGAAACTACGACAAGACAATCGTTATCTCCGATCCTGTTCTCACATTTATTTCTACAGGGTATTCCACAGAAAATTGCTGAAACTAATCAGCTGTCATTTTTTACTGCATGCAGTTATTGAGAAAATAAAAATTGTGTTGAAAGAAGGAAGTCTGCAGTCATGGATTTAAATAAAATGTTTGTATATCAGTTTTTATTTGATTGACAAAAAAGTGCCAACTACTTATAAAAATTTAATTTTTCCGAGCTCTTCCAAAAATATTGTCTTGCCGATCATTACGATATTATTTCAATTTGACGTTCGCTCGTGAACCGTCCGGTACAAGGCGCGCTTATGCGTTTCATGGCACAACAATCGCTCTAAAGCCGTTGAAAAACGGCATCGGAAGAGAATACATCGTCCCCGAGGATGCTGCAAGCTCGCGCTCGTGAAACGGGCCCCACCTCCAGCGATCGGATAGAACAGAGGGCCTGTTGCATACCATCTTCTATCATTAATCTCCGTGAAGAGACGGAGGAGTGACTAGCCGAAGATGGTACGAGCGTCTCTTCCCCAGTTTTCATGTATCCCGCCTCCGTGTTCTCTAAGCTCGCGTTGACGAGCTAGCTCTCCTCCGGGATCACTGTGTCGGGAACAACAACGTGTCGCATATTTCTTAAGCCGGCTCCACACACGGCTCATTTGTCACTCTAATTGTGAGGCGTAGAGATGTCCGGATTCCGACTCCGTTGACAATCGGTTGAATCAATCATTAATAAAATCTCGTGAGAAATGAAGTCTACAAGGAATGCTAATTTATGATACAATTATTACAGGAGAATGTTAAATAAATTTCTTTATGCGAAATTAGAGAATTTGTTCCTCATGTGAGACGCAGCCTTACCATAGGTGCGTGTACAGGTATGCAAATTTGATTCGAGCGCAATTTACATTTCGGGTCAGTGGGATACGACACCGCAGTTGGATGACGATGATGATGATGATGATGATGATGACAGTCCCACGACAAAAAGCGAACGCAACTCCATTCGTATGTAATCAGGTTGACAGGTAGGATGAAAAACAAAATAAAATAGCTGAAGCATTTGTAAAATGCGAATGGTTCCGTATTAAACGTGTCGAAGGGACGTTATTGACCTGGATATTGTGTGCATCGTATCCTCCACTTTCGTGTTTCAAACTCATTTCACAAGTTTGAAGCAGTGTAGTTTTTGACATTTCGTTTCGCGTGCGATGTAAATTGCATTTCAGTTTATACGAACTTTGCTACATCGATCACACGAAATAAAAAAGACTTACGATAACGCGTCAATTAATTCCGTAGACTATTTATAGCGCAATCTAAATATAGTCTATTATCCTGATAATAAACTATAGATCTAATTATTCTAGGCAGCAGAACGAATATCATTATAAATAATAAACAATATTTTAATTGCAAAAGCAATAAAGTCGATAAAAAAATTAATTCAACAAAAATTAAATTTTTTTCTATCAAGAATGAACTTTAGACACATTGTTTAACACATAGAGAAAGCAACTGTACAGGAGAGAATTTTCTCTTAGAATTTACCTTAAAAATTATGATAATTGTGGGATAATATGGTATTCAAAGAATTTTATGAATTTTTTTTTAGATTAATATTTATCACAATAAAAAAATATATTTATATATATTAATATGTACATAGTAAAATTAATCAAACATATTTTTATATATTATTGTGGTACACATTAATTTTAAGAGAAAATTATATCTGTACATAAGTATGTAAGATATTTGCTAAAGCTATAGAAAAGCAAAGCATTTGCATTTTTATTTTTTAATTTGATTTTCTTATATTTCGAGAAATTAATTGGTCAGAAAAAAGCTTCATAGAAATACGGTCAGTACTGAAATTTATGAAGGCACTTGTGCAGCTGTACTGGAAATAAGAAACTTGTGAAATGACGCCGTCAAGACAGGTATCGCACGGCGAATACTCCGAATTCAGACAAGAATGCTGGTCGTGCACTCGCATAGTCGTTGGTATGGACAAAACCTATCATGTAACATTCTCCAGTTGGCGAATATATCCGGAGGGTTTCCAAGCACACGCGCGCACGTTGCTCTCTTAAAAATCGCTTTCCTGGGCGAGTCTAGAGATCCTATATAAGGCATAGAGAGAAAGAGAGAGAGAGAGAGATCGAGGTGACCATGCGACCGCGGGCCCACACGCTCATTCCCGCAAGTTGCATAATATCGACGTATAATAGGTATTGCCTCGGAGTTACAATTATAAGCGCTGGTATGCGTTGACGTCGTAAACACGTGTACATTTACGTCTGTCGAAGGTACCGCATTGTGATTAACACATCTTGGTGTCCCATTGCGCCATTCTATGCTCGCTGTTCGCTGTACTCGGAAAATCGATCGAGATACAATATTTATGATTACTATGTTAATATGTAAATACGATTTTATATATCCGTGTATAAGGAATGAAACTTCTACAAGTATTTTTCTATGAGAAATTAGAGAAAATACAATTGAGAGAGAATATTTTGGAATCTAAATATCAAGTCTCCTTATTATACAATTAAAAAGAAAGGTGATTATATTAATTTATGTATACAAAGCCAAATAATATTTCTCAATTTTCTCTTTATATTATACGAATGCGTGCTTTTGGCTGCACGCGCTATATGGTTATCCTAATAACTCATAATTATTTAAATAACATCTTTTTATCCCGACGACGATTCTCTGGTACACACCAAATACTGTTGAACAAATGACTCCTCTGCAACTACTATTATTTTTATAATTGTTTGTGAAAAGGTACCAGATAGCGGTCGTGATAGTAAAATGTATCTCTTTTTCTTTCTCTTACACATCCATCTTGTGCACAACAATTATTTGTTTTCACTAAATAAATTTTCTCAGATGCTTACAGTGTTACGAACCAATATTATCTTGTGCTCTCTTAATTTGTTTATTCTTTTAGTATTTTAACCTGCGGCAAAAGTCAATATATGCCTACCTTCGATGTTTTTTCATTTATTTTAAAACAATTTTTTAACCATAGGTACCTTGAAACCGATCAATAAAAATTTAACGAAGAAACCATCTTTTTTTTTATTTATTTAATTATTAGCATTTTCTCCGGTGAAATTTCTTTTACGTCTCTAATTTAACTCGTCTCGAGATATCGCGTGTTGCTACACCAAGTCGTTGGCACCGCGAGGAACAAGAATGATCCTTGTTCTTATCCTTTTTTTTTTCTTTTGCACTTGTCATTGTCCACTTCCTGTGTCGGGTAAGTCGAGTGTTAATTCACGAGATGCTCGTCACGAGAGCGCTAATATCTGCTCTAATCGAGACGCTATCGCGCCACTATTATACAGTCATTAGTGTCGTCTTGTGTCTCACAATGTACCTTTATTTCATGAGAAAATTTATAGAATATTAGAGAGAGAATAGAAGAAAAGCTGGATATAAGATTAGATGTACGATGACAGTTTAAGGATCTGATATCATTTGCCATGCGACATTCTTTTACATTTTTTATTTAATTTTGTGAAAAAAATATTTTCAATTCTAAATAGATTTAGTTTTATAAATATACATTTCTGGTTTATTAATATATCAAAGAATTTTGAAGGTGCAAAAACTTTTTGGCCCTCGAGAAGAAGCCAAATCGTCTCATGAAGACGAGATCCTGAATTTAATATAAGTTTATGAAGACAACGTCGACATTTACTTGAAAGCCTAATACTTTCAAAGCAGAATCCTGATGTGCAAGTGCTAGACTATACAGATTTTAATCAAACTGAGAGGAAGCGGAAAGGGAGAGAAAAAAGGGAGACTCTTATTATTTCTTATTCTACATATATGATGTTATGGCGCGGGTATCGTCATTTCGATATTTTATAGTCGACATTAACGGGGCTCTCGGGATATCGTTTCTTACGATGCTTTACAGCCCGCAGTTAAGTTTTTCCCCAGGCCGTAGTGTTTCAAGTCCTTACTAATTTTCCAATTTCTCCCCTCGGCCCCAGGATTCGTGCGTCATAAATTCCGTAAGTAATATTGCGTTTCCGCTTGCGATTATAGATTGCTAAGGCAATGAGACTATAGTGTATCATATAATTTAGAAAAGATGCTCTTAGTTATGATTGTCTCTGGATTTTGTAGAATTAAATTCAAAGTTAATTTTAAAGGAAATTTTCCTGATTCAAAGTGATTAAAAATAAGGCATTGAAAAATTATATTTAAAAATTACAAATAACAGAACTTTGGTTTCGGTTAATTCTAAGCTATTCTGCGGCAGAATCTTAATCAAGGATTTAGATATATCAATCATTTCATGCTTATATGCATTTTAAAAAGCTGCAAATAAACGATGTTCTACAAGCAGTTTTGTGCTTAGATAATTTCAAAATTAGCCAGATAAAGATAAAATGAAAATATTTAAATTCATCTTAGACAAGATGATTTTAAATATATCTAGATGAAAGATAAAATTATGGTGATTCATTTAAATAACTTTTACATAATATTATTTAAGACCGCTTATGTAAACACGCAGTTATAAAAAATGTAAATAATAAAAGAAATATAAAAATATATTCATATTTTTATTTATAAGTTTTTATCATTTAATGCTTAAATTCTATTAATACCTAAATATTTTTATGTGACTCTGGATAAAATGACGTAAAATTTCATCTGATAATCTACAATATATAATTTTATTTAGATAACAGCAAACACACTGTCTATAAGAGAACAATTTTTCTATTTCAATATCAAAAGATGTGGCAAGTGACTATTGCAACACTATGCATATTAATATTATGATTGTATATATTAACTTATGATATTTGTTGCAGATATAATGATAAGGACTGCATAAGGTGTTTCCGGCTGTTGCGGAGGTCGCGGAACGTCATCGAAGTGTTCTCGGAAGCTCTCGACAGGTGTTATACAGACGAGTTGGCTGCCTTGGCCTCCTGTGACACACTGAACTCCACCTCGATCTTATACCGTAAGTAGAAGCCGGATTTGTCTCGATAATCACGCATTTGCTTGTAAGACAGAAACCACGACCTTATGACGTACATCAGGCTAAATATGAGACATACTTATGATAATGAACATAACTTTATGCTGGTAAAACCGAACGATCTGTCTCAATGACTGCCTTTTCTCACGGTTAAGGAAGTTAAATTATTGCTAATGCGAATTAATGCAAGTTTTTTTGTATCTGTCGAGCAAAAACTGCGGCTTTTCTTAGACGATTGTGAAATTTATCTCGCTGACAGCCGCAGAAATAAATGTAGAACACGCATAGAAAGGTATATAAAATGCTTGACAATAAGTTAGAGATCAGACTTGGCGATATTTCGTTTAATGCTAATATTATTTTTAATAAATATAGAAAAAGAAGAAAATTTACTATTAAAGATATTTAATAATAAAATAGATGAAATAATATAGATTAAATGAAGAAATTTTACTAAATTACATATAATAAATTCTTTTATATTTTTAAAACTTTTTAATCAAATAATTTTTTTATATTTCACTTTGATTAAAAATATATATTTTCATATAAATTTATGGATTATAAATTACATTAATTTTATTTTTTACTTGCTTTTTTTACCGAAGAAAAATATTACGAGCCACATAACGCGTTAAAGAATAACGCATACATTCAGTTGAGGCGAATTAATTAGCATTCTTACATACGCAATGTGCGTATTAGCGTACTCGAGGAATTTGCGGACTTCCGGTTTGTCGAACAAACAAATTACAACGCGACCTCCGTATGCCGAGGGAGGGAGGATTAAGTTCGGCGTACTCGCGCGTCCGCGAATTAATAGTTCTCAATAATTAGCGTTAATTGGCCGCGGGCCCTAGCGGCCAAAAGGAAGTGATGAAGCTTGCGTAACGACGCGGGAACAATGGGCCCCCAAGAATGCACGATATGCACGTCGCGTGCAGAGCGCGTACACGCGTGTGCGCACCGTGATTTTTTCTCACGCGCGTGACAATTAAAACGCTCTTAAAGATGATTGGGATGTAGACATCTGCATAATCGTTCACATGCGGGATGGATCGGATAAATGTCGATTGAATCTCGAAAGGGATGAAGGCGCTAAGAATGAAAACTGACGATCGAAAACTTAAATTTGTGATAAAATATTTTATTACCACTTTTCGTGCATCGAGATGAATCGACGAATTAGGATATAAAAAATTGCGCGATGCAATAGCAACACAGTTGAAAAGTTTGTGTTGAATTTAACAGATATCTATCATATGTCCGAACGGTCCACAAAAATTGTTGTGTTAATTCAACATAATGTGGATATGTTAAATGAAGACATGAATGCTATGATAATATTTTAACACAAAAGAAATGCAAAATTTCAAGTAATTTACAATAAGTTTTGTGTGAAATTAACATAGAGAGTATTAATGTAAAAATGACTAAGATATGTTAATTTTAGATTTTATCATTTCCACTTATAAAATAAAAAATCAACATTTTTTTTTTAATTTTAACAGATAAATCTTATCATAATATAAATTTATTAAATTTTAACGGGAACCGTTTTAACAAGAAGATACAAATTTTCCTACATGTGAATTTTATCAAGATTCATTATCGATGGATAACAAAAAGTAAAATGTATAGGAAATACATACATCGCTCCTCGGATGCGTGAGATTCGCGAAGATTCACGTACAGAGGCGTGCACGCATTCGCGTGCATCGTTATTAGTTGCTTAATGAAGATTACTCGTGAGCATCGATCCCTCGGCTTCCGGTACATTATCACGCACGTTCACCTGGCGGCTCCCAAGGGGCTACACCTGTCGCGACGCGATCGAGACCGTCGGCTCGATTTCCGCTTGTAATCTCGGTTTCACGCTTTGATCCGTGTCGCTACACGCGAGAAACTTCACGGGAACCGAAAATCAGGGTTGGTGGTCCGGCAAAAGAAAACATGATCGAACATCCGTGCGTGAAGCCTTTCAACGAATCTCCCGAAGAAATTCAGGGACGACTTGTCACCCATAAAAAGGCCAAAACGCCGATTTCTCGCAATCTCGTAGATGTGCGAAGAGTTCACATCCGACAAATTTGCTCGCGAAAATATACCGGTCTCAACATTTTCAGGCCGAACAAAAAATAATCAAAATTAAAAAGGCACTAATAATAATTGTTTTTTATTATAAAATTTCGTTTATCTCTATTTTTATAAGTTAAAGATTAATTACATCAAAATGTTCTTTAATGAAGAAAATCAAATTACAGGAGAACAATGATAATTAATTTTTCGATTGTCTTTTCAACCAAGTATTCTAGAGTATAGAAGAATGCTGGAAGAAAAAACGCCGAGATTTCGTCGAAACGACCTCCCGTGTTCCCATCCATTCTTTGTCGTGTTTTATTCCTGTTTCTCTTTTTTTCTGGACCGTCGTCCGTGCAGAAACCAGGTATTCGTCGTCGGAAGCGTGGGAGTGGCCCAAAAAGATTCTCGTCCTAATCGTCCTGCAGTGAAATAAGCGAGGGACACTACATGCCGCGATAATCGGTTGCCGAATAAAGAAAGAGTGTATATATATAGATATATATTGTTAGTTTCTTCAGTTCGCTAAATTATACCGTTGTTGTTTGGCATTTGGGAAGAGAAAATGTTTTTACGCATTCCTAACTTGATGAAGATGCTCTCTGTCGTCGTGTTCTGCCATTCCTTTTCATCTTCGCAAAATTATGACGCGCTTTTTAATGTCCTTTTTTTATTATAATGTTTCAGTTATCAGTCCGACGAACTTGTATTGTGAAATGAATACTTGTATCCATTGTAAGAGAGACATATTTCAATTTTTATATAAATATACTGAACGCGGAATCAATTTTTTTTCACAGATACGTAAGAATTGTGCATAATTTATTTTGACAACATTATTTCAATTATTTTTTATTTATGAGATCATAAAAAACAGCATAATATAACTCGATTTTTAATCAATTTCATATATATTTTTTCTTTCTTTTAATTTAAGGAAAAATTAGCATTTATATAGCATTCTCTATTCCATGTTATGCCATACATACATATAAAAATCGCGAAAATCAGATAAAGAAAATCAATCATTAAAGCCCCCCAACCGCAGTAAAAAGAAATAACATTTTGAAAAATAAATTTCTAAACATTTTACTTTTTGCTCGACGAACTGCATAGTTATAAAAAAAAGCAAAAAAAAAGAAAAAGAGAGGAAGAAAAAAGTTATGGTCGAGAATTATTTATATATGAGAATTATCATTTTAGTCGTCTAACAATAAGATCTTTTTCTAAAGTTCTTCTTTCGAAACTTTTGACAGAAAATATTTTTAAAACGAAGCTATTGGTACCCTACAGATAAAAATAATAATAATAATAATAATATAAAAAGTTATTGGCATATTTTCAGAATAAAATGTGTTATATATATTTATATTTATACAAATATATCGTCAGTAAAAATTTAATTTTAATATTGCAATGTTAAAATCCTTCCCTAGGAATTAATACAAAATTCATGTAAAATACGGTTAAAGTAAAATAAAAAATAATAATAGTAAAAAAATTTGTAATATTCGAAACATGCTACACATTATTTAAATAATAATCACTTTCACATGAAATCTGTACATTTTCACTTTGAAGATACCGCTGGTTTTTCTCTTTTTGCATACCACCGCGAAGAAAAAAAAATAATAAAAGTGATTTGACAATGAGTGAAAAATGCCGAAGCTTTTAGGTGAAAACGTGGTGTGGAATTTCAGTTACTTCCTGCTTATAGATCTCATTGTAACACCGATGAAAACCGGGAGAGCTATTTCGAAGAGATTTTTGTGAATAAAGGATACCTGCGGATTTCATCCTTCGATATCTCGTCTCAATTCATGAAAATTCCGATCACCTTATATGATCACGTCCAAATGTATTCTAATAAAACTCACAATTGAAACCACGTGGGTACGCTCTCAAATCGAGTGTGATTTTATAAAAAATATTACTGATTTTGTATTTTATCAAAATGTAAACTTAAGTTATATTTGAAAAAAAATTCCCAAAATTTTTAATGTCCTCCGTAAATTTATAAATGTAGTATATATATATAATAAATATATAGATCTATAAAAATTTTAATAAGAAATCATAAAAGTTAATAAATAATTTTCCTTCTTTTTCTTCAATAGGTACAAAAGAAATCGGCGATGTGATGATTCGGAATGAATACTGCCCTATTACTGGTTTATATCATTTCAAATACACCCTCAACAATAATTCCGCGTTATCATTCGAGTGCAACACATTCTCTTCCGAATTCAGTAATTGCCCGGATGGTTCGATCTTACATTTGAACTTCAAACGATGCAACTTTGAAATGCACGGTAAGTTTTCTTTACTTCTTCGCAATTTTTAACATAGATATTTTAAAAAAGAAAAATATACACATTAAATATATTTATAGTAAATATTGTTTTATAACATATATTTGTATGTAAGCAAAACAATTCATATTATATATATATTTAAATTTAATCAATAAATAATTAATAGCGAATCGAGAGATTTTATAAATTAGATTTAATAAACAAATATATAATTTTGTTCATATATATATATATATATTATCAGTAAATTAAACATATTGTATATTAAATACAATGTATCGTTATTATTGCTAGTTGATTTATTGTTATAATTAAAGCAGTGACATAAAGGCGAATTCGAAATACATTATTATAATCTCGTTTTAGCAGATCTCGCATACAATTGTTTGGGCAGCTGGCCTGGACCGAACGGTTCCAATTATGTTGCTCTCTGGAATAGCATTGCCAACGATAGCACACCTCAATATAGATGCGGGGTACGTTACATGAAAATTTATCTATTTATGAAACGATAATAAAGAAGTGTACTTGTCTAATACATTGTAAAATGATATTAATAAATATCTTATATACTTAATGTAATAATTAAATAGATCTAAAAAATCTATAATATAAATTTTAATATATATATTTTAATATACATTTTACTATAAGTATATACATATATATATGTATATACATATTTGATATATAAAATTATTAATTTCTCGTGCTAAATAAAATATAATTTTTAGCTATTCCACGTAGATAACAAAAAAGGAAAGACTTATATGGCATTTAGTAGTGATTCGAGCTGCACAAGAGATTTAAATAATTCGACTAGCGGATATGAGACTTTGATTTTGAGCAAAAGTTTAAATCAAAAGAAGGTGCCAGAATATGTGAAGACTCATGTTGCCACGTGAGTATTTTCCAATTATTTTTTAATTATTGTTATAATAAGTGTTATTATAAATATTAACATAATTATAATAAAACAATTACAATAAAATCTATATCCTCTCCTAATAAAATATTAGATTCCCAAAATGGGCACAAGGTGTGTGGGAGCAGTCTCTCATAGTTAATGGCACTATGACTTTCACCGATCTCAATGGCTACAATAGTTATACTTTTATTACGGTGGAGTCCAACGAAGAGACTGGTCGTTACGTTGTGTATTCGAAAAATCAGTGGTAAGTTCATTTATTTACTATTTATGTACATATACATTTTATCAAAAAAAAATTTTTAAATATATTCTTTTTTTTTCTCTATAAAATAAATTTGTTTTCATTATAAATACAGTAACATTCTCGTTTCTATTATTTTACTAATAGTGAAAATTAAAAATAAAATGACCATTTAGTTTTAATTTCAGTGAGGAAGCTGCCTTTGTATGCTTGATGATGAGACAGCGCAGTGAAAACGTATTAGAATTTACGATAGGTAATTACTTGTATTTCATACAATTAATAATTATGCAACAACTTTTTTTATTATCATTAATTGATTTTTCAACAACTTGAAATATTCAAAAGAGAAGAAATCTACGAATAAAAATATTTGTTGTAATAAAATTTCTATCAAACCAAAATAATATAAAACCATATAATAAAAAGATTAATTAAAATAATAATAAAAAATAGAACCGTATAAGATATAAATAACTATCAATATTAATTTTGAGAAGAATCTTTTCTCACTTCTCGTTAATCTATTTCTGACAGATTTTAATTGGTTATAATATAAAAATAATACCCTCAATTTAACAGGGCAGGTCCCTAATCCAGTTCATCGGGATGGTTTATGCGACGACCCCAATCTGGACAAGCCGGTGTGGATGACTCAAGCACGTAAGTTTAAAATATATATATATATATATATATATATATATATATATATATATATATATATATAAGATCTTTATAAGTTATCCATCCAGTGATTTTCCAGTGATATTCTAATACTTGTATTTTAAATCACACATTTTTTAAATGCACAACTATTACTATTGAATGTAATAAATAATTAATAATATTTTGTAACAAGGTATCGAGCGCGCAGTGGAGTCACCTTGTCCAATTACGGGCCAGTATACAGGGATGATAACAGATCTATCAGGAATGTGTGCGGAATTAAGCAGCAATTGCAACACTCGGGAAATAATGTATTTTAAAGTGAGCGACTGCGAATCCGGAGAACTGTATGAAGGTATATACAATTATAAGATTTTTAAACTAAATAAAAAAAAACAGAAATTATATATATATATATATATATATATATATATATATATATATATATTATTAAGACATGTTAGAAAAAGATTACTATATAGTTTAAAAATATTATTGCAAAAATATATTAAATATAATAATTTTTGCAAAATATAATATGATAATATATATATATATATATATTATACAAATCGTTAATTCCCAATTATAATTCCTCTATTTTTTTTTAGATTTGATAAAACATTTCGATAAAATTTTAATTTGAAAATTTATACAAAAATATTTCTTTTCTAAAGTATTTTTGAGTATGTAGCTTTTGTTCGTTGGTTTTTAGAAAGGACATATTTATGCTTGGGACAATGGGAGGAGAAAGGTGTAATGTATACTTATACCATGAGAAACGACACTAGTACAAATGAATGCTTCGTGGGTCTGATTGTCAACGATGAAGAAATATATATCAAGGAAGCTGGTGATCATTGCATACGAAATATAGATCCCAAAACGGAGGGTATGCGTCTCTATAGAAAGGGTAAATATCCTTCTAAAATAACACTTATAATGATATATTACGATTATATTTTTATTTCATGATTTTTAATTTACTGATTTAATTTTTTAACTGAATACTTATATTAGATACTTATATGAAATCAGATACACATACAAGAATCATATAGGAAAATATCCTGAATAAAATCGAATTTTTTTTTCTTTTCTAATTATTGCAACAATAGAGATAGAGAATTTTTATATTGTGATAATATTATTTAAGGACTATGTTATGGAAATTCGCCGAGTCCTGCGCCTACTCCGTTGAAACCGACCCCTCATAATCCAATAATGAGAATTACGACGACTCCGCGATCGAGATTATCACGTAAGAAAAAATATAATATGCAATATATATTCAATTTTTATAATTTCTTTAGATAAAAAGAATATAATTGTTTTTAATTTAATGATTTATTAAATATAATTAAATAATTATAAAATATAACATTTTGTATATATATAAATTTTTCGTGTTATTATTTTTACAATCTATTGAGATTCAGATTAATTAAATATTATTGCTGTGTAATAAATATTTGATTTTTTTTCTTGACAGTAACTACTCGTGTGCCAGGAAACGAAGTTTCATCAGCTTCTTACAAATCGAGAACGTGCATGAATTTCGTACTTCTCATCAGCATCCTCATTGCGTTCTTCGAAGTAGCTTCCTCATATAAGCATGAATAATGATACTGTCTTTCGGAATCAATAGTTACCGAAGTAGTTAATGTATACTGATATTCCGATGCACACATTGCTGCATTTTTGTTATTTTTGTCTGACCGACAATCGAGAAATGTGAGAAGAGCAGTTATTTATTATAAAGACCGACTTAAAATGATATTGTGGAAAGTGTAGAAAATTTTTATATTTATACTTTATTTTTTTCAAATCGCGCACATTACTCTGCATTTTGCGAGATTATTTTTTCAATAGAATTATATAATTGAATGAGAAATGTACGCTATTCCATCGAATGAGCGACATAAGAAATCTTACAAGAGAAATATTTTTTAACGATTTTGAAGAAAATACAAAAGAAAGAGTTAAAAATATATTATAAACTCTTCGCTGATAATAAAATTGTGATTAATTGCTATTTCTTATATACTGTGGATCATTACATTACTATTTATTTAATTAGTTTTAATAGATAAATACGGGAGATATTAGGTCTCGACAGTCATGTTTTATGTATTGCTTCATATGATACAAGAAGTTTTACGTTAGACTTTCGTTCATGAAAATCCAAAGAGCCGTTGTCTGCATGCAAATAAATAATGATTTTTTATGAAACAAGCATCACAAAATACAAAAACAATGATAAAAAAGAAATTTACTACAATTTTGTAAATAATTATATGATAAATTAATTTTATTTTCTGGAAAAATATTTTTAAAGATAAAATGATAATTATATCATGACATTAAATTTTTTTAAATTAAACAAGACAGACACCTGTCAGATTTGTCTACACCCTTATATTATTTAAACTCGATGGTGATATTTTTTTATGATAATGTAAATGAAATAAGATCTTTCTTAAATTTTTATAGAATTTTTGTAGGGAAAAAAACAAGCCATAATAAAATAAATATAGCTTAAAAATATATGAATTATACAGTTTCAAAGACTGACACAAGCTACTATTTTAATATGGTTCAATTTCTAGTTTTCTTTCTTCTCTATTAGAGATAAATGATTTTAGCAGAGATATATATGTAATATTAAGCATAAAAAGAAATATATCTTTGCGAAAAACATATCGAATTTTGTAAAGGAATAAAAAAAACTACAAATTCTGTGTAAAAGTATTAATTAAGAAGATAAGTAAAGGCGTGCCTCATGCTTTGCGTGATTACGAATTTTAGAATTGAAATATATTTTATCATATTTAGTTATAAGATGAAAGACAAATACGTAAATGTGAAAATAAATATCTAATATTAAGAAAAAGAATCTATACATAAAAATCTAATATCAAAAAAAATTTCCATTTATATGAGAGTTGATTAAAAAACAAAGTTTTTTTTAAATCAAAGAACTTTTTTTTAATGCAAAAATATACTTATTCGTGATTTTAATTCGTTCTCACAGTTAAACTAATATGAACAATGAAGATAAGTGTACATATATGTGTAAACTTATTAATTATTTATTAGTATATAATATTGATAATACAACAAATTTAACGAAAAATACACATTACTTTTGCCTGATTATAAATTGTACAGAAAATATTATAAGTAATAAAAAAATATTGTAATAGTGTAAACTTAATGTCATCGAAAATTGAATTTTACGTCTTTATAAATGCATTTCTTAATATTTAACTTGTATTTAATATAAATAGTAGTGAACAAAGTTCACTCTTTGTAATTATGGAGGATGTATAAAAACTGTATAAAAGAGACAAGTAAGCAATAATAAAATGTGTGAGAAATGTGTTACAGAATTAAGATTATTTAAAATAAGATTAAGACATAAATCACAATAGATACATATTTCTATTTCCACAAAACATAACTCAAAGCATTGTCAGAAGCTATATATTATAGAAATATTAATTTCCATCAAAGTATGTGATTTGCATATGACAATTTGAGTTTCTACTTATGTTAACACTTTCAGTTATACATAAGTATTTAATTTAATAGAATTATATAACTGATATACAGAACAAAATGTACTGTAAATAGATGTGACAATAACTGGTATCTTTAAGAAATATTTGGAATTAAAAAAAGGCATCTTTAGAAGATATGTATGTGTGTTCATTGTATTTTATTGTACTAATGAAAGGACTTTTATACTTTTACATGATCCAATGTAAGGAAAATAAATATTTATTGCCAGTGTATTTGTGCAATTTATGTTGCGTGCCTAAAATTAAAAGAAAATTCAAAGAAAATAAGAATCTTACGTGGCCTTTTATTTGATTAAGTGTTATCATCCTTTTAAGACATTTGTTAACAAAGAAAATAAAAAGGAATCATATATATATGAGTAGAAAAATTAGATATTTCATATTGTATTATATTTTATCGCGTGTATTTGTGCAATTTATATTGCATGCCTAAAATTAAAAGCAAATTCAAAGAAAAAAAGAATCTTATGTGGCCTTTCAATTGATTAAGTGTTTTACATTTTTTTAAGACATTTGTAACAAAGAGCATAAAAAGGAATCATATATATGAGTAGAAAAATTGGATATTTTATATTGTTATATTTTATCTTACACATGTCGGCTTTCATATTCCAGGAGGGCTTCCTTCCGCTCTACTCCCCAAGCATATTTATTGCTGCCATTCTTCCCTTTCACACGGTGACATGGTACAATATATGCAATATAATTTTTGGAAATTGCATTTCCCACTGCTATTGCAGCTCTGGGATTATCTATCATCTGCGCAATCTTTTCATATGTAGTAATCGTTCCTTTAGGAATGTTTATTAGAGATTTCCATACTTTAATTTGGAACTCGGTACCTTTCATCAGAACACAAACGGAATGCAGATCGGATGTGTCAGGATGAAAAATTTTCTCAATGATATTCTTCGTCTTATTTTCGTTATCCTTTAATATTTTAGTTATTGGCCATTTCTGCTTTAGAATTTTCAAAGCTTCGTTCTCGTCCTCGACGAATCCTAAATAAATGACGTCTTCGTCGGTGTCGGTTATAGCGATGAGACATTTCCCGAAGGGTGTCTCGTGAAATGCGTATAATTGTTGGAACTTTATATGTTCATTCTTGTATTCGTCTTCTGTTATACTTCGAAATACAACCATAATTACGTTACGAAGTAAAGAATATCGTTTACAATTGTAATCGACGAATGATGTTGAATTTATTTTGTACAGTTTCGAACAGCTGATCGTGTTTACATTACGTATACCTGATGAAAGAATGAGCGCAAGCGCAACAGTATAGCATTGATCGGTCGAAAGTGGCGCGTTATATTTAACAATTTTAGATTCTTTTATTCTCAAATACAATGATAAAAGAATTTATGAGAACATAAAAAATACATATATATATATATAAAACATTAAATAACATTTCTATAATACATTTTTATTTAAAAATAAAGTAATGTACTTAAATACTAATACTAAACTAGATATTCACAAAATGTATACAAAATATATAAAAATATAGCTTACATAATATATTGAATATATCAAAATTTGATTACACTTTCCCTATTTAATGATGAATTGTTTAATGATATTAGGAGTTGCACTAGCATTGACACGACATAAAACACCTCGACTTTTTGCATCAGATACCAATGCATTCCACATTTGATCTTTCTGTAAATCAAAAATTCATTAGTTGATTTAAATTGAAAAAAATACAGAGAAACAGAAAAATTTCTAGAGAGAGAATTTAAATCCAATAATTATTTTATATTTACCAAAAAAGTATTGAAATTTCCACATAATATCAAACTGTGTTTAGCTCTTGTGAGTGCTACGCAGAGTCTTTGCCTGTCTGATAAAAATCCAATTCCACGACTTCTCACACAAGACATAATTATAACATCTCGTTCTTGACCTTGAAAACTGTCAACTGTATTAACTTCAAAGTTAATTTTCTTTTTCAGATCATCCGCTACTGGAAATATCCTGAAGAATACAAGATTCATAACAAATGTATATGCACATTCATTAAGAGAAGAAACAATCATTACTTACTTTTCGTTTATTTTATTCAATATAAGAGTTCTTTGGTTGTTGTATGGCGTGAGAACTCCGAGAGAAATGCTGGAGTTCGTATTCTCCCAATTTGCAAATGTCAGCATAGCCAAAATTAAGTTTGCCACGAATTCTGCTTCGACGGTGTTGGAAAATTTATCATCGTTTTGCATGAAATCATGATCCAACAGTCTGTATGCGTGAAATGGAAATCTCATTCTAAATTCAACAGCATTTCTCAATTTTCCATCATAGAAATATTTATTTGGCCAATACGAGATGGAATAATCCATACGATATTGCAGGTCCAACATTATTATAGGACTGTTCTGTTTTGACGCGAAAACGTTCTGTACCCTTGAAAATATCGACTGATCTAAACCCAGCTTCTTCGCTTGTTGGCTCAAGATAGTTGCAGGCAGCTGATTTGGATCGCCCACTAAAACCAGGGTTCTAACTCCTAACATCAATGGTATCAGGGTCTCCGCTTCGCAGCTCTGCGTTGCCTCATCAACGATGCAGACGGATATCTTTTCTTTGAAACCCCCGAAGATCGATTCCATTTGATTGGTATAACAGGACGAAAGCGTACAAGCGATTATATCGGCGCCCGTAAGAATGATATTCTCCGTAATACGTTGATATTTGGCGCGGTCCTTTGCACTAAGCTCATTAATTGATTTACCGCCTTTCAATAACTCGTGTCTCGTCGTCGTTTCCATTAGTTTTCTCGTTAAATCCTTCTTCTTCATTTCGTCCATATTCCGAGAATGTGCGAGCTCGGTTTGAAGCGCATTAATCCGCGCCTCTAATATCGCTATATCCTCGGCGCTATCCGAAGAAGCTGCTTCCTGTGACAATTTCGTCAAGTGTCGTTTTGCTAATTCCGTCACGGAGATGGGTTTAGTCATTGAATGCATGTATTCCAAACGGCCAATGCGTACCATGTTGAAACGTTTCTTTCTCAACTTGGACCTGATGTCTAGAAGTCTTAACACAATTTCGTCGATGGCGGCATTGGACGGTGCGCAAACTAGAATCCTCAAAGATTTCCGGTTTGTATGCTCACCGTATAATATTTGAGTCACCAGGTTGACAATCACCTTAGACTTGCCGGTCCCTGGCGGTCCTTGAACAAAACATAGTTTAGCTTCTTTTTTTAACACGGTTTCCGTTACTCTGTACACAGCTTCCAGCTGTTTTGGATTTAAATTGTCTTTTGTAACCAGTGAAGAACATGTAAACTTCTCGTCTATTGGTTGCAATTGATATTCCTCAATTTTAGGATTCAAAATCAATTCCAAGAGAGGCGATTGAGGAAGATATTGTAATGCTTGTACCGTTCTGATATTTGCTCGTAGATACATAACTGTTCGGAGTCTTTGCACTCTATTTACAGGGACATCATGCTGAAGAGGTCGTGTCAACAAAGTGTACGTTATCTTAGCATGTGGATTTTTGACATGATTCCTTAGATCCTGATTGCAATGCGTGAAATCCGTGATAATCGTTTGATACATGTTGGTGACGTAGGCAAATATCCTGTTAAAGATTTGCTTTCCATGTGCAGTCGCGACATACTCGAAGCATACTAGATCCCCATAAATGGGATGTGCTTGCTTAATGAGATCCTCTTTTCGAACTAACACTTCAAGTTTTAGAGTTGTCAAGAATAAATTAGTTGATGGTATGGAAGTACATGTAGAATTTTCAATTACAAAACACATCATAGGACAACGTTGTTTATTCTTTTCAATCGTTTCAAACTCTTTGGTCACAGTGTACCATGTCTCGAGTAAGAGGAGAGGCATCGCGATGTTGTAATACTGTTTATAAGAATCATAGTTTAACTTCATATTTTGAAGTTCATAGTGTGGTACAATTGGCGGTTCGGTCTTGAGATGTCGCTGTTCCTCGAGCCATATTGGATTCCACTTGAATATGCATAGTAAAAATTCTTCCAATTTTGGGCTATATTCTGCACTGGTCGTAGGTGTTTTTAATTTATTTACAGGTATAGGTGCATCTTTCCCAACTAATCTTCTTAGAGAATTATACTGATCAATTTCGTATTCTCTTATTTCTGGTTTGTTAGCAAAAGTCACTTTCTTCTTTTCTTTTAATACTTTCAATTTCGATTTCAAACTCGATTTCAAATTGTTCGGTGAGAAAGTTTCTTTCTGTGCAGTGAGATCATTTTCAGTTGATTTATCTAGTTGTTTGGATAGACGCTTCTTCCTTTTTTTCAGTCCTGTGCTCCTGCTTTCTCTGTCATTTGTCATTATAGAATCCTCTTTGTTATTTGTAGGTACTTTCATATTATCCAATTTCAATGACTGTTCTAATGATGTAACAATATCATTTATTGGATCCTTAGGAACATCACCTTTCTGATGTAATTTCTGCATTTCTATGTGAGAAGTTGAAGGTTTCTTCAGCATATCAGCTTTATTCGTTAATCGTTCTTTAAACTGATCATTATTCGGTTTTGGTAGGTTTATGGACTTATCTTGAAGTAATTTAGATGAGGACTTTTCCTCAACGAGAAAATCCTCAGTGAGAAAATCATTTCGATTTTTCAATGATACTTTAGCTATCGCTGTAGCAGTTCTGCGCTTAATATTCTGATCACTCTTGGTGGATAATTTCTTCTTTTCTTCAGCAATCTCTTTCAATTTTATTTTTCTCTTTTCGATTATCATCTTTTTTTCATCCTTAGAAATAGCTTTCGCTTCGTTTGGTGAATGGCAATCAGTTGTCGATTTAAGCGTTTTTTCACAATGCTCCTGTTTTTTATTATAGAAATTATCATTAACATTTTTTTTCAATTCCGACATCTTTTTTTTCTTTAATTTCGAGGATTTTTCTTTTTGTATTTTGTCTTTATTATAATCGGCTCGATTTCTTTTTATAGGTAAATTTAATGGTTCTATTACTTCTATTAATCGTTTTGATGTTGTGACTGACTTTTTTATAGCTGGCTTTTGTATTGTACTTTTTATATGCAATGTTTCTTTATCTTTATCTAATTCTTTATTTAACTCTGCATCATCGTTTATTTTTTCTTTGTTGTTTTTATTTACATCATCAGTATTTTTTGAACTAGGCTCGTTAGAAGAACCGACATCACTTATATCTACCGCTTCCAGTTTTGTCGTCAATAAGTTACTATTGTTATCATTTTCTGATTTCTTCGAATTGCCGTCTTCATCTGCACTTATACTTAAGATATCATCTTCGTCCCAAATTCCTAAATCGATTTCGTCTTTTACAACTGCATTATTAAAATCAGATATTTTGTCCTCGTTAATTAGTTGACTTCTAGATAATCGTTCCAACCATGGATTATCCTCATCTTCACTGTCCGATAAAAAGATGACTTCATCATCCACATTCAGGCCAATTTTTTCAATGTTTTGATCATCATTGTTGATATATTCCTGTTTAATTTCCGTTTCGTGCTCTGTATTATCTTCATATTTGATATCAAATAATTGGGAAAGTGGAAATATTCCTTCTTCGTCATCACTCAAATCAATAACATCAATCTCTGAAAATCGCGTCTTTGGTTCTTGTTTTATTTTCTTCAATTTAATCAATGATGTGTCACAAGTCATATTAATAGATTTTATAGATTCTTCTTCATTATCTGTGTTTTGATTTTCCAATATAATGATTTGGTCTTCGGACTGTACAACGTTTAAATTCTTCGGGAGATTTATTGTTCCATTTGTTTTATCAGTGCTATTTAACTTTTCTGTTTCATCTATTTTGTTTATGTTTTTATTACTATCATTACTATCATCCTTATTATTCTCATCAATAATGCTATCCATTTGTTTATTGCAATTCAATTTATTATTGCTGTCCAAATATTTTGCAGATTTACAATTATCTTCATTCTTTATTTTTTTCTTATAGATGTATGAATTATTTCAATGTCATCTTCTGTCTCTACATTCACTTCTTCCTCTACATCCACTTCTTCCTCTACATCCACTTCTTCCTCTACATCCACTTCTGCCTCTACATCCACTTTTGTCTCTATACCCACTTCTGCCTCTACATCCACTTTTATCTCTACACCCATTTCTGTCTCAACATCCACAATATAAAATTGATCTTCTATGGAATTATTTGTAGCACTGCTACTGGCTAAATTTTGTTTATTACAAGAAACATTAGAATTATTATTGTCTGCAACAAAAATTTAATTTATCTAGTTAATATAGAAAAATATAGTTACTATGGAATATATATATCATAAATGGAAAGTTACCTTTTGATGAAGTAATTGTAGAACTATGTTTACTTCTATCTATGATTTTTAATTTTTTTTTAGGTACTTCAGTATTCACATCAGTATCTGTATTATCTGTATTAATTCCATACTTTTTTCCTACAATACGTTCTGTAGGAGTAGTAGATGTTGCTGGTGTATTATTATTTATAACTGTGGTTGACAAAATACTTTTTTCCGTGTTATGAATTTCTTCTGTATCAGAGGATAACTAAAAAAATATATTATATAATTAAATCCATACATTTTAATAAGAAACATACACAGAAATGTCTGTGCTAAATAATAAATACTAATATAAAAATATCCTACCTTAATTGTGCAAACTTTGTAAGTATACAATGTATCATTATCTGGATTAATGTTTCCACAACCAAGTCCAATAATATCATCCTTCTTTAGTTTAACCATATAAAAAGGTTGTTGTTTTTGCCCATTAACATAAACACCATTTCCACTCTGAAAAATTTTAAGAAATTTGTTTTAATATTGTAAATATATTATACTCATTAATAAAAAACCAATATCAAAATAATTAAAACAAAATAATATTTTATACATACACCATAATCTGTGATATATAAATCATTAGCGTCACGAACAAATATGCAATGTTTACGGGATATGAGTAAACTAAGGCAAATGATCTCATTTTCTCTGCCTCTACCACAAGGATACTGAAAAATTTAAATAACTATAATTAAAAGACTTTATAGAAAAAAATAATTATATACACATATATACGTATGTATAAATAAAACACCAGCTACAACGAATCAAGATAAATCTTTTATAAGACATTAAAGTGTCTTATAAAATAAAGATTTAATTACTTAAAATGTTAATATTAATAATATACATAATAATAATTTTATAAATAAGAAAAAAAAGAGGAATGAAGAATTACTACCACTTTAGTAAATTATTAGTGTTTAAGATTAACTTTACGTCATAATAAAGTTAATATTTTCTCAAACAGTAATCATCAAAGCAAGAGATTTAAATTAAAGCTGAAAGTTTATGATTGCTTTAGTGAAAACTTTTCTTTTCTGATGCAGTTAGTTCTTGCAAAGCAAGTTTGACCCTTGTACCCAATGTTTAATGCAGTAATTTATGAAAGTATCTTACAGAATGATTGTGCACATCCAAGACAATGCGCGTTTTATCTGTATTGTGCAGCCGTTCTAATACAAAATTCATCCTGTGCAATTCACAATTGCATATATAAAAAAGAATCGTTTTTATACACAACACTGGTGGTTACATGTTAACCTCGCGCAAACATGAAAAACACATGGTTTTATATTTTCTGCACATATGTTTTCTCCTTCGTTTTTTCACTACTTTGATAAAAAAACTAGATAAAGCAACAAATTTGTATCCATCAATCGCATTTAATCCAAATCATTCGATTGAAAATTTTTCAATACAAACTCCTGTTTATTTTGAAAGAGAGGAACAAAGAATAATACGAAAATGGAGGAAAATGCAAGCGTCGCTGTTTTCTTCCAGATCAATTTACTATATAAATGGAATACTGCCATCTATATCCATTCTAAAGGCTAAAACTACATAATTAAATTCATTTGCTTTACTGGTAAACTTTTTATATTTTTTTTATTTCAATATAATACTATATATATGTCATGTCATATGAGGACACATCTTGTTTGTGCATATTTTCAATTTTAAAATTCTGTCATTATGCAGGCAATCTGTAGAAATACATATGTCTATCTGTGTACTCGGTGACTCTTGAGTGCGTCGCGAGATGTCGCCACCGTTCAAAAAGGCTCTTCAATAAGTGGGCCTTGAAAAAAGCGGCGAAAACGCGAAGCGTCGGTTTTATTCCCGCGCAAAGCTCTCGATATTCTCGATAGTCTCGATAGTATCGAAACGCGTCGAAAATGTGATACAAAAATCCTGGACGTCGCCGCTGGTCGCGAACGAAAAAAAGTAACGTGAGTGCAAAGTGTCTCAAAGTTTTTACGAGGATAGTTCCTCGGAGAGTATAGAGCTTGGTTTTCCTACAGAAAAAATAGATAGTTTCGGCGAGAAATTCGGAGTAGGTACATCGAAATCGATGAAGAAGAATCGTCGAAATGTGAGTCGAACTATTTATTTAATTATTTATTTTGATAAAGCGATAGATATATAAGTATTAACAGGATTTTGTGTTAGAATAAATTTGCATGAAAAGTGAAAGTTTGAAAGACTTCTTAAATATCTATGCAGGCCTCTTCTTCTCTCGTGCGTCCCACATATATGTATGTTTCGTTTCGCGTAAATACACTTGACATATATAATTTAACTTCAAATAAAGTTATTTGTTAAGTTATTCAAACTTAATATTGATAAATATATCAATTAATTTTTTTCATACTTTTTTTGCAAAAATACTTCAATTTCAAATCGATTATCGATATAATAAGAATTCGACATAATAAGAATTCGATGAATTAAAATTATGTCAAGACATAATTTTAATTCTTAAATTATTATTATGTCGCGACATAATAAAAATTCAATGAATTAAAATTATGTCGCGACATAATAAAAATTCAATGAATTAAAATTATGTCAAGACATAATAAAAATTCGATAAATTAAAATTATGTCGAGACATAATAAAAATTCAATGAATTAAAATTATGTCAAGACATGATAAAAATTCAATGCATGAATTAAAATTATGTCGCCACATAATAAAAATTCTTGACTTATTATTATGTCGAAACATAATTTTAATTCATCAAATTTTTATTATGTGGCGACATAATTTTAA
This sequence comes from Nylanderia fulva, assembly GCF_048542155.1. Classification (NCBI taxonomy): domain Eukaryota; kingdom Metazoa; phylum Arthropoda; class Insecta; order Hymenoptera; family Formicidae; genus Nylanderia; species Nylanderia fulva. The sequence goes on from NW_028190916.1 coordinate 5,580,245, forward strand.
TTCTTAAATTATTATTATGTCGCGATATGATAAAAATTCGATGAATTAAAATGTCGAAACATAATTTTAATTCATCAAATTTTTATTATGTCGCGACATAATTTTAATTCTTTGAATTTTTATTATGACGAGACATAATTTTAATTCATCAAATTTTTATTATGTGGCGACATAATTTTAATTCTTGAATTATTATTATGTCAAGACGTAATTTTAATTCCTCGAATTTTTATTATGGCGAGACATAATTTTAATTCATCGAATTTTTATTATGTCTCGACATAATTTTAATTCATCGAATATTTATTATGTCGAGACATAATTTTAATTCATCGAATTTTTGTTATGCTGAGACATAATTTTAATTCATCAAATTTTTATTATGTGGCGACATAATTTTAATTTTTGAATTATTATTATGTCGCGGTGGTATAATGGTAAAGAATTCGAAAATGGTGCGAAAAGAGAAATCGAAGAAGAATTATCGTAATGCGAGAAAAGAGATTATATAAGAAGGGAATGCTTTTGTACAAGTAAATGAGAGAGAGAGAGAGTGGGTGACTAAATGTTTTGGAGAAGATGGCTAGAGAGAGAAGCGATATGAAAAAAGAGATATAAGTAGATGAAACCGGATGACGGTGGAAGTGGTATCTCTTGTACAGGCAGTTCTCGTACATCCGGTGTTACTGGAGCACGCAGAGTCGAAAGTATGCTTCGTTTTTTTCTCGTTGATTATTTGTACTGTCGCTTCGCGGCGCGAAGGAGCGCTTATGAATGACAGTCTCAATCGCGCGCTCATGCTCGCCGCACGTAAGTTTCGCCAGTCGCGTGAAGCTACCATGAAATATACGAGTGTGAAATATAATTGCGTTGATAACAATGCCCATCGTAAGGGCAAGATTGTAAAATTTATCAATCGAGATTGTTTCCGCGAAATTATTTACAGAGACGTGTAAATGTTTGTTGTAACAACGTTAACACGATCGAATGGTTGATAAATAAATATACGGACGACTCGTGTTTTAATTTCGCTTAAGTAATAGAAAATAGTCGGAGAATAAAAAGAAAAAGATGGTCTAGAATGCAATGTATAAATTGGGTGAGTGCTAAAAGTGAATAAAACGCTTTACTAAAGCGATTAATGTGAAATACACTTATTTACTACTACTATGATAAATTTTATATCTTTTATCTAATATGATAAATCTATAAATGTAATCTTATTGATTTTTAGTAGATATATGGAATATATGTGTGTATTACTTTTAAAATATATATAAAATTTTTTAAAACTTGTAAGTTATAAATATCAAATTTGATTTAAAGTATTTGAAAAATTATGAATATATATTTAAAAATTTAGCTTCTTAAGGATTTAGTAATTCAATTTTATATATAATTACATATGATATCAGACATTATATAATCGGAGCTAAAGTTGTACGTATATAAATTTCGGTATATGATGACTCAATGCGAGGATAATTCAATGCTGTTAAACGTAACATTTATTTCCGTTTTACCCGAATGTTTAATAGCACTCACGCGTGGATACCAACGATTCGAACCTTCAAATCAGCTGACCTAGACGCGTTATAAGATAATGAGTCGAAAAGAAGACTTGAAAAAACAAGAATCAGCAAGAAATAAATATAAAAATCATACTGCGAATCTTTGTAAGACGGATTATCCAAGCAGTTAAAAAAACTGATTTAAATAGAATTTAAAATAATTTAAACGGTAATAAAAATTGATTCCAAAGACAGAAAAAAGAAAATACGATTGCGCATATATTAATTAGTAACATGTGAATTATATTCTAGAGAGACTGAAATATAAATAAATATAGACGACAAAAAAATAATTTTTAAGCGCACCTGAAAGATAACAGAAAGGAAATGACAACCAGAAAGTAGTAATTTGCGTGTAACGCGATGTCTAAAGGGAGGATAATAATTAAAAAGGGTTGTTTGCATACAGTAAAGAAATAATTGCTTTTCTATGTAGCACATCATGTTCACGATAAAGTTCGTTCTGCTCGGTCTTCTGATATTATCCTCGACAAAAGTTTCATCGGAATTGCATCTGGCAAAATGTTGTCCGTCAGAAAAGATCTTCTCAGGACATTCTACAGTGGAGTGTGTTTCGGCACCGGGCAGCATGATGGAACTTTATGTTCTCCATCGAAACGTTACCGCGGAGTTCCAAGGACTTCCGCAGTGTAATGAACCCGAAGACATCATGACAACATTGCTCGACGATTTCAATTCCAAGTTCTTAGAGGTAAATCATGAACGATTGATTGAATCAATTTGTTTAGCAAGTCTTTGATATTCTAATCTCTTGTCGAGAATCCAAGCGCTTTTAATTCAGGAAGAGAAATTCATTATAAAATGATATAATGATTTTTTTAATTACATAAAACTCATTATATTACGCGCATGATAAAATATACTTATAATAAGGCATAAGTACTTATTAAAACTAAATAATGTAAATTCCATTTTAATTATGATATGAGGTAAGCTAATTCTTTATTTCGAAAAACGCCTCACTCTTTGAATTGAAATATCAACCACTCCCTTAGATCAACCTTTAATTCGCCACTCCTTTAATTTGCTCAAGTATTATTTACCTTTAGATAGGTTTATCTATAGTATATCAATATAAAGACCGTGTGACAAGATCGAAATACTAAATTCAAAAATAAAATAACGAGAACATATTGATAGAATAATGATCAAATATTTTTAATACTATTTACATATACAATTTAAAATATAATTACACGTGTAGTTAAGAGTTCTTTTGATAATATTTTTCTGAGAATTATTATTGCCGTGTCACGTAATTAAATTGTGCAATATTGTGTACTCTGAATTACTTAATTATATGAATTTTTTTTCTCTATAAATTTGATAAATTGTTTGTAGGTGTACTCTGAATTACTTAATTATATGAATTTTTTTTCTCTATAAATTTGATAAATTGTTTGTAGGTTCCAGCTTGTCTCGAGATACTTTACGATCAAAAAACTGAAGAAAGTACTGTAATAATCGTTTATTGTCAATCAAACAAAGATCGACAAGCGAATACGATTAACGAATCCTTTTCACAACTCGCATATGTCAGAAAATGTTGCTCTCATAGTACAATATATGACAGTCGCACGAAAACTTGCGTGCCTCGACTAAACAAATCAGAGAGTCTTATAACATTTTTATCAAATAGATCGGCTGATATAGATTTTGTGGTGATAACTAATAAAAGTTCACCCACGTGCGAAGGTCCAATCATCGATTACGAGATTGACGAAAACGATATCTTTTTGCGAAATAATACTTACTCGGTAAGTGAAGCTGATAAGAGACTTTTAAAATAGTTTCTTAAGTTTTCTATTTTTTTAAGTAAACAAATTATGTGTTCAATTAGAAAATTTGATTTTCGATCTTGAGAAGTAAATTTTAAATTAAATCTTTATTATAAAACAAAATTGTAAATTAATTATTTGCGTTCTCTTTTTATCGATATGAATTTATCAATAATACTTTAATGCCATATTAAATTAATTTAAATATATGTCGAATTAAAATTATACTAAACTGCAAATAATTTGACAGGTGATGGTTTCAGTATTTCAAAATAATTTTATCATCAAAGAGGAATTCTTTCTCACCAAAGATAATGCTTGCCTCGAAATGTTGCCAAATTTTACGGTTAATCGAAGATTGGCAGCTCGCGTTTGCAGAGATTCGAAATTCTGCGTCAAAAATTCCTGCATTAGAAAGTGTTGCGCTGAAAATGAATTTTTTTATGCTCAGGGATGCAATAAACTTGCTACGCCCGAAGAACCGATTGAGTTTTACCAGGCTTTTGCAAACGCCGTGAATCTAACGGAATTGTCTACCTTCAACATTAGCAAAAGTTGTTCTAATAAAATCTAAATTAAATTAAATTAACTTATTATTTCTTCGAAGAAAAAATCATTTTTTATTTATAATTTTATATGTTATATAGAAATATATTATATATAGAAAGTATATAATGAATGTATATGAAGTTATTGATATAGGTTTCATTCTAATTGATTAGATTACGGGGTCTTAATTGGGAAGCCATGTAAACATGGAATGTATCCTATGGATTCAAGAGAAGAAGAATGGTCGTTGACGTCAGAAGGATATGTTCTTGACGAAGATTATCAGAGCTACAATCAAAACGAATATTGCATGGACATTTTTTACAATAAATCGGAATTTGATAATAGTTTTCATTGGTTTATATGTTTCGAAGATGCAGAATCATCACAGTACCTTCCAACAAGGTACAATTTTTATTTTTTTTTAAATCGCATTATTTGATAACTTTATAATAATTATATATTTTTTTAAATTTATTTAATAATTATATATATATTAGTCTATTCATTTATTTTTTATAATTATATCTTTTTGATAGACATTACGATACAGAAAAAATATAATTTACATGCATTTGACATCCTAAAAATTATTATATATTTTAACATTGTTAAAACATGTTGAGAAATTGTTGGTTTTAAAAGAGAATACATTTGTACAAATTCTAATTCTAAATGATAATTCTAATTCTAATTCTAATTGAATTCATTGCATTAAATTTCTATTGACGTTAGAGTATTTCGTAACTACGTATTGAGGTTCTTAGCTTTCTCTCTCTCTCTCTCTCTCTCTCTCTCTCTCTCTCTCTCTCTCGTCATAAATTCTATCAAATTTAGGGAAACTCGACTGACTGATTTATTTAAACTTCACAAAGTTCAAACAAACATAGCATGCTGCACAATAGACAATGCTGAGTCGTATTTGAAAGCTGTAAATGTTTTATGGTATACTTGATTAAAGAGAAGCATTCGTCAACTTGACGAATGTAATGATGCACAGTCTTCTGAGCATTGAATAAGCATGTCACGCGAGAAAACTGTAAAATATGTGTAAACTGTTGTGAAACACATACGTATATTTTTCACTTGATTTTATAGGTACCAAGTGAACACCATTCTGGAGATCACCAGCTGCGCTTTTCTGCTGATGACTCTATTGGTATACGCGTGTCTTCCGAGTCTGCAAAATCTTCACGGTAAAACACTCATGTGCCACGTAAGCAGTCTCTTCCTGGCCTTTACCTGTTTAGCTATCATACCCTGGATTATGCCTGCTAGCGTAGTAGAAACGGAGGAGCTAAGAGCTATTGCAACGTGTAAAGCTTTAGGTTGGTGTGTTAACGTGTGATACTCTGTCACGTGTGCTAGAAAAAAGTATAATATACAAACGGCGTTAAGGAAATAAGAAAATATTTTTCCAGCTTACACCATGCTTTTTTCTTTTCTATCATCATTTTCCTGGCTCAACGTCATGTGCTTCGACATATGGTGGACCTTCGGGTAAGTCATTCGCGATCATACGATTAGATCAAACGGGGTACTCTAGGAAGTTGAGTAAATAGGGCAGCGCGCGATTATTTTCCGAGAACCAATAATCATTTTTCTTTGATAACTAATACTAAATAAATGATAAGTCTTTTTTAATGATTTTATGACAACGATCACAGATAGTTCTCTCTGATCATGGACATTATTATGTTATCTCATTGATCCGAGCTCCATTGACCTTCTAGAATTGTCTCATCACTATTGCTTTTTTCATTAACTATTATTCCGGATATGTCTATATAAACTCTTTGCCTGAATTTCTTGTATCCTATACCTTGTATGTTATACCAGTAGTAGAAAAATATACAACACCAAATATTAAACATCGAAATGACTCAACGTGTTTTATATAGCGAACGTTATACGAATAACACGCAAAAAATATTCAGTTCCATACAGTACATTTTAATTCGTACTTATTTTGTAAATTATTGTTACAATTTCTAAAAAATATAATTTTTAATAGCATATAAAGAAATAATTTTTAATATTTTATTATTGAAAACATCTCGTACCATATGTAAAAAAATAACTCGATGGTTACTTCGAATTAGAGGCTTGCCTCTGGTCTCGGCGGTTACGAATGTTTATGTGTTCAAGATGCTATTCTAGTCGGAAGATTTGTAAATATAGAAAGAAGAAAATAACCACATCTTGACGACGACGTACATATCTTAATGCCGCACGAAATCTCGATCGTGAATTCCACGAGTTTCATTCCCACACATTCGTATTGTTCATTCGTTCCGCATCGGAAAACAAATGGTGATAAAGCAAACAAGGCTCTACATAAGTCAAATAAGAGTTAAAAGGAAAAACTATTAATAAGAAACGTGATGGAGGCGCAAAAAAAATCGAACGAAGCAAATTCCATGACATTTAAGTACGCGATATTCGTGAAATTTTACAATTGGATTTCTAATTGATAAATTACGAACGATCTTATTGAGCAAATTGTTCCAGATGATTCAATTTTTATGACGTGACATGTGTCACGCGCGTGTTCTGCCTTTGGCTTCAATTTTCTTCCATTGTTTGATTAATATTAAAAAAGTGTCAACTCAAGAAAGATGTACAGAATTAATTAAAACATTCTTTTTAAAGATTAACGCGATCTTCGATACATTTTAACTTAAAATGTTGCAACACACATTTTAATGCGTATCACATTTCAGGCCTCAATAAATGAAATAATCATGATACTTATTTTTATAGAGGTTTACGTGGCAGTACGATTACAAAGGCGCGTGGACATAGAAAAAGGTTCCTATTATATTGCTTGTATGCGTGGGGCTTCTCCCTGTTAGTGTCAATCCTGGCGATCATTGCTGACTACACGAATATCCTGCCAGATTATTTGCAACCAGATATTGGCAATACGAGCTGTTGGTTTACACGTGAGTCATCTCCTGGGACCGATTACTGCTGTTTGAGATGATGTAACGTAAATTTGCCAACGCTAATTATGACGTTCGTGGAAAGATTATTGACCTTGTAACGAGATTTTACTCAACGTTAAAGTTTTCGCTCACTTTCGTGTTATTATAATATTGTACTTTAGAAATAGATTTGCGAAAATACGCAGTACGAGTTGTAGTAAAAAAATTTGTTCAAAGTTGATCGTATTAAAAAGGAGGTAAACAAAATTTTTTTTTGTAGTTTCTATATGGTAGTATCGCAATTAAAAAGTTTCTTGAGTAACTGTATTTATTGAACTGAAGCAAATTCAAGCATCATTGCGCTTCAATATATAAAGTGCAAAGAAACTAACTACTTGCGTAATAAGTATCGCTTAATATCGCTAAAATAATTGCGCTCGATAATGCTCAAGAGAAATTCGCGACAAGTGGTCGTTTCCGATTTAAAACGAAGATGAAGATGTTGAACTCGCGCGTTACTAGCAACTGTACTTTTTAATAAGTACTTTTTAATCAATTGTTTATTATTTTAGTGTACGTGTGTGTATATATAAAATAAAAGAGAAATTATATTTTTATATTTACGTTACGTCATTCAGTTTTCTTCGCAAAAAATATATGTCTTTTATATTTTTTAATTAAATATATTGCAGAAAAACTAGATTCGTTGAGCGAAGTAACTTTCTTTATCGGGCCCATAACGATTCAACTGATATCCAACGTGGTGTTCTTCGTTCTCACATCCATACATTGCAATAAGGTGAAAGCAGAGATAAAAAGAGTAACTAGAGATCCTATGGATCCCAGGAGCAAGCGATTTCATTCCGACAGAAGTAGGTGAGTTATTTTATTTTTTCATTAACTTTCTCGAGAGAGGGAAAACTCAACGATCTCCATTTCAGATCATAATTATAAATAGAAAATGATACTTTAGCAATAAATTCACGCGGTTAACGTACATAATTTTTAAATGTGTAGTTTTGAAATTAGTTTTATCGTCTTCGAGAAATGAGAGAGTGGCATCTTCCTCGAAATTGCCTTAGCACAACTTTCGAAAAAAGTCACAAGAATTACTCACTATTTAAAACTAGGAACATGGTAATAAAAATCACGTGTATTTTAAAATGCGTTCAGTTTATATCGTCGAGTTCAGTGATGACCAGTTGGTTAGTCGAATTACTATCGATTTATTTTTTAAATAACAAATAGAGTTCGATTTTAACTACACATGAATACTTTATAGAATTATTAATTACAATTCCATGAATTAGAAAACCTTGGTGCTAAAGTTATACAGATTTTATAACAAATACGAGAAAATTTTAAATTTGACTAAAATTTTATCGAATTAATCTTCTTTATAAGTCATTAATTTTTCATCATCACTGTAATTTAAATATTTTTTCACGCATGGTTTTTTATAATATTTCTTTCTCGACAGATTTGTCATGAATATCAAATTGTTCATCGTTATGGGAATATCCTGGATCTGCGAGGTGGCGTCGTATTTCATGAAAAAATATTTTAATGACTTTTACTGGCATTACACATTATTCTATGTTAGTGATGTCTTCAACTGCCTTCAGGGCTTATTGATCTTTATTCTCTTTGTCTTGAAAAGTCGAGTTTATCGGGCCCTTCGCAGACGAGTGGGATTGGATGACAACTTGAAACCGAGCCCAACGTGCAATGTAACCGCGACTTTACAAGATCCTTACAGAATCAAGAAAAGTGCAAGCAGCAGTACATTAATGACTACATTTGGCATCAGTTCAACGTCGTAAGATAATAATTCAAAGTGTTTAGTACACATACTTTTTATGCTTAACTTTTATGTGCCATATTTTTGCATATATTCGATATATCTGCTTTAACTGAACTACCTTCTGGCTTCTCTTATCAGATAAAACATGTACCAATAAATAACTATTATCAAATTTTATTATATATGATATACTCAACGATTAATGCATTTTAATAAACTAATAAATTTATAATTTATAAACAAGAGAGAAAGAGAGAGAGAGAGAGAGAGAGAGAGAGAGAAAGTTCACATTAAGAGCTTATTATGAATAAATTATGTTCCAAACAAGAGCAATTAATTTGCTATTTAGGATAATTTTATTATCTTCATAGTATGCAAGAATTAATAACTGATAATGCAAGGATAATGGCGTTTGATTGAACGGCATGCAAATAATATTATGAATAGAGCATACGACCAATGTATAAAATTTTTTGTATTACCACATATGATGTGTATATTCATATACTTACTCATAATTATCTTGGCTCTTAGAAATCTGTTAGAAAAAATAATTATTTTAAAAAATCCGAGAATAGTACAAGATTTTATATTGCAGAAGCGAATATTAATTTTATCTACGGCACAATGTGCCATACCATGACCAAGAATATAAAAAAAGATTATTATAAATTGAAAACAATATTGTATATATGTTAAATAAAAATAAAAAGCGTAACTTTACAATATATTAAATATAAAGTTATGTATATGTATATATATAAAGAGTATCATCGCGTAAATATTAAATGATTAGATGAAATTAGTATGAGTGACGAAAAATGACTTATTGATTTTATAAGTTTTTTATAGAATAAACTACTTTTTTTAAACTAATATACTTCTTTGCACAAGTAAAAATATGATCGACGATAAGCAAATTAAATAATAACAATGTCTTGAAATAATTAAAGCAGCATATGAAACTTTTAGAGAAAATTTTAGGATGTTTTACAAAGTGTAAATATGAAAATATTTATCAGTGTACTTTTATTCTCGCATATATTATATTACGACGATTAATTATTTTCTTTATCGGTAGTAATCCGTAGGAATAAAATAAATGTCAGAAACTTCACAGATAGCAAAGAAAATTGCTTTTATTTTTAATATATATTCAAATAGAGTTTAACAATAAGAGTATAGGTTTTTGTAAAACAATCTGTTTGCGCTAGGATACATTCGGTTTTTATACTTCCACTTTAATACCAAAACCGCCTCAGTCATGCGAGAGCAAATTTTTATGCTACTTCGAAACTTAAACCCATCTTATCCAACCTTTCTTCTATCAATAAAAAGTTCTTGAAGAAAAAAACTAAAACAGCTATTACGGCTCTAATTTTATAACAAGATTTTATGACGGATTCCGTATAATTAATTTCTCTCTGCTATAAACGTAAACTTCGCTTAAAATCGCTTAAAGTCTATTATAACGCGACCGCCACTTAGTCATTAATCACTCATCCAGCTTTCAAAATCAATATACGCTTATTACTAACGAGTAATACATGCCAACGCATAATTGATTGCGTATTTTTTGCATACGCTGTTGTAACTTGTTACAAAAATATCTTTACGCGTCACAATCTTTAACGAATGATTTTCTTTCGCAGGAACAAACGATAGCTCGTTTTATAAAAATTCGCGTTGAATAACGAGTGAATCCATAAAATTACCATTATTATTACGTGTTATATTACTTGTTATTATTGGTGTTAAAATTGCCAGTACCATGTGGAGATAACACATCTCGCAACACAGTCTCTTCTCTTTTTGTATAAATGCATAGCAAAATCGGTATCAATCGATAGCAATCACAATACAAATCCTTGAAATAACATATGTATATACATATAAAAATATGTACACACATAGAAAACGTTTGTAACGTCTTGCATATATATTTCGTGCGTAAATTATAGTGGACAAGAAAAAAAATAATATATAAACATTATTACAAATATATATATACATTTCTAATATTTATAATAGTTTCTAAAATGAAGTTTATGGGTTTATATGCGAATTCTGAAAAATCCTGAGAACCACATAAAATCTTTAAATAAGTCCTTCCCTTGTAGCTTGATATATAAATATACAAGATTTTCCACGATTGTTTTCTCATTTTCTACAAAGAATGATTGCACTTTACACTAGAGTAATCATTGATTTAGCAATAATATATCGATGCTCTAGTCAAAATGAATAAAATTAAAAATCCATTAAAAATCATTTATGTAAATAACTCAAGGTAATTCCAACTTTACATCACTGCGATATCATTATAATTAATCATTTTCTCGCCAATGATCGTATATATAAATATAACTTACGATCGTTAAGTAATACCTTGAACAACCAAAGTAAAGGCACTTTCAGGCACTTTTGGGAATGCCGAGAGAAACAAAGACGGACTCTCAGTAGGTAAACTTGAAATGCGACTGAAACGCGAGATCGTCAGGGTTTCCTCTCGTTTGCCGTCTCCTCGAGGTCCGGGTCCTCGTTGATGATCGAAATATCGCGGATCGATGGCCTGCGCGATTTCCAAGCTTCCGGCAGAGCAACCGGCGCGGAAGTCTTTGTCAGAAGCTTCGGCCCCGAGAGCGAGATGATGATGGCACCCGCCGGTGCGGTCAAGAGTACCGAGAGCACGCACAGCATCAGTACCATCTCGGCGTATTCGACCTCGTGCGGGTTATCCCTGTCGACCTCATCGAGGGTGACGGGACCCAGGGCCGCCTGCACGGTCGCCTTGGCCATCCACGACAGGGCGATAAACACTTTTTCCTTGAGATTGAGCTTGGAACCGATTCCGCACAACACCGTTGCTCCGATCCGAATGACGATACCGGAGAGCAAACAGCCTAGTCCGAGATAGACGGTCTTCCCTTCCAGTTCACTGATCTTGATCTGTGCCCCAGTAACGCCGAATAGGATCGGCTCGAATATCATCCAGAAGATCTCGAAAGATGTGGCCACTGGATTCTGCAACGAAAAAAAATATATACAATAGATTTATATGGTAGATGCGTTAAGTATTGGGAAACCAATTTTTTCACATAATTAGGATTACAAGAAGACTGATATAATAGTAGAAATCTATCTAGACTTATACACAACGCGAAAGATAAAAAAAAAACGCGATGAATAATGATTTTTCCCCAGAATAATGATTTTCCACTGTATTTCCTTTAAAGAATAACCGATTCGGTATTCGGCGATGATATCGCATCGCATTGTCCATGCGTTCGATATCGGGATATGGAAATCTTCCAGCGTTGCATGGAAATGCAGAATATCCAGAGTTTACGCGATGTGTGCAGGCTCGTATTTACTACTATTGTTTACACGCGCTCGCGGTGCGTAGGAAATATCTCGTCGATATTGATTTATTTAATTTATTTCCACGGCAATTTCCGGATAATAGCACGCGCAATCCTCGCAGATACAAGAAAATGATAACATACGCTTTAATATACGCTCCTTTCTCTTGAGATAATCTCAAATAAATAATATTAAGCACTTTAGGAAATGTATATTAAATATTTTGGAGAAATTTACAATTGTATTTAATCGTATTAAATTATACACATATCGCCGAATCTAATCTTACACACATACGTGTGTCTATGCGTGTGTAAAATTATATTTGCATCCTAATCCAATTATATATGCACGTTTAGTTTCGTTTAACTTCGCAATATTATATCCGATGAGATTTAATCACGTGCAATATCGCACACACACACACACATACGCGGGAAACTCGCGGTTAAACTCGGAATAAATTACATCATTCATCATTATTTAAGACAAAAGGCATTGCCGTCGCCGCCGCATCATCGTGCGATTGTTGCGTGGTAATTAATCCGACCGGGATATATTATGCCGACAGACAGGCTTCGCGACATATAGTGTACGAAGCCGCATATCGCGCACACGGGGGTGTAATATCGACAGACGTGCTGGCTGTTACAGTCACGTCACGAAAACGCGTGTGCGGAAAGAACGTCGCGTCGTCGTCGACAGCGGGAATGCGACGCGAGATGCGGAAATAGGAACCGAGCCGGTTGACTCCCAATCCGCACCCCCGTTCGAATAGCGACGATACGTCGGTCTGAATATTTCACGAGATTATTGGGAGAGTGAAGCCGGCGGCTTCCGTCATTGGTATCACTTCCTTTAGCCGATAAATTAAATATTTAATATTTTTTATTTTTTTTTTTGTAGTCACACATTTGGGGAGGAAAATTGATAAATATATCTCGCGCAATATTGCACTTGGATCAATCCAATTTAGCCGTGTTATTTTGAATCCTATCGATGTTTACGAAAATAAAATAATAAATTGAAAAAGCTTTCATATATATATAAATATAAATGCAGGGCTAGTGGAAAAGGTCAAGAAGAGTCAGACAGATATCAGGTGTAACCAAATTATTTTTCAATTCTGCTATATTTATTTCGAACGTGTCGGTTTCCTTTTTTTTCACAACCATCTTCAGCATATCAAATACACGTGGTTTTTTTTTTTTTTTTTTTTTTTTAATAACTGATTCAAAATATTTATAGAGGAATTTAAAAATAATTTTGTTGCATCTATCTGACGCTTACCTCTTTCATACTTGAATCTGCGAAAATAATTCAGAGAAACTTTTAATATATAATGCATGTTAAGTAGATTTATGCGTTTACTCTTGTAATATATAAGTCACGAGGAATTCACAAATTCTCTATCTAATATCCGACGTGCGAATAAGAAGAAAGTTTGAGCAAAGGACGTATGAATCTTTTATCAGCGATTTACTGAAACATCAGAGAAATATAAGATAGGAAACTTATAAACTTTTCATAAGTGGCAAGTTATAAATCTGTACTTACGTCGTCCACTTCCCAGCCTTCTTGTTGCCAAAAGTAGCAGCTGACGAAAGCTGCAGCCACGACCGCAAGTGGCCCGGCACCGCCAAGCTCGATTGCCTCGCTGCCGAAAACCGCCAACAAGCCACCTCCGAGTAACATCAGCACTCTAAGAGGCACCAAGAACGGCTGCAACATTAGCACATAAACGAAGCGTTAAGATACAACAGATGCGCTATATCATGATTACCAAGTGATTTATCGATCTCATTATATGAAAGATAAGTTTCCAAATATGAGCGCCTCACACTCTCTCTCTCTCTCTTTCTCTCTCATCTCCCTCGATACACACGCACGCTTGAGGGTAAACGATGCACTTGAACAATATCTGGAGGAGTTTAAGCTCGCCTATATAATAGCGCATTTTCATTATTCAAATAACGATTATTAAGAACGATATTAATTTCGATACACTACAAAAATTGTTTAAACGTTTAAAAGGAATAAATAAATAGTAGAGCAAATTTTTATCGCAATTTTTATGAAAAATTATTTTATTAAACAATATGATAAGTATAATTATTATAAAGAATAGTAAATACTCATTTGATGAATTTTACAAAAATCATGTTTTTCCTCTTCGCGCTCTTGCAATATACAACGCATCCTTTCGCGAAAATCAGGCCTATAAAAATAAGATATATATATAAATTATAAGGACGTATTTTGTATGTATTTTATATATTTCAAGCGGGATAATCCTGTGCGCTATAAATACCAAGAAGAAAGTATATAATCTGCAAAGTAATATAAACTTAGCGAGAGAAAGAGTGATAATAGGATATAAATAGGATTTATGAACAAAGTAACAATTTTAAACACATTCTCTTCTTGACTTTACACTGCAAGTTTAAGTTTATCCGAAAGCGTTAAATCAGGTTGCAGGCAAGCTAAGAATACTGCAGCTATCGCCGCAGTGCCACGGCGTTAATCCTTACGTGAATGATACTTGAGATAGGATGAGGTGCCGATGCGGTAACCAAGTACTTGGCGTCTCTCCTTTGTCGAAACCATTTGCGCTCAAACATTTCATTCATCTAAATCGATGATTTCCACAGATCTTCGGCCAAATTGAATTAAATTTCAATTTTTCTGCGGTCGATGAAAAAAAAACGCTGCGGAAATTTGCCGCAAAATTTTACAACGATATCTTGTTTAAATAAATATAAATATTGTTAAAAAGCAATTGTTTACATCAAACCCATCACTTTCGGAAAATACATTGTTATTTGAATCATGCTATTTTTTTAAATGAGGAAATAATCGGAAATGCGTTCTATTTTAAATATCCTTTACTTAAAAACTTATCGAGGGCGGATCTATTTTTACAAGACACCTACGTTAACTATAAAAACTCTCTATCGATTCCTACATAAAATATATAAAAGCGCATTCCTCGATAAAGATGAAAGTCTCAAATAACTTCGGTATGTAAGAAAAGCAAATGCCATACGTGAACAGGGAAAAGACACACAACCGCTAAAGGATGTCCTACTTTATCGTCATAAAGCTCCTCAGGATCCTTTGACGACTAATGACCAGTCATTTCCAGGTGCGCTTAAATTCATCGGAGATCTTACGCGAAAGTGAGAAAATATGAATGTTTCCGCGATGATGAATGCGAGTTGCGATACTAGGCGGTTTGCGGATGCGGCAATCTGATTGCACGCAATTCATAAAGTGTTTACAGGATTTTCACTGGCAAAACGGTAGTCGCTGTAAGTGGATTTCGCCGGCGATAGCAGATTTATTCGGATTTGCGCATGTGCTTTAGACTCGCGAGTGCTTTCGCGGTATGCAGCGGAATCTACTGCGGGGAGATTCATCCCCTCGCATGTGGGGTGAACGACACCCCGTCGATTGACCCTATTTTCGCCCGTGTCCTTTATTCTTGCATCTCGATCTGGAATAGTCGCTATTATAGAGTTACATTATCCCCATGTAATGAAGCAAATTACAGGAAACGTTAATGATAATTTTATGCAAATTATATTTACGTGAAAATAATGAAAAGCCATATTCATTTTTCCCTTATTTAAAAAAACATTGAGAGAGAGAGAGAGAGAGGCGCGATATTATTATTCGAGCGGCATTGTTCCATATCTTTTCCATGGATATTTCAAGAATCCAAAGATGAAAAAACTAGAAAAATATCGATATATACAGTTGCTGCGTTACATACATTTCATAGTTTATATCGCTTCTTCTCGAAACCACGTTTTTCCGAACACCGGGCTGACATAACTTATGAATGGAAGCTATAAGGTTGCGACTCCCTTAAAGAGGAAGTTCAAAACACATCTGCGCACATCGTGCGAACTGCTATACGAGCACGAGAGAGAAAGAGATATATATATAGGAGAGAAGTAATAGCTCTCCCTTGTAAATTTATTCATACATCTTCCGATACAACTTGCACGTTCGATCGAATGCGAAAACGCAGTTTCACCATCGTAATTTCTAACGCGCGGTTTAGTATCAGAACACACGGGAAGGTATACTTACGTCCCCTTTTTCTGGCACGTATTTGGCCAGCCAACCCCACATGATACCGAATCCCAGACCGCCGATAATAGCGATGGGCCCCTGAAGGATCTGGTACCATAGTGCGTCGTGGGAAAACATGATGCTCTTCACAATACCGAAAACCGCGACTGATGCCGCATCATCGATTCCGGAAACCGCAATAATCAACGTCGGAATACCCTGGAAATACAATTGCCGAACTCGTCAGTTCCACGAGAATCGAGATTTCACAACTAAGAATTTTAGTAAGGTAGTTCTCTCAATGTAAAACACAAATTTAAATTTCAACGAAGTGGAGAGAACTAGATAGTGGATAGCAGTGCGTCAGTTTCAACGAAAATTAATTTTACATTTTTTGCTTACATTTCTTCAGAGGAGTCAGAGAGTTTTTAAAATAAAAATCTTGAATTGAGATTTAACTTCATTACTTGGGCCAAGAAAAATGTATGCCCTGTGCGCCAACTAATCAGTTTTAACGAAGAATTAATTTTCCTTGCATAAACTGATGCACACTACCATTCGCCTCTGACTTTTTTTAACTCGTTAAAAGATTTTCTTCAATTTTTCAAGTTAAAATTTTATTTTCTGTACTAATGTGACGCATGTCAGTACATGTCAACCATATCATTACATAACATGTAAATATATCGACATATATTATATATGTATATCATATTTTGCATCAATATATAATAATCATATTTATGAAATCATATTTATAAAAGACTGAACATATAGATATTTGTGTGCCGAGTAATAATAAAATATATCGTTTGATAACAGATCGAATCGTTTGTACAATGGTAAAGAGAGATGTACATACATAAATATATGTATATTTCAAATATTTATCGTCATGGTAACTGGGAATATACGCAGATGTATATTCAGAGTTTAGTGTTTAGCTCTGTATTGCGACATTATGTAGTTTTAAATTTTTAAATAACATGCATAGAGATATCGTGGAAATATCCTGTACAAAACTTCTTGTTAAGAAAGAAAACAAGAAGGGAAAATCATTCTTCAATACAGGATTTGATTTACATGTAGTTTGTTAATGAGAACTTTTTATCGGCGTACTTGTGAAACGAACAGATTTTAGGCAACTTCAAAGAGACTTAAAAGATTACACGAATCTATAGATAAAAGGTTCTTTTTCGAAATCGAATCTTTTAAGGCGAGAGATAGAACGAGACTAGCGAGAGAGAAGAGCTGTAAAAAGGAAAGAAAAATCCAGTCCTTTCAAACTTGGTACATTTGTTAGAATGAATACCATTTTCTCTTATTTGTTTGTAATAATATTTAGTTTTAGAGATGCATTCAATAATGTCGTATCATTTTATTAACACATTTTTTTGTATTCTGCTTAAAATGGTTTAATGCATATGTGTGATTTTTATGCAGAATGATAAATAGAGAAAAAAGAGAGAATCAATGTTTATATATTCTCAATATTCTTGTTTCAATTAAAAAGTTCAAAAATAATTTGTTAATTAAACATAACAATTCACAAAACTTTACACGATGTAAGCTAGATTGTCATCGAAAATAATCGCTCGACAATTTTCTATAAAAATATTTAGCGAATTTATCTTCTAAGGAATAAAAAAGATCTGGTTCGAAGAAAAAGAGAGGAAAAAAGAGAACCAGATGAGGTGCTATTGAGAGTAGTCGATGATACTCGAGCACGATACTTATGGCGTCAGGGCAGCGTTATCGGTGTCACGATAGCTCGTTCGGGATTTAAGTCTGCCGACTATCGTGATTCTCGGACTACAAAAAGAAAGAGAGAGAGCAAGAGAAGGTTCAATAGATCGCTGCACACGAGATCAACGTTCCTTCCGCTCGTCATGAGCTTACGTTCGCGAGTACTTACGAAATATATACTCTTGTAGATGTTTGTATAAGGCTCTTACACGAGGGCCGACGATCGGTCAACGTCTCGTTGTAAAATTTTCCACCGCGACGCGATAAGAATCCCCGAGTATATATCTCGCGACCGACGAATATCAAAAGGGCCTGGCGTGCGGATCTACGTCGTGACGTCTCTCCTCCCTGCTTCCGGCCCCGGTTGCATTACATTCCGCCAAATGAAGAAGTATTGTCTGGATCTTTTTCGACTCATGAATATCACATTCACTGCAATGGTCTTTGTACTCTTCAAGCAACTTCCACTCCATTTCCTAAACTGAATTATTTAAGTCCGGTACGTTTCCTCCTACCGTTTCGTCTTTGTTCCACCACAGCTCCTCGGACTCTTTTGTATATATCATATCGGATCTTTACGCTGCCGCATTGCGAATTTTTGCAAATTTCCCCGATACAATCTTCCCTCGGTGGCGGTTATATAATTAAATTGGGAGGAAAATCGCGTGCGCGCGCGATGGTGTGTAGTGTATATATATATCCGATTTATACAACACAAAGAATTCCGGCGAAGCATCCGAAATATCGCGCGCAATGCATAAATTCGATTTTGCGAGAATGATATTCCATTCTCGCGAAATCGTTATCGCGCGCGGTTATCGTACCCCTGCACATAGC
The DNA here is from genome assembly GCF_048542155.1 of Nylanderia fulva. Taxonomy (NCBI): domain Eukaryota; kingdom Metazoa; phylum Arthropoda; class Insecta; order Hymenoptera; family Formicidae; genus Nylanderia; species Nylanderia fulva. The sequence continues at coordinate 5,598,921 of NW_028190916.1, forward strand.
AAGACGAAAGAAATTTAATTACTCCCGCGCGCGCGCATTGCGTTCATTAACACGGAAACTCCTCTAATGCGCTAATGTTGAGCGCGTCAAACATAGCGGTCGCATACCCACGCTATTATTCGCTTTTACCGGGGACATTCAATTAATATAAAATATATGAGCCGCGATGTAATTAATTACTCAGGCAATTACGATTAAACATTAATTTTAGCAACATTTGTATATAATAACCATCATCCGCATCGTGTAATCTATTTAATTTTCTTTGTTAAAAGTTTTCAAAGCTCTGCTCTCTTTACTTTATATAATTTATAAATTGCACGAGTGAAATTGCGAATGCAATTATAATTGTATAAATATAAAGAGAGAAAAAAAGGAACGAGAAACTGGTGTGCATACTTGCGCGTAAGATTCTAAAAAAGAACCAACTGCACGTCGGTAAACATTAATTTGTCGATTAATTAATAATGTGCATTTTAATTACTCTTAAGAGAAAATCTCTGAAGGGATTAATCTTGCAACTTATCGGCCGCTTACAGTCCTAGATCTAATATAAATCTTTCATTATCCGGTGTGTACAAAAGTTCGAGCGAAATTAATTCTAGACTTATACGACAAACTCCGTTTTTCTAAATGAGAGATGAAATCTCTTGCGCGGTGAGTGAATATTCAACAAAGGGCTGAATAAGATCGGGTCTTACCTTGGCGACTCCATAACCCTTGGCACGTAATCTGAACAGACAAGGTACCACAACGGCCGGCGAGACGGCCGCAATGATGCTTCCGAGGAGGAAACCCCATACCCAGGGTAAATTCAAGAGGAATCTCGTCAACACTGCTACCACCGTCGCTTCCACCAGCCAAGGTATCAAGCCCATCTTCGGCACCGTGACTCTTAACTTTCTCAGAGCGGTTGGATCGAGATCCAAGCCCGCTCTCGTAAGTATGATAACCAGGGCGATTTTTCTGCAAAATCGAAAAGGGAGATGTCACATATTTCGAATAAAGTATATACAACATACAGTGATGATGGATAAGATACATTTAAAATGTATCTAGATACAGATACAGATACACAGATTAAGATGTTTATAGATACAGGTACTCAGATACTTTGTAGTATGCACAAAATGTACTGAATAATTCTTTTATCTTTATTTATGTTTTTATTTATTCGTTAGTCTTAACACGTGAAAAATGCCTCAAAGATCTCGTCACTCAAACTACTCTCGCCATGGTACTAAAATTTGACTAATGCTTAAGAATCGCTCAACCGGTGTTGATGACGATAAGTTGATAACTTGCAGTCTTGATTTCTTAAAAATTTAAAGAATTGGGCTATTCAAAAAAACATGTAAAAATGTATCTGCAAATGTATCTGAACAAAGCAATTCATGTTTTGTATCTAGATGCAGATATAGATACTTCAATTCGAATATATCCCAGATACACAAAATGTATCTAGATACTACCCAACACTGGCGGTTATTAATAAGTCACTATGAAAGCGCGGAAGTTACGATTTGACAGCTGCGTAAAAAATTAATTTAATATTAATATAAAAAATATTTAATAAATTTACTTTAATTCTCCTGGGAGAAGGAAATCTTTTTTTCCTTCAAAAAAGAAAAAAAATTATTACACGGGAAAAGTTTCCCTATAGTCGTACAATCTTGACCACGTTACGGATATTTTCATAAGTTTGATAACACGTTCAAAAGAATAAGAGTTAAGCAACTTTTCTACAATATGGGGCGCAGAAAAGGTTGACGTATATCCCTTTTCTGCAATTCATGTGTCTTCGAAGCCTTCGAATCCGCCGAATCGAAAAGGGGCGACAAAAGTTTCGCTCATCGCGCACACACGCTCGGCTTTACAATGAAAATTCAGGTGCGGACGATCGTTAAAGCCTTGGTTGTCTCGAACTTTCGGAAACCCGTTTAGGTAAGGCACACCTTAAGAAAACTTATCCTATTACGAGTTTCCCGGCAAGAGAAAGGTTTACGAAGTCGCCTTGCATTTTGCACGGCGCTACGTCGCGTCGCTCTCCGATCGCGCAGGGAAACGCGTCAAATTTACGCCGACACAACACGCGGCATTTATTTCCCACTAGAATATTGCAAAAACGCGCGCTACACGAGCATCATTTATCTCCTTAATCCATATATTATTTATATAAAATGAAAAAGCTTAAACTTAAAGAAAGAAACGTCTTTTCGGAAAATATAAAAATTTGTCAAATATGATAATATTAAATTAATAATTTACACAAATAATTTTTTCATTCAACTAAAATTAATATTTTCCAAATTAATTTGAAAATTATTTTAATCTTAATTTATACAATGTAATGCTGAATATTTCGAAGCAGGATAACAAATTAATTGTTACGCGTTACTTAACTATTGTTTTTCAAGTCAAAATTATTGTTAAGATATACAGTCGTTTTATTGTCATTCGTGCGATTTGAGCAAGAAAATATAGTAGTGCCTATATTATGAAATTCCTGATCAAAATGCGAGTACAATAAGTATATAAGAAAATATTTCCTTAATCATTATAATTAACGATTAATTAACTTTCGGCTCTCAATGATGCATAATTATATCACGATGATAAGTCTTTATCGAATATTTTATCGTGTATTTCTCGTGATTATTCATTTATCATTTCAAGTGTAAATCGAAGCAACAAATTATTATTTGGTTGCGATCTTTGCGGACACAATAATTATTTCTCTAACAATAATTAGAATCAAATTATATTCCGACACTTTAAATTTTTCACTGATCAAAATTTAATTTGGTATTCACATTGAAATCACGTAATTAAGAAATGAATCGTAGGATCGAACGATTAACATAGCGAAATGCCTCGTGATATATTAATCAGTTAATTAATAATTAATTAAATTTAATTAATAACATTATTCGAGAAACATAGTATATATTCCTTGTTATATACATAATATGTATACATATTTTATAGTACATAAAATATTTCGGTGAATTAACTGTGTCGATCGTAACAATGTATAAAACGCCCATTGTTTATGTGAAACGACCTTGTTATTTATAAGAGTTTTAACAAGGCTCTGTAATATAAATATAAATTTAACGTATAAGACGGGCAACAAGAGCCAAATCGCGGATGACAATGCGTTATCCTAACGAAACTAAATAATTTTTCGTTAGAATTAAATACCGGTGCACAAGGCACCAAATTTTTCAAGGCAAAAATTTGGTGCCTTGTGCACCGGTATTTAATTCTAACGAAAAATTATTTAGTTTCGTTAGGATAACGCATTGTCATCCGCGATTTGGCTCTTGTTGCCCGTCTTATACGTTAGACCTTGTTATTGTTCACTCGGGGACACTCGAATCATAAAGTTGTGTTACGAGACAGTCCGTATATTGTCAAATTTCTTTTTTAAACGCGATTGTGACAAGTATTGACAAGCAAGAAATATAATTGGCTTATTATAATTAATGATTGTTACGGATTCAATCGATTTCGTGACAGCATCGATAATCGAATCAATAATAACTCGCATGAAGCCAGAGAGGCAGCACCTCCCGGCAAGCGTATTTATGGCTATTGTTCTCACCAATCACGCAGAATACACGTGAGAAGTAGCAAGCCACGAAAACAAAATTCCTTTGGGTTTTTCGGCAGTAAAAGCGAAGTCAGTCGTTGAAAGTCTCTCCAAGAGTAAAGTCGACATAAGTAAGCGCTCTCTTCAATTGAAAATCATTATTAATCAAGTCGGATTAAATGATATAAATCAAAACCTAAGACTATTACTGTGTGCGAGTACTGAGTTACGCGGAGTGTTGTGCATACAATTAGATTGCCGCGAATAGTCCGGCAATAAAAACGAGGCTTCGCGCTATCAAACAGGGCGCAACTCATTGTTTAAATACGAACTGTATAGTTCCTAATGATCACTCTCACTCAGCTCTCGGTTCACATGTCAGTGACCGTACATAAGTGTCTCACACTTAAGCAAGTTCACGTGTCAGTGAAATTACTCTCATGTTTTTCTTTCGCATGACGATTATTAAATCGTATGTAAGAACAATTAAAGGAAATTTAATATTTGTGTAGGAGGATATTTTGCGCATACAGATTAGCAGTGTCCTTCAAATCAAACATAGTCGACGAACAAACAAGTGCGAAAAAACATTCTATGTGTACGACGAACAAAGGTTATCGAAAATTCCTTCGAATTTCAGACTCGAAATTATGATCATGAATAACAAGCGTGATCGACGTATGCATACTCAGTGTATTATACTCGCATTGTTGTGAAGAGAATAATGAAATAACTTTGTTAACGATTTCATTTTTTTGTTTAACGTGTGCTATGTGAAGTAATAAATACTTTTGTTAATGTGTTAAACTTGAATGTTCAATGAATTTTTTTTTGATTCGGCACTGGCCTAACTTGCCATTTCCTTCGCGCACCAAATTCGGAGCGCGTCCACCCTACATCAAGATAGTTTAAATATCTCGTTCACATTGATTCAATGATTAATTAATTTTATGTGACATGAAACCTTATTGCGACAATATTTCTCGCGGCAATCATTAATTAATTTACTTTAAATTTAGCATTTATTTTTTTTCAATATACATATAAAGTATTACTGTTTTTATCGTGATTTATTCAATCGAAATCTGTTGTGCAAACAATCGGTAAATCTAATTCTATTCTCGAATATTATAATTCACAAATATTTATCTTTAATTTCAACTTGTATACTTATTCACTTATGTTGAATTATATATAAATATAATCTCTCAGTTAAAATAAATTGTAAAAATTATATATTATATTAAAAATTATATAAAATAACGGGTAACTTTTTAACGGGTACATTTTGACGTTGTTGGGAGGGCTTAATATCTGGAAGGATTGTCCTGAAAGGGAAGCTAAGTACCCAACCAACTCGTGACAATGTTTTTACAGTATTGTCACGAGTCGCAAATAATTCATACGTAAAGAGCGTATTTAATGTGTTGAGCGCACATTAGTGCATGGGTGCAACATTAGTGAGTTGTGAATATATAAATTAGTCGCGTCTCTGCACAATATTTCAATTTCGCTCCGATAAGCAATTGCGATAGCAATTCCGATAGCTTGAATCGGTTAAAATTTCATCGATTACTCGATTAAAGCAAGGTAAGAGATTGTCTTTGTTTAATTCAATTCTTTCTTTTGTCTTATGCACCATATGATATCACCGTATCATGTCTTCGTATGTAGCATCAAATATCATTTCTTTTTTCCCTACATTTTAAATATATGTAAGTATACATATGTTTTTTTTATTCGATAAACTAGCTACGATAATTTAGCACGATTTTTGCAATATCATGACGTCTATAAATCACATCTAAGCGAGTTCGAGAAGCGAGTCACTTTAAGAATTAAATGTGCTATGAGACAAACGTCAAGAAACGAACAGCGTATTCGCATCGATTTCGTTTATCGATTTCATCTTTTTCCACTTCGGACTTAATTCTTGTTCGAAGTTATCTCGTCAACTTGAAGTGCGATCGTGCGGAACTGGATAATGCTTTGCGATTGCAAAAGTGTCATTTAAAGTATCGTTTGTTTTTATCGTGAATTTCAATAAAAATTAAAATGATTTTTTAGAAGAAAAAATTTAAATTTGCTTTAAAAAAATTTTTTAAAAGCTCAACAAATTAATTCTCACGATTAACGATTCATAAACGCATCAAAGCGATGGATATTTATCGAAGTAAATTTTTTTAGGAGAAGAAAATTATGACTATTGCTAAGAACCAATTGGAATCGCAATAAAGAAGTAATAAACTTTGAGATTTTCGAGAGAACTTGGATATATTCAAGCATCGAGCTAATATGCCTCATTTGAAAATAATATAAATATGCACGAACAGAGAACATTTTAATAAATATAATTCTATTAAATATTAATTATTTACCGTGAATAATATATTTCACATATATAAAACGCATACTGAAAACCGATATTTTACAGACCTTAACATGAGTTTTGTATTTAATTATAGTTATTCAAGAAGAAAATTACGTGTATGGAAAGATTAGCGTCATTATTGCACTGTGCACATCATATTATATAGGTATGTTACTGTAATAAAATAACGCGGGCAGGCTTCTCCAACCGTGTTTTAATATCGAATAAATTATTTTCCTCTCAGATGCACCTACATGATCATACACGTACAATAATAATACGGCAACGAAAGATATTTATTTTTAATTAAAACCTGGTGGGGAGTACGGCCCTTCTGTTAATTTCATTCCTCTCTGGTGTGATGGTAGAGGAGTTAAACATTTCATATCAGATGATTAACGTGAAACTGTGTGAGATGCGTGCGCGTGTAATAAAAATATGGTAGAAACAGTAAACACACCGATATAATGTAAAGTATATGAAGAATCGATAATTGGTAATACCGAATTTTGAATAATGTTTCGCGAAGCATGAATGCTCGTCTCGATGTTTGCTTAATTGTCGTGTAACATAACACGCGGCCATACGCAGTGAATTATACGAAACGTACGAGCGGTCCATGACTTTATGATTATGTAAACGAAAATGAATATTGAATTATAATTTAGTAGCGCGAATACCCTCACCGAGCGTTTCATTTAAATTGCAAAGTGCAGTTGTTTGACACGTTGGATTAGCGGGCCGAAATTTCAGTCGTCAATCTTCCAACTTCCGACGTTGCATCGTTGTATCCGATTTTCCAACATTTCTTCCTTCCCGAGAATCTTCATTATCCGAGCAATTATTCAGTCGTCTAATAACTTCGCGATTATTGATGTCACGCGTTTCATATTCAATCTTTCACTCTCTTATCACATTGCGTACTAATCGAAGAAACAATTAATTCTGAGCAATCATCAAGATCCGTTGTTCGCCGCTCCGGTTTTCCTTGCGGATTAAAAGTGATTTTACTTCGAAGGCGGCTGCATTCTCACGTGCCGTATAATTTACAATCCTTATGTCAACATCCGCGTCAGTAAATAAGCGCACGTTAAACGGAGCTCCTCGACTCATACGCAGTGATGTAATAGAATTTTGAAAATAAATTCTTGCAATCTTTTAATCGCATCGAGAGGAAGAGCAATAATATATCAAATGTCAGAGCACATTTGAAACATTTTATGCATTGATAATTATACAATTATCTGAAAAATATGATATTATCGAGTTTTATACATATCATGAATAAATATATTATTATGCATTAAATGGATAATTTATTGGCATCAGATATGGGTGCTTTAATATGCGTTTATTTTTAATTTATAAAGTTACATTTGAAATGTGTAAAAGTTGAGAGATTTGTCTTTATGCATAGATACCAGGAGAGAATAGACGAGGAGGAAAGAAATCAGTAGATGAACATCCGTTGCATTTATATAGTGACTATACCTCACGATACACTCTACTTCAATCTCGCAGGATCAAAGGAATTTTTTCGAAATGAACGTATCTGATGGAAGGACACGTTCTCTAGCGCAAGTTGTGCAAATTGCGCGGCGAATGTCGGAAGAATATTTACGGCAGATTCACGCTCGTACATCTTATCGATGTGGAAGCGTGAGATTCCTCAGAACGAAAAAAAATAGAACGAAAAAAGGCGACTGACGCGGTTCGCATTACTGAGATATCACGGATAAATGGAGAGTTTTGAACAAGTAGAGCAATCAAACGTGAGAAGAATTTTCCTTGGACTACTTGACGATCGATATCTGTGTTATTCACACATATCGATATTGACACTATCATAATAACTGCTACTACAACAAAATAATTAATATTTTTATTGTAGATAATTATCAAGTTTTATCAAGCTGCTTTTTAAACGCGTATCGCATGTCTATTAAAGATTCATAAACTCGCGCAACTGTATTTCTATAGTAACTATAAAAATTAAATTGACTCATGACACGATTCAAATTGCATTAAAAAATTGTATGAAAATAAATCAAGTGGTAATATTTACTCCACTGAAATTTGCAACTTGATTATATTTCATTCATTCGTTGATAAGTGATGATAAGTTGCATAAGTCAATAAATATCCAACCGCGATTACTTTATTTGATTACTTTATTAGTCTTGCAATGGCTCGCGGCTTCTGGAAATGTTTACGCTGGCATATGCAGGATGGCTTTACCCTAAGCGTAAATGTGTACGCAAATGGCTTACAACGCACAGCCTATGTTTGCCAGTATTTAGCTGCATTTAGCTTAGTCGTACACAGTTTCCTAACGATGCGCGTGAACGATGCTCGCTATAAAGCTGGGTCACGTCAGTTTAACTCCAACATATACATAACAAAATTTTATCGATAGCATTTTTTCTCTTCCCGTTAAAAAAATATATATCCCCTGTCGAAAATGGAACCATCAGTTCAATATCTCGCTCACCGTGAAATATGAATAATGCAAAAGTTTGAGAGACAATCCAACGACAGTCTCAAAGATTAGAAGATAATTAGAAGAGTTTACGATGTCATTTCGTTTCACAACCTTGCTATTATCGTCTAAGCTTAATGGAATTTTGTCAGGTTTCTTCGAGACCGTATAATGTTCTTTAAATAATTCTTTAAATGCAAGTTTTTGTCATGTAGCGCTGACAGTTGTTAAATCATCTTTATTTTTCAATTGTTAAAAATTTATATGTTGCATTATTTTATGCAACCAATTCCTATGCTTTCTATGCGTATTTCCTCTTTAAACGAGCTTGTCAAATGTTATTGAAAAATACATGACTGCGCAATAAATTGCGAAATTCTTATCAATAAATCTGAATCGATAATAAAATAGATCAACCGATTATGTACATACTCTTGCAATGTTAAAAAATAGAAAAGTTGCAGAAAGAAAAATATTACATAAATGTCGATGTACTATATTACGATAATGAGTAGATTACACAGAGCATCATGTGCTTCAGATACATATTATTTGTAAATATTTGAAAAAATAAATTCTACAAACATCGATAATCTCTATCTAGACAAGCTCGTATCCTGTTTGAACTCAAGATAAATAACGGAATCATTTTCTTATCAGCGATTTCTCGATTATTAACATCCAAGAAAATTGATATGACGAGATATACGAGATTATATGCTTAGTGCGATTTACAATTGAATTTTTTATCATATAAGAAGCAAAAAAATTGTTTATAGTTATTTTAAATCAGCATTTAAAATTTGTCAATTTAGAAAAAAAAAGTAGATTGTTTTGTCGCGGAAAAAGGATATATTATCATAAGCTGAATATAAAATAATTATATATTTCTTGGGAATAGAAAGCAATATTTCGCCGATCATCGATAACCGATAAAACTTCTTCGCGTCGATTAAATTCCTAGCAAGGTCGGGCATAGCATTTCCTACGATCGACCGATGGCTTGTCGACATTTGCGATTCTAGCTACGCTTCGTCGCAGTTGCAGTCATTAGTATATAGGCTGCTCGGGTCATAAGGCGAATTTGAGCTATCGGAAGAGCGATGATCGAGCAAATCCAAGTACAATTGCTGGAAATCTCTTTCAAGACGAAAACGCGACAGGCTTTCAGAAATCTTGGTATTGCGTCAAATTTTAGTATAAAAAAATAATTGATAAAATTAAAATAATTACTTTTGCATTCCCATTAATAAACTTTCTTTTACACAAATATATGTATGTCACCATTTATGTGGGGATTCTTTAAAATTTTTTTAGCAAAAGACATTCAAGATATGCACGGTAATATAGTTCATCAAATGAGACTTCATAATTTATATGCCATTTACATATCAAATCTATTCATTAAAATTCTTCTAATTGTATTAAAATAAATATTAAACTAAATGTACGACTATGGTTGGTCAATTCCAATGTTTATACTGATATATCAATCAGTGTAGAAAACTATCAAATATATTGGAATGTTTAATTTGCTTAATTATGTTTCTAAATATCTTCAGAATTTTATATAGAACGGGAATAAAAAAAACAGAAAAGCCATCCTTCGATTTGATTGAAAAATCCAATTGTGTACGATAATCAAAGTCTCACGCGGCGTGCGTAGGATATAAATCTATAGCATAATCTCTTGTTATGAAGTGAAGAAACCTTGAGGAAGCATCGCACGCGAAGAGAAGGCAACTGATTGCGGGAAACTCGACGAATCTTATCCGATGCTCTTGTCAGCGACATTCGTTAGCGAGGATGCAACTTGAATTTGATTGCCGCTAAAGCCGCCACTTGTTATGCCACGCATAGAACCATCGTCGTGCGTGTCCGCGACGATTCATCGTCGTTGGGCCTCGACCTTAAAATGCGGCCACCTCGCGATCGCGACCGGACGACTGTTACCTCGAGACTTTCAAGGGACCTTCAAGTAATCTTACCGCTGTCGTTGTACTTTCCAATAATGACACACGAGTAGAAATAATGAATGCTCGGGATGAAAAATACCATTTAATTTGATCACGGATTTACGTAAGAAAGTTTGATCGAGAAATATTAAACTAGGTTTTCTATGGTCTTTATTTGTCAAATAAAATTTAATTCATGATTTCAAGATTAAGTCTATTCAAAATTAGACATTGTTTTATCAGTAAATTTGTTCATTCTGTTATTAAACAACGAAAATTTTCTTTCTTTCTATTTTTCAATATTTCACGGAACGCGAAATAAAGGAGAGAGAAAACTCTCCAGTTTCACCATTTTATATATCGCAAAAATTAAATATAACTGTTTCATCTTTATGTTTCATCTTTCAAAAAATATCATTTTACAGATAATCGATTATATTATATTTCTGATCGAAATTTTCGTCTTTCACCTTTCGCTTCTAAGATAAAGGTTGCTGATCTTCTGATTAACCCATAGTTAAGATAACTTTCCTCAAAATTAATTAAATAAATCTTTAAAGATCTATGTGCTTAATAAAAAATTAATTGATTTCTTTCATATTTCTTTCATTAATTAATAAAAATTATAAAAAATAATTTCACGCAAATATATAAAATGTAATAAATTTTCAATTAAAATGTTAAGCTTTATTTGGTAGAGTTAAATAATCATAGATTAAATTAAAATTTAATGATCACAAATGAGTAACTTATAAATTCATTATTCCTTTCCATAATGTTTCCACTTTTACATCAATTTTTAAATTAAACTGATTCAAAAATCATCATTTCGCTATTTTTAAAATCTTCATTGCTATTAAAAATAGTCGGATTTTTAAAGAGAGAATTTTCCAAAATGTAAAATGTTTCTTTGAAAATCCAACGTGACTCACCGTAGATTGGCGACCACCACGCTGTACTGCCCTTCGATCTTGACAAGTCCGACATTTTGCAGTATCAACCCGGTGATTAGCATACCGATTAAGGCCGGAAGAGTGGTCAAAGATATCAGCCAGCCTCCGAAATGCGCGGCGATGCACAGGGCGGCCAATCCAAACAGCTGACCACCCGGGGCCGCGTCATTGCCGATTACCGAGTAGACGACACCCCAAAGAAGTAAACCCAAGAGGAAGAGGCATAGCACTCGTGCGAATTTTCTGTACGTTGGACAGAACGGCTGCGGGCATGCTTTTTTCCAGCCCGGTGGCTCCCACGATGGTGTGTCGTCGCGACCGTGACATCGCGCGCAAAATAGATACAGCCACGACCTAGAAGAGACGTAAATGAAATAAATGATGCGGACATTGTGTACGAAATAGAGGCCAATAGAGTACTTCTTCCTTTTTCTAACACACTCCTTATTCCGGTAATAATAGTATATGTGATGTATTGTATGAGATGATGAAAGTGGTGTAATTGTGTCATGAAAAATAAATTTTCCATTTAAAACATATTATTGTAAACAATGACATGACACAAACCTCGAATAGATTTTTAATTGATATAAAAATTATTCCTCGGTATATCAAGATTGTCTGATGATAAAACAAATCCTTTAGAATGATATCCTAGATATCGTGAGCGAATCTTAAAGTCGAGAAAATGTTTATCTCTTTATGATAAGAATAAAGATTGCTTTATACATCGCTTAAAAGAAATTTGCTCGGATTAACGTCTTTACGAGTATCAATAATTAGTTTACTAATCAATATCTAGTTTATTCGCGGAAACAATTTGTAACTGATAAACTAGCTGAGATTTCAAAGTATAATACTGACAGTTATTAATGTACACTATCTATATACTTTTAACAGTTAATTTTATTTGCAGATTTACACGGGAGCCCATTACGTCATATTATCCGCGTACCACAATAATTTTGAATTAACAAGTCCGACATTTTATCATAAAATTGAAGATGCGCGTATATTATAATTATTATATATATAATACATTAGTTCTATATTACACACTCATTCAATTATCAAGAATTAACAATTTATAAATTCTCTAATCAATAATTTATCAACCACATATTTCGTTTATTGTTTTTTTTTCTCTTTTTTGTTTTTTTGTTATTAAATAACTCTGTATTTAACTTTTCAATCAAATTTTTCATTAATAGGAAAATTAGTAAAAATTGCAGGATTAATGAACAGAAGATGCTATACACATTGTAAATTGTTACAAAATATGTTATAATTTAACACTGATTGTAATTTAAATACTGATGTTATATACATATATATAGAATATTTTTTATCTTTACATGGTCTAATTAAATTTTCAGAAAAAATTCCTTAAAAACATGACATTATGCAGAGTTTGTGATTATTTTTGACAAATTTCATAAAAATTATATCATATAACGTATTATTGCAAGTATTTTATAAATTTGTTAAAAATGAACATATGAGTTTACAGTCTGATGCTATGCAAACTCTAATCAGGTCCTTAGCAAAGACGTATGAAACATTTTATATTCTTATGCGTAGATAATCATTATCAAGAAAATGAATATACATATGCTACAAACAATAGGTACAAAGTTGAATAATTTATAATGTTAAATGTCGTGTATTTTAATAACATAAACAATTGTGAGACGATCTTGTTTCGACGTGTGGACATAAGAAATCATCTAATAAATTACACAAATATTTTCTTTGAGCTAATAAATGTAGCAATAAACACAGTGAAAATACTCAAGTAAGAATTAAAAAAATATTATTTTTAACATATGTATTAATGATATAAATATATTTAAAATTATAAGAGATTAAAAAAAATTACAGAGATATTCTAATATACTTTTTGTAAATTGTTATTAATATTTACACATATACTATCAATACATTACCAAAAAAAAATAGTAAGAAATAGTTCGAAAAGAACATAAGAAATAAAAAATTTTGATTGGAAGTTATTTGCTTTCTTGAAGACATCTCTGATACATAAATAACAAAATATTGATCAAAATATAATTGTCATTTACACTGCGAAAATTATATAGAATTTGTGATAAAATGACCAAAGAATACATAGCAGTTATTGCCCATTATCACCTATCCACAAATTGGTTTATTTATTCATTCATCACACGTGATTCATTATCACGTTGCTCGTGCTAGTATATCTCGAGTGCAGAATTTTTTTAACGGTTGTATTATTCCTATACGTATGTGTTTGTTTTGTAGAACGCAACGATTGCATATCATATCATCTTATTGGTCAATAAAAGTTAAAGAGAGATAAACCGATTTATATAAGACTTATATCTAGAAGAATATCGAAAGTAAATTCGAAAGTATCGGCAGACAAAGTTTGTGGGAGCTTATCGAGATAATCGAGTCTCACCTCTTGAGCTCCTCGGAATACTCGATCTTGTCTCTGATCGAGCTGGACAGACTATACGCCGATTTCTTTCTATTACCGTTGATCCTGCCGTTCTCCAGATCGAACTTGTATTGCGGAATATTCTCCGGGATATTCTCGTCACAGTGGCTGCTGCCGTGATGCAGGATCGATTTCCGTCTACCCTGATCGGAATTGTGCTCCGAACTCGCGCTGATGCGCCGATGATGCTCGAAGGCGGGATTATCAATTCCCAAAACTTGATCGCTAATCGACACCCGTCTCTTCGCCAATTCCTCAGTGGGTTTATTCGTTCTGGCACTCATATCGATTTCCATTTCTCTAACCGATCTTTTCTCCTTAAGAGTCTCTCGAATGCCGATCGATTCGCGATCGAGCAGATTTCAAAAAGGTAACAAAGTCCAAAGTTCCTCGGAGTCTTCTCGCGGGGATTTTTCTCAAACGACAAGGCTCGATCGATCGTTCAGGCGACGACGAGGATAAGTGGCACGATTTGTACTCGAACACGATCAAAACCGATTCATCGACCGCGACACACCTGTCGATTCGGTCGATAGCAATCGGTGCCCGATTGATCGCGAGGAAAAGCGAAGCCGTACGCGATCGCTGGACTGTATACTGCGACGGATCACGCGTTCGCCATGTTAACGGCGATCGTTAGCGGATGAGTCTCGTGACGGGAGCTGACCGTCTCGACGGGGAGAACGATGATGCGTTGGACGGCGATGCTAATGCGTTGCGACGATTGACGTCTTTGACACCTTGGCCCGCTTTTACCAGATCATCTCTTCTTCCGATGCATGATTTCCAGATTGGTTCTATACGTTCTACGTTCTACGTAGAAAATGCGGAGCTTTGTCCATCTCGTTAGCGCTTGCCACTCAGGGTCGGCATCGACGCACTTATCCAGCACGGGAACAAACTTTTCCACTGACGTTTCTTTTTTTTTTTTTTTTTCACGTATTCGCAAACCGACGAGGAACCGACGACGACGACGACGACGACGTGCTCATAATTATTCGCCTCGAACTCGCGCAAACAGGTCGTGATCGCGAACAGGTCGGCGCATCTCGCAATTCGCTTGGGCGTAATTTAGGCTTTCGCATAAACGGAGTCCCCTTCGCGCGAGGACGGTGAGAAGAGTGTACTGCCGGTCGGACCCCGCGATAGCGCGAGCGCGGTTAACGAGCGACTAAAAGCGACAAAGTGCGCGGCAAGCGGTGGTGTTTTGTGAGAATAGGTAGTGGGGCTCTGCCGTAAAAAGTGCTCGAACTCGTGGACGAACGAGCACGGATAGTCACGGCGGCCCGTGACGATATAATTGTCGCGCGATGCACACAGGATGGGCACAGCTGGTCATCTCATTGATAAACTGGCAACGGTCCGTTGCGTTTCTGTCTCGCGACTATGGTCCCGATCCGGAAGAATCTCAGCCGCACCCTCCACTTTTTCCAGACCAAACTGCTAGGAAGTTTCAAGTTCTTGCAAATTCTCCAACTACCGATCGTCTAATTAGCGCTCTAATTTGACAATATTTTTTTTAGTGCTCTTATTAATCTTAACAATCGATTACTTTGCAAATGTTTCCAAACTCTCGATATTAAAAATTAGATAAATAGCATCGGAGCACAGAGAGATTGCTCTCTTTAAATTACTGCAGATGTTGCTAATAATTTAATTCCATATCGCTGTATATCATTCGGTATAAGCATTTTACCGTCTAATACCAAGATATTACAGGATTGAAATGTAAATTTTCGATCCCGAGCTTATCCTTCGTCAAAATTCTTGACAACTGGGAGCAGTTCTCTCTGACAGTTTTAGTATAATAATTATTACAGTTGCGCTTTATCTTAGCAGCAATTTTACTCGTTTCGTTACGTTTAAAATCCGATGTATAAAAGCGTGTAAAAGACACGTGAATGTTACTTTGATTTATCATGTGTCTCAACAATACTTTAATGATAAAATAAAGCAATGTACATATTACATCGATAACGCTGTTATCGGATTATTGTAGGTTTCGAGAATTTCACGGATATAATATTACATATATGTATAGCGTGAGATATTACCTCGAATCACACTTTCAGTCACACGTAATCTTTCTTCTTCACGAGCGCTCTGTGAAATTCAAAATTGAAATTAACATATCTTAGGACGATATCATGGTCTTCATTTTACGAGAATAATCACAGTCTCATAAATCTTCGATTATTCGTCAATCTATTGCATGTTTACAAGAATTTATATTTATCTTCGAATAATGTTTGATTCATGAAATATCGATTCATGTTATTTTATTATTTCAATCTCAGATTAAGTCAATCTGTTCAGATTGTTTATTTAAGATAAAGAAATAAATTGGAGACTAGAAGAAACTTGCGTATTTTCACATTTAATATCATAATTTATACTTAAATATGCTGTGATTGAGAATTTGAAATTGTATTTATTATAACATTAATTATGTCACAACATATGTGGCAATATAATATATCAATTTAATAGCAATTACTATTAATATTGATATGTTACTATTATATTAATTATGTTTAATGTATCAATATTATTAACATTAACAAATGACACGATGAGAATAAAATGTGTTTTTAATTTTTAAATTTAAACAATTGAAAATTAATTACCGATTATAAATACCGATTTTTTTGACAATCGAGATTTGCTCTCTTTCGTTTATCGATCGTTCTAATTTTTCGAGCGATATCTCTTAAATTTGATCTACTATACAGATAAGAACAAATGCGATACACTCTTTTAATTAGAGTCACTTATAATGCGATTCTACTGATCGCGAGATAATGCATTAACGCAATCAACAAGATTAGTATGCGTCCTCCTACATGGAGCTTCATCACTATATCGCTCTTTCTCGTATCTATATCATCTATTGATCGACTCTGCGCAGTTGTTAATATTATTATGATCACGCTTGTTTGCTTGTACAATTGTACGTTGTAATTATATTTAGAACTCCATCCATCGCAATTCGGTTTATATACTTCTCCAACTTTGGATCGATAAAATGAACTTCCGTACAGTGACATTGTTGCCCGAAACTTTAGCTTTGAAAATGTACAGATCAACACACAGAATATACGCGGGGTCTCATATTTTGTAAAATAAGTCGTAAAATTTGAAATTGAGTTTTATATTTTTTTATATCGATAATATCTTTGATTAAAAACAAAAAAGGACAAGAAAGTGAAGGGGAATTAAATGATTAACATGTCGGAGTATTTAGTAATTTGTTCCAAGAAATCTGCTATTATTCCGCTTCATTTTTATTCATTAGCGCTCTGCAAAATTATTAAAGTTTAGTTTTACATTAAAGGCCGGCAAATTGAATCGGCGAAAGTCGAGTGAATAGAACTGAGCTCTTAAAGCACAGGAAATTGTGTGTATAGGTGTATGTAAATGTACGCGTGTGTGTGTGTGTGCAAATTTCTATTTTAATTTATTTCTCCTCTGGTGGACGAGAAAATACAGAAGGAAGGAGGAGTCTACCTAGTCGGAGAAGGAAATGAAATATGTTGGGGAGGTGGTTGGCGATTGGAATAAGCGTGCAGAAAACAGGAAGAATTTATAGCAGCTTCTTGTACTTGTATTTATCGACAAAGTTCCATCGTTAACAAGATATCGCAAGTTTAATGAAGGCAAAGGAATAAATAGACAGGGAATCATAAAATCATTCAGATGCGAAAATTTTAAATCCACACACCAAAAGTCAAGACATTTTTCAAAATCACGAATCTCTATGGCAATCTAAAATATAAATAAAAGCTTTAATGAGAGCTTTGATATCTTTTATTTAAAAAATATTCATTTTTAATATATTGCTATTTAATCTGTAAAATATCCAATGTATCTTATATTATATTTTTATATCATTATATAATGTAATATACACTGATATAAAATGTATAATGATATACCTAGGTATTATATTATTACGATACAGAATTCATATCATTATATATGTAATATATCCAATGTATCTTATATTTTTATATCATTTTTTATACGTATGTGTAAAATGAGAGATGATACACAAAATATTCACGTATTATAACATTCCTTTGAAACGTCTTTTTTACAGATAGACAAAACAAATAATTTCACCTTCCACCGAGATCCGTCGACACATCATGAATAAAATTTCTACTAATGATGAAATCGTACGCTTCTCGGGCACGCTTGCGGAAGTCGAGCATTGTCGTCCCTCGTTAACGCAGTATTCTTATACGGCTCCATGCGTCCGTGTGTAGATAATGCTCGTCCCGTAATCTGCAATACTATTTAACCGACAATATGTATATATTTCTGCTCTTTTATGATTTGCGAGGAAAATTCTTACATGCAAAACTGCATTATTTGTTACATTAACTTCATTCAAAAATACAGTCATACATAAAGAATTATCTTCGTTCAGGAATACAATCACACATACAAGAATATAATTATAAATGCAGGAAAAATCTTTAAATTAAAAAACGTTTGGTTTTAAAATGGCAACTGTGTAAATTTCTAAAAAAAAATATAAGACATACGAAATATTATATCGATCCATAAAAATTAATATCGAACTTCCATAAGTAACAAGCTTACGATATGCTCGCCAAGAATGTATCATCAATTTGTTTCCTTAATAGGTAGTTTTAGAAAAAATATATCTAAAAAATATATATACGCCGAATATAAAATATTGAAACCAAAAATCAATAGCGCACGCGTATACACGCTTTTCTTGGATTAATTAACTCCTTTCCGTAGCATTGTTACTGACATTTAAACCAATTGTGAGTTTTCCTCGTGTTCGATACATTTAATCGACATTGTAATTAATTAAGGGCGAAAGATACTCAATACTTTAATTATCCCGAGCAAATTGCGAACAATTTCGAGAACGCGGGAATGAAAAGAGACCCCGTTTCTCGTGCAACTGGTTTAATTGTCCGCCGCGGGAAAATTTGCGAAAAATTCGCGAACGTGTTTTGTTTCTCGGACAGTAATGTATCGCAATCTAGCGAACATGTCGCCTCGCTCCTGCATCCGTCCATCGTTGAACATTCCGCGGCCGGCGAAGTCACGCGAGAAACGTTTACGTCCCTCGCAAGAGCGTGTAGGAGGAACGAGGGATGGAGACGAGGTCGAAGATGGGATTGGAATTGCAAATATCCCTCTTCTCTATCTCTCCGGTCTCCTCTAGTCCGTGCGATCTATCTCTTCGTTCTTCCATCGACCTACCCACTTCGCCCTGACTCTAGATTGTGGTACGAGGTGCATATCGCGAAGCGTGTTCTATGAAATCCCCGGCTGGACGACAAATCGTCAGATTTTGTCCCCGTCAAAACCGGATTTGAATTTAACAGCCCCTAGCCGCGCCAGCAACGCGCGTTATTCTTTTCTATCATCGTCCCATCATCATCATTATCTCGAGAATGCAGCTCTCTCGCGTCAATGCGATATGCATTAACATATACAACTCTTGTGTCTCTCGAGAATGCAGCTCTCGTAATTTTAGTAATTTTTTTTTTTTCAAGACCGCGTTTGTTTTGTACCTTCATTTTCAATTCCAACTTACTTATAAATCTCTGCCCTTTTTAGATACAGAATGCAAATTTGTTTATTTGCATTACACGTACATAAATCTCACTTCTTGCCCGTCAGCACCTCGTCCCGTGGAACAGGAGGAAAGAATGGGGGATGGAGGAATAATTGACAAATTAACGATGAACCAAATGTGAGGAAGCAAAGAGAAGACGAGATGCTCGCAGAAAATGACCGCGTGATACGCGGGCTGTGTCAAATTAGCTTAAAAGCCCCGGAGCAACACGGGATCCTACAACGCATTCTGCAACACGGTCCAACATACTATGTCCAACGTGCGGAGAAAAGCCCTATTCGCCCTCATATATCACCCGGAGATAAAAGGCTGCCAGACAACGACGGAAAGTATAGTGGTTTCGGCGACACGTCGGATAGGCGGTTCATTGCGCAGCTGCACCCTGTGCCCTGTAATAATTCGGCGGTAGAAACGAAGAGAAATTGTACGTCACGCGCCGGTATCTATTTACCTCTTCCGCTAAATGAAAATATGTACTTCGGAATGCTTCCGTTTCGATTTACGGTCTCACACAGAGAAGGAGCAAAACTTTTCCCGCGATATTCTACCATAGAGAAAAATATCGAACAGATCCATATCTAGAGGAAAATATCAAGTCGAAGTTGTACACGTTCTTTTTTTTTTTTATATGTACAAGATGTACTCGAGATCATTTATCTTCGACAACAAATAAAATGTATTTTTATTATAATTTGTTATTTCTTCAACATGAAGAATCGGGGCGAATCTCTCTCCCTTTAGCTTTATTATACAGAGCAAGACACGAGCTCGTGTACAATGGACGCGCGCGGTCTTTTTTCCAATACATCAAAATATATCCTTATACGAGCATCCCTCGTTCTACTTTTTTTCCCTTGCAGGAATTTTCATCGGGAACCGCCGCGCTGATTATTATTCGTCCCATTTTCGATCTTTGTGCGGCTTTTTACGTTTCCGGCAATGTCGATATCACGGTCAAATGTCGTAATTTTTTGCAGTGATCCGAATATAATATCGGCAACCTGTAAGAGCGAACGAAAAAGCTCCTTCTTCGTTCCTTTCTCGAATAGAATCGTACATCAATATAGTTTCGTTTTCTTGCTTATGGTGGTTCTCTCTTCGAGTAGCTCTACCTACCGCTGGTGACATTAAAGATTTCTTGCGATAGCGTACTTCGGATACGATAAATCCTCAAGTCACGTTAAAGCGAATTGCGGATGCGAGTCCGAGATGGGAATTGCCGTGACTGAGATGGAAATTACAATGGCCGCGCAGGTAGTTTGCATCGAATGTAAAATTTTTCGCGCTTATTGTACCCGAAGCGAAATGTTTCAAAGTTTCCTCCTCTTTTATTATCGCTATATGCATCCTTTGATGCAACAACATGAGAGTTATCGTTTTTCTTCATCTTGTTTTTCAATAAGCTTTTGCATGTATATACTTGGCATAAATTTCTCTTTTGATTTCTCGTCTCATCTTTATATAGATTACATCTTTATATTACGTAAATGACGCAAATCAAATAATATAACGTCTATATTTATTTTCACGCGTTAGCTTCATGTCTGAAAAAGCGTCGGCATTAAATTTATCTACAAAATTCACTGTTAACCGCGTATATTAAATATGCAGCAAGAATGTGATATCAAAATCATCATCTTTTACATTATTCATACCGCGATGAATCGTCTATATTCGTCACAATTTGGACATATTTCATGCAAGAGGAATTTTTATTAAGAATATATATTACACTGTAAAAGAATATACGATGCGACATCGGTAACACGACTAGAATCTAGGTAAGTAATTCAAGGTACAGCTGCTGCACCGTCCTACCCATACATAAACATCTTGGCGATAGAGACGAATGCCGGATGGAAGGACAGAAAGAAATTGCGTGTTCTTTCGTCGAATGTTGCTCGGTTCGCTTCTGCGCGCTTAAATATTAAGCTGGCAGCGTGAAAAATGTGGTTTTCCAGAATGTGCCGATATGTTATATTATATGTATATATAAATGGATTATTTTCTATCAAATAAAATAAATGTCCCTTAATATAGATAATGATCTTCTTAAAGTTGGATTTTTTATACTCCGTTTCTCTAACTCATTATTCATATACTTACGCGGTATAAAGTATTACATTTATGATATACAAAAGATTACAACTCAGTATCAGACATGTTTATAATGTTTTCACGTAATTGTGTCACATTACGGTGCCACAGATTCGCAATGCATTTTAATGCGTTTCAATTTTCTGCATCTGCCGCTACGATAGAACGGGACGAACCGGAATGTTTTCATATTACCTCTTACAAAGCGACCGCATGACGCGACAGATTGCGTTCATTTGTCGTAGGATAAAACTGGATCAAAAATAAAAAAGAAAAATTCGAGTTTTTGCTTAGTCAAGAATTTTTCGGAAAATCACAAAAAAGGTTCCCACTCAGTTTTAACACATGAGTGATATTCTCTCCGGGAAAAAATTAAAATCAAATAACACAATCTGTGTACATATAATTTAAAGATAATTAAAGTTATAAAGAAATTGAAAAAACTTAACTACAGAATAAAACATATTAGTTGGTCATTTTCTTCTTTTGTCTTTAAATTGTGCCCGTTTATTTTTATAAATGCAAATAGTGTTTTCTTTTTTTTTTTTTAATTGCCTTTCGAGCGCGTTACACGATAAATTAATTAATACCGCATTGTAGCGAACATAATCGCAACATGCTGATAATAATCGTTAGAGCGGATTACGTGCCCCAGGATTGTGCTGTGACGGATTTCCGCTAATGACTACCACTGATTATTAGCTCTTGTTATGGCAGTTGTGAAAATTGTCACGGGTAGAACTGTTTCCCGTTCGCATAAATTTTGTATAAGCTATGCACACCTCGTTTGCAAATATCACGCCTTGTTGAGCTATTCCGAAAAAGGAAAACAAGAATTCACGAGCTATCTCCTCGTCCATCAGAACAGATGTTGCCTTTCATAACCCTTCTTCTCCTTAAAGCTGATAATTTTTTAAAAGTTTTAAAGGGAACGTCTTCTTCCATCCTATATGCGCGAAGTATAACTTTAAGAAACTAATCAATTTATATTTTCAGATAAAATTAATTCATTTCCGTTAACACTTTTTTCAATCAAAACAACAGATGAAACGCCGACACACCTAATAATAAGGAATTTTCTTTTTTTTTTTAAATTTAATTAGGAGAGTAAAAAATAAATGAAAAATTGGAGAAAATAGACGAAGAGAAAATGTGTCGGGCGAGCTTCCTCTCGTGAGACGAATCGTGTTGTCTATCGCGTAAGTCCACGCGCTCCACGGTCTCCGTCGCGTTCAATTAGTCCTCGTTATCACGGCTTCTGACTCGCGCAGGAAGGAGGCGTGATGTGCCGCATAACGCAGAGGAGAAGAAGGGAGGGATAACATTGACTTAAATGCAACCGAGATTTTTTCCGGCACTCGGTACGCGCTCGCCTTTGCGTGTCGGTGCATCATCGCGACGCATAATTGCATTTGATATGTTTCATGTGTTACAATTCCGCAGTCGCGACTATCTCCAGGACGGATGCGGAGCGTGAGAATTCCCAGATGTACTCGCAAAATATTCCAATCTTCAGACACCGCCCGGCAAAATCGGGATAATTGAATAGTCAAAACGCGCGAATTCAGATAAAGCAGATTGCCGGAGTTTATTTTAGATGTTGATGCTGCTCTGCAATTACAGAGCGCGTTCGATAAAATTACATTTTCAAATTCGCTTAATTAACCGCGGAATCTCTACATTCTATATTTCTAACCCAGTTTTCGCAAAGATATAAAAAAATATTTTTGTCTTTTCAAAATGTTTCAGTTCGTATCTATATTGATGCAGTTCGTATCTATATTGATGCAGAATTTTCTTACGTGGCACTGTGTTAATTTTTAATATAAAAATCGAACGTATGTATATAATTAAGTTTCAACGTATATAATGTATGTACATGTAAAGACTTATGGTACGTAAAAATGTACAGATCGGTCAAGAAGTGTTTCAGAATTCAAGTTGACACATGTACTCATGCGAGGGTTAATTACAGAATTATATGTGCAGACATAGCTGGCCAACCGCTAGTCCATACCTTTACAGATCAATATGAATGTATGTAATTATGTTTGAATATAGAATTACTGTTGAATTGGTCTGATGTAATCCGGTATAATATAGGAGATATCGGAATATTATATAGATTGGATATATTCGAATACTCTGAATATTCTGAATTATTCTGATGCTTTTGGAATACTTTAATCAAAAGTTGTATATTTTAATTTGAGATCAAAATATATTCACACCCTTCAAGTTTTTCTCATTTAAAAAATATAAAAAAATGATAATTCACTAAATTTAATTCCAGTGTGAAAATGAATCCACATTGTTTTGTCCTTTGTAACTTTGTAAAATATAAACAGTTGTCATTTTAAAACAATTTTGAAAACAATAACGAAAAAAAAAGAATAAGGAGAAATTAATCAATACTCTACATTTTGAAAAAAAATTGGAGCTTTTTGAGGCAAAATAGCGGCATAAATCACTTTTCTCATTTTGAAAAAGTTATAAAAGTTTTTGTCGAAAATAAAGTTCGATCACTTTATTGCAATACTATTTTTATGATTCTACAAAGCAAACAATCCAACATTTTATGCCATTTCAACGAAACACGTTCAACGGAATGTCGAACTTTTATTTTTACTGCCTTATGCCACGTTATTTCGTCCAACGTGCTTCGTGTATATAGCTCCATAAAATATTAAAATTTCTTTGACGTGAAACATGAGAACGAATACGGCTATGCTATTCGAAATGCTAAATAATAGGTACCACTTTTACACATCTTCGTGAATCGAGTAGTTAAAGACACGAAACAGTCACTTGTGCGATTTCGCTACTAATCTCTTTATTCCAACTTTTTAACTTACGATTTGATATCCAATCGATATAGATAGATGGTATGTCTCGGGCATGTGTTTCGCGTTCGATAATCCTCTTCAAGATTATTATATTATTTCGAAATTACAAGACTCGAAGCGCTAAATCCACTTCACAAATTACTGCGGGTTTAAGTCCATCTAGCGCCGTCGCAAGCGGACGACTGACTTGCTATAGCATGGATTACGACTTATATAACGAATGCTAAGGGTGAATTGCTTATAGTCTCTATCGATTTCTTCATGAATGAAAAATGTCACTGACGTTGACAACCGGTCGAGTGTCAAGGTGCAAACAATAGCGACTTCCGAGGCAACATGACCTATACAGAGAGAGAGTGTCGCTTAAAGCACGGTGTGAGAATAAAGCTAGGTTCATAGTAAAAGGGTACGTCTCTGTAGCATCGCGTCAGCGCCCATTTATCGCGAGACACTGTATTTCATCTGCAAAACGCGTCCCACTCCATTACCAGAGCATATCCCGGTCTCGGAATGCCTGCTGGTATTTCTGAGCGAAAAGACAACGAGGCGACTACATTACAAGGTACAAAGATTTAGAGGAACAGCAAAGATAAGAGAAACAATTTTTTATAACAAATTTTTTCTGCATACCAAGATAATCGTAATATTAAAATTTATATTTTCTTCTGCGACTTAAAATTAAAAAAAAAAAAAAAAAAAGATTCAATAAACGTCAAGCCTCTTATTTTCAAGTTATAATCGCTCTATTTCGTTTCCTCGCGATGCATAGCGTAGAAGAATTAAAACGCAATACAAATTTACTGGAATGCCAATCAATTAACCGCATTCGCTGCACGTTGCCTGCACGTCCCGAATTATAATTCCGAGTTTAACTTTCATTATTGAAAGTAAGTTTGGCTAAAGCCGGCCCTCTCGTTAATATTTCATCGACCGTGCTCGTCGGCGAAAATAAACGGACACCTCGAGTTAACGCCTCTATCTACTCAAGCTCGCGCCTTTAGCTACTCTTATGCGTAACACACACGCTACCGTATTACGGCCCTTATCGATTTTCTTTCAACTGGAATAACTCGCGCCTGCCATTTATTGTTAGTCGCAACGGCTGTTTAAAAATAGCGTCGGATTATTAATTGGCGTCGATCCGATGTCTATAAACCGTAATAACCCATATTCACTCGCAGGAAGTAAGAATCCAGCGTGCCGATTCTTCTGCTCTGATTAACAGAAGCCGTGTCTCCTGACACGCGGCCGCTCCTTTCCTTTTTTCTATTTTTTTACGCGTCCCGATTATTTTGTTCTCTTTAATTATTTCCCTTCAACCCTCGAAATGATTTAATCTTATTATCCACGCAATCCTATTCATCCGAGCGGTGCTGCTCGTTAAACGAAATATATATCATGTTACTTTATCGCTTTGTATAACGGAGGGAGAGCTTTATTTATTCTCTCGTTTTTTAAAACCGAGAAGCGAACGACCTGTGCAATTTGAGGAGTGTAACGAGCTTGTGATATCTCTGAAACGCAGCGAGAAAAAAAATCTTCGTGGATCATCGCGTTTGGTAAAAAATATAAAAGGTCGCGTGTATACATGTATATGCATCAACTGCGACGATCAAACGGCGACTAAAGCGGTTAAAGCAAGCTGTACGTTTCCTACATTTGTACCAATTTGATATCAAACATTTGCCTTTCCGTTCCGCAAAATTGCGGAAAAGAGCTGATTTAAGTATTCCGCGGGAATAAAGAATTTTTTTCAATGAAAAATAAACCTTGATGGAAAGAAGAAGACCCTTGACTAAAAGAAATTATCATAATTTGATAGTTCGCACTGTGCATTATAAAAAAAAAACGCACTTAATCAATTGCGGTAAATGTAATTCGAATTTTTCGAAAGAGTGATTTTCGAAATTGACATCTTTATTAATACACGACACAAAACAAATTTTATATTGTCATGGGCAGTTGCCAGCATCGATATCGATATCGATATCAATATCAATATCAAGCTGACGCTTATATATATATAACAAGGAAGAAATTTTACAGTTCCACAACATGTACTTGATCCATTTTTCATTCGAAATTGCATTTAACGCGAGTGCGCTCCATTAAGTCCTTGATATACGATATATATTGTAATAAAACACATGTTGCGATTGTTTTCGCGAACATATTTTACATGAAAGAAGAAATCATTTTTCATTAGCTCGCGCGCGTAAATGGAAATGCGATTTAATAAAAGTTGAAAAATTTTTCTCCGCTGCACCACATTCCGTAGGATTAATTCCAGATATTTCTCACGTCTCGCTGTATCGCGAAGAACGGTCGACTTTTTGGTCGTATCAGCAATTACCAAACACCCCTTTCACCCTGTTACAGAGCACCGATGCACACACACACACACACACACAAATATACAAAGGGCACAACGAGCGTCTATGTCCGTGTACGTGTATACAGTTATGCACTCGGTCCTCTCTCTATACTCTATGCCACTAGTATTGTGCAGCATGACTAATTATATCTTAGCCCGCGGCGGATCTCGTTGCGCGGCTTCACGAGAGGCGGAAAGCACCCTATTAAGGGTCGGCAGGCGACATGGTGGAGACGCCTATCGGCCGGCCGGGAATTAGAGATTCTTATATTCCAGATATTAGCGAAACTACTGAATGAATCTTATTAAATTTATGATATTCTTAATCAGTAAGCTCAAATGCAGTCCGCCAAAGAGTTATTTATTGAAAAAAAGATGAAAATAAAATTTATAATATAACTTGGGGGAATGCGCAGCTAGTAACGGGTAAGGTTGGGTTAGCCAGGAGTCCGTATTTTATTTATTATAAATTTTTCAGAGCAAAAATGCAAAATCCGACTCTTTGGCGGACTACTTTATTATATCAAGAATATATTAAAAAAAAAAAACCAAAGTTATGTCACTTATTTTATGAAATATCTGGACTATAAGATTCTCACTAGATTCATAAGGAGCAGGGGAAATTTCCGTAGTAACATACTGACAGCTAACAGCTTGACAAGGAGAGACTATCATTCTGTCCTTGTCTCTCTTACATCGCATATGTAGTAACATCCATGTAGACACAAACACTAATGCGTTGAGCGAATGCGATTATTGGGAGATATCAGCAAGAACCGGTTTTCGTATTATCATTGTTTCTCTGTATATGTATATTATATGTAAAAGAACAATAAGAATAGCAATAATTCTTGCTTAACATTATCTTCCAATTATCGTTTCGTGTACGCAATATATATTTCACATTATGCATCTGTAACAAATAATCGAATGATTTATTTAAATATTTGCATATAATCTATATAAATCTATATAATAAATAAAATGTGTAATAAATTATCGAATGATTTATTTAAATATTTGCATATAATCTATGTAAATAAAATATGTACAAATAAAATAATATTTATGCAAATATTATTTTATTTGTGTACATATTTTATTTATATACCCAAACAACACCAAGTCCAAAATTGGCGCGTAAGATATCTTTAAGATGTCTTTTTGATATCATATCATAAAATAGCTGTCTTAAAGATTTCTTAATGCTATCTTATGCGTCAATTTTAGACTTGGTGCTGTCTGGGTAGATAATATGCAAATTAATATGCAAATAATAAATCATTCGATATAATTTGTTACAGATGCATAATGCGAAATACATATATTGCGTACACGAAACGATAATTGAAAGATAATGTTAGGCAAGAATTATTGCTATTCTTGTTCTTTTACATATGTGTGTGTGGGTGTGTGTGTGTTTACAAAAATGTAGATTATTTCACATAATGTGTTTCAAATTATTATGATTTATATATTTGTAAATAAATCTATATAAATAATTAAATATTTATGTACAAATAAAATAATATTTATAAATATTTTATCTATCGAACCTCTAAAGACTTTGTATTAGTAGTATAAGGAAACGTGCAAAAAATATTTTCAATTTTTTAATTTAGTTTTTTCAATAAACTGTTTATAGGTTCGATCTTTTATATATTTTTTATATAAACTACAAGAAGTTTTATTTTGAGCCGTCGTAGCACTTTTTATCACATCCCAATTTAAAGCTATATATTTTACGGAAAAGTATCTAAAATGCCCTTTTTTGCATCTTTAGATCAAGATATCTAAAAAACGTGACGTGATACGCAATTTTTGCGGCCGAATTTGTAATCGGCATGAAAAAAATCTACAAAAATACGCTTTGGAAATCTTCGAACCTGAAAAAAGTCATTTTTTGTCGACCAGTGTTATTGATTGAAGCATAGCACAAACTGAACATTTTATATTGTATACATTGTCTGCATAATATTTTACTTATTTATAAAATATATAATATATAAGTTTATATATATGCACACACATAGATATGACAATAGCGTTATCGTGATTTTTTTCGATTATTGAAGTTGTATTGTATAATCTCTCTCTTATCTCTTTCTCTCTGCTACATAAATACTATTATAACGTAAAAGAACTTACGAGTAACGTATGATGGCTCAATGCAATAATATTCAATCACGTAAAAAACTTGAGTTTAAATATATCAATATCAATTTTTGTACAATATATTAGAATATAGAAAAATTATAGAAATATAAGGCGATAAACTTGAAAATTTTTAAATATTGAAAATATTTTAATCATTTTTACAATTACATACACTATATATATATATATAAATGCAAAATAAGTCCGTAAATAAATTTATCAAGTAATAAATCCGTTGCATGCTTGCAGCTACATATGCATACACAAATAGCTGGTATGTTGATTTTTATTAAAAATTTATTTTCTGTATTATTTTGCATTTATATAGTGTGTATGTGGGTGTGTGTGTGTGTGTGTGTGTGCGCGCGCGCGCGCGCGTGTAGTAAAAATATTTTCAATATATTTATAAAATTTTTATTGCCGAAATATATTTTTTTATCATTTCTCTGTATTCCAATATATTATTAAAAAATTGATATTGATATATTTGAACTCTAATAATTTACTGGGTGATACATACTGAACATCCTTTGCATTGATCAATATTACTCGACATAAGTTCTTTTATGTTATATGTATTTATGGAGCAAATTATACAATAACATCAATAATAGAAAAAAAATCAAGAATAACCAATGCATATTCGTCAATCTATGATTGCTATACAAGCTAATAATAATTTATATTCGTTCTCTTATTCTTGTCTCTCGAAAAAGTATAAGCAATAAATTATCAAATCTAACAAGTACCCGTGTCTAACATTGTAGACTAATTTACTTTCAATTATGCTACTGTTATTATTTATCATTAGACAATTATAAAACATATATATATATAGCACTACAAATTATATATGTATATGTTTTATAATTTATTTTATATTTTATTATTTGACAAGTTAAATCTCTCCGAATCATAATTTGCGCTTACATCTTAAAGACGAAATGCTGTAACTCTCTGATATTCCAATCTGTATTTTTGAAAAGGACCACATCCCGTATGGTCGAAACGTTAAAATAAATATATATACAACTTTAATTTGAGGCCAGTGTAGTCAGACCAAATCTATAACCTCTGTTTTATAATTGTCTAATGATAAATAATAACAGTAGCATATATAATTGAGAGTAAATTAGTATATTTTATATATATATATATTTATATATAAATAATATATCCACATATGTGCATAAGCATATATAAAATTTACAAAAATGGGTGCTTATTAGTCTTGCTACGTTACTGCTTTCTGCTACGGAAGGCCAGAAAGCATTTTCAGGCGGCATCTCGCGTATACCGGCACGGTAGTGGAACAAGGAGAACACGTGATTATCGGTCCTTGTCTCTCTTACGTGCGTCCGCGTGAGCGATGCAGTGGTGTATGTACGTGTACAGACATACACCACTACATAAAACCCGAGAATTGGTTTCTCGGCGTTGGCAACACTGAAACCGGAGTTTCACGTTGTCACCGCACGAGGTCTCCAATATCAATTCGGAGTTTGCCTGGGTGTACTGCCGACCCTTAAACCTCAGGCTTTACCTTTCGCGCGAACAAGAAAACCTCGAGACTTCAATACGACTGTGCCGAGCTTAAGAAAGGGACGGTAGGCATTCGTGCACTCTAATCCCCTCGATCTTTCCATACTTTGTTTCGCAGCCTACACTTGGCACTACCCTTCTTAAGAACGAGAGTACGTGCGCGCATCTACTTAACGCTTGCAGCAATTTTTAATATTTCTCTCGAATAATTAAAATTTTTGATTAAAAAAATATAAAATATTAAGTAAAAAAGAAAGATTTTTTTATAATTATCATGTTTTGATTAGATTACTTACTTGGGATGAAATTTCAAATTAATTAATATATTTTTATTCGTAATATTATGCAGAGATAAATTTCTCTTATTTATATCTTGAAAATTGTGGTAATCGTGACACAATATGGTTAGAAAAATTTTATAAGAGTTTCTCTGATGAAATATTGTTACCACAATAGAAAATAGTAATATCTACCACAATAAAAAATATAAAATATGTTTGATTAATTTTACTACGTACAAATAATATCTTTTATGAATCATAGAAACTCTTATAAAATTCTTCCAATATCATATTGTCCCATGATTATCATGATTTTCAGGGTAAATTCTAAGAAAAAATTCTCTACGTGTATCTTTATGCAATAACTTGAAAATAAATGTATAGAATTTTTAATTTGCATGTGAAATATTAGGAAGCGATAGGAATGGCTTAGGACATGCGCGAAATTAGGACGCCATCAGTTTACGCTTTTAATCTTTTAAGTATTTATTTAAACAAATCCCAACATTCCAAACATTGATAGATGTATATACGTGTGGGTGCGTTTTTGTGTTTTGCGCATTCCCCATAGACATAATACAGATCATGGCAGCATAGTCGGATATCCCTTAGGCTATCTGTATTATGTCCATAGTATTTTCTTTCTTTCTTTCTTTTTCTCTTGTTAATTCTGTATGTATACCCACTGTCATAAAAGTACCGCCACTTCTTTCATCTACGGATCCTCTAATTAAATTGCTTTCTCTTAGAACTTAATTGAATGTCTTAAAATCCTCTTTTTATATAATTTTGTAAATATCCTGAAAGATAAGAGAGAGGTTTTCTTTGTCATTAGCAGTTTTGTTAATTAGCACTTTGGTTCTCCAAAAAAAAGAAAAAATCACATCCCTTTTCGCACACTGAAAATTCAACGATGGCTTGAATTTGAACGTTTCCATCGAGAAAGAATCGATTTCCAATCGATTGAAGAATTTGCAAACGAAAGGAACGGCGGTAGTAAACAGCTTTTGACAAGGCTCGATCATCACCTTTGCCTGACGCGCAAATGACAATGAAACTTAACCCTCTCCACAGGGAGGTACGATGCAAATGAAGCTAATTTAACGATCGTATCCAAATTCGACGAACAGCTGTCTGTTTACGTAGCGCTTCTCGGATCGATCAGCAAAACGAGGTTCCTCGCGATTTATTACAGCGCGTTCGATACTCGATCTCTCTCTCTCTCTCTCAATTATATCTTTATATACGCAACATACACACATACCTTAACATCGTCAGCGTCTCACCGCTAAACGATAACGCACGCGAAGTGCAATCGAATTAATTATGGCAAGTTTCCCCGTGACTAAGTTAATTAGGAGTTAGGTTACTTACGGTGTGTGGCCCCACTCGCGATTTCTCTTCCTCATTTTCTCGAAAAGTTTCTTACAGGGGTGCTTACGACGATGTGACGCTCGTCTTCTCTCTATTCGATGCTTTATGCGACATATCTTTCGACTTTTGAGTCGCGAGTCGATTCTTGTTTTCCGGTTTTCGATTACATTCCGTCAAGAAGTGTTGTGCGTTCCATTGCGTGGCATGCGTAACGTGATAAACTAAAATCAAAATCTGCCTAAGTCCAACAAGTTCGTATCTTATTTTGCATACAAAATGTGTGTCTCTTCAGTTTTATATAGTACTTTAATAATAGAACCTCTGAGAAATCTCGCAACGATATTATATCTAATAGTATCTTTAAAGTACCGCTTAGAAATTTGACTCTAAATGTCTCTTTTCTAATCTGTTTAAGAGTTTAGAAAGATAAGCAAAATATAAAATAATTAAATTCAAACTAATAACATTGTATATATGTATATATATTATTATTAATATTATCATTATTATTATTATAGTAACCAATTCGACACGTCTAAGCACCCCAGAAAAAAAAATATAAATTAGAATATATAAACCCGAATATTTTTCGCTTTTGAATTATTAATTTCCAATATTGAAATTTACAATGTACAGGTGACTCTCAAAGGAATTGAAACTTTAACTTACCTACACTAATTCCATTATTATTAATAAGGGCTGATAAAGTTAAACAGTATTTTTACGAAAAAAAAGAATAATAATTTTAATTTGGAAAAAATCTATTGTAGAATCTTTATGAAAGTTATTAAAATAGAAAGATTTTGAAAAATAAATTCAAGCACAAGTAAAAATTTAAATACGAATTATAAGATGAAATAAATCAACTTGAAACAAATAAGTTTCTCCACTACTAGAGTAATTCATAGCATTATATTACAAGACAATCTCCGATTGGTCAAAAGTAGGAACTCTTTATCTAAACACTTCTCTTTTATAACAGTCGTCAAAAAGTTGTGGGAAATTTATAACTTTCTCAAACAGTGCAACTTTCTCTTTCTCTTTCCAGCCCCCCAGGTGAATATTAAAGTTAGAGAAAACTCATACCGCAATACATTCTGACAAATGTATACGTTATAAAGATACTCGAGTGTATAACGTATAACGCAGATATACAGTCTTTTTTAATAAAATGCTAAAACTTTGTGTATCGAATTTTTCTTGGCGAATGCAACTTTACGTTATAAACAGCGACAATTATTCAAACAAATAGTGGAGAGTCACCTGCATCCTCTCGAATACTTTCCCGCTGCCATTAAACCGTTTAGACCTATCTCATCTCATACGTGTCTCTAATTCCTTGTATAAGATTACATACACCCTCGCACACAAACATACGCCCCATTACACCAGCGAGGGTCATCTCATTTTACAGATTTCATTTTCTTTTCTATCCTCTTTTTCTTACTCTTTTTTTTTTCTCTCCGTCGTTCTGTCACGTCTTTCTTCACACACATACATATTAATAGCTAGTCATCCTCGTCGTTTTTACGAATCTAAAAGTCAAAGTCCAAGACTACCAATTCCTCGATTAATTCCATTTAGTGTTATGGCAGATGCGGACCGAATTAGCCCGAATTAGCACCACGACAGGTACCGTATATACCTTGCCGCGAGATGTATGTAATGTCCTTTGCATATTTTTTTTTATTCCTGAGATTACATCAATCCCCCGTTTTACGTTAAAACAACCACCGGATCGGATCCAGCTGAAGAGTCGATAAACGAGTGTCGGCCGGTCCGTGAATTTCAAGTGTCAGACGTTACCGTCCTTGATGGACGAACGAAGATTCACGTCTCGGAAGGGATCACTACGAATCTCCTGTCTGTTTCGTAGTATTTGCATTCACCGAATCGTGATGCAGGATGCGAATCACAACCCGAAAGCCTCAGTAAGAAACTCCTCTCGAAAACACACTTCCTAACACTTGCACACGACACATTGTACGACGTTTACAGCTAGTAAAAATTATGTTTCACCTTTTCTTCAGGATGTCACGTCGTATCACTCGTAGCGAAGAACGCGCGAATTAATATTAAGTTTGATCGTCGATTTTAAGCCAAATCCATTTCTAAGAATCAGTGGTCTAGAATATTTTTCAGAACAAGAACAGATATCGAGAAGAGAATTATTTTCGCAAACAACAAAAAAAGCGTTAAAGCAATTCGCGTTTTTCATCTCGCAATAAATAATAAATCAACCGATGATTGCAACGAGAATACGCGCTCTATTCATTTTCGAACGCGAAAGTAATCCAGGAAAACGGTAAAATTTCATTATATAGAAACGAAATTCGCTTCGACAGTGACTGAGAGAGCGTATCTTCTCGCGCCTCGAATATCCGATTATAATCCGAGTTCAAAGACGCTCCTCGCTACACTTGATCTCGATCGACATCGCCTTTCTCTCTCTCTCTCTCTCTCGTTGCACTCTCACGTTCTCGGCAAACCGCCCACTCTTCAACATCAAAGTTCTCAAGAGACTGAAATCCTCCCTCTTGCTCTTCACCCTTATCTCCTCCTTTACTTCCCGTCTATCACACGGAGATCTCTTGAATCTGCACGCGCTTCTTCGCGCTACCGGGTGTCCCAGGCTGCCGAAGAATCCCGGGGCACGTGAGGTTGACGTTGGGCGCCGGAGCTTTGGGCGGCGGTGGCGGTTCCGGAAGTTCCTCGTTCTCGTCCTCGCTGTCATGGTGGTGGCGAACACCGCCGACCTCGCCGCCGCTGACCTCGTCCATCCGGGCGATGGTCGCGTCTACGCAGGGCGACGGAGTCCGAGTACGCTGGATGCAGGAGCTCTTGCTGTAAGATGGCGGCTCCAGGATTCGCTTACCGCCACCGGGCGGAGGCGAGCACTGGAATTCTTGGAGCTGCAGCTCGAGCTCCTGCACGAGTTTCGCCTTATGCGGCAGCATCGACGACGACGAGTCCATCAGATTCATGGTAGGCGGCAGTCGCTGCTTCCCCGTCACGTTGATCCCGGAGCAACCGGCCTCCAGCAACTCCTCCTTCTTCTTGTTGCCGAAGGCGCCGCCGCCGGACGCGTTCCGATCGCGCTGATGATAGATCCCCGCGAAGATCAGGATGTTGAGCAACAGCAGAAACACACCGACCGCGATGGTGACCGTGAGGGCGGTGGTGTAGCTCTGATAGTGGCTGGACGCCAGTTTGCGGAGGAGATTATTGGGACCCGGGCCCAGATTCGAGTGCTGCAACGTTCGCGAGGTTGTAGGGGTGATGGTGGTCGCGACGGTCGCGTTCGGGGTGCATTCCGTGGTCGACAGCATGGTGAGGATCGAGGACGGTTCCGTAGGGGATGGCATGGGTAGCGGAGGCGCCGGTAAGGGTACGGCCGCGCTCTGCGGACGCACCGCACCTTCGTAAAGATTGGCGTTGTCCGAGAGATGGTGGTGCCGAAAGCTGGTGTCGAAAGCCGGCCGATGCAGCTGCGGCAGCAGGTTCAGCCAAAGGGACATCTTGTGGCCCCTGTAATGCGAACGCATCTCCGTGCTGTGGCCGGCTTCCAGGTATAACTGGTTTATAGAGTCGTACGAATCCCAGAACGGCGGACTCGACGTCAAACCGTTCTCCAATCCCGAGGTCAACGGACTCACGCCATTTGGATCCCTAGAACAACGAGTGTAACCGCGACCCTTTGACATATGGACAGATATCTGCCTGTTGCTGATGTGTCGCTCTGTTTTTTGGAAAATATAATCATTGATTTTTTCTTTGCCAATTAATCTCGAAAAATATATTATCACGATTAATAATTGAGAAAGGCAGAAAGAAAAATTGGAAAAAATGGAATTTTGTGGGTTGCGAGATCCTAAGCGAACGTCTCTCAGATTCCTGCACGATAATTCGCCACTGACAAAATCCTTTGAGAAAATTCACCGTGTCGATGACAGAGTAATCATCCAGATAGCCACCGATCCGCAATTAGAGAAGCCAAAATCACTTCGCGTCTTCTCCGCTAACAACTCTACTCTACTTCGAGATTGCGAGCTTTCGCTGAGCGCGTTAACGGCCTTTGCGGGAGTTTGGCTCCAAAATCCTTTCACAGCTGTAACTTTACCCTACTACCACTACCAGTCTGCAGCAGACTCTCCTTACGGAAGGTAATCGAAGTGTATGCGATGCTTAAGTTCCAAAGAACTTTGAACCGGGTAAATTAACGAGAGAGGTTCACTTATCCGATTATCCCTTTCGCACCTAGTTATTTCGCATCGTCGTGTCACCGAGTGATGACTGTGAGTTGTCGGACAAATTTCATAAAAAAAATATTCAAATACTAATTCAATTTTTTATTCTTTTTCGCGATATTTTCGCAAACTTTATTGTAATTAAAAAAAAAGAGTGAAATATCTATAAAATGTCCCTATATATTTGTGACGAAACTTTTAATTTCCAAATAGCGATATACATGATTAACGACGTTAATTTAATAGTCAGACAAGAACGATAGAGAGGAAAGCAGAACTTACCCGCGTCTCACAAAGTTAGCCAAGTAATGCACGAGTAGCTTGGACAGATTCTCGTCGGCGAAGGTGTAGTTGACAGAGGCAGGCAGCGCGGACGTGACTTCCCCACGGAGAAGAGGCATACCCAGGAGGTAGGGCACTTCCTCGCCCTTCTGGCTCGGTCGTTCGCCAGGCTGGAAGTGCAGGAAGTAGCCCCGTCCCTCCGAGGTGGAGTGAAGCAGAGCCAGTTTAAGGAGCGGCGCGGCAACTTGACCGTCTCCGAGGAGAGATAAGAGGCCCTCGCAGATCGCCACGTAACTCTGCTCGCCTCGCTCCCAATCGGTGTACTCGTTCCGAAGAGTCGAATAGATTTCATGCAGATGAAACCGATAGGTGTTCCGGACGTAGGTGCGCAATATACGATCCCTCCTAGTTTCGTTGAAGCCTTTCTGCGAATTTGTAAGAGTTGTCTGCTTTCACGAACGCGGAAAGTAGCGGATCGTTCGAATATTTGACACAAGAAATACGTTTTTCTTTTCCTTTTTTTTTTTTACGAATTTATCTCACTTTATAACGCAATTTCTTTCGATCGCTAATTATTAGGAGCATATGAGTATCTGTAGGATTTTTCCAGAGAGGAGCATATTATTATTTTTTTCTTAATTTTTTAAATTCAATTTTTTATTATTTTGTTATTTTAATATTTTTATATTAAATAAAATTGCAAAAGTTTCAGTGTTTATTCACAAGGTGAACAAATAATGTTTAATTGCGGACGCTCATGATTAGGAGGTAATTGTCGGGAAATTTTACTAGTGCAAATAAACAAATCACGCTCGTTGCAATAAATGCGTATGGATTATTGATCCAAATGCCATTATAAGGTAGGAAGATGCGTGTCATATACAATGCAACTCAGTGGCCGTGACCATCAGAGAGTCAATAATATCCGGAACGCGATCGGCGAGGACTGAATCGTGATGCGATGGGTATAGCTCGTTAATTTGTCAAATTATATCCCATCGATGTCAATTACATATTATGCACGCGAAGTGTCGACCATTAATCAAGAAATCATTTCCGCCCCGAACATGAAATTTTTTAATAAAATCGATACGGAAATAAAAAAGAGTATACGCGTAATAATAGTAACGGAGAGAAGAATAGATAAAAAAGTTTGAAACTTTTCATTCCTTCTTTTTTCTTTTCGTACATACATTATGAAATATGTATGTATAATCTGTGAAAAATGATCCCTCTAATAGGAAGAAGAATTATAAAAACGAGCACAATACATAGTTCGTATATTTTTTTATACGTATTTTTATACTGGATGCTTTCCATAAATCAATTCACGCTGATGTAAAACTGTACCTGTAAATCTTCCTCGGTGAAATTTACCCAGGCTTCCTCGGACGTTAAACCAAAGAGTAAATCACGATTGCCAAAGTCCGCGAATTCGGTGCCGGGTCCGGGAACGATCGGCATTATTCCCGAAGAAGAGGCAGTGGGCTGAAAGTTCTAATCAAACCATTTTTTTACGTTTAAGAACGTGCATATCGATAAACTTTGCACGCAGTATTTTCATTTTCAATTTTTCCTGTTTTCTCTCTCTCTCTCTAGCTCCGTCGTTGCTAAATAAATCTCCATCAAAGGGAGGAAAATGTAATAATAATTTTGCTTTATATTCTCGTAATATCAAAGATTTAGCCGCGCCATACATTTGGCCGGAAATAAAAATAGAGATACCAAGATTTTCAATAGAGACATATTTGATCACTTTTTTCAGTAGTTTATGCACCTGCGTTCGTACATCCTTCCCGATTTCGCGTTATACCCGAGTTTGGGATCGTGATATGCGAGTAACCAAATAGACTATCGAGGGATGAGTTAATGGAGCATGCACAAAGTACTAGCTATTACGAATTCTCGAATCCGTCATCCGTCAACCGGTTGTCCGTTCAATTAGCAGATTCATCGTTTACTAGTCATCTCGTTCGCTCTTGCACAAAATCAATACGCCGGCCGGCTCGTCGACGACGGGGGCTAATATCCGCATACAATTACAACATTTGCAAATTCCGTAATCGTCTAAATGAAACGCGCATCGATGCCGATGTTTACTTAGCCCCGTTATATTTATTTACGTCGCGTATGAAGCGGTGGAATTTCCACGTGTAATTTGCGTTTAAACGGCCCCGCGCTAAAACGACGTATATATCTCCACGAAACGCGGAGAATGTAAATGCAAATTTTAGGAAAAACATCCAAAGCGACGCTGAAACTGAAACGTTGCACCGGACGTTCCGAAACGACAGATAGCATTAGCGGTGTCACGTGCAAAAAAAATGCTACAAAAATGTTAGTACGATATTTTTATACCCATCCCTGCCAAGATCAACTTTAATCTCAGAGAGTTCATAATTGATTCGCGACCCTCTTTTCAGTTCCAATAAAAAAAAAAATAACCGAATAGTTCGATCAAACTGCAGATTAAACAAAAATGTCAATCACTAAATAATTAATAGCGCATTCAAAAACCGAAACAATCGAGCGAGAAATGGGAGGAGTGCAACTATTGTTTACTATATTGTTTTATCTCGAGACTATCGATTACCGAGACAAATAGTCTCACCTGATTGACAGTGGGTGGTAGAACGGCCCCGTCGATAAAGGGTGCAAATCCGGAGGTGAATCTCGGCGGATCCAGCTGCACCGCTAGTAGGTCTTCCACGCTCTTTAAACGAAGGCACGATGCGATATCGTCGGCTTCGATATCGCCGGGACATCCGATCTCTTCGGCGACTCGGCGCTTCACCATTAGCGGTTCTCGCTGAACCGCCCATGGCGATAGAGCCGAACCTCCAAGCAAAATCACCCTGCTGATCAACTCTGCAATTTGTTCGAAAACAAGCTCCCGCTTTAATCGTATCGATACAGCTGATAAAAAATATAAACGAAAGAATTCGAGAAATTTATCTAATTGTATTGTATACGAGGAGCATTTTATATTTAACATGTACATATACATTATGTAAATTATACTAGCGTTTTATTATTTTAAGATCCAGTATTTCGCAACATTGAATTAGCCTTTCATTATTTCGTCGTACTGAAGCTGCATTTTCAAATATTTTGAATATTTGTCTTAAATATCTTATTAACTTGTCCCTTTTATCTTATGCTCTATATACCGTGCAATAAGCTTAGACACGAAAGGTGAATAAATCAGCTCCAATTAGCATATTCATCTTTACAGACGGTTGCGCCAACGTCAGTCAAAGTGTTTGAATGTAATCAAATCAATTTTCTCCCTTTGTAAGCAAGACTACAATTTACGGGAGGACTGCGACTGAAAGACCATTCTATCTTCGTAGTCTTATCTGTAATACGGCTAAAGGAAAAAGGATGTTATCAATCTTTCTCTAGCGAGGGGTCGATGTATCCATAAAATGAAACATAATGTAAAGCGTAAAATATATCGTCCCTTTTCCCCTGAACCAATAATAAATAAATAAAAAAATCAAATCTCTCTGGACACATGTTGTCAAAAAAAAAAAAATATCTCGTGACATATGTTTACACAGTTTGCGCTTCTACATAAAAACGAATGTATGAGAAACGTCAACTGCAAATGCGGTCGATGGCGCGTTAACCAACGCGTTGACTGACGTATCCAAATCCGTCGTATTTGGCCGCGAAAACGATGAAACTCACGAAACGCCTTACCTTTCGCCATAGGGGAGACGGCTAAAAAATTAGCGAGAGCCGCCCCGGTGCCGTGGCCCAGCAACGCTACTTGCTCAGGATCGCCCCCAAAAGCGCCGAGATTCTCGCGCAGCCAGTGAAGTCCCGCCACCAAATCCATCAATCCGTAATTGCCTTGCGCGCTTCCCTTCGATCCGGTTTTCAGGAAGCCTGTTAATGTCAACGCGTCTGAATTAGAAAGGCCCATTTGCATGCACAAGTACCAAAGTACTGCATTATTATTTCACAGAAGGACGAACAGAGAGACTTTGGCTGGTTATTTCGAATAAGAAATGAAAATTACACTACTGTTCAACACAAAATGATTTTTCTCGAACATCGGAACGAGAAGCGTTTTTTTTATAGTTTTTTAGATGCTGAATCATAATTTTGAGAATTTTTAATTAAAATTGCGAAAAAGACTATTTTCACGAACATTTCATATTATAATTATAATACGTCACGTGCTAGAGACGTTTTATTGTAATCAAAATAAATAAATATATTGTTTGGACTTTTAACCATTAAAAAGAATTTTTGTGATGTCGGTTATGATTAATAAAATATCCATGGTTAAATATGAGCTGTGTTGCCGAAGCTGTGATTTACAATTAGGTCATTGACGATTTTCTAAATAAATCATTGAATACGAATTTAATGTCAAAATTGTCAAATTCAAAATGGTACTCAATATGGGAATGTCAAAATTTTAAAATGCTTTTTTATATAGATCCGTATTGAGTCCACCATTTTGAATTTGACAATTCTGACACTGTATTCGTATTCAGTGACCTATAGGAATAATTTGAAAACCAGATTTGTATTCAACATCCAAAAAAAACTATCAGAAACGACTAGTCTCGTCAATATTTTTTTTGTTGAACAGTGTTATTATTGGAAAAAATTTCTCGGAGAGAAGAGAGATAATTCAGACATTTCTGGTAATAAAGTTGCCTTTCGAGGGGGCTACTTTTATCTCACATTCATTTCATCTTTCCTATGCAAATATAATCGAACAATTGAATTCTATTGCAAACAATAATTGCAAACTTTCACTAAATTAGGATCTAATTAACTTCTAGTGTTTACGCTAATAGAAAGAAATGCCTGATCTATTTAATTATTACCGAGTTTTAGTTATCGTAGTGGAACAAAAGCCAAGATATCTACATGTGTATGTAAACGTAGTATTATTGTAACAACGAGTGAGGGAGATCGGAGGATAAAGCGGATTAAAATTAAACATTTGCTCGCCGGCACTCAATTCTGCTTGCTTCAATTTACTGTACCTCGACTCTCCTGCAGGCTTGTCACTCTGATTCGCCATCTGCCTGCGAAGCGAGTTTTTCATTCCAATCCGATTCGCCTTTTAATCCCATTCACATATTCATTGGTACACTAGTGCCAAGTCTTAATTACATTCGCATTTAATATCAGAGAAATATCGTAGAGTGATACGAGTTACGTAAATAAATGTTTTCGCCGTTATATACATTTTCATAAAAAAATATTTTTTTTCAGAAATATATGATAAAAGCAGATATTTTTTCTCGATAATTATCAAGTTATTAATTATGTATTTATTTATTTATTTTATCGATTCGCGTTGCAGAAATGCGGCATCGATTAAAAATACGTTTATTATTTACAAAAAAAGCTACGAGTACCAATGTAGTACGTGTTAATGTAAATACGAAAGTACATAGCACTAAACAATTAAAGAGGCACGACTAATGAGTGAAGTAGCAAGAAAAAACGGGAAAAAAATGGGAATCGGCTGACCGAGCAATATTGAATAACGCTACAGGCATTGTTTCGCTTCAACGATGAACAAAACGCATACGGAACTGCAGTATAGAGGAGCGCAAAATCCCCAACTCCAGTATAGTGAAAATACGGCGTATCGATATCGAAAATTGTTCCACTGAATGCCTCGGGCTTCTTTCATGAATGGGGGAAACGGTGTTGTAAACACGTCTGCATACCTTTCGAATAATATCGCGTTGTTTATCGTTTTATGCATGATTAGACACGCACTCGAACCTTTAAACATCGCACCTTTCAAAAATATCGTAGAAAAATAAATTCAATAGATGTATAATAATGTGATGCGCGTTTATGTGAAAAACGTACGATATGAAAATCGATGTAAAATTGCAAAATGAAAATATAAATGAAGGTATATAAATTTTGTAAGCGAATGAACGTAAAATTGTAATATTTTATTTTTCTTTCGGCGTCATAAAAAAGAGAACACACGAGAGTATCGACAAATAAATTCCGCGTTTACAGATTAATTAAAAAATAACATTTATAGAGAAATCAAATAAATTCGAACGAGACGAGATTCATTCTATTTACTTATTTATTCTTTTTCGATGCGCGGAAAAATGTTAATAATATTTCACGCGGCCATTCTTGCAACGCATCGCATCGTAACTTAAATTACGTGCGCGATATTTAGCAGACACTCCAAAAAAAAAAAAAAAAGTCGCGCGACCATGCGGCAAACGAGCGCGAAAATCTACTCGCACGGAAAACACCCGGACCTTACGTATCCCTTTCTTCGTCCTCATTAAACTCCCTTTGTTTCTTCCCTTTTGTTCCCATTTTTAATTTTGGCATACGCACACGCGTGACTGCCTCGGAAATGCGCGTCCCACAACTCAACTCATTGCTGTTATCCATATTCGAGAGGTGGAGAATGTCGTTATTAAATGTCTCGACTATCGCGTAAGTAACAACCCCCGGAGGAAAAATTCCTACGTACAACCGCGCGCGCGGAAAGTAAGTAATCTGGCAAAGATCTCGACAAACTTTTTTCCCTTGACTGCCGCGAGTAATGAGATCATTCTTTTAAGTCTATGAAAGAACAAAAGAGCTAGTTGCGCCACATAAACAAAAGCAAGGTAAACTCGGCGCATTTTATAATCCGAAAACTTTCTATCAGCTCTCTTGCGCATAAAATAGCAAGCGTTATCAGATTTATTGTGCATCGTTTGCCATTGTTGTACTCTCAAGAGAGTAATTTCTTGGCGTAACACGCGCCAATTTATTGAATATCGATTCAAGTGTCAACTTGTCACTCGTCGATACAGATATGTTCATCCACTTGAGAAAATAGTTGCTTCAATCTTGCGATTTTTTGCGAAAGAAATAAGATTAAAATATTTCATAAAATTGTGTATTCTATATTTTATTATTTATTATTATTATTATTATTATTGTTATTTTATTATTATTATTATTATTATTTTATTATTATTATTATTACTAATGCATCTTTTTCTCCTTAGATATAAGTTTTAATAAATAATGGGTAAGAGAAAATCTCGTTTTCTGACAAAGCAACGCAGCAGCAATTTTTCCGGAGCCGCCTCTGTTTTGTCTTTTCACAAACGATTGCAATAAACGCGAATGCGGTTGTAAGCGATCGAATGAAATAACCGCAAACGTTTGCAAGGCGTAGTTTGTGTTCTGAAACGGCGGAAAATTGAGATAGTTTGTCTCAATGAATAAGTATTGCCAGCTTACCAAGCACACCGAGACGAAAATTGATGGAGACGACAATGAGACGTCCGTGAGCAGCCAGGGCGGTTCCGTCGAATGAATTTCCGGCACCCCAGGAATAGGAATCGCCGTGAATGAGGAGAAGAGCTGGAAGCGCGTCTGCGATACTACCTGCAACACCAGAGAACATTCTACCACAGCATC
Organism: Nylanderia fulva; assembly: GCF_048542155.1. Classification (NCBI taxonomy): domain Eukaryota; kingdom Metazoa; phylum Arthropoda; class Insecta; order Hymenoptera; family Formicidae; genus Nylanderia; species Nylanderia fulva. The sequence goes on from NW_028190916.1 coordinate 5,643,019, forward strand.
TGTTTGCGAATATGAGTCTCGATAAATGTACGAACATAAATATGATAGATGTAGAAAGTTTGTGTGTTCTCTGTAAAATAATCAACAATATATACGTATTTTGTCTGACGCTAATTGCAGTTTTATGCAATTCCGATTTTCTTCATCTGAGATAATAGAATATGCTAAAAACAAAAGTACTTGTCGTCAAAGCGTTAAAAATTATTGCATCGCGTTCGAGTCGATTGTAATTCATTTATCGAATAAAAATCTACTCCTTTGATTCGGCGCTGTATATATTTTCATAGTCACCTTAATTAATCTCGACGTCAAATATTTTATGACTTAAATTACAATTCTGTGAAGTACAATCCCCTTTGATCTTAATATATTCTATGTCAAACTATGTTAATATTAGGTCATGTGAAAATGTGCACGTGAAACTGATACAACTGTAATATAATGAGTGATAATTAAACATTTCTTTTAAAAATTAGGCGCGGCCAGATAAAAATGAAGCACCTAATCATAAAATTGAGGCATCTAATCAAAGAGCGGCTTTCCTACAAAATAGCCGCGTCTCGTGAATTAATCTTATATAACTCTGTATAGCTCTACAGCTTATGCATGAATGTGATTACGAATCTGCGATATCATTATCAAATTATAGATAATAATTCTTTTTAATCGTACATACATATCGCTCATATTAAAAAATAGGTTACATGGAAAATTTACCACTTTATATCATGAGATTTAATTATGATTTATAACATATTATTATTATATATTTTTGATATAAATGGCTAAGTTATAAAGGTCCAATTCAACAGTTTTTAAAATTTTACTTATATAAAAAATATGAATTTTAGTACGTAACATGCAACTGTGGTGATTCAAATATTATAAATTAAGAATATGTCTGTATTCAAATGAGAGACGTTGAATTATACATATATAAATATTGAAAGAGAATTTTTTATAAAGTTACTGCCTCTGCATCTAACAAATCAATATCTTCTCTCTCTCTCTCTATCGATTACGATATCCGTAACGCAACCACGATCAAAACATAATCATTTCACGAACTATCATATGCCGAGTTAAGTGATGGCAGGCGAGACACCTGTTGCGATTCCTGATAGCGCACGCTAAACGACAGATAGTTAAGTAGGTGAACGAGTAAACGACACCATCTTCGTGATTCTGCTATGCGTGTTTTACCATTGGAAACTGGGAAAATCTGCACGTCTACCTTTATCTGCCTGTCCGCGATCGTTGAATCGTATCTCGAAACATTTACGAGCGACTCGGTATTTTTATTGCTTCCTCAGTATCAACTCACCTTTGTCGCATCGTAAAGTTATAAATTATTGATTTTTTTATGACATGGAATAGAGTGATATATTATTTTTTTCTAATAATTTACTGAACAATCTTGAATCTTTATTGCGCCGTCTCTTTATTTGATCTGTTTAGGAGAACAATACTAAGTTTTGTCTAATGGTTTGCTTTAATTAAAAAAATGTATAAAAGAGAGTCGTGCCACACAATTGAAGCTACATATTAAATATAAAATTAAATAATTTGAATGATAACAATTCTCGGTCTAATTTCCTTATTGAATAAAGTAGGACATTTCCTTTCTTCTTTATTCGAGAAAATTGCGACTCGTGTATAGAGTTGAAAATCTCCTTAAACTTTTACCAACGTTTATTTATGAGATTATTTTACATGCCGCATTTTCTTGTATATTGGTCAAACTTGTAGGAAAAGTATCTGCTTTTTATTTCCATCTTATCTTTCTCGGAACTCCAACTAGAATCGTAACAGGATAATCTTACATTACAGGAAAATGGTTGAAATTCTAGTTCCGCACGTACGAAGCGTCGTTTCGCGTCGTTTCCCTGTGACACCAAGTCTCTACACTAACTCGGCGTATAATATGATTATATTATACATGTTGGGCAGGGAAAGGTAAAGATACGGGAACCAATAAATTCATAAGGAAGTTAGCGGAGATTCGGAAACGGGAAGCTTTTTGAACAACCCGACATATATATTAGTACCAAAGTTTGTCCCTAATGCGAAAAGGTCGTTATCTCCAAAGTCTTAACGAGAGATCGCAAAGTCGTTATCGTGAACTAACAGCAATTTCAAGACATTCCACAGTATCCGATCGTGAAGTAAAAAATGGCAAATCGCTATATATGTGCGTCCGTTAATTAATTGGCTTCTATAAAGCGTCGCAGGAAAACGATATTCTTTCCGCAGATTCCTCGAGTTTTAATTTCCCTTTTTTGTCACTTTCGGTTAAATGAAGGGTCTCCATAAAAAGTGCGACTTAAACGATAATTTGAACTCGATGATATTTGTTCGCAAATTTTTGGTCCTATTTTACGCATCCATCAGAAATATAACAATCGAATTTTGACTGCGAGATTGCGTCGACAGGTATAACAAGAGAATCGATCCACGCGCATATAAACGTCAGGATACTTCTGAAGTCCTCTTCATTGTCTCTCCTCTCTAGATTAATGTCACAGCAGCCCAGAACAGGAGAACGTCGATCCGATACGAAGCCACCTCACTCCCGCGGTGCTTGCAGGTTCTCTCACGTGAATCGAATAATCGACTGCAATGCACTACGGAATTGAGGATGCAACGCATCCTTACACTTGCGTTTCTTTTCTCTCTCGCTCTCGTTTCTCGACAACATTTTCTCTCTTTCCCTTTCTTTTCGTCTCATCGCTTTATCTTATTCCTCCAATACGTGGATGCTTCAGATCCCTTCGGTCCGCTTCATTTCTTCTCGTATGCAGCATCTACCTCGCCATTGTGCGGGTAAGGCATCCTAGTTTCTCATCATTTCCTAGATAAAAGTGCGCTTTATTCTTTCATTCTTCACAGCGACGGATTCCTCGCACGCACATACAAAGCCGGGGGATACTCGATCAGAGAAACGACAGGCGCGATGAATTCGCGAGCGAGACGCTCGTCTCTTTTTCTCGCCTCTATCCCGAATATTATTTCCACCTGATCCGTATTCACTCTCGAAACGCACCCTCTCTCTCTCTCTCTCTCTTTCTCATTTTCTTTCTCTCGCGTGTATGTGTATCGAAGTATATTGCCAGGGTGTATTATATTAAACCTACCTATATCGAATTTTCTCCCGCGAGTGATCGCATCACGAAGAATAACGATTGCATGTGCAAGCGCTGCATCCCTGCAATTGCTGACATAAACGAAAGATCGGCAGATACGAGGCGTAAATAAATTTAACGATGCGGGAAACAAAATATCCTGAACGTAAATACACGGCTGTATTATTAATTTTGTAGAAATAATAAAGTGAGATGTGTTTGCCGCTCTTTTTTCTACATTAATTTCTGTGAAGAAATATGACACGGTATAAGTCTATCGAACTTTAGAAACCTATATATTTATGTGAGTTGACCATTTCATTTTTATTTTGATAAAAAATTGCTCGCACTAAATATAAACACAATTTACAATCATGCTGGATTACTCGCAGATTATAACTATTTTTCTGTTCACGAGATAACTCTATTCATGGATGATACAGGTGACGATATAAATGTTGTAAAAGCACTTACAATTAGGATATGAGCTACGAGCTTTCATCGTCGTGTTGCGTAATAATAAATGTAGGATATAACCATAAAAGTAATTTTGCGACAAACGATCCGAGAAACGAAAAAGTTCTCAAACCGCCGGACAAACGCAATATCGTTAAAATAAGCACGAATTCCGCATGATATACGACATATTACGCATTTCTCCTTGCGCAATCTATATCTTATTCCATATAGTTCCGTATTTCATCCGAAACTCTTATTCCAATAACATGATTTATGGTTTCAACGCGCTTTCAACAACTATATCCAAATTTTTGAACGCAAACGAAATCGAAGTTTTCACATCACACAGAATCGTCGCGCATCTCGTTCATCTGAATTATTTATTTCTTTATTTATTCATTTATTTAATTATTTATTTAATCTTGTACAACAATATTTTTATTTTTTAATGGAATTAAATAAATATTATAAATTATTTGTCTCATTCTTTGATTTGTCGTTAAATCGCATTTGATAAAAATTACGGAGAGTTTTGTCGGTTGCCTAAATTTCGAGGAGGCATTATATACACTCGCAAAATAATATTTAATAACATGTTCCGTTCGCGAACGTGTCCGCCGAGGGAGCTCGAATTTTCCGCCGATGATAGCTCCGGAAAGATCGAAACCTAAGCTGCTTACGTGCAAGTAATGTGACGGCTGCATCCCGATACGTCGCCGATGAGCGACAAGCGCGTCGAGAGAAAAGTCACGGGAGGGAAAAAGCTCGCCGTAAAAAAGCGGCAAAAGGATTCAACGCGCGCACGATAGCGAAGGAAGCAGAACGACGGATCGTTCCCTTTAATCCAGCTGAAACGCCGGGTAGTTACGGCTTTTTATTCGACAGCATAAAGCGCGCGGAATCTCTCTCTCTCTCTCTCCATACGCGAATAAGGATCCCCGATAGAACAAAACGGAAATATCGTGGATCACGTTGGGCGTAACGCGAACTTCCGTCCCGTACGTGCGCAATCTCCGCTCGATCGCGCTTCGTGAAAATATAAAGCGGGCCCTTTTTGCGCAATTTCAATTTTAATTAACCGTGTATCCGATCGATCCCACGCGAGCGCGTTTATTTTTCATTAAGATCCGTATCCCTTTTGTATCAATATATATATGCTTTTACAACATATATATATATATATATATTCAAAGCGTGTTTATTTTTTTTTTCTTTCTCTTCGTGTAAAAAAAATTCTCTTCGCCGGATATCTATATTTTCCTAACTTTGAAAATTTGAATAGACATCGTTATCCCGAGATATGAAGTAGTCTGCCGAGACAATAAAGTCAAATTGTTTGAAAACTGAAATAGGTCAGTTAGATCCACCCCGCGACCAAGAATATTACGAAACTGTTCGGCAAATCCGGTCAAATCCCCGTCCAAAATTTATCATAGGTTGCACTCTTCTCTCTCTCTCTCTCCCTCTCTCTCCACCGTTGATTTCCATTTCTATGATCCGTACACTGGTTCGCGTTGATGCCTCACATTTGTAAATCTCGCTCTGTATTTGCAATCAGGAAAACGTCTCCATCAGCCGATCGATCCGTTCTTTTGTTCACTCGCTCTCGCTCTCCAGCCCCGAGTTGAGGGTTGCGAGAGAAAAGATGGTCCGAGGGAAGAAGAGGGTGAGAAGAGATTGGGAGAGAGGGTAGTTTCTCCTCGAGAAGGAAACCTTGGCGTCTCCCGACACAACGCGGAATCGGGACCGCTAAATCGCCGCATAAAGCTATGAAGCGTTGCTTGATATTTTTCTTTCTCTTTTTCCTTGACTCGATAAACCAGCGTATTAAATGAAATTTGCGAGATTAGCTCTAATCAATCTACCATATACCGCGTACAAGACGAATGGTTCACGAGAGTTTATAATCTTCTTGTGTTCTCTTCGTGCTTTAATATTTTAGCGGTATTAAATTAATATATCTACGATGCAGCAAGAGGATGAAAGATGTACTATGATAATTAGGTATCTTGTGATACCATGTAATATATTATTGCACATGGATCATTCATGAGGCAATCTCTGCTACCATGAGATTTTTCGAAAATTCTTCTGTTTTTTCGCTCGCAAGAAACTTCATCCAACCGATTAAGGTCAACACATCAGCACTTGAAAAGTTCATTCAAATTGCAAATGCGCGACCTAGATATTAAAACATTTAAGTTTCTGCGAATGATGCGATGGGATGAAAGAAACGATAATAATTTCTACAGTTATAAGAATTTGTTTTGTTCTCGTAATTTGCTCTCTCCCTTCAGAGCTGAATTATTGACGTCATATAAAGGGTGTTTCTTAAACATGTGCCAAAAATTCAAGGGGTGATTATCTTCGTTTCGAAGATAAAATTTACAAGAAATACAATATTTTTTATTTGTGATAACCAACCAATGACAACAGAATGGATACACATTCTGGCATAATATCATATCATATCGTATCGGCCTGTATCTTCGAAGCAATTTTCGAAAAATCAAAACAGAGTGTCTCAGAACTGGCGGAAAAGTTTTTAATAGCAGATTGCTGGTATTATTTGGAGACGGTTTTTCCTTGGTGAAAATGTCGAGGTAGGTCATCATTTTTAGCAATTGTTCCCAATTTTTGTTATTCTGTATCTTTATAACTTATATTAAAATTCTATTAAAGCAAACTCTAATATTTTATTTGCACAAGGCTTAGTTTCCCCAAAAGTCTTCATCTTCAATTGCTTATACAATTCGAAAATTATTGGTGTCTCGACATTTTCGCTGAGGAAAAGTCGTTTCCGAATAATACCAGGAATCTGCCATTAAAAACTTTTCCGCCAGTTCTGGGACATCCTGTGTATGTTATACATAAGATCGCAAAAATGTAATTTCATTTTGTCTATGTAAGGATGATAGATCGCACGCGCTCGTATGGCTAACGTAATTTCAATGGAGAAATAGAATGTCGTTTGTGAAAGAGTACGAATCTAATGGACTCGTGTATGCGTTCGCGTTGAAAAAAATGTTACGAACAAGAACGTACACTTTGTCGCGCGGAATTGTAACGCGAGCGATGTCATTGTCACGTGTCATAACGCACACGGCGACGCTACGTTCCCGAACACTTCGATAACCAGATTATCGCGGAATGAAATTGGACCTATATTCGCTCTCGCGATGCGCTCTCAACGAAGTTGGGCAATCTCTCTAAAATTGGACAGCACATGTTTCGTAACTAGATTATCTCGCGGAAATATCGTCAAACTCTCGCGCCGAGAGAAGCTACACGGTCCGAAAAGTTCGATTTACGATTCTCGCAAGGAATTTTGCGCTCAATGATCGCGCGATGCATTTTTCGATCCGAGTATCTCGCGAGAATCCTTTCAGGAGATTTAAAGAATGTAGTCTTATATCTCGGATACACAGAGATTAAATTTTATATCGATATAAATTCCTTGAGTCATTAAATATTTTAATAAAAAGAGATCGTCGTATAGACGACGTCGATTTATTTTCCTATTTTTATATGACATTTTGTAATTTTTAATCAGCGATATCGAGTTATGTAAAACCGTCGATTGTTTTGAAATTTATAACCACGGGACAATCGATACACAATTTCAAAATTGCAATACTACTTCATTCTTCATTGCCGCATCCACGCTTTAATGATATTCATATAAAGATACCACGTTAAATCAAATTGACGTTTGACATTTCGAAAATAAAGCAAGATATTTAACGAGAGAGTTTGTTCCGCCTTTTGCCGCGGGCGATATACATATATCTTCCTCCGTAATATTATCTATTATATATAAGAGAATAATAAATCGGCGACTTACCGTGGGGTGGTTTGGGCACGTAGAGGTTCAGATACAGGCAGTCCTCGCTCTGGTTCGCCTGTACGGATTCCAGCCTCTTGAAATAAGCTTGTCTCTGCTTCGGCAGTTTCTCGTAAATATCCGACGACGGCAGCTTCTGGGGACAGGCCGGCGGCATGGTGTCCGCGATTTTGGTGCCTCGCCACGGCGTCGGAGTGACCGGGGGCATGTAACGCAGGGCGCCAAGCGGCGGGGTCGCGTATGGCACCCCATAATAAGTCTCGACGGCGTTCGACGATCTGGCCTCGATGCCGCGCAGGACTGCCGTATCGCGTCTTGACCGTTCTGGTGGAGTACTTTTGCGTGCCGGCCAGGGCCTCGGCGCCCGCCAGGCAGCACTGGGCGCAGAGAAGCGCCAGGAGAAGGATGCCTTTGGCGAGATCGCTTCCATCGTCCCCATCTCTTCTGTCTCCCTTAAAACAAGAGGGACCGTTCCGTCCGACTCGGCGAAGAGTGTCGCGTCCGGCAGCATGTCCAACCGACGATGGCCGGTAGTCGGCGACTCGGAGGACGGTATCGGGAGGCGAGAGGTCTTGACTCTTCCTCTTCCTCGGCAAAGAGGAGGAGGACGTCCGCATCGCGTCACGCCGCCGCGGAATGCGCGCCCCTGCGGGCCCAGCATCTGTGGGGCCCTCTCGTCGATGGACGACCCTCTTCTTCCGCTTTCGATTTTCGCTTGCCCTGATGCCCTGCGTACGTCGCCGCCGCTACTTTCGCCCGCTGCTGCGCCCTTGTTATCCCGTCGCCGCTGTCCGTCCACTCCCACTGCTTCTTGCCGCCACCTCCGGTCTCGCGCCCTCCGTTCGCCGTCTCGGATTCAAGATAGCGACTCGGTGCTGTTGTCAAGCTGCTGCTACTGCTGCTGCTGATGTGCTCCGAGCGGGCTCTCACTTCCATTCTCAGGTGCATGCGTTGTCCGCGCTGACACTGAGCTGCCGAGCTGGCACGCGCGTGAAAGCGATGGCACTTTGATGACGATCGACCAACTCGAGTCGTCGGCCGCTGGGAATGATCCTGACGGAATCATCGGCGACTTCGCCTCGCCGACTCGCGAAAGATTCTCAGCGTTCTCTCGTGCGGCTGCGGTCGACTACGCTCGCGAAAGGAGATTCCGCCGGGGCGGAATTATTTTTTCTCGATCCTAGACTTGGTTCTCTCGTCTCCTTTCTTGTTTTTTTTTTCCTCCTTACGCGACACGCCGCAACATGCTGTAACAACACATAAAGGCCGCTTCGTTAGCGCAGCTTCTCCGGAAACGAATTTCCGCGCAAGATTCAGGCTGACTGGATGGTAGTTACGCGAGTATAATAAGTTTATAAACTTGTTACATTTGTTCCGTCAGGCGCGCGCGCGCGACCGTATACAATTCCAAAATTTTACGAAAGCCCGATGAAATGGATGTTGCTCGAGACTCGAGAACAAATGGCGCGAAGATTACTGCTATATTGTCTGCACGATGAACTGAAAAATATATGCTCGATATAGTTCCGAGGGAACAATCGTGCGTGAAGCGTATGTATTCCACCGATATATCTTCCTTACCTCTACGTTCCTTACCTCTTTATGTCCTACTATTTCGTCTTACCGTTCATTTTAATAATTTTTGTTTTTAATTCTTACACTTTTCTTATTATTATGTATTGTTTCAATATTAATATATATTTTACACAATTATAAGTTGTTTGATTTATTTCCAAAATATTTTTTTCTTTCACTGACTTGTGTATTTTTATTAAATTTTTACATTTAATAAATAACATGTTCCGGGTGTTTTTAGCTTATTGATTTTTATTTCATATTGTCGAATAAATATTTTGTACTTTTTCTTCAAACTGAGAACCAGCTGGCATTCGTTTTGTAAAATAATAAAAAAGTAATTCTAAAAGCAATATATTTATATATACAATATTTTGTTGCGTTAGGAAATTGATGCGATAATAGTGGAAATTCATTATATTGCGTATTAATATGCAAATTAATATGCATCGACCCTCTTTGCATAAAATTTTCGTAAATTCAGAAATTTATGTTTGATAAATCGAATGTTCGGTAATTAATGTACACATTGCCGGAACTATAAAGAAGAATCGAGTCGCGCGATCGGTCGCCCCTCGACAAAACCTAATTAATTGCAATGACGATCCAGTTTGATTCGAATGAGTTGCTCAAGCTGCTCGAATAACGCGAAATCCGAAATCCGATAGCATTGAACCGTGGCTAGGCGAGAATTTCCAATTTCCAAGTTGAGGTAAACTGTGCTTTTCTGGCCTTTGGTGCAGTCGGTTTCAGCTTCGGCAACGTTTTCGAGGGGAAGTAGTCTGTGTTTAAATTACCACCCAGAGTTTCAGTTACGTTCCTTCGCAATGTATTTTTTTTTTTTTTTTTTTCAGAATACGAAGCAACGAAATAGTCGACCTAGCCCGTATTTTTCTTTAAAGTCGTCTCATCTACGACGCGAAACGACGTAATAGTCTGATATTTCGGTGAGAGCATGCAATTTATAAAATAAATCTTTAAATAACACACGGCGACTTTTCCTCGCTACTTTTACTTTCTTCCACTTCATAATTTCTTAACAGAGATTACGATAAAATTTTGTTTACGTGCGTAATTGCGCAAAAGTAAAAGTCAAATAAGCGTATTAAAAATGAAAATGAAGAATCTCGCAACTTCTCTTCTGCGTCAAAACGTTTACATCAAGTTTAAAGAAATATCGAGACAAACTTGCGTTTGTTTATCAAAGATATGTAAATCGCATTTTTATCATTTATACACAGCATTCGATCTCATTCCACTTAAATGTAAATGCCGTTATTTGAAAGTTCAGATACTATATTTATGATTTGTATTTGCAATTTTAATTTATGTAAGCAAAACTCGATTAATTCAAAGCCTCTTTGACAGCGGAGTAACTCGCGAGAGTTAATTGTGACAATTATACAAAATTCCGTCGCGCGTCCGAAGGGAACGTGTCAGGAGCTAACAAAGAGAGGCGAGTATCCCGAGTTGGTCCAGACTTGTCTTCTAAGTACTTCGCAGATCGGATTTCCCCGGAGTCTTCCGTCGACGAAGCTGCGCACTGGCTTCGCAAGTTGGGAAGAGGAGCAAACTATCGTCGGATTACGCGCTCCGATTCGACGAACGAGCGAAAACGAGGATGCCGAATCATATGCTTGACAATCTCGGCCCGATGAGCGAAATTAAATTCCGGTCTCCGCGCTAATTGCAGCGGGCCGCATACTGCGGATGATTAATAATTCGCTTTCGATAAAAGTCGGCTAAGTTCAAAGTTTCCGGGGGAAAATCCGTAAGGAATTATCGAGGTAGAAATGACAGTCGGAGCGGAGAAAGAAAACGACTCCTCGAACGTTGCGGCGAAAAAACGCCGATGTATTATCACGGAAATTACGCGAGCGTCAGAGGTGACATTTTTGCACGCGGATCAACGAGAGTGCATCCTGCAAGAAATGGACGAATCAAAGAGAATTGATGGCGATCCATTTTGCAAAATTACGTATAGAGTCTCCATAATCGTCGAGATCGGAGATTAACTATATGGACAATCGTTCAATTTTCTCTCTTCTATTCTATATTTAATCATTTAATTGTGATCCGCGATATAGTCGAAAATTTAAATAAATTTGACATATCGAAAACAAAAAGAAAGAGAAGAGAACCTAATTAATTTTTAAGATAACTCCTGACTTCAAACTTTAAATACTTTCAAAATGCATTTTTTAAATAAATTGTCCTGTGGCATTTATCAATAAATAAAATTTATATGTTAGATATCATGCGAATTTTTAAGTAATAATATTTGCAAATTATTGAAATAATAACGATAAAATTGGATGAAATGAGAGATGTGGGAATAATTAGAATAATACTATTGTGAGTCATTTACATATATATATATATATATATATGTGTGTGTATCTATGTACTATTATCATTGTGAGAAAGTTGGTTTTGTATCTAACTATATTTTAACGTACAGAGCTTAGTTAGAGTTTGAGATATTAACGCGCAATTTCACAATAATAGAGACTCGAAAGTTACTATAATTATCTTCAGAAATGATTACATTAAAATGAAATATTACCGTAAAAACGAATAAATAGATATATCGTAAAATAAATTGAATACTTGTAATATTCTCTCTCCAGGTAAATAATTAATATTTAACACAAATTTATTTTATTTATAAATTTGATGAAAATATATTTCTTCGAGTACAATCGCGATATTTAATAAAATGGTTGATAAATTCTCTGGAAATGCCCAAGAGAATTCTTTTATATAATTTATTTACTTTGTAACATTATTCGTTGGATTGGAACTTTTATCTCACATAATTATTATTATTAATATAACTCTTCTCTTTCTACTAGAAAAAAAAGTGCATAAGCGACAGACTCATATTGATCGAAAAAGACACACGGATTTGTCCAAATCTTCCATCACCGACGATATCTTTCGACGCCATATGTTTTAAATTTGAGGAATATTCAATAGACTATTGCAGAGAATCTCGATGCCTAGAAAAGCAGACTTAATGCGAGTTATTAAACAACATGCTTGTCCCAGATACGAGTTCAGTCTTCATCATCAAACATTACATCCCCGCATTCGCAGAAGAAAAATATGATTGACGCACCGTGAGCCAAAATAACTCCAAATCCAACTCCTTATCTAGCGTCTTCTCGTATCACATAGTCCATCCCGGGAATTGATTCCCTCGGTCAAATAAATTCCGTGTCAGTATCCATGTAATCTCGATTTCCTACCGCTCCGACACCACACGCACCAGCACGAAGCGCTTCGATCCATTCGATGCGTCTCGCATCACGAGTTAAGAGGTCCGAGATAACGTTACGTTCAACGAGGGATGAACGCGATGCGGTCCGGAACTCTGTTCAAACGGGGGCGCGATACCAGGGGGATGTTTACTAGTCCTTTCGAATCGACATCCCGCCTGAAAACACCTTTTTCTCTCTCTCTCTCTCTCTCTCTCTCTGCCAGCTGTTGAATCGCACCGAGGGACAACGTTCGTGTCGCGCTAAACCGTCTACAATGTATCTACCCTCGAGAACGAAAAGACGAAGGTGACCGAGCTGACAGATCGCAGCGAGGGAATCGAAACCCGGAAGAACCGAAAACCCCCGGACCCACGACCCGCACCCTCGGTGTGCGCGATCGACTCTCTGTCCCGGGCTTTACTGACGCGCCGAGGCGAGGGCCAGCAGCCGTGCGACCTCCGCGGAGGTGGCGGTGCTGGTGCTACTGCTCTTGCCGCTGGTGGTAGTAGTAGTGGTGGTGGCGAATGATAGTGATGGTGGAGGTGGAGAATGGTCCGGCACTCGAGGAAGCCGGGACAGCCACGGCGCCGACGCCTGGTTTGATACCGACCAGCGGCCCGGTCGATAACGCCACGGCAACCCCCGGGTCGTTCCGGCTTTTCCTCCCTCTCTCTCTCTTCCATCCCCGCGTAGAGGGTGGCTCTTCCATCCTGCTTCTTCCTCGCGCAGCATCTTTTCTCCGACGCCGGCTCGTGCTCCACATCCTCGCGGCCGCCGCCGCTGCGCCTTCGGCACCCACAGCGTCTCTCTACACCCTCACACACGCGAGGGTTGCCGAGGGAGATAGGGGTTGCGCGCGGAGGGATTCTCGTTCTCTCCTTCCCTCTTGCACTCCCACCCTCGTTTTATCTCTCGCTTTCCATTCCTCCACGGCGAAGCTGCCGGAGGCAGACATCACCCACGCGACTCGCCTCTCGCGAAATAAGCGACTGGCGCTTGTGCGGCTGCGTTTCCGCCGCGCCGGAGTGGTATCGTCGATCGCCCAGCTAATTCCTCGAGCTCCCCGTATGTGCAGTCAAATGAACCTGTCGACTCTTTAAAGCGCACAGATTCTCTGTGCCCGCACAAAAAGTTGATTACTAATACTGTGTAGAGTATATCCCTCGCGAAAGAATTGAAACGAGAATTTTTTTTCTCTTTCATTCTTTCATATATGTATATATATCTATCTATCTATATATATATATATATATATATATATTTGCTTATAAAGTGATATGAATATTGTGCTTTTTCATGTTGTGTCAACATATGTTTTTCGCACCACCCTTCATGTCTCGAACGATCATTTTAGTCGCATCGATATATATATATTTTTTTTTTCCTTCAAAGGGAAATATTTTCATCCTGTCGCTCTATTTTTTGTAAACTTTTAACATTAAGATTAATATCAGTAATGCAGATATTAATAGGACGTGAAAAAGATCAAGTTTCTCATTAAAATGTCGTCCTTCTAATCTGCTTAAGAAAATGCAAGTTTGTAATGTAACATTATATGAATCACTCTACTAAGTTAACACCTGGAACTCTTTCTTACTCTTGGCGCTCTCGATCATTTTGAAACTTAAATGGTTCTACCTCCTAAAAAATTGAGCGCCTTGCGCCAAAAAGTATAAATGGCCGAACCATTAGCGAACGAAACACTCGCATGTCGTGGCCATATGGCCACGCTAAATATTAACAGAGTTCATATATTTATTAAAAGAGTTGATATTTGAATTTATACACTTGAATAATCAAATTGATGTCTTTTATTTAAAAAGATTATTCAAATCAGCTGAAAAACATCAGAATATTTGATACATCTCGATGATTGCGACACTAAAAATTTATGAAAATATTCGACATGTATATAAATTCAATTATCTCACTTCATCTTTATGAGATCCCATCAAAATTGATATCGCAAAGCGCGAAATTTTATTTTTATCGAATCCAAAATTCAGTCGGTTTTGAGTCATTGAAAATTCAATATTTCACGCTAAGTATTGTAAAATATATTTTAAACTATAAGTCAATATCGCGGCGTTTAGCCAACTGACTTCCGCTCGTATGACAAAATACTCGTACGTTGTTCCGCTATTACCTATAATTCACTGGTCGATCGATCGCAACCGTGGGTCCTTTATCGTCCCGAGACGTGAGTTACCAAGTGTGCCGCGTAAAGATCACAAATTCGCGAAAAATTCAAATTGCCGCGACGGACATCGAAGCTAAAACGTGCAGCGAGAGCGTGCCCGTAAATTGCCTCGTTATCGTCGCCATCGCGCCATTATTTACGACCCTTAACGAGGGAAACCTCATCCTCTCCACGGCCGTCAGACTCGCTTACACGAGGCCACTTCCGCTATTCTCCGGTTCTTCCGCTTTTTCACGCCTTCTATACTCGATTCCCCTTCTATACTTCCTCCCACTCTTTCATCTCTCGCCGGCATTCGCTCATCATTTACCTGTCTCTCCCGATTGAAACATCACTTCGATTAATTAAAACCAACCAAGCCGAGAATACATCAATTCATCCAACTCGTTAAACTGCAGACTGCGTTCCTGTCCGAGCAAAACCGTCACTTTTGGATCGCGATTGGTTAGACGCGACAACATTGACAAAGTTTGAAAATATTTTCAACCAACATCGGCAAAGTTTGGAAATTACCGTTTTTATATGAATACCGCGCTTGAAATTGTGCGAGGGAACTCTTGGTGAAGTGACTACGGTGTTAATCGTTGAAAGCTAATTGAAGAGTGCTACAAAAATTATTGAAGAGGAAATCGATAGATTGTGCGCACTATGCGATACATTTAATTAATGTACATGAAAAAGTCACAGTTGTTGCATTAATGAATGTAAAATACGCGCAATACAAGTACGTATAATTGAATAAAGTCGAGCGGCGGAATATTATTTTCCGCCAATTCACGAATTCGGGACGTACTGAACAAATTGTAGTATTTTAGCACGTTCATAGAGATTTATATATGGATTTATATTCACATATAAATTTATAAAAAGCCCACAGACAATGAATAGCGAAATTTACGAAAACTGAAAGCTTTTTCTTACGTCATATATGTTATATATGTGTATACTCTATAATTTTCCATCTGTAAGATTAATCATCAAAACACAACAAAATGGAAATAACTGCAAAACAGAGATCTAAAAAAAAGAAAAAAAATAAAGAAAAAAAAAAGAAACGAGATTCTTTTCTCGCGGCAACGCAAGTCCAGGTGGTTCCACACAAAATTGAAAAAGTACACGATTTTTCTCGGACCGAGAATGCGAAGGCGAGAGAGTGCTCTTCACAAGAGACACTCGCGCAGTAACCCTGAATTACGGAAACGAAACCGCTTAACCGACGAGGGAAATAAAAAAAAAAGGGAGAGCGGAAATGAAATTGGCTACTCCCAGTTTGCCCGCTAAGGAAGCGCCGTTAATTAGCCGGCCGTATTCAGGGAGTCGTAAACCGGCGAGGCAAAGTTAGGGTAGGAATAAAGTCGCGCTCGCGGGAGGAGGAAGTTCCCTTCTTTTTTCCCACCCTCTCTTTCTCTTTCTCGAAAGCCGCCCCAATTTCCGCGGCGACGGCGGCGACGTTTCTCGATCGATTTCGCGGTCGTTTCGCGGCGGCGGCCAGATTAATGAATCGAATTCCCAGCTCGACGCCCGGGGCTTTTATCTACGACGGGACAAAGTAAAGTCTTAAAACGCGCGGCCTCAGAATGGATCCTTGTTACGATGAGGCGATGTGGCGCCTATATTCGCGCGCACGAAACTTTGTAAAACGCGGGAACATGTTGTTCGCGGTAAATCTCAGTATTAATCCAATACTACGTTAATCCGATGCTGCGTTAATCCGATACATGAAACGTGAAATATTACGCGGACGATATGCGCGCGTGACGACGCGTTTCGCGTAAACGCGCGTATATTAATGTTAATACCGGGTGGAAAAATAAAAAAGAAAGAGAGAGAGAGAGCGAGATACGTAGCGTTATAATAGAGCATCAAGAGCACGAAAAATGGATAAAAGGATAAATTTTACAACGCACTGTTAATTACGCCGCGTATGCGCTTGCAGCTAATCATTATTAAAATAATTGTTAAATATCTATCTCTCTTTCTCTCTCGTAAATTATCAAATTATGAAATATTTTACGTCGCAATATCGTTAATTATATCTATATAGGCCGAATATAACGATAAATTTCCAATGTGTAGATATGACATTAATTCAAAACAACAGGAAAATATAAATGACATCATTATATGCGAATAGAGAAGAGAATTTTTCTCCCTCCAACTGTGTAAAAATGTAAAGCGTATTTACATATATATATAATAATTACCGCGATCGTAATTTCGTTAGCAGCATTTTGAATATTTCAAATAGCGATTCGCTAAAAAAGAGAGGTATCATCGCATGATAAAACTTATCTCTCTTCTAGACTGTCATACGGATGATCATCATTTCTGTAGCGTCTGGAAGTGACAGCTGTTTTAGGATAACCACGCCGTGAGAAATACAATAATGAAACCGACATTCGCTATAACGAATAGCCCCGAGTGCGCCGCAATATCGGAATGAAGTTATACTATAAAGGATAACAACCGGAAATATATCTGGAAATATGGAAAACTGCGTAGACTCTCAACGTACATACGTATATATAATCTGGCAAAGCCGCTGGGATAGTTAAATAACAAGTTTTGACAAGCTTTCGCACATAGATATTTAAATCAAGCGTTGATACATGCAAATGAGTGTAGCAGCAGTTGAATTTAATTGCTCGGAACTTTAAATAAATACCGAAATTCTTTTTTACTAAAATTTATGCATATCATATTTTTAATTATTTCAAATAAATTTATCTATAATCTTGTTTAATAATTATTTTTTCATTACGCAATTTACGTAATAATATTTTGGAGTTAATGTGTAAGAAAAAATATATAAAGATGCTTTTGAATTTTTTATAACGTTGCGGAAAGATAATAAATTTTTCTAAAGGTCTCGTTTTGATACGTGACACAAAAATCGGTAGAAACAAGTTCCGAGAAGATTAAAAAACGTCCGGTGTTTTTCGTTTATCATCGATTCCACGTCGTCTGAGAAACTTTCATTAGCGTCCGGTTGTCAGAGCTTTTGAACGTCGTCAGAAAATGTCGATACGGTGAAAATGCGAGGTGCGAGAAAGATTTCATTATTAGAGATAACTTGAGCACGGGATTTACGAAATGCCACACAGCTTCCCAATCTGCTTCACGTTTAGCGATAATCGTGTCTTTCAAGCACATTGCACTATCAGATTTTTCTCTCTCTTTTTCTCTCTCTCGGAGAATACGATCAAAAATCCGATCTCATCCCGTCGAATTTTTGTAATGAAAAGTATTACGGTGATCGTGATTCTTTTTTTCTTCAGGAGAGATATTATGGAAAATTTAGGCAAACGCGATCGACGATACGAAAGTAACGAGCAAGAAAAGGCAGCTTAGCGACTTCGCTCACGTAACATCGTTTTTTACTCTCTTTCGCGAACGGAGCTTCCCGGTTCGCTGCTTGTCATTTAGTTAAAATTCGCACGGTGTTTTGGAATTTAAGAGCTAATTTATGTACGTCTTCGTATTAAAGGATCTACGTAAAAACTTTAATCTTAATATTCTCTGCTGCCGTTAAGGACCGTTGTAGAACTACACATACATTTACGATCAAAGCTTTCAAGATGTGATTTAATCCTACTAATCTTCACACGCGCGCGCAAACAATAATAAATATAAAAATTAAATGTTTGATTACACATTTTAAACTCCCTGTTTAATAATAAACAAAATATAATATATACGCGTTTGGAAAAATACCATGGAAATTTATTGAAATATAATAAAATAATGTAAATCAATTAAAATTTAAACAATATCGTACGCGTGTTGAAAATTCGCAATTATCGCTCGTAGAATGCTTACTCCAGCGATAAAAAAAAAAGAGAGTTAAACGCGCCAACAACCGAGGGAAAAATCGGTCATCGCGGGAAAAAAAGCCAGTGCTCCAATTATTCTGTTCTCGTTTCGCAATTGACATTCCACAGAGAGCATCCTGAACCAACATCATCTCTCCACCCTCTGGTAGTATCTGTGCACTACTCCAACGAGAATTACCGGTCAGGCTTATCCCGGACGAGTCGATGTAACTGTCGGGAGTAAGACAAAGTGGAACGTTGCGGAAGTAGATAGACAGTAAATGAAAGGAGGAGACGAGAATGAGAAAGAGAACGAGAAGAAGAAAGGTAGCTAGGTAAATAGATAAGTAGATATGTGGCGTAGGTGTCGAAAATGGAGAGAAGCAGCTATCGCTTTCTCGTCATTGTTTCGAGGGGTTAAAGAGATCTAGGATCTCTCCAGGAGTGCGGTTACGTGGATCATCCGACACTGCTTTCTTCCCCCAATCTTCGTATATATATCGGAAAAAGTAGGACGGAGGAAGAGAGAAAAAGAGAGAGAATAAGTGGGAAAAGGCGCGGCGAGAAGAAACAAAAAGAAGGGATGCGCACGGGATGAGAAACGTGTAATTTAACCCCTTCGCACTCACGGACGAGTTATCGCGCGCGCAACTCGACCTCTGCTTTAAATTTATGAAGTTTTATAAATCTCTCTTTTTTTATTATTATTAGAAAATACACCGCGATAATTTAGTTTTTCCTTTACTCCCCAAAGGAATCGTTCGTGTTCAAACAATTGTAAATATGTAAAAACTTAGTAATAACATTTTAAAATAAAGGATTACAAAAAGTAGAAAATAAATAAAAATGTATAAAACTGTGGAAAAAATATTGCTTTGTTACAGGAGACAAAAAGGAAAAATGTGTAAAATAAGAAAATTTTAATAATAATATTTCTAAACAAAGGAGAAAGAAATAAACAATAAATAAAAATGCATAAAATGATGTTGCTCTTTATCAGGGATTTTCAAGGATTTCAATTAATTAATTGCAATTGAATTGCAAAAAGCGGGAATCGCGGTATGTAATTTCAGAAGCGAAAAAGAAGAAAATGTACAAAATAGAAACGGCTGTAAAATAGTTCCCACTGTTAATTAACGGTAAATGTACAAATGCTTTCAGTTCATGGCAAACAAGAAGGTAAATAAAACGGTAAATTGCTGACAGGTAAGATCCGATTCATTACATGGCCAAAGTTTACGACTGAAGCAAAAGAATTAATCATTCTTATTAAAGCTCACACAATGATTTAGCTTTAAAATGTAACCATACATTATTACGTTTCTTTCTTCTTGATTTTCCGAAATATCAGAATTTAAATTACATCCAAAATTATATTTACATTAGACAAATTGCAACGTTATCATTTTTTATGCTGTGTAAATGTTATTTTTTAATATAACTTGAGAGAAGTACTAATTTCCTGCTAATATGTAATATATATTTCTCCGAGGCGAATTAGTAATTTCTTTCTACGAAACAAATTATTGCAAAGAGTCTTTAGTAGCATACTTAATAGAAATCTCAGGAACAAAGTTTATATAAAGTTTTCAACTTACTGTCGCGCTTAAATTCTCCTCCAATTAATTAAACCGTGATAGTAATAAAAAAAGATTCGTGGTGTACACAAGAATAATATCTCTTTTTATTACTTCTTTCATTGCGCTCTTTGTCCCAGCTGTTTCTGTTTTCGCCTCTTCAAAAGAACAGAAAAGTTTGACGTTACCTCTTTGCGCACATGCGTCAGATTGTCTCTCCGTTTATTCTTCCGATAAGTGATCTTTAAGTCGTCCTATACCGAGGATAATTCTTGAATTCCTCTCGAGATGACCCAACATTGACACCATTCGAGGAATGGTGCTAGAAATGCAATCGCTATCAGTTTTGTTTGTACCCTGAGAAAATCCCGTTAACTTCGCATGCGACAGGAAAGAGATAAAAAAGAGAAAGATATGATATGACCCTGTAGAAGGAGAGAAGACAAGAAAGAGAAAGAGGGAGGGAGCAGCTTATGCACTTTATGCATTTTTGGCTAATTGCCACAGCAGGTACTGCGAGGTTTCCTGTCGTGTAAACCAGTCAGGCCGTCGTTTAGTGTTACGAGGGGAAAATCTCCGTTCCGAATATATTCGGCGTGAGAGCCTTTTTTTCAAAATTTTTACATAATTTAACGAATCCGATTACATCCTCCCTCCTTTTTTTGCGTGCATCAACTCGTTATGCAACAGGACGCGTATTTTTTCTTTCCGCCTGCCGCTTGTTATCGCCAGCAATTTTGAATATCACATGACGCAAAAAGATATATTTTTTATTCGAAATTTCAGTAAACATCAGTGATGGCAATTTAATAGAAAACGCACCAGGTATATTTATATATTATTCTTTTTAATCCTATAATTCGTGAGCTTAACCGGTTTTAGAGCTTCTGCTTTCATCATTCATGAAATAGGATTTATCTCATTTAGGTACCTTTATAATTCAAATATTTAATATTCTTGATGGAAAGAAAGAGAGAATTATTTTTAATTAAATGATTATATACCCTTTTTCAATTATTAATATACGATTTCATATTTAGAATAAATTTTCCAGCTCCGAATATCTTAATTCTGATTCTTAATTCCTTTGCGTGTATCAGAGATTAATTGTTATCAGTGTTGTGCTTATTATTTAAATACATCTTAGATGAGATGATTTTCTTTTAAATATATCCAGATAAAAGATAAAATCATATAGCGATTCATCTAGATAATATTATAAAAAAGGGAATAAAAATATATTCATATTTTAACAAGTTATAAGTCTTCATCGCTTATTACTTAAGTTCTATTACTTAAGTATTTTTAAATGCTATATGTGATAATTTAGTATAAAAATAACACTTTTTTTTTCATCGAAGGTTTTATCGAAGATAACAGCAAACACCGATTGTTACGAACAACTATATCAATTCTCTCGGTGATCCGAACAATATCGGGTGTATATTTTCCGAATTGTCCATTCTAAACAAGATCGATTGATACGCACGTCCGAAAAGATGATCGTTCATATCTATTTCTGTCCTTCCCGGGAAGAGACACGAGGAGACACGAATCGATGTCGCCCACGATTCCGATACTTTCCGCTCTGCTGCTTTCGTTGATATCAGACTCAACGGAAGGCAGACAGAAGATGGATCCCATTGCGCTGTTGCGACAAACTCTTCGATATTGGCGGAAAATATACAAGACGTGGCACGAGGAGGTGGCTCTGGGTTACTGTTGAGCGGACTATTTGCTCGAGATAAGCGACGAATTGCCGACGAATCTGTCCGTATCGTTACCTGCCACGACAGGGGATCGCAACACGACCATCCGGGCGACGAAAAGCCAGCAAAATCCATTTCCGCAAAATGCAATGGCCGATGAGACGACGATGCCGCTTAGAGAAACACAACGGAGAGGAAAACATTTGCGGGAAAAACGATCGCATGCAACGGCGGGATTCGCTATTTCGAGATTCACCAACGATTCAGACGTTTCAACAGTGAAATTGACTCGAGAGAGGCGGATAAATGGAGGAATTTACCAATTATACCGAATTACGAGGAAACTAGCGAAATCCATGGGAATAAGAGGATTACGCGAATGAATGATCTTTACATTCAGAAAAAATGAGAGCCATATCTTTTGTCTTTAACCGCGAGATGTTTTACGTTCGCCATTTTTTGTTCTCGTATGTCAAGTATATAAATTTTGTGCGATAAAGATTAATCAATTAAATTTTTTTCGTATTATTTTACGCGATATTTTTGTGTACCCTATTTTATTAAATTATTTATTATATCGATAGTGTCGAGTAGAAAATTTGATTTAACAGGGTGTCCAGCAGACTCGATGAAAAAATTCCCTGACTTTTTAGTATTATTTTTTCCAAATATATATAATTTGCATATATCTATATGATAAATCAATTAAATGTTAAATCATTAAATCCTTGAGATATTTTTGTTAAGAATGAAAAGATTCGGAAGTTAAAAAAAAAAAAACACTGTAGATGAATCGATTTTTAACAACACAGAAAATTAACGTGAGTCAAGGAAAAGTTTATATTTGTTTAATAAACAATTTCAAATTATTAAGACAAATGTAGAATAATGTGAAAAATCCAGATAAATCCAGATAAAATTCCCTAACAATGCCCGGTTTTTCAGATTTCCCTGACCGCGAGACACCCTGTCTAATTTTTTTAACCGTGATACGCTTCATGCATACAGGGTTTGTCCGGAAAGTAATGCGTCGCATTTTTTTGTGACGCGACTATACATCGCAGAGCGATGGGACCGGTTGGGGAGGAAGGGGGGTACCCTTAGCTTTCCAACGGTAGGTCGCTCAATTGTTTCCATGCGCTTGGAGGGTTAGGACGGCTTATTCTGTGAACCTCTGCTTAGTGGTCGCGTCGAACTTGTGATGGAGAGAACGATAGAGCAACGCTATGCGATAAAGTTTGTTATTACGGCCTACCTGACCCGGATCGGTGTGGCAACGGTGCCGCAGCCGCCCTACAGTCCCGACTTGGCCCCGGCGGACTTTTTTTTATTTCCTCGGCTGAAAAGGGAGCTCAAAGGACAACAGCTCGAGTCGGTTGACAACGTACAAGCTACTTCGACGGCCTCCCTGAACAGCATCCCAGTCAAGGAGTTCCAGAAATCTTATGACGCATGGAAATCGCGTTGGCAAAAATGTATTGACGCAGAAGGGTCATACTTTATATACATGTATAAACTCTATCTTTTGCTTCAACTTTAAGCTTAGAAAATATGATATTATCGACATTAGTTGAATCCCTTTATCCGCCAAAATAACACACGTGCAAAAATTTTCAGACGACAAACATTCCCGATCGTGAAACTTCCCCACGATCAACGAGAGTTTCTGCGCAGACATGAATTTTCGTCTCGCGAGATGTGTCCAGGTCGATCTATTAATCCGCCGCTTAATCTCAGGGATGAGGACGACAAAGTCGGTTCGAAATGGACGAACGTCCTCGAGAAGGGTGCACGTGATCGAGTATTACACTCGCATTCGACGAACTGTCGCGATTCTTTTCTTAAAGACTCCGTCCTGCGAAATTTATTTCCACTCGCCAACTTCGGAGAAAGATCGCTGGGCGATCATCGATTTCCCTTTCGACAATACCCGCAGACACGAGAAAGAAAGTCGAGAGTCAACGAGCCGTTGCTATTCAATAATCCCCGGACGCCTTCCTCGGAAGGTCGCGGAATGAAGAGAGATCCCGAAGGAGACCGCATCCCTTTGAACAACTCCGGAAGCTCCTTGTCGTCGCGTTTGCAGTTGCGGCGAGCGAACGCGGTCAAGGCGCATTCTAGGGGTATCGTAAAGTTGACGAATTCCGTCGGAAATTCATCCCGTGATCCGGCGAGGGCGAGAAACTCAGAGACGTCCCGCCGGAAGTTGGAGAAGGAATTATCTCGCGATTACTCGCTCTCATCGCTTTGCGGAGGAAGAGTCGTTGGGCGATCGCCTGCGTTCTTGAATCTCGACGAATTCTCGAGAGAGAAGAAAACGAGGAGGAAGCTGTTCAAAGAGAGGGCGAAAAAATGATCGGGGCTGGAAAAAGAAGTCCCCAAAAGAAGGGGATGTTTCGACGGCACCGGGAACGACGCGACATCCGTTCTTTTTGTCGGGAGCCAACAAATGATCACAGAAAAAAAGGAATCCTTGATTCAAGTATATTTTTATTCTTGAACGCTATTTGATTGATTTAAGCATAGAATGCTCTTTGTAATCACAAATTTTCATTTGCCTTAATAATAAATAAGTTTGTGTAAAGTATATTTTATCCTTAAGATATATTCTTGTTTTAAAAATCGCATATGGTAAAAACAAACTTAGTCACATTTGAACTAAGAATTATTATATATATTTGAAAGTACCGCTTATATCCGATGCACACTTGTCACTTGTCCTTGCAATATTTATAAGTAAATTTCAGCTTGAACCAAGAATATTTTGCACTTTGTTTTAAGGATAAATTATCCTTTATCCAAAATTATTTATATTTGGTGCTATTATAAGAATAAAATATACTTGAATCAAGGCATATTTGCATTCTCTCAAGGATACTGTTTTTTCTGTGATGCTTTACGAAAATCGCATACCTCACCCCAACAGTTCCGGAGGTCTCGAGACAGGACGACGAGCGCATCTCGCCTCGGACGATTTATAGAGAATTACGGGAACTCGACAAGCGGATCCGTTCGGGATTCGAGATTAACCGCTTTGCAAGACCGTCAATTATCTCCAAGTTCAGTTATTATCGCCGTTCTTAGGACGTTGGGAATATTCGTTCAGGTCGGCCGACAAATTATGAACGCCGTTGAATCGAATGCGTTCCTTGTGTGTACAAGCCCAGAAAAAACAGTATCCTTGAGAAAATGCAAATATGCCTTGATTGAAGTATATTTTATCCTTATAATAGCGCCAAATATAAATAATTTTGGATAAAGGATAATTTATCCTTAAAACAAAGTGCAAAATATTTTTGGTTGAAGCTGAAATTTACTTATAAATATTGCAAGGACAAGTGACAAGTGTGCATCGGATATAAGCGATACTTTCAAATATATATAATAATTCTTAGTTCAAATGTGACTAAGTTTGTTTTTACCATATGCGATTTTTAAAACAAGAATATATCTTAAGGATAAAATATACTTTACACAAAAGAGCATTCTATGCTTAAATCAATCAAATAGCGTTCAAGAATAAAAATATACTTGAATCAAGGATTCCTTTTTTTCTGTGAAGGACTACTTGTGGACCAAAATCGTTAGGTAGATTGACGCGTAAAAGGAAAAAGTTTTTTTAAGCAATTTTTTAATTTTATCGAACCGTTGAATGAAATACTGCGATAAAAGTCATTTTATCACGCTGGAGAAGGTGAAAAAAGATGAAAGTGTATACATACGATATAAATATAAAATTCCATTAATTTTCGAATGGTTTTATGAACGAAGAAGTTTGAAACTTTTTTGTTACTTGAAAATATATATAGAATGCATGTATGTCGGTAGAATGTAAAACTTTTATTTTTATTCTACGGAAAAGCGCACTATTTTTCATTCAATGATTTATTGAAATATTCCTATATATCTCTTTCCATTTTTATTATTGCGTATAAAATCAACGAGAGGAAGAAGACCACGTTCTATCGGAGAACGTAACTTTTAATTCATTTTTTTTACGCGGATCAACAAACACAACATAAAACATAGACATGAAAATAATAAATAATTTTTATCAACAATAAAACTTTTTCATATTACGGTTTATATATGTACGTTCCTCGATTTTCCACCTAGCTTCATGTTACTTTTTACTCTGATATTAAAGAAGCACTCTCGCGATTTCGAAGAAGCTGATCAGGAAATAACGCTTTTATCTCGCGTTAATATTTTTGCAGCGTTCTTTGAAACATTTATGTATCAATTGCTCGCATTTAGATCTTTGGTGTGTCTACATTACCTTAATGATACACCCATGATGTGGTATGCCGACGCTAATTACACTCTGGAATCATAATTAAGAAGGTCGAGTGATCCCCAGAAACAGATGTCCCCTGCTGATGGAGAGCCATCACGAATAAATTTTTGATGCCACCTGTTGCTGTCGTTGTCTTTCTCCGCTCAAAGTCCTCTCTTCTCTTTACGATCGACGTGTCACGTGTCACTATTAATACAAAGATTATTATGCTAGTTAGGTTGTCATCAACAAAACGCGTCGTAAAAAAATAAATTTCGAATATATCAAATACACCATGGAAGCGTAGAAAAACAAACATCTGGATTCATTATTGAATACATATTTATATGAATTTTATTTATATTATTATATTAATATTTTGTATATATTAGTGTATAAATTTTATTTATATTATTTGTTCAAGAATTAATTAAAATAACAATGGCATTGAAATTATGCTTTATTTAATAAATATATTTGCTGTAAAAAGAAGAGACAAATTTTATTATACAAATTTTACTATAAAAAATTCAGATTTTTTTCTAATAAAAAAATAAAAAAAGAGTAAAAAAAAAGAGGCTCATCGAAGGGTTAAAGAACTGTAAACAAAAGCAGAGATAGGTCAATCATGAGGCAACATAAAGACGGTCGTAAAGAAAAGCGTAGATAAAAGGACGATGCGCTACAAAATGAAAACGGTTAATTATGCAGGTGACCGAAATACAGGCGTGGGCGAGAAATGCACTTTTCAGTTTTTTTTTCCTTCAGCGTTGCACGTTGGCGAATCTATGAAAGATCAGTTTGAGCGAACGTTTGATTAAACGTAGCTGGAGTTTGTTCCCGCCCGCATTCAGTTCGTTTCACAGAGCTGACATCGTACTTACATTGTGCGATGACACGGCGCAGAGAGTCGGGTCGTTCATAGAGAAATTCATTATTAAGGTGTTCCTTGAACGTCCCCACAAAGGGATCGTCTTTGCATTACGGGGGAAGACTGCACCGCGAGTTATAGGAAGAGGCGAAAGAGAGTAAACGCGCCTCGACGAAAGCCTATTTTCGTCCGCTTTCAGCGTGCTTATCAGGTATCTCGTCGCCCTATTCATACCGGGAGTGCCCTATCAACGTGAAGCCCTGAAGAAAGCTCGATATAGCCGTCGAGACATAGAGAGAGCCTCTTTTATCTCTCTCTCTCTCTCATAAATATTTAATTCTTAATCATGCTGGATAGCGCGCGCGCCACACGAGTCTGCGATGCTTCTCTTTACATAGGGGGTGAAAAGGGGTTTCTCCGACTGGATGGCAGGGATGAAGGCATTTCTTCACCCCCTTCTTCTTTTCCACGGCGACGATTATCCCGGACCGTCTTCCTATTCTCGCGCCATTAACGTTTTCGCAAAAATAGACAATTGTTTTATTATATCTCGCGCGAAGAGATCCACAGAAAAAAAGGAATCCTTGATTCAAGTATATTTTTATTCTCGAACGCTATTTGATTGATTTAAGCATAGAATGCTCTTTGTAATCACAAATTTTCATTTGCCTTAATAATAAATAAGTTTGTGTGAAATATATCTTATCCTTAAGATATATTCTTGTTTTAAAAATCGCATATTGTAAAAACAAACTTAGTCACATTTTTATAAGTAAATTTCAGCTTCAACCAAGAATATTTTGCACATTGTTTTAAGGATAAATTATCCTTTATCCAAAATTATTTATATTTGACGCTATTATAAGGATAAAATATACTTGAATCAAAGCATATTTGTATTCTTTCAAGGATACTGTTTTTTTCTGTGGAAAATTGAAAAATTTCGAAATTACATAATAATATCTTTCGCGCTTCGTGAAATTTATATAATCCGCTTGTCTGTATATATATACAGACTTAAATGTACGTGTAAATGTAAGCTTAATGAAGCGCGCTTTTCATAACGATTATATTCGATGTTCCATGATGCGCTTCTATTATTTTCATGCAAAATAGTCTGAGTTTCTCGCGAGGCTCAGATCGCTTTCATAAACGCTATTGTGCCCGATTATTACGGTAGGATAATAATTTGTTTCAAACTGAAAAATTTATGTGTTTTTGCCTATACATATACATATATATAAGATTAGAGTTTTATATAACACGCTCAAAGTAAATGAAACAGGTTTTCAAAGCACTTTTCAAACGTTTCAGACTAAAGCCACATTTTATTTCTATTTTAAAAACATCTTTTCATATTTCTGTCGTATGCAGATTATTTAATTTTAAATAACGAACGGATGAGTATTGAAATTTATGATATTTTTTCTTATATAATGGAGTCAAAGTTTTATGTACTTATCTTTTTCAACTGCGACGAAAAATATATCTAAGAACAGAAATATTAATTATTATTAACGTTACGTAATTATGATGAAAGTGGATATCGAGAAACGCGATAAGCTGCGAAATCTCAAGTCGTCGTCATCCTGCGCGACATCTTCGAATATGATTTTCCCTGGAAGAAGACAACTGTCCGCGTGTCTATTGCAAGTAGATATGTAGAGAAGAAGAGAGAGAAAACGAGAAAGGAGAGATATAATTCGATCCGACGAGATATGGAGATGCCAGCAACTCCGTGACGATTTAATCCTATATCGGATCCTCTCCGTATCGACAAATATATTCCAATATACAGCCGCTGCTAAACCAGGCTCGAGGATATAGCTATATAGAAGATTATAAATATACATTTACATATACATACAAACGTACATTTTCGAGAGATTTAGAAAGACGCAAATCATATGAAAAACTTTTATCTAGAAGAAGAAATAAAGAAAAATTAGAGATCATGTAACATTTCGAAAACTGAACTATGCCTCTTCATCGATTGCACCTATATTTTATTTATTTTCAATATTTTAACGCATTAAATTTCAAACTGCGAATATTTTCAATATGAAATTATTATATAATTGATTATACATTTTTTATATATGTATAGTACTTATATTGAAATAAAAATGCAAATTATCTACAAAATTTCTACAAATCACAGTATTACAAGCTTTGTATTTGATGCTTATAAAAGCATTAGATTTAGATAATTAAAAAAAAATATTACAAAAAATGTATATATACTATATATATAATATAATTTATACATATAATTTGCATATAAGTTTATATCAGATTCATTATATATATATATATATATATATATATATATATATATATAAATTGTTTCGCGTAAAATATTGCAAAAATTTACGGACGGATAAATGAAATAAAACGAGATATATTGAAAGTTTTAGATTGCATGCATGTTAAAATGTCTTAATGTGAAATTTATTGCAACGAACTCAGCTGTGAAACAGCACATTAAACTGCGTTTTCTTCATTTTCGCATATCCGACGATTAGCTTATACGCGCTGCAAATTCAATATTCTCTCCCTGCTGAAGCCATAATTATCCAATACACAGAACGCGGAACAGAGTGTGGTAGGTGTCGGGCTAGTGCCCTGCTATGAACATAACAGCCCTTTTCCCTCCCTCTTCCTGCCTCTCTGGTAACGTCCGCTGGTAATTTACCTGCAATTTTGCTGGGGGTGCGCGCAAAACTTCGTTTTGCGGTTAAATCGCTTCGTAATACCATCAACAAGTATTAAGCATGCAGGCTTCGTTAAGTCCTTCAGAACACTTCGCAGAATTTCTTCGCCTTTGCAGGATCCAGAGGGATAGAAGGATAAAGTTCGAGAGCCACAGACCGTAAAATTGACCAAACTTGTCGAACCATCGATGTATATTCGTTAATTTAGCATAACGGCCATAATCTCTTACTAAACTCGTATGGTCCTTACTTTGAGAACAAGAGATTGCACACACACATACATGTATATACCTACGTATATGTATATAGGATAAGAAGGATGAGTATGAGGCGTAGCGAGAGAAGAGGATGGGACGGCAAGAGTAAGATGCACCTAGACGTTGCAGCGGATGCACCCTCACTTAATTACGCCTCTATGTAAATTATACGGGCATTGTTACTCAAGAGAGTGTTTGCGCTCTGCGTTTAAATCGCATGAATCGAAGAGACAGGGATGGAATTTTCAGATTTCCAGACTTGAAGACTTTCTCGCTGTACAAAATGCATCATATAATAATTAAAATTTTTATTAACTAAATTTAATAACAATGCTTATTTTACCTTAAAATATATGAGTGGTAGAAAAGTGAGTCTTCTCGATTATATATAGCATATCTTCAACAGAAGTCAACATGATGTTACAGGATAAAATGAAGCAATTGAGATTTCTATGGATAAATACATATATAAAACGCAACGCAACGCAATGCAATAATTTTTTCCCTTTAAAACTATAGTGTCATAATTATCAATATTATTACTCGAAAATCATTGCATCGACACATTTATCTGATGGCCTCAATTGTTTCGCTTTATCTTATGTCAACAAAAATAAGCTCTGTATAAATAACGTCGTACAAAAAATTACGTCAACCGTGTTTCCCAGAGCCGGTGTTCTTTTGTGTCAACCACGCTGGGTCGATGACAGACAAACCGCGAAGGTAACATTTTCCGGTGGCTACGACCTCTGTGAACAGCAGCAATGGCAGCTTCGTACCGTGCAACGTCGAAGAAGGATGTATGGTTACCGGCTGCTTCGAGTACACCTATGTCGAATGCGTAATAAAATTATGCGAGATTCTCTTTACTTGTTTGCCGCTGTAAAAAATTCGTACGAGACAAGGATACTGACAGGAGCTAATGAAGAGGAACATGGAGGCAAAAACTTGAGGTAGCAAGAGAAATATGAAGGTAGAGAGCTGGTATAGTTGATGTAGTACATATCCTGGACACGTATATCCATACCTTTTTCAAATCTTTGTCAGTCAAAAAGTAGAAACAAATGAAGCATAAAATATCAGTGAAAGAAGAATAATCAAATCCAAATTAATTGCTAATTAAAAGTTATGACAATATCTCAGGATGAATAGTAATTTAATACTTAAGAAATATATATCAATATGATGAAATATAAAGAAATTCGTTCACATAATAAAATCGTTTCTAAATATATCTTGCATAGAATCATGAAAATTAATTATTAATCTTAATACCACAAAAATTCTGATTTTACTTATATATTTATAATATAAAATTGCAATGTGAATCAAATAAATTAAGATAGGGATAGGAAAAAGGATTAATATTTTATGCAATACTGTGATAGGGACAATATATACAACTAAAGAAAAATATAGAATATAAAAATAATGCTGTAAGCAACATTTACTTACCGTGACGTATGTCTGATCCCTCCGTAGCTCCGCGAGATTCTCGTAAAGTCCCTCGAGGAAAGCTTTTCGAAGCTGCTTTGTATTCGGTCCGCAGCTCGCCTTCTCCAAATTCGCACGTTCCGCCAACGCCGCAAGCTGTTGCCTTACTTCCGACGCGTACTCCAGATTCCGATGGTGCAAAAAGTTCTCGTGGCACCATACTTTTTTCGTTGTAACATTTCGATATGCTCGAAATACATTCAACAACGTTACGTGATCTCCTTCAGGCGAAGCGAATCTGAAAATCCCCAATGAGTCGACAACATTAAATAATGATTTACTTAGCCAATTTAGCGAACTGTAATAGAAAGTGCATTTTATTACAAATTCTCTATAAGGAATAGCAGTCATAAAGATTTCATCTTGATTTTATTTTTCAAGCAGGCAATAAATAAATCGTGCAAGCAAGAACCGTACCGTGAGCGTGTATTGTGAGCTTGTTCCCTCTTCGTAGGTGGATCCATAAAAATCGATTCTCCCGATAGTAAAGCAATAACCGTCAGTGCTTCTTCCAGACACCTGTGTTCCACCGACGCGAGAATCACTTTGGTAAATCGAGGATCTAACGGAAATAATGACATCGTACGACCGAGTGTAGTCAGCTGCGGTGGAGATCCTTTTAAAAAGATATAAGAATTTTATCGTAATGTTTCGATCGAAATGACTCCCGTTATTTGCATCATGCTAATATAAAGTTATTTTACAAATAATTTATTTTACAAACAATCACTAATTAATAGTTTTCTTTTATATCCTATCTTAATTTTAATATGATGAATCTCTCACTATAATATTTTATATTATAAATAAAAAAAAATCAACAGCGTTTTGTGAAATTTATATAAATAAAATTTAATGCATCTTTTGATATGTATACATATCTAAGTAGAATAATAGAACTGTTACTTTTTAACAAATAATATTTAAGTATATTCTATTGCAAATAAATATGCAAATACAGAAAAATTCGTACCTTTAACTGCGCCTAGCTTTTCTAAACATTTCACAGCCACATCTACGCCTTCCTTGGACGGTTTGTCCATGAAATCGAAGGTGGTAATATCAACGCCAATAGCGAGCAGTTGAATAGCAACTCCCGCGAGAGAACATCTTTGAATTTCTGGCACCGGCATGTCCTTCATTTTCTCGAATTCTTCTCGGGTGTAAGCTCTGTAACATTTGCCTGTAGATTCTCGAGCGGCTCTGCCCGTCCTTTGCCAAGCTTGAGCTTGTGAGATTTTCTCAACTCTCAACATGTCTAATCCCGTCATTGGATGATGAGTTCGTGCTTTGACAACACCAGTGTCGATCACATGGCGAATTCCTATATTAAAATTTTTTTATTAAATTCTCAGATCAATTTAAAAATTGAACATCCGCAAGCGTAATATAATTAATGCTTAAGCAGGCGTAATAATTTGTAACATAGAATTTTGCAATATATTGATTTCTATTATCGTTCGAAAACACTTTGTAAGGTTTTTGAAAATAAATTATCTTTATTCTTCTTATAATTTTAAAATATTATTTGATATTTATAAAAATATTTATATTATTTTTCATATTTTATTTAAAGAAATAAAAAAAACAAAGCATATATACGTACCACCAATCGTAACGGATGTTTCAGCGACGTTTGTTGCTAATACTAATTTCCGCATTCCCTGTGGCGAAGGTTTGAAGGCTTCCAATTGCTGGTGAGTAGGCAGCGCTGCGTATAAGGGAAAAACTTTTAGAGAAGGATACTTCTCTCCATTCAATTGTTTAGCCACTTGTCGAGCGGCTACCGCGGCTGCTTCAATTTCTTCTTGACCAGTCAGAAAAATTAAAATATCTTCACTGGAAAATAAAAAACTAAATAATACCAATAATATTGTTATACAATTATGTATTCTCGTGTTTTCACAAGCTTCTAATAATTTATTCTTAAATAGACATTTTTATTTACATAACGTATATTTCATATTTTATGTTAAAATTACAAGTATAATACTTACTTTGCAGGTTCCTGACGATGAATTTGAAACGCCGTGACTAGAGCGGCAAATGCATAGTCTTGCTGTGTGGAAACTGCATGAAAAATTCTCACGGGATGTTGACGACCCTCCAGATACAATGCTGGTGCTTGAAAGTACTCTTTGAATTTATTAGGATCCATCGTGGCTGACATAATCAGAAGTTTCAACGGCGGTAGGTTCTTCAACTTTCGCAAATTTTGTGCTCGTCTCGTCACTCCAAACAGAACGTCGGTCTGTACAGATCGCTCGTGAGCTTCGTCAAGTATCACTACCTGTCGCAAATTTGATAAACTTTATTATTATGTGTTCTATAGTAATAAAACAAATTATAAATAATTACATCATTAAATAGCAAAAGGAAAAGTGCATAAAAATGCTGATATAAAAATTCTTTAATAAATTTAGTATGATTTTTTCTTCATTAATATTTCATTGACAGTTGTTTATCTTTTTCAAATATCAATAAAATATCAATAATTCCAATTTCATTATCATTTACTAAAATATTAGAGTATTTAAATTTTATCTTTAAGTAAATTAAATAGATAGAATGGACTGACTATTATATATTTTCTATTTTTTTGAGTAAATTAAAAAATAGATATTAATAGATATAAAATAGATATGAAGTAATGCTCAAATATCTCTAATCAATGAGTAAATTATTTCAGTTCTAATTAGAAAACATCAAGAAACTTATCAAACTCGTTTCATTATCTATTATCGATTCTTTAAATATACATTTATGTATACAGTAATAATTCTATATAATATACCGAATAATCTGACAGGATCTCATCGGTCATCGCTTCTCGCACCATCATACCGTCCGTCAGATATTTGATCTTCGTGTGCGAGGAGGTGCAATCCTCGAAACGTACGCAGTAACCCACCAATTTTCCTGGCTTGGTTCCTTGCTCTTGAGCGACACGGCGCGCTATACTAACCGCCGCTATCCTGCGTGGTTGCGTGATGCCGATGCAGCCGGACGAACCGGCTATGCCAGCCTGGAGCAACAACTGCGGAATCTGCGTAGTCTTACCGCTGCCGGTTTCGCCAATTATAATTAGAGTATTGTGCCGCCGTATCTCTTCCAATAATCTGGAAACCCACAAATATCGTTAATTTCTCTTAAAAAGAGACAATGATTTGGGGATAAATAGAAGATAATATTGCAAATAATAATATTGTATATAATAATAGAATATTACAATACATGTAAAATGTGTGTTCCATGTTCATTAATAAAATACTTATTTTTTTTATTGCAGACAAACAATTAATATCTTTATATGTTATGTTATATGTATACATGCGCCTTGTATAATATAAATTAGAGAACGTTCACATGTAAATATATTGTGTAAAAATTTAAAAAAAGTATGTCAAAACATATATACACATATCATATATGTATGATTACAATATGATATACAGGATGTTTAAAAAATGGAAATTAATTGCTTAATCAAACATCCTGTATATCATAAATGTATGATTACAATATAATATACAGGATGTTTAAGAAAAATGGAAATTAATCGCTCGCGAGGTGATTGGGAATCTAAAAACGAAAAAATTGATATAAATATAGATTCGGAAATGCGTTAATTTTGGAGTAACATCATTTAAAAAATTTCGAATTGCTTTTTTTCGATTTTTTATCAAAATTGAAAGAAGAGGTTTTATGAATTGTATAAAATAATTAAATCTAACATTATATTATAACGTAATTAAAGTCAAATAAAAATTGCAGACTACTTTAGTAGTATCTAAGAAGCATCACGTGCATCCCACAATTTTTATTTAACTTTAATTATATTATAAAATTCATAAAAATCATCTTTCCTTTCATTTTAGAAAAAAAAAAATCAAAAACAAAGCAATTTGAAATTTCAAGTACCTCTCGAGTGATTGATTTACACTTTCAACACACTTTATATATACATGCAGAATAGTTTCTTCTAAAAATAATTTAAATATTGCTATCTCAAAAGGAAAATATAATCATAGAAATAAATTATAATGCTATTTGTTTGTTTATAGAATTATAAATTGTTTCATATATGTGCAATATATATTACTATAAATTTAATATTCTGTTAAAAATTAAAAATTTTAGAATTTTGATCGACATTTTTAAAGTTAATGATTTTTTAAAAGCTAGTTCTAAGTTATTTTAACGAATTGCATCGATATTACTGATCTGATATGCAAAATTATCAGTGCTCACGTGCGAGCATTTTACACCTTATCAAATATGCATTGAAATTTTACCCTCTCACTCTCTCTTTCTTTTTTTATTGACTTTATACATATAAACGCTTGTAAAACCTCATTCTTCCATTTTGAAACATCTTTCATTCAACACCGCGTATACACATATGAAATATATGTATATATATCAAAGAAAAGGAACGGATGTTTTTACCTTTTACGATGCATGTAGACGGGCAATGACTTTCTTTGCTGATGCAAACTAAAGTTTGATTTGTCGTTGCTCTTTATTACATTCGAAGAGTTGTTGCACGTGTTGTTTTCATTCGTTATTTTTTGCACTTTGTTGGCCTTTTCGCGGAACACAACAGTGTTGGGCCGCTTTAAATTTATCTTGGACGACTTCCCCATCACGTTGTACTTGGGATCCGCATCGTCGTGGACCCTCATCTCGCAAACTCCTCGTATGCGAATATGCGAAATATTCGCAGCACAATACCAGCCGAATACCAAACACGTGCTACGCTTACAGCTGTTTCTGTGTTTCTGCGTCACTTCTCGAACGCCCTCTCGACAAATGTGACAGCGGTGCTCATTTCGTCTGCGGTAACCGCTGCGAAAACACAATACAATCATAGGACTTTTGTGCATTGTATGTTGCAATACTGCGCAGTGGAAATCACTTTGTATTACGCACTTCCGGGAAATTGATCAGATGCCGCGTTTTATAATAGAGACCACCTGTATGCAATAGCTGTGTTTCGTAATTTACTGTCAGCATGGGCGCCGGCAGAATGATTTTTAGGAAGGTGCACCCAAAAGAGGATACACTGGAAAAACAGTTTTTTTCCCAGTTTATAATTATATTATTGTTAACATCATTTATGTTATTTATTGAATCTTAATAAAGATGCATTAATAATTGAAAAATTCTAATTTTTATATTGCAGATCTGTTAATATAGTTAAGAATTGCAGTTTCACAATTGCAAATAGTTATATTTAACCATCACATTTTTGTTCAATTAAAAAAATTATAATCGATATTATTCTATATTACATGATTTTTTTACTAAATATTTTCTCTGTTGCTTCCCCATTTATTTTATAAAACAGAGCCAGGAGGGTGCAAATGCACCGCCTTACACCCATCTTGCGGCGCCCATGACTGTCAGTATGTCATTTTTGTTCATCAAATGTCAGACAATGATAACATACTGACAGTAATTTCAAAATGCAGCTAATATATATCGGAGCAAATAATTTATCTTTTTAAACACTTTTCTAAAAATATATTCAATTATTTTTTTAATACTTAAAAATGTAACGTTAATATTACATTTTTCTGTAAAAAATTATTCAAGTAAAAATAATATACAAGAAATCTATTTCTTTACAAATTCTTGAAAAATTTAAGATTAGGAATTTAGCTTTGCCAATAATTATTATTTATACATATAATTATTATTTCAATGTTTTTTACAGAGTTTTATAAATAAGATTATAAAATTACATATATATAATTGTTTACTGAAATTGGATAAAATATTTATTATAGTTGAAAAGGAAGTGGCAGTTTAGGAATATCATGTTTTATTTTTCATTAATTAATTTAATATGCAGTTAATTGAAATGTTTCAAAGAGTATGAATAAAAATTCTTGGAATAAATTATATATATATATATATATATATATATATATTTTATTCGTCGTTACAAATGCATTGAACAATTCACATAAATATATAGTAGTGTTTTAAGTATTAAAAAAATAAAGTAAAAATTAGCTTTAAAAAAGACAAAGTTTTCACATTATGTCTGCTCTCTTTGGCTAATAATAGATTAAATTTTATCACCGATTTAATGCTGGCAATATGTGCATATCTTTTTATCATATTGTATATGTCACGCAGAATATATTTAAAATCACGAAATATTCAGCCAGACTTTTATTGTTAAATATTTTCAAAGACTGCGCAAAACATTACAAAATATGCGAAATAACAGTTGAGATAACGGAAAATCGATACAATTCACTATCTATTTTATTAAAATATAATTAAAATAAAAAAAAAAAAAAAAGAAAAAGGATAATCGAAGAGATCGCGAACATTTATTTATTACAATATTACATCAAGATATATTACACACGATAAGATATATGTTACATTACCTTACGAATTAAGTAATCCCGTAACGCTTGTTTTTAACATTAATAAAACTAAAGATAAAAAATGACTCGTGAATTGTTAATATTAATTGGTAACTGTACACACATAGTCATTAAGTTTCGTGTAAAATATGTCAAAGTTTCATGTAAAATATATATATAAGTCAATTTTGATTTAAAAAATTTTCGAGATATTGTATAAACAGAATTTCGACTTAAAAATTGCGTTACGAAATTATCACAGATCAAGCTGTGTATAATAGGAAGACACAGTGAGCAGACACTTTAACGAGATTTTAAAAACTCTTTTACGTACCTATTTATATCATAAATTTGCAACTAGATCATGCGTATCATCGTAATGCTCGATGAATCGGCGTTACTGCATGTGGTGGCACCTGGAATTTAAAAAGATTATTAATATTAAAATTAAAATTCATATTTTTAATTCCTTATCAATTAGTTATATGATATTAATAACGCAAGAAAAATCTACTTTTTGCAATATTAAATAATACTGACAAAATAACATTATATATAGTATCGTATTCTTTTTAAAAATTATCTTAAAAGTTATCTCTGTGTGTATAACATCTTAATATCTTCAAATAGATTTACCATTGCACCAATACGAGACAAATAACGGTTTCGTATACTGATATCAGATTGTGGTTGCATAAGACTGTCTGCTGAGAAATCCGATGTACATTCAGACGACAATAATTTTTCTCGCTCCAGACTCTCAGGCGTACATCGAAGTGTTTCATATCGTTCTCTTTGTCCTGGTGTCATGTTGAGATAACCACCACTTGTTGCTGTGTCCGACACCCAGATCGCACCAGCGGTTATCAACGAAACTGATTGCAACATGTAACAAATTTTGCGTTACAACTTACAATATATGAAAACGTGCGCGGACTATTCGAATTTCAAATTCCCAAAAAATACTCACTCCAAAGCCAACCCAGGAAGAACATTTCGAGCATTAAATACCCTCCTTTGTCGACAATTATGCCAGCTACAATGGATACTACAGCAAGACCTAAGTTTTGTACAGCTTGTGCTCTATAAGAGAACAGATTATACATAAATATTTTCTTTATCATTAAGTATTATTCCATAACGATAAATATACTTACATTCCATAAGCAGTACCAAGTTGATGCTCTGGTGTAACAAGAGCGATTAAAGGCCATAAACTGCTAGCAAGCATGGAATACGCCAATCCCATAAGAACCATACACACATAGGGATTCAAATAAGTAAAAGCAAGCAATCCATGTGCAAGGATAGTCACACAAATACTAATGAACACCCATGATACGTTTTTTCCTATTCTATCTACTAAGTAACCCAGAAGAGGTGATGCTATCGCCGATATTGAATAAACGAGAGAATTCACCGTGTTTGCAGCAGATGGATCGAATTTGTATTTCCGTTCGAAAAATACTCTGAAGAGAGAGAAAATTAACAAATTATTAATTATTTTTCTAATATGTAAATTTATAAATAAAAAGTCGAGCAAGAGTTAACTCCTACTCGGAATAAAATGAATCGAGTAATATAATATCGTTATCGACATTGTTCTAAAAAATATTTTATACGCTTGATTAATGTTATTTGAAAATATATTTGTTTATTATTCACTTACTTTCCTAATGCGATAAAGGGAAATATCGCAACATAATAAGCAATGCAAATGAGCGCAATCAACCAAAAGATCGGCTTGAAATCCTTCACGTCTTTCAAACTAACGACTTGCGGTTCTTGTCCCTCTCCTCGTCGGAGCAGTCTCTCGGCGCGTTTGTCCATAAAGGCTAATATACACGCGCATATCATCGACATTACGCAAGTTCCAGCAGCGAGGAAGAGAACTATGCCGATGCACTCTGGGCCCTTGTAATATTTAGATACATAATTGTATACTGGCTCCATTACCAAGAAGTTCACGGTCGATCCTACTCGCGCGAAGCTTAACTGCAGTCCAAACACCATGTTTAATTCTTTACCTTTGAACCACAGAACTGCATAACTGTTTTGGGCAACTGCTAACGACTCTGCGCCGATTCTGGGAAAGAAAAAGAAAGAAATAGTTTTCCATTCTATAATTTATAAAAGGATGCATAATAATTGTAATACTTAAACAGATACATACCCAAAGACAAATCGGCCGAGCATCATTAGCCAAAAAGTATCAACCATAGCACCAGTTGCAAAAATAATTTGACCAATTAATGTAAGTCCCATATATATCACAGTACCTAGCCGAATTCCAAAGACACTGTCCAACAAAAATCCACCAATGAAGCAGAGAATGACATTCGGCCAGGAATATATGGAATATAGCAAAACAAATGTGCTAGTTGACATATGTAAGTCAGTTTTAAAATTGTCCTGCAGTGCTCCAGGATTATCAAAACAAAAGTACGATCCTGAAATAGAAGATATATATCAATTGAAATATTTGCTAGAATATAATTTTGTAAAAAAACACATTTTTTAAAAGAAATTTATACACTTCTATGATTAAATAAATTAAAATTTACTAAAAGTTAAAGTTCATTAAATGTAGGTATTATAACATTTGCATAATTCCATTATGCGTCATAGATTCTAATATCATTTACATAACATATGGCAAACATTGAAAAAAGAAACGTGATAAACCATACAAAGACAGTATTCATGATACGTCTTATCTAAACAGTGTCAAATTTTTCTCTAATTAATAGCAAGAAAACAAAATAGATGCAAACAATTCCATTCACCTAATTTTTTTTTATTGTTTGTTTCTCGCTCTATTTTTAATTTTGGCTATTAAATTGCAACTAATTTTTTTTTATAAATGTACAAAAAGACAAACAGAATATATCAAATAACTATTACTTATTTATTACGTTTCTTTTTCTATCTACAATATGTTCCCATATGTAGCGATAGATACTTTATGCTTTGAGCATAATGTGTAAAAAATTAAAGCATTAATTTTAATAGTTATGTAGTAATTTAATAGTTAAAATAATATTAAGTGTGTACTATGCATAACTATTAAAACTAATGTTTAAAACAATTTTTTATACATTATACTATTATACTGAAAACATAATGTGCCTATCCCTACCTATATATCAAATATTATAAATCTTAATATTAAATGTTACATATAAAATTCAATTTTAAAAAATGTATAATATTGCTCAAATAAAACTCAAGAATTAGACAATTTTGTTCAGAATAAAATGCATCTTTAAATAAAGATATGTCAGGTAATATAAGAATACAAGAGAACGCAAGAGACAAACAGATTTGAAACGCGACATGCAATCTAGCGAAAGTAAACAAAATATTCAATGTGTCTTGTTATCGTCGCGATAGCAATTCGCTCTTTTGACAGTGACACCATTTCAGCTATACGATGACAGATAAAACAATGCGTAAACAACGGATTCGCGAAGTTCATACCGAATCCGAGTAGACACATAAGCGCCAGGCCCAAAAATCGGTATGGCATTTTCTTGGGGCTGCAACATCCTTGCAGGGCTATCTCGTCCTCGGACCTATCCATCTCGGTACTAATAGAATTTTCCGCTACGCCTCCCTCCATGCCTCGTTGTTATGGTCTGCTGCTTTGTTGTCGTCGAATATCAGATCAGAACTTACACGTTATGTCAAAGTCGAATTCAAACAATCTGGTGTCTTGCGGGACGCGCAGTGGTCTCGTTTCCCTTCTTTTCACATCGCACGATTACACGAACGAGAAACGATGCCGATAAACTATTCCGAGCGCATCCCGCAGCAACCGAATACCATTGTTGATTAATCTGTTAGGCGACGCGCTTATGTGTCATCCAGCATCCCATCCCACCCGAGAATCAGCTGCGCGCGATAGAGTCCCTAGAGAGGCGCATACCAACGGCACGAAACGAAATAACTATTAATTTTTCTTACACTAGTGTTTTTTTTATGATAAAGAAAAAAAACATTAAAAAAATACAATTTATTGCATATAAATTTTTAAAGCAAAAATATTTCGACGTTACACAACTATAAAAATCTCACAATTTTTTAAACTTATTATTATTGCTCAATAGCATTGATATACGTATATATTACTTAAATTTTTGATAGAGCATTTTAATAGAAACAGAAAAATAAATATGTAAATAAATTTTGTAAAATATCTCTATCCATAAAGAATCATATTTTACGATTATTGCAGTTCCATTATACTTTTCTGAATGTTGTAAACTATGCTTATTTCCTCAAATAAAAGATAAACTTCCTATAATAAAAATTACACACTAATCTATATGTATTTGTTAATCTATATGTACACTAGCAATACTGCGTTAGTGCGCTATAAAAATTATAGTCAAAAATAAACTAGTATACATTTTGCAAATAAAAAT
Source organism: Nylanderia fulva (assembly GCF_048542155.1). Classification (NCBI taxonomy): domain Eukaryota; kingdom Metazoa; phylum Arthropoda; class Insecta; order Hymenoptera; family Formicidae; genus Nylanderia; species Nylanderia fulva. The sequence goes on from NW_028190916.1 coordinate 5,685,005, forward strand.
TGAAAATCCAAATATCTTTTTCAAGCTCATACGAAAACGATATGGTATTAAATTAGTTTCATACATTTGTTGTAAAAAGGTAACTTATGAGCTTATATGCGATCAAGATGCTTAAAACTAGTTAAAATTCGAACGATCAATGAACAATTAGATGATAGAAAACTTTGTATCGTCAAGTCCTTAGCTTAGTTTACTCAGTTAACTTAGGCGATAAGTTAACCAGTAACTTCCTCGGTAGCGCCTTCTTCGAATTCAAGTTTTACTTGACATTCCTCGGGAAGTCCTTCTACATCCACTTCCGTTTCAGGTGCGTTCAACATATTGAGCGTCACATCCGCCGATTTTCCTATCAAACTTTGATTTCCGGATGTGGACTGTTGCTTAACGACCTGTTGCTGAACTAATGTTGATTGTTGTGTCTGCTGAGGAAGCATCTGTTGTTGTCTAACGGATATTCCGGCTTCTTCGAATGCTTTCTTCTTCAAGGTAGTTCGTATCTGAGAACTGGAAAAGAGAGCAATACGTTTGCTGTAAAATTCGGGCTGACTGCCTCAATGGCAGCCTTTGAAAACTTACACCGTTCGACTCTTGATGTGTTCACTTATTTTGTTCAATTCTTCGCTGAAAGCCCTTACTGAGTGACGGAGCATCTCAATGTCCTCCTCAGTCCATTTACTACGCATCGAGGGGGACAAATTATGAAAAGAGCATGGGACTTGTAATAATACAGAATAATACTCTGATGGTGTACACTGCAAATTTGTTGGAAACAAGAAAAAGCTACTTTGTGATGATTTTGGATACTTTGAAAAAATAACCTATTTATGCAATATAATAATCAACACTAATTGTTTAAATGGGAAAGAGCGAGTTTAAATTAATTTTTTAAATATTACAAAAATACATTCAATCATGTAATCATAATCTATAGAATTAATGAAAAAGCTAAAAACTCCAAAAAAAAAATGTTTTTTTAAAAATTTTTTGATTTAATTATACTTCCTCGTTTAGTCTCATAAACATTTATAATTAATTTTCAAATTTAAATTGTAAAAATTATAATGAAAGCAGTATTTAAGTACTGCTAAATTAACACAAGACATCTTGTTTTTTGTAAATTTTATACTGAATCATTACTTCCTATCTTTTGCCATCTTCAAATAAAAGTTTGATGTACACAACCAAAAAATTATTCTGCACTATAAATTGCCATGATAATCATGACAAAAACTACAAATTTTTTATGTGATTCTTGCTTATTGATTAAAAATTTATACTTTTCTATTACTAAACAATATTCTATCTTATAGGTCGCGATCATATTTTTGATATTTAACATACCCTGCTAGCGAATCTGAAGTTGGATGCAGCTGCATTGTGAGTTCACCCAGCTTGTTGAAGGCGACACCAGCTGCAGTGAAGATTTCACCCACCTAAAAGCAAATTACTTGTTATTTTTATTCATTATATTATGGTTAATACTGCAATGTTATAACTAAAAGCTACGTAAAGCTGTCTGTTAATTTTTCGAACGTTCTCTTTCTTACTAATCATAATTGTAACCAGATATAACAACACATAAATAGGAAGAAAAAAATTATTTAAAAAACCAGTAAACAGAATCTTAACCTGATGACACTGTATATTGTTTATTTTTCTTCTATAATCTGTAATATATTTTAAATACAATGCAATCTCCACACGAATATCTAGTGTATTAATTAAAATATTTTTTCACAAAAGTATATTAAAGAATAAATCAAACAAAATTTTTCAACATAACTTTGAAGAAAAACTGAATTCTGATACCGAGATAACCATTGGAGATTTTTCGCAACCTTATAACGCTTCATTGTGCACGACTCACAAGAGATTCGAAGCACAAAATACAAAGAACCTAACCGGAATCATCGATAATAACTTTTATACTCACTTTGCTCGCAGAGTTCATGTTGTTATTATTGTTGTTTGTTGTTAGTTTTCGAGTACGAGCGTTCTGAGACGACTGTGACATGGCGGCGAATTCGTTAGCACCATCTCTCATCTCTTTTGTGAACTACGTTCTCTAATTTTTTTTCTGTTTTACCGACACACCTTGTCTCTGTTATTATTTATTCATTATATCTTAATATTTAAAAATCGAGATTAATATGTTCCTTTTTGGAAATCTTAAAACATACATCTCGTTTATAATACATTTATATACGAATTAAATTTTGTTTTACCTTTTTCTTTACTAAATCTCGTATTAATCTTTTTTAATTATAACGTAATATAAATGTAGCAACTCGTTTTTTAAAGCCTCTAAGTTTTTTGAGTCTCCAAAAAGGAGAGATCGTTATTTTCTTTCGTAAATCAAAAGCGTGCGTCCCCAATCGTTACACGCGGTGATGGTGACTTTTCGAAAATCGCACAGCCTTGTCAAAATGTCCTCTATATGCTGCGTCGGATCGCCGGTGTACTTTAGTTCCTTCAACAGCGGAAAGTCCTCCGATTTCACTCTTCGCAGCCTTCTCGACGCGTTTCTGTAACACTTCCAAGGTTGCGGCTCGACGACGATCATTTCCGACAGATCGCAAGCTTTTCGTAGAAATTCCTCCAGACCCTCATCGCCGTGATTCAGATGAATCCACATAGTGATCGAGAAGCAAAACACCACGTCGAATCGCGTCTTGTGAAGTTGCGCCAGATGCCTCCTCAAAGTCTCGCCGCAATCATCGGACAAAAAGTCCAGACACTCGAAGGTCAGACGATCCGGATGTGGATTGCTCTCGCGCGCTCTCTCGATCAAAATCGGATCGAGATCCACCCCGATTAAAGAGATCTCGGGACGATCCTGGGATATAGACTTCTCGAGGAAGTCGTATAACATGTATGTGAGATTCTGTAAAAACACCGAGAGTAGAATTAATCTAAATATGCAAGATATTTAAGTGAATTCTTTTAGAGTCACTACAGTGAGGGTCGAATTTAGAAAGTCATATATTTTGACTGAGAAAAAATTGCGTGCAAATTTTTTGCAATTTTATAAATTGTCATTATTAATTAAATTAGATTGATTTTTGCGTTAAGATAAACTATTGCATAATAAATTGATGGTTTATATATAAAATAATTCGATCTTATTTCAATTTAAAATAGTAATTAGATTAGTCAATGTCACGTCTTCTTAATATGATTTCTCCAATTATCCAAAAATAATCTCCGGTTAAAAGGAAACGTGCGACATTTGCGAGCACAGCAATCCGTATAATTAGGAAAACGCGTTAGCTTTAATAGAGGCAGAGAGAAGAACGAACACACGTACAGGAAATTTGTAAGAAAAAGGACAAAGAATACGAATTCCGGAAGCGGATGGCGCGCGGTCGGTACCTGAAAAGGGATAACTGCCCGACTCAAAATTAGACGCGCCGTTTGTAGTTTCGGATCACGAAGGCCAAGTCTCATCCCGTTTTGGACGTCCGACCCCGACATGACAGCTGTGCCGTTCTTACCCCGGCGTTACAGCCGACGTCTAGACCCGCGTATTTCCGGGCCGGATGAGCGTCCCGTCGCCGCTGCCACACGCCACCCGGAAGTTGCCGCACGCGCTCTTCCGCAGGATGGAATTGGTAATAATTCATAAAGTTCCCGTGTCTGATAGCGCCCGGATCCGTTTTCTCGCCGCTATTCCCGTCGTCGCTCATTGTGCATTTAAAAGAGAAAACAATCTGAAACACAACAAATATTATATAGAATATCGCGTGTGATTTTTTTACTTATATAAATATAAATACGATTAAAAATTACTCCTAATATGATCTACTTAATCTATTACATTCATATAGATCAATCTATTTTAATATTAAAATTTGTTTGCTAAAAAAAGAAACATATTGTATGTACACGTATCATTTTAGAAATAAATAATGAAATTAAAATAATTTTTTATTTTTGAGTGTATAAGATATAGAAAAAAATCCACAGAAATTTTAGGACACATCTGTGATTTAAAAAATTAAGATATTTAATGTGAAAAAATTTTTATCACAATTCATTTTTTTCTCAATGTATGACACAAATGTGGTACAATGTTGCGTATCATACTGCAATAGTATATATGTATGTATATGATTGTGGGTGACGATGGCAATGACAACGTTAACAAGCGACAAAGAGGCGGAGAGTATTAAAGAAGGAGAGAGAAAGAGGGGAAAAAAGAGAACAGAAACTGTGAGAGAAGGTCAGGGGGACCAAGAGCGGAAGAATTGAACGTTAATTCGTTGGTGTCCGCGACCTAAATAATCATAACCTTCGATTGAGACGACGAAGCGTGGAAAATTATCGATGAATTATTTTAGCTGTGAATAATCTGTCATTGACGACTCTAAAAAAATCGAAAAGCAATATTCAAGAAATACTGAAGAAATTATCGAAGCTAAACAAGATGTTAAAAAATAGAGTAAATATATAGAGAAAATTAAAATAATTTAATATAATAAAAAATTATTTTGTATAAAACACTAATATTCTTATTTTATCCATTATTAAAGATTGAGAAGCTTCCCATACAGCACAGATTATTGCAATTATATTGCAGCAATGTTGCAATGTTGCAAGTTGCAATGCAACATTATAAAGACATTGCAGAGATATATAAGTGCACAAAATTCCAGCACACTTGTAGCAACATGACATTAATATTTCGGAAATATTGCATGTAATCCAAATTCTATAATTTATATATTGTAATATATATATAAATTAACTACAACGTATTTTCATTAATGATTTATTTACATTTATATACCTGTATATGCAACATTAGTTTATGGTTGCAATAACAATGCATTATTGCAAACTCATAACATATTGCAATATTGTTGTAATATTTTGTTGCAATCTTCCAAAAAGCGGACATTTTAACATTGCTGCAATTCAACAGCAATGATGTAGCAACATTTTGCAGTGAATTTGCAATATTGCAATATTACGGTGAAAGATTGTTGTAATGTTTTTGCAATCTATCGGTGCTGTATGGGTTCGTGTAGATGAAAGACACTGAAAAAGATATTTGTGTGAAATTACATGATTATGCTGAGTTCTTTTTCAATCCATCATAATAATGCAATATTGTTATCCCTATGGAGGATTACTTACAGATTATATGTAATATAAAATATATTTTTTATATATTTCAGGATTGAAAATATTCTACTGAACATGGAATTGCACATAAATGCTAGTAATGTATAAATGTGATTTTTGCATAAAAATAGAAATTTTACCAATATTATATTTTATTTTAATGACAGTAATAATTAAGTAATTTTTCCAGTTTTGAACAAGTTTCCATGTAAAAGTAGTATTACATGGATTTTTTTCAGTGGATTAAAATTTTTGTGTATCGAGAGAAAATTATTATTATTAAAAATATATATTATAAAGAATATTTCTTTAATTCCAAAATATACATTTAGAAAAACATCGTATTAAGATTTCTAATCTTTACAAGTAGACTTGTGTCACTTTTGCGATTTATCCTTGATCCGTTTCGTTCCTCTATTTATTAGTTTGCCAATGTCCAACAAAGAGAGCAAGCAGATAATCCGAAAAAAAAAAACATGCATCCGTCGAGCAGCAAATCGCTTTTCCGTCTATAGGTATACCCTCACAAATGTTTTTGTAAAGAATCACACAGAGGACAATAATAAATCTTCTTAAAAGGCGACTTTCCGCCGCGAAGATTCGGTAAATATTGAATTCGACGCGGCACAACAGGGAGGCGGTCCATCGATCTTTCGTTCTCGTTGCCAAATCTTTTCGAGGCATGTATACAGATTGCTAAATCCGAGATCGTGAGGGCACGGCACACGCGTGCGAGCAGCTCATGTTATGTGCTCACGATTGTATGTACATGTACCAACATATTACCACATTGTGTTTTTATGTACCTGGCGCGGTAGAATTTATCGGATTATAAGAAGGCGACTGGATTTCAGGCCTCCTTGCGCCTTCGTGAGAACAGATAGGCGAGCCCCTCGTTGTTTTATGTGCTCCGATTCGTGAAGAAATTGCTCGTTATCTTGCGCAATCATATATTTTGTCAGCGTTAATCGTAATCATCGTAGTTGTATATGCGGGCTCTAATTACTCCCGTGTCCGCGATTACGGTAATTAGCCGAATAATTCCGGACTTGTATGGCGATTTAGCGCGGAATTTCTTGCGGGAGAGAATATAATGACTGTCTCTCTATATATTGTCGATTGCAACGAGTATTATGACCTGCCTGTATATACATCTGCGCGTGGATTGCATCAGTGACATTGGCGCTGATATGGCCTCATTTGCGTCACAGATGCATGTATATGCGTGTTAGTTGAAAAAAATCACCCATCAGAGATTTTAATTTCTCAATTGTCGTCGCGCATCTCGGATTTATTCGAGTACTAATTATTACTATACTAAAAAAAAATGATTTATTAATCTGACTAAACCTTTCAACTAAATTATTATTTTGTTAATTGAACATGTATCAGTATTTAAATATATTGTACATATTAGTAGATTTAATGTTATATTTTAATTTAAATATTTCTATATGTTCAATTTACAAAATAATATTTAGTTGAAAGATTTAGTCAAGTTAACAATTTTTTTTCAGTGTACAAATTAAAGAAACGAGAAAACAATAATGATCTCTATGCTTTTTTTCAAATAAATGCATCTAGATACATGGATGTTCATAACAAAATTGGCAGATTAATTTGGCATAAATATATCTTTTAAAATTTATATAGGGAATGTATCGTCTAAGACGGTCAAATAAAAAGTTGTACGATAAAAATATTATATCGCAAATATATATTGCTGACACGCGAACATGCGAAATGGATTAGTATTGTTCGCGCGCATTCTTACGAAATGTAGAATGTTCGGTAGAAACGTCTCACGACACGGGACAATGAACTCACGTGTGTCGTCACACGTGCCGTATAAATGACACGATCGCGATTAGTCATCTGAAATCTACATCATCTTCGATCTCGAAAGGGAACGCCTAAGGGCATTCTCTGTCGCAATAAACCATCATCTTAAGCAACGCGCGCATAAAAATCCTGAGATAATTTGTCTCACTCGTGAGATCGGTTTCTTCTTAAAGCATGGTCTTTATAATGATTTTTTCGTCATTAGACACCAATTGATTTATCCAAAAAGTTCACAAAGAATTCCTTAATCCGTCTATAATTTAGAAACAGCGAAATGTGAAAACAGCAGATGCATAATTCATATATGTTTCTTTCAACGAATAAAAGATTCGGGTATTTGAAAAAATTATAATAGCAATCTTATAACGACAAAACGTCTCATGATCACCCTTCTTAAAATATTCCCATGATTTATATTCATCTTAAAATATTCGTCGACAATTGGCTAAGAAAACTTACTATATTATATGCGTCTTTCGCATATATAAGAATACATAAGCAAAGGGGTAAGCATCTCTTTTCTCATACACAGCGCGTGGTCGATCGGAAACCGGTCAATGGCATGAAAAAAAGAGCGGAAAGGGGCAGCTGCATGGACCTTTTTGCTCTGCGAGCCCTTCTTTCTTGCCTCGAAAAATCGTGATGCTGGCCAGAAGTTCGCTTGGAGCAGGTAAAGTAAAATATGTCCCGGAAGTCGGTCGTAAAGCGATCCATTACCGCGTACATCCGGCGCATTCATTCGTCGTTTTTTCCGCGGGTCCATTCATAGTAAATCCGCTTTTTCCGGATTTTCGTGTTCTATGCTCTGGGCTACAAACAAATCGACGCTGGGATCTCACCGAAATCTCCCGCTACAAAGGTCGACACCTTGTTTAAGCCGCTTCGAAAGAGGCGTTTCGGGGTGGGTATACGGTTATCTGGAAAAATATCGGTATTACTTGGAGAGAACGATTGCCGCCACGTGCGTGCATCTTTCGATTCTGTGCATGAAGGATCGACCATGCAGTTAGCCGCGCAAACGACTTAATCCTTCATTCAATTTGACAGATTATACATATTTTTCTCCTCCATTTTTCGCAAAAATATCCCACTCAAAAATATTGTTTTGCTATACCGTCGAAAAAACATCTATAGATATCTATGACATTTTTAAAATAAATATATATATATATATATGTAATATTATTTCTCTTGATTAATAGATCGAATTACAAGGGAATGTAAAGATAAACGCTGCATCTTTTTAAAACTGCTTATCTCTCGAATGTTGCATTACATTAAAAAAAAAACGACATGTATATGTTATCTGTCTTCCTGTTTACATTTCGCCGAAAACATAAAGACTAGCATTTATCGCGTTACGTAACGAAATTTCGCAAAGCCTATTAGAATTTTAATGACTGAATATTTCCTTGAAACAATGATGCTTTTGGATTTTCTGATGAGTCAAGATTTTAAAATTTTTATATACCATTCGTAGAGACATATAAATTAAAGTAAAAAAAATTGATATTTATACAAGAACGCTCAGTTAAAAATATAACGTATTATACTAATTATTGAATATTTTATTATTAATAAATATTTTTCAAGCTGACGATAGTCGTGACATTTTAGAAACGTTTAGATGTCTCCCTGGAATTCGTTTGTGCAAACACTGCATAACGTAACGTACCGGAAGCGTATCATATAGCGGATGACGCGACTTCCGGGACACGATCTTAAGAATTCCAATTTATCGCTCGGTATCGTCGAAATTCGTTTGCTCAGCCGCTTCCAGTATTTTTGTTGCTCATTGTTAGTTACCAGTCCGGTTTAAACTCGGTATTGTCGTCATTGCCACCGTTCCCGTTTTTATCAAAGAACGTTCTCGCATGTCCTAGAGCTTATCTGCCTGTGTAATTCGACGCAATTTTTCATCATCACGATAAAAGCATCGTGCCAAGAAATGGTGCCGTAGTTGACATTTTTGCACTTGATTAAAAATTTATGTTATAATTTTTTCTCGATTATGAAAAGCAGTGTTTCTATTTTCAAATTGATTTGTATTTGAAAATATATAACATAACGCTGTAATATTTGTCAAACAAAATCGAAAAATTTCATCATATAGAATTATAATGAGATAAATGTTTTTTTATATTAAAAAAAAAATTTTTTTAAAATACCAAACTAAAAAAAAATTTCATAATATCAGTATACATATATAACGCATGGCATAAGTTATTTACGCAAATAATGTTTTTTCTTTTACGTTTGTATGCTTAAAAACTTATCCTCGTTATTGAGATAAAAATACTTGTAAACCTTGAAGTTTTTAATCACATATTGCAAAACTAAACCGATCTCTTGCATGTTTCGTTTACAATTACTTCTCATTAATGACAAACGAAAGATAAGCGCAGAGAAATATTCTTCGCAGCAAATTCATCTTCAAATCTAGAAACCAATTAATTTTTCAGCCACCGCTAATAGAATATATTGATTACGATGGATCATATCAATAGGGATTCACTTATCGACCTTCGATTCTCGATAAATACTCGTACGTTCGACTTCGAAGGATTTAAACTTAACTGGGTTAAGTAAGGATAAGTGTCGCGACAGAGATTTATGAATATTGCAACCGAGAGAAACCTCGGACGATGTCAAGTTCGACTCTCCCCGTATCTGATTAATAACAAACTTAATAATTGATATATCATTGAGAATTCGTGAAAAGATTATTTTGCAATAGAAAATTAAAGATAAAAATAATTGAACGTGCTACACAGAATATCTCAGAAATCAGGGGCACTCTTCATATTTTGATTATAAATAGATGCTTCAATATTTTACACCTAATTCTTTCTTAAAATCTAGTTAATATAATCCATAAATAAAAATTTAATTATATTATGAGCAACCTGATAAATATCAAAAGAAATTTTCTTCGAGATCTTAACCTAAATTTCTGTAGATTAATAACTTTTATAAAAATGATTTATCGAAGAAATGTCCTCGTTTCTGATATCATAACGTATATATAACAAAGTAATACATCGCTTTTAATTTAACTGGAAATTGAATTGGAAATATACCACTTATCACAATTCTTTTCCACTTTGACATTAAATAGATAAACTTTAAGTGAAATATCTGTAACTAGAGAAATAACATTGCTTCAGGGAAAAACATCACTTAAAGTTAAGTGAAGAGTACATAAATTTGTATACGTCAGCTATTAATATTCTTGAAACTTAATTAACCCTAATTCGTGACGTTTGCATAGAATTAATCACCAATTAGATGAAAACTACCTCTTCCCTGAGCAGGCAACTCTTACTCTCCATCATCTAGTGGATCCTTACAAAGAATTATTATAGCAACTTGTTCGTGTAAATCAATCAACTTAAATAGGAAACATATACGAGGTATATTTTCGATTCACACGCGAACAAAGTAAAACTTGTAATATATATGAAAATATAATTATTTATTTTTGTAGTAGAATTACGTCAATTATCTAAAACAGATCTATATCCTTGTTTTTGTAAGGGAATCCTCTCACGCAATCTATATTTTATATACTTGGCGAACGTGAAAATATATGAAGGAATACTTGTTAAAAGATGATTATGCTATTATACAACTTACTCCGTTAATGCAATATTCTACGTATATATGTGTTACGTGTAAAGTTGCGTTATATCAGCGGCTCTCATTACCTCGCCACGAATACGCGTGAAAAAAAATGACGCAATAAACCGAGACGTGGATATAAGAAGAGCTGCGTATTTGCAAAACATTTTACTATGCAAATGGTTTAAGTACGTCAGAAAAACTTGCGTCAACAGTTCAAGGTGCAAATCTAGATCGTGTGTAAAAGAAAAATATTGCTTGAGTAAAGATGGCACATAGCATTTCACAAAAAAAAATAAAAAAAAAATCGTACGTATAAAATTCACACGAGAGGAGATTAGTAGATTTAAAAGAATTCATATAGAAAATATTTTTCACGGTGCGCTTATTTCGGATAATTTAATCTAAATTACTTTATCATAATCTTTTGTCTTCTCGATCAATCGCGCAGATTACGCGATAAAAAAATAAAAGAAAGACATTTTTTTCGCCAACGTTCGAGAAACGTCTTATCACGCGGTGGTTCTTCACGTCTTCGAACGTGTGATCGAGAAAAACACATCGACGTCACTGATTAACACCTGTCAGAAAGTTCCTTGACGGATCGCGTTCCACGATCATATAGATTGAATTTTGTTTTGGTGTGCAATCGCCGCTACACTATACCAATTTACTGATACATAAATATGTAAAGTTATCGTGCGCGTGTTCATATTATCTATCGTAGTGCATGCTTCGATCGCGCCCACGCTTCTGCGTGATTCTTATCGTATATAAACACATACAGGTATATGTAATACCGGAAATCACAAAGAGATACGTCATTTAAATACATGATCCTATTTTTTAATTGGAAATTATAATGGCATGACTATATGTGATGTCATTGAAGTCATCATGCGCTATTGCATAAATCATGAAATATTAAGCAATCATTGAATTTTATGTTTAGATCATTTAGATTTTTCATATCGAGTTAGAAAAAATGAAACAATAATATTGTGGAGAACATTTTCGGGAGAATGTATTTCTCTATATCATTTTTATACAATTTCGATATCTCGAATGCACTGAAAGTAGAACTTCATTTTATATGAATATTAAAAAAGAAGAATGATTGTTCTGCAATAGCTATTGCAATAAAAACACATAGTTGAAGAACTCACGTAATTCTCTGGATATTATAAAAAATATAAATTAATTTTTTTTAACGAAATCTTAAACATAAAATTGTTACAACATCGAATACAATTTATTTCTAAGAGCGCCGACGTTGTTAATATATGTTAGCTGCATATCTTATAGCGTTTCTAGCTTTTAGAGTACTAAGAGTTTCATGTCGTTCTACTTGGCACAATTTGCATTAATTAGATTTAGCCAATATCTTACAATTGACCAACCACTTAGATCCACTACTTAGATCAAGTTGAAACAAAATATAAATTTGCGCGTGCATATTCGATACATTCTCTCCTTTCACCTTCTCGATTTAGAGACAGCACGAACGTAAATTTAAATCGTAAATTAACCGTTCGAAGCTTTCGCACCCACGTTTATAATTAATCACATCCATAGCAAGCAAATTATCGTCAAATGATTTCTCAAATCAAATTGACAAAAACTTAATCAAAGAAGAAAGAGAGAAAGAGACACTTTCATGAACATTTGAAAAATGTAATGTAAACCGGAAATAAAATAAATTAACTTTCCTCTGTACTACATATATAACTATTTTCTCTATAATTATGCGTATTTTGCACTAGCAGCGCCTTTTTTCTTAAATTAATTTTTAAAAAATTGATACACATACATAGATGTGTGGCTTTAACAAGATGATAAAAGATCTGATATTACAATCGCAACGAAAATAAAGCATCTTTTCACTCATGCCCCGTTCTATTAACCGCATCCTGTGCCTATATTTAATTCTTCCGATTGCGCTTTGTGTATCTCACTAAGAATTAGTCAGTCAGTGTATTATTTGTGTGAAAGAGCAATAACGGACTGTCAAGCTATGGGTCTCAGCGGGCTGGTACATGGTCAGGTAAGATCTTTTTCAGGATCAAAATCTGGGAAAGGATACGTATACTGTCCTAGTATCTGCGTTTCTTCGTTTATTTTCGAAGGGCAGCTGTTACGCTGTGGACCGGATACCGAGAGAATACTCTCCAGAAAAAAATCGATCTATTCTTTTCGACTTAATCTTACCGTAGTCGCGTGCGAAAACATAAACGTGCAAACTCTAAATAAAAAAAATTACAATATTTGTAACATGTGACATTAACAAATGATAACAAAATATAATAAAAAGATAATGACGGCAAAGATAAAATCGCGTGACGCAGTTTGAACAGATGTCGCAGATGATATTAATTAGTAATCTAAATAAAAACTGTCACATTGACGTTTAGAGAGTGTTTAGAGTAGTTAGAATATTTTACGTATTCAATTTTGTTATATTTTGTCTTTAAAATCACCAGTTTTTTTATTATCACACAAAGAGCCTGCTAATTCGTAGATGTTACATACCAATTAGAATTTAAAAAATGATAAATATTTAGAGACTTCGTTGCATTCTTTCGAATATTTCGTGAAAAAAATTTAATAATTCTACAAATGTAAATTTTCCCTTATACTTAAAAAATATCCGACATTTAATAATTTTAAATTAAAGCTTTCTTTTATAATATCTTTCGATTATCACAATCAAAATTATATCACTTTTATATATTTTATCATCTCACGTGAAGTAGGTATATCTTTCGTGAAGATGAGACATCGTTTTCAGTTTTCAGAACATGTTCGACAAACGAGACACGTCTGTACACTTCTCTACGGTTCATTTATCTCCCTTCCTTCCATTATGTCGTTTCCGCACAGTTTGCGTAGGAGGATCCATAACATCCTTTCTACGCCGACATCCTCCTCGAAATCATCTCGATTTGTAGGATTTGAACGTCTCATCTCTCCATAAGCTGATATTTTTTCCCTCTCTATTTCACGAGACATCCGAGGTGCAAAACGAAACAGCCGGCGAACCGGTTCAAGAATTTTTCGTCGGTTCCTTGTCCTGGACTTTAAACCGGTATCTCGTCGCAAGCGCGTGGCGCGCAAAAGCGCAACGCGTAGGCAGACAGTTCTGCAAGCCGCGCGCGTTTCACAAATCGTGCGCGACATGCGTTCCACGCAAGGCTGGCTCGTTACTTGTCATGAGAAATCGGATTCAAATACTAGATGTATCATAAAATGCCAACTCGGCACCAATTTTCATTTTTTCTCTATAAATCTGCCGGAGAAAGAGAGCGGGAGAGATCCCATTACAACGAATTCATATAATATGCTTGCAGAAACTTCTCATTTCAATGAAACTATCTCTTTGTACTATTTTTAAATACGTACACGCTTTTTACAGTTATTTTTTTCGATAACTGTAACATTAACGTACAAGAGTAAGTGGGTTACTTTCTAACTCTGAAAACATTCGTCTATCTAACAATAAGAGACATAAACTAAAAAGGTTTGATTAGTTTCTTGATGCTTACAAAGTTTGTAGATTAAAAAAATCGATAAAGAAACGTACAGAATTTAAAAAAATAAAAGTAAAAGTAAAATTAGAAAAATTTTTTTAATTGACAAAAGTTACACAAATTCACGCAATTTCGTGATTTTATTATATGTATAATATTTATCAATTTTTTATATTTTTTTCTATGTGTGTGTCTATGTATATTTGTGTAATACTTCATATTCTATCTCTTTAATATAATGTAAAACATTGGAAATGTTAATTAAACAAGAAAAATTTTTGCATTTGAATATATGGTATGTACACAGAAAATAATAAATTACGTTTTTTATATAATATAATAAGGTGAAAATGGCATACAAATAAGATTGATGTAAAAGAAATTATAATTATATATCTTTTCACATTACACCGAATTCATCAATCATTCCATAATATTGCTTAATTTGTTACTAATTGTATGACTTCGAAGAAACGATCTAAGCTAATCATCGGCTTGTTAAACTGTACACAAAAAGCGATGAGTAACAATTATCTTTGATTATCGACATCCGGTTTCTTGACGAAACGATAATTTCGCGAGCGGCAATACGAAATGGGACAATTTTGTATGATTGCATTTCCCTGATTGTTTATTGCACATCGCGTAGTAACTGGACTATGCCATATAATGGAAAGTTACATTAAATCGTGCAATATATTATGAAAACAACATGACAGCACATGCGCGATTTTACAAAAGACGGTGCTTGCACGAAAAAGCTTGCAATAACGTTATAACACTGATGAGATGAGATGACAAAAGTCCGTGTATGTGTGAGGCACAATGACGTGTGAGGTGAAATGGAAGTGAATATTTATCGTCAAGTAAGTGAATCGCAATAGTAATAATTTCCTAGCACTAACAATAAAATTATAGTAAAAAATGTCAATTAATGATTTTATTATGAAAAATACTAAATTGCGAAAGCAATTTTGCATAACACAGGGAATAATAGTTCGAAAATATTTTAAATTGACAAACATTACTGCATCATTGTTCTAATAATTGCACTTTACGCGTGCAATTATTACACATTATACCGAAAGTACCGAGATTATCGCGTAAAAAAATTTATTTTTGTTTTTAAAGTATTTTTGTTTCTGAAGTAAATAACAGAATCTTTTTTGCAATTATGTGCATTGATGGACTGACTTTTGGTGGATGTGTTAAGCAATGTTGAACAATCAACAGCCTAAATTTCTCATTTATATTAATAATGTGACATTTACATCATCGACATTATCTCATCACGCGTGTTTTAGTATATTTTTACGCGAGATGATGTAATTTAAGAATATAATGTTCTTTAATGCCATTTTCGGAAGAAATGTTAAAAGTGATCAAAAAGCGAAAATGAAAGAGAGCTTTAAACAAATTTGTAATTGACACAGATGGTATAAAATATTATGTATTTAATCATTTACATAATATATTGCAAAAATCAAAGTAAACTCTATTAAAAAATATTTTTCTCTTTCTTTGTTTTCGTCTATTCTAGAGAAATTCCGCAAAAATATTTTTCGTTTTATTTATATCTGCCTTTTTATTTAATCTCCCGCGTTTTTCAATTTATTTTTATCAAATACAAGTCCACTGAGTAAAAACTTTTGATTTCAAATAAATATTTATTTAAATAGTACCATTTGCACATTTGTTTGAAACAAATATTTTTTATCTGTTTTGAAAAAGAATGTCTTATATCAAATAAGTATTTTTTCACGGCAAATTAATATTATTAGTTTCAAACAAATGGTGTAAATGGTACCATTTAAATAAATATTTATTTGAAATCAATAGTTTTTTTTCGAAGATGCATAATGAATTTTGAACATCAAGGCTCTAACTCTTAAGAAATCTTGCAAAATAGATTTTATTTATATTGTTTTAATCTATGATTCTTTAGCCAATTTATAATAAATTTTTCCTTCAACCTTTTCTCCTTATTGCTTAAGAATAAATGTTTGTCACGAGAGAGATGTATTTTTTAAAAATGTATGAAATTAAATGTTGTGTTCCAATAAGCTATTATCCGTCACTGGGAAAAATACAAGGTATTGATCAGCAAAGAATATTCCATACGTGACAATGGTACAACACATGCGTGAAAGACGAAAGGATCTCCACGTTCCTTCGCCAGTCTCTCCCATTGTTTTCCAATCACCGAACAGGATTCCCGCATATTTCTCGATGACTAATTTATCCGCAATCATGACACGTAAATAACCACTGACCGAATCGGTATAGAATCGAGATGATCATTGCATACGTGATAGATAATAACAGCCGCTGTCTCGTTTTCTTATTACCGAAAATTTTTAGTGACATGATGCACACATACATATATAAAGTACACACGTTAATATACACGTATGTTTAATCATGCACTGGAAAAAAAGTTATTAAATTAATAAATATTTATTTGAATACCTACTGCCTAATAAATTATTCATTCAAAATAAATGAATATTTATTTGTTTTGAAAAATATTTCCTTATATCAAATAAATATTTTTCACAATACTTAAATCAATATTATTAGTTTTAAAAAAATGATTTATTTGGCAGTGTTGAAGTAAATACTTATTCGAATTCAATACATTTTTTTCAGTGTAATTTCGGCTATTCGTATATGATATATATATATATATATATATATATATATATATATATATATATATATATATAGATATATTGTGAATTTCAAAATAATTCTCAAATGGAATTTGAAAATTTCACGCACATTCTCTTTGATAATAAATTAAACAAAAACTACTTTAGTCTTCAAAAAAATCAAGTGATTGATCAGACAAAAGATAATTCTATTATTTATCTACTTTCGTCATCCTTATGGTTGAAAGTTAACAAAGGAATGAATCATTTGTAGTCTTATGTATATATATATATATATATATATATTTGTACGCCCACATTATCGATCAGTGATCGAGGAATTATTTCAACGTAAATATTTAAGAGCCTATGGCATGCCGGAAGTCGTGTTAATTGCGCAAAGATATAATTAATAACTAGAATATCTTGATAAAACTTTGCAGGCAGTTTTCTTTATTCCTTTAATTAAAGAATAAATTCAAATTAAGATTCTTTTTATTACAAAAACACATTACTAGCTCTTGTTAATTAGCTAATAGCTCATTAAGGGTGCACCGCATTAATTTCTTGTTAAAGAAAACTTGCTCATGCAAATATCCTTCGGGTAAAAACCCAAGATACTTTCGTACTGCGTAATCAATCCGAATGCTCGTAATCGCGAAGATATAAATTTAAAAATATATGTATGTTCAAAAAATCACCGAAAAAGAAATGTGCGTTAATTATATAGTTGTTTACCAAGAACAAACTTTGCTTCCGAATAAATTTCGTCCGATAATACCAAATCGTTAATCAATGAACTGTCAACGACGCACTCTGAGTCAATCGTGTGTCGCATGACGAAATATTCGCACAAATGACACCAAGTGTCAAAGAAGAAAAGAAGAATATATCTAAAAATCTGACTAAAAATACTGGTGCAGTAAAAGATACTGGTGGTGTCGTCATTTCTCATGAAAAAACGAAACCAGTTCTACGGATTATCGCCTAGTGATAATATGTGTATTCATATTCCCCCCGAACACGAGACAAAGGTTATTATTATTTACATAAAAATGTTTATCCTTATTGAATTTTGAAAAAAACATAATTCGATTTTTCTCTAATTCCTTGCGTTTTTATTATCATAGGTCAATATTGTTTCTCAGCTCGAGCGACATAAACGTTATCACGTTTTATCAATTGGTAAAATATAATGTAGTAATCCATTAAGCTTTTATTCAAACAACATAATCTATTGAATTGTGCGATATATGTATATAGATCCATTTTATAAAAATAAATTTATAATTTTTTTCATAATAGAATATTGTTAACGAGGAAATAATTTTGTAAAATTCTATGCAAAATAAGTTAGTAATAATTAAGAACAAACATAAAACTGCCGCAATAGTTTTGCTAAGCGATTCTAGACAGGGAATTTTTTTGTGTTACTTCAAATCAATCACAAATTATTCACGTGCACTTTTGTAAATCGTATTATATTGCAAACGCAACTTGTGATAAGACTCGCGCTGTCGAAATGAAGAAAGACGATAACGAAGCGAATCACGCGTGACTCCGGTTCTCTTTTGTAATGACAGCCGCCACGTGGAGTGCTCAATTTTCACGGACTGTATCGATCACCACCGATATAATCCATCTCCTCTTCCTTCTTCTTCTTTTTCGTGCCTGTTCCGCACTCTTCGTCTCGCGGCGGTTAATCATCGCGAACCAGCCACCCACGTGAGCGGAATGGCATGGGATAAAAAAAGGTGGTCGAGTTGATCAATATCCGGTGGTCGGAACGCGGGAACGTTTGGAAACGCCGTTTATGCGAAGGCCTGGCCTGACTCGAGCGTGATCCAGACACCACGCAATCGTGGCCTTATCTCGTTCTTTTTCTCTCTCTCTCTCTTTCTTTCGAGATGTATACGTGGCCGCGCACACGTCTTCGCAATGCCCGGAGTCGATCTCCGCGTGCATGTGCACCCTGGAGTATGTCATTAAATCATGAAATATGTATGTATGTGTATATCTGTGATTTTGACACGCGAGACACACACAACAGCATCACGTGCTCATTTACACATATTTCAGAGAATGCATGGTATATAGAAGTCATCGAATATTGATATAAATTATATGATGTAATCCTGTGCTACGGTATATTTTACAAATCAACTTTACATACTACAACTTTATATCAACTTTACATTATTCTTACTCTTACACATATATACATATATCAATTGCGTAATAATACCTAATAGAATTTATTTTATTTTTCTCATACTATTTGGCTGAGCTATTTTCGATCTCTGTTCTATTTGCATCTTTCTGCTGAATTATTTTCGTTATTTTAAACAACACAATGATAGATATATTTGAGAGTTCTTTATTTGATAAATAGAAAAATCTGAAGCTACAATTTATTCATCAAGGATTTACGCGAAATTCTATTCGTCGTACGTCGTTAGGAAAAACTGAATAATCGAAGGTAGGAGATCCGTCACGGTCACACGTGGGTGAAGTTACATGCCCTTATACGCGCAATTGTTTAAAGCCTGCCTCCCGCGCTCTCCAACGAGGAGCGTTAAGGTAGGTAGGTAGGTCAAGGGCGCGTTGCGCCGAGCAAAAGCCTCTGCAAAGATCTCGTGTCTCGCGAAGATTGCGTACGTAAATTTTTAAAGATGCCGAACAGACTCTAAATTCTTTGCAGATTATCGATTTTTCTTCGCAATTTCAAAAATTGTATATTGTCAGATAAATATTCAGAATAAATCACACTTGATTACTTTCTTCAACACTTGTCAATATATTTAAATAAGTATTACGTGTTTATTTTTTATAGTTAAAATAAAAATATTGTATATTTGCGATCAAGTTTGCGCGTAATTATTTTCTGCGGTATCTGATAACAATTTATTCTACAGAATAAAACTCCACTACTGTATATAGTATAAGTACACGCTATACATGAAAGACGCTTTATGTGATAGATAAGCTTGACATATGTATATAATACCGCGTGTTGCGATTCAAAGAGTCCACGTATACATATTGCGAGTACGTGTACATATCAAAGTGGTTATAGTGGCCAGTAGTACGTAGATGTTTCCGATCAATTCCTGATCGCTTTTATCATTTATGACATTTATCGTCATTTTCTCGAAGAGGTACAAGATAAGATTGGTACATACCAATGCTGGCTTGTAACGATGAAGCATCCGTCGTTTTCGCGAGTATATCTGCTTCCTCGTGACGAATTTGATGGACCGCCTTCTCCTAAACGGCGACAACTGGAACGATCATCCGCGTGCGCAATAGTAGCACGTGTTACGATAGCAGCAGCGTATGATGTAATGCGTTTCCGGTGATTCGAGGAATTTGCGCGTGCTTTTCCATCTCGTTAATGATATCATTGACCTCTGAAAGGTATAATGAATTTTCTAGGTTAGGTCAGAATCGATAAACATGTATATTATACTGAAAATATTACCAAGTATCTACAGATATACGTGCAAACTTTCTATATAAATAATCGCGTTATATTTCTAGCAAGTTTGTATCTTTTTCATAATAGTTTGACAGTTTATCAACAAAGTATTGATTGTATATAAAAGTTTTATATAAAAATCTTGAGACATGTGTAATATAGCAATTTGTAATATGCAGCATATTACAAATTGCTATATTACACATGTCTCAAGATTTTTATATAAAACTTTTATATACAATCAATACCTATATAATTCCTTATCTTAGAAAAAATTGAAAAAATCGAGAAGATGCATATATATTAAAATATATATTTATATACGTGTATATATTCTGCTTCAGTATATTCAGACTGCAATATCTCATTTGTACAATCTCAATCGAACGTAAAAAAGGCATATAACATAAAATATCATTCGACAATACCAGATAAGGTTAAGTCGCACGCGCGAAAAGAACGAAACACCCAGACCCCAAACAGACTCACCGGAACTGGCGGGGCGGCGGGGGAAGCGTCTGATGTCAGCGGCTGTCAGCCGAGCGCGGCTTCCCCCACCCACGTGGTCACGAGCGCGGCCGATGATCGCCGAAGCGCGGTACGCCTGGGTTACGTCCGCGCGTACGTCCGTCCGCCAGTTCAGTTGTCAGTTGCACAATGGCATCGTCGGTCTGTGCTTGCCCGTCTTGTTGCTGCCGCCGTCGTTTCTGAGCGGTGGGCCGGCCCAAAACGTTGGACCGTCCGTCGCGCGGATACCACGAGTCTCTCTCGCGTACACGCGCACGCTCTCTGTCTTTCTCCCACCTCGATCTTTGTTCTCTGAAAAAAACCCGCGGAAGACGAAAAAAAAAAAATATCTCGGCCGTGTTTCGCAAACGAAACAACCAACAGCTCCGTCATCAAACGTGACGCAGCAGCCGACGTGAGAAGCGAGCCAAGAAGAAGAAGAACAAGAAGAAGACTCTGCCGTGCCGCCCGCGGACGTCCAATCGTCTTTAACCACCCACCGATTCAGGAACGACGCACGGCAAAAACAACGACAAGGAAAAAAAAACATGAAGGTAAAATTCCGTCTCCGAATTCGTCTTCTCTTTTTTTCTCGCTTGATAAGTGTGAATTTCCACGCGCGCGGAACAACGGGAATCGGTCGGCGCGGTGTGCACCTTCCCCTAATTCTTCGCAGGAAACGCGTTATCCACCGTGGAATATGCTAGGCTACTCGGGGATTATTTGATTCGGGGGTGGAAACGATTGGAGCGCGAGAGAGTGCTTGTGTACGTCGTCGCGGCTCTTGTGTAAAGTTCAGTGTGCTTATTGCATCGACGCTATTATCGTCGAGGTTGTCTTCGGCGTATCTGCTGCTTGCGACAACCGATCTGACTCGATCCATTTAAATTTTCTCCCGCGATTACGATTAATTTGCGACGCAATTTTACTTCTACGCTGCACATTTCTGTCACTTATTTATTCATTTATTTTATTTTTTTTCGTTTATAGTGTCATCAAAAAATTCATGTCATAATGATCTTAATGAAACTATATACCAGTAGAACTATATTACCGGTAGAAAACGGTACTTAAGCTTCGAATCACTTTTTGCACCGCCCCTAAATATCGATCGTTAATTGTGGCATGTGTCAAGCACAAAAGCCGGATGACGCCGGACATGCGAGTGCTGCGTCATGGCCTCTGCATTTCGTAATGATTTCATAGATCTGGATCGTAATCCTTTTCTGATAAAGCCGACCGGATGTAGCGTTGTCATTGAGGAAACATTCCGAAAAATCGTATCAAAGAAATTGTCTGTTCAAGCGTGTAAGCAATTTAATATTTTGTAAAATCGCTAATGTTTTCCTCATTTTATTAAAAATAATCCTATTAAATTTTTCAAACCTTTTAAAGTGTTTGCCAGAAATTGCAACACTCGAATTCCAATCGAGCATAGTTGATCCTTGTTTAAGAATACTTAACTTTTTATATTGTGTATCGAGATACGCGTAGTTGGATTCTTCCTTGTTTATTTCCATTGAGTCAGATTTATGCTGAATGAGGATGTTTATATTGAATGAAAGATTTGACGCGGACACTATAAAAACCGGTATGACTTAAGTGCGAATTTACGTCGATGCTCGGCGACGTATACGAAAACAATTTCTTTGATTATTTCTGACACAAAGGAAACGCGCGATAACCGGTGTTAAGATCCATCTTTTTCAATCTTCACCGGAAATTCTATCCGGCGAGATCCACGTTTCAATGTTACGAAATCGGACGAGAAAAAAAAAGGATGCTGCGACGAGATAAGGGGGTCGAATTTTTCCCCGATTTTTCGGGGGGAACCGGATCGGCTTTAATCGGAATAAATATTTTTTGTGCAATATACAAACGGTAGCGGGACGAAAAAATAATATTAGGCAATTTATTTCGCCAACTTGCGTCACGTTTTGGTTGCGCGCGCTATTAATGCAAACGATGCCCGCAATATTACACGCGCGCGCATGCGACAATCGCGGTGAGCCTCCGCCATTTTGACCTTACCGAAGGATATCTCTCTCTCTCTCTGGCAAAATGTATACATATATACACACACACACATATATATATATATATATATATATATATATATATATATATATATATGTATATATATATATATGTATATATATATATGTTTGAAAGTTATTTTTTATTCGAAATAGTCTCCATTTAACTCAATACAACGTTTAGAACAATCAACCAATTTATGCATAGACTCTTTCATGTCATCTAAAGGAATGTTCTTTAACACCTGTGTCACGGCTGCTTGAATGGCTGGAATATCATCGTGGTTGCACGCGTGCGCGTGTCATTTCGACACACACGATGACGGAGAGACAGAGAGAGACGAACGCAACACTTTACTAATTCCGAGCTCGCGATTTCGTCAGATACGCGCGTTTCATTGAGGGAACGTGCGTGGAGGGGTGAATAAGACCTCGACAGTGCCCTGGGTTCGCGCACCTGCCGGCTATATCGAAACGGCCACGAAACCGTCCTGACTCGCTTCATCTCGCTCGACGACTTTAATTCTCTCACGATTCGATCAAAGATTTTTCGTTCTATTACGGTCGGTCGTTCCAACTTCTTTTGATCAATTTTACCCGACAGGTAGTATACCCTTTGTCTCTTTTTAGACTTTAGCTGAAAAGAAACGAAAATATGCTAATCCATCAGCAAGGACGTCTGCAAAATTTTTTCCAGGAGAGGGCATAATTTAAATTTTTTTTTCAATTTTTTTAAATTGAACTTTTTTATTTTATTTTATTTTTTTTTATATTAAATAAACAATAATCTGTCGAGTAAAGGTTGGAACAATCGGTTGACAGTCCTTTGTGTTGTATTGAAAAAATTATATTTAAAGATATTTATGTATTTATAGAAATTATATTTAAATATATATTTGTGTAGAAAAAAATCTATATTGCAAAGAAACTTATGTAAAAAAAGATTAACATTGTTATTCATGCATACTAAATTTAAAGCTTTATGTGGCTCAATACTCGCTAAAGATTTCATCATTTCTTTTGGAATATTAATCTTTGACGGATAATCTCATTTCATACCTGTTTTCAATTCATATGTCTGATTTGCACATTTTTTATTTAATACGTATGTATATTTTTCTTATCTGGCTTTCATATGAAGCTGAATATAAAATCAGCTGATTGCATTACAATATCTTTTATCATTTCGACTTAAAAAAACGCGATATATGATTATTAATCAAATTATTTCCAAATATTCGTGATTGCTGAATTGAAGAAACTGTTATAGACAGATTGTACTAATTATCGACATTAAGTCATCGTCGAAGAATATAATTTGGAGGATAAACGAATAATCGACTCGGGTCTGTTCGCTCGTCGATACGGCTCTGACCTCACGAATAATATCATTGCATCCACGTGATCAGTGTGATAAAGCCGCTTTCCGCCTTGGAAAGTCCTCTACGGTGATAAAAACAAGTTACGATTTCTCGTCATCTCGTTTGTATCGCGCAACGAAAAGGAAACTCGAAGACGATGGAGGGGAGAAGATCGCGTTGCACAGCCCTGATCTTTGGAGCCGTTCGAGACTCGTTGTTGCATCGGTGTTGTCGACTTTTGCGCAAGTGCGTAGATATCTTGTAATGGAGGAGGTTTCGCGAGTATCGTCAGTCAGCATCTGCCACGCGAATGATATATGATTTTTAAACGATACGATACAAAGCTCGTAAACAACCAGAATTGAGTAATATCTCGCTCAAAATTGTCCGAGATATATTACTATTCCCAATTACCAATCACTATAAAATTACCATGCACGAGTGCTAAGATTCGGAAAATATAAGCCTAATTAACGATGACGTTAATATAAATGTCAACTTAATTTCTCATCAAAGATTTTTCCCATAAAAAATTAAATTTTTCCCTCCTAGCAATTATAGAAAAAAAAGCGAGAGATTTTACGTAAATTTTAATTACTTAATCATTATTTAATTATTATCTCGCGTAGAGAATTGCGAGATTCATACTTTGTCTATTCTCCTTCGAGTCTCTCGATATTCTGTCTCATCTCTCGATTCTTCGTTTCGCACACTCAAGGTCGAACATATGGTATTTCGTCACGTTTATAGGCAATTTACTCGATGAAATGATACCGGTCTTCGCATTCGACTCTGGTGCTCATTATCGTCGAGTCGTTAATTATCGTCGCTAACTCGCTATAATTATTCAGTTTGAAAAAGAACAATGACCTACTAATCCCGATTTTTAACTATCATAATTAAAAATATGTAACGTTAACATGTACAAATACAATTTAGAGTTGTACATGAACTTTTTTATCATTCATGAGAGTTGCAGATATATTTTATTTTTCTATCAATTGGTACTACACTGAAAAAAAAATTATTTAATTATTCAAATAAATATTTATTTCGATACTCTTTTATACATCATTTATTTGGAACAAATAATATTGATTCGCCGTGAAAAAATATTTATTTGATATAAGAAATTCTTTTTCAAAACCGATAAATATTTATTCGTTTCAAATAAATGTGTAAATGGAATTATTTAAATAAATATTTATTTGAATTCAATGTTTTTTTTTTCAGTGAATGATTTACAAAAAAATATGCTGTTTCGATATATTATAAAACACGAAATTATATACATATACATAATTTCTCATTTCTAACGTCGTCATTATATGTGGCTATGGAAAAGAAATACGGGGGCTGTAATTTGACGTGAGATCGAATTCGGTTCGAATTCGCTTATTTGTTGAATTTCGAGAAAAACGACGCTTCTACAACGAAGTCGCATGAAAATGAGCATATACGCCGGTTGTACGCTTCGAGGAGCTTCCTCAAGGACGACTGCGTGATATTTGCATATCTTGAATCGACATTGAACGATTATGTGGTTGGGGAATGTATAACGAGCTAATAGAAGGGCGATGTCGTTCGCGGAAGCAAATTTTAGCGTAAAAAATTATTTTATTCATTTGATTTTGCTACGATATCATTGCTAAGCTTTATCTCGATTAAAGCTTTTTATATATTAAAAAAAATCTGCGGCAAAAAGAGAGGTTGTGTGCAAAAAATTCTCAAATTTTTTCACGATAAACGAATAATAATTTACACATCTTTTTACTCATTCTTTATCCAATTATTCAAAAATGTGAAATAAGTAAAAAAAAAATATTAGTTTGTAAACTTTGAATATAAAATTAATTAACATGTGTGTGTTTTATTGTAAAATCAAACGTAATCTCGATATCAGAAATAGAGACGCTTGATTGGCATAAATAATTGCATACTTCTAAAATTCATTTTCAGCATATATATATAAATTTACATTCATTTCGATTCGTTAGTGCAATTAATTCGTGCAATCATGGATTTTCGATGATGCGGCGAATGGGTGCATTGTTTTGTAAACATCGCGGATCAACTTCGTGTCATCGACATTTATCGGGGGTGGCGGGGGAGAACAAGAGGGGGGAAGCGGTATATTTACGATAAAATTACGCGCGTGAGTCATCATGATGCGAGTGGATCATCGCAGCCGCTACTATTTCAGGCGATCTCGGATAAATTAGGCCGTACCTCTCTCCCTGAAAGATCGAGGGAATCTTTCCTTACGCGAATAATCGCGAGCTCTTTTCGCGCTTATATCATCGCCGACCACGTGTCTACTGCATCCAGAGTGTCTAGCGGCCAGGGAATTTTATAAATTTGGAATTGTCAGGGAAGTCAGGAAATTTTACTATTTATCTGGATTTTTTCATATTACTCTATTTGTCTCAATAATTGAAATTTTTTATTAAATAAATCTAAACTTTTTCTTGACTGCCAGCACGCTAATTTTTGGTGTCGTTACAAATCGATTCATCTACAGCGTGTCCGTTAATTTATATTTTTATCATCGTGTTATTTTATTTCAATGTGTTTGATAGAGACAGAATAAAAAATTTGATATAATGTAAATGAAAAAGATGATTATTTAAATAGTTTATAATGACATGTTTGTTTCGATTATCGTACATAATGCAGATTGTATGATTAATTTAAATTTTTCTTTTAACTTCCGAACCTTTTCATTGCTGACAAAAATATCTCGACGATTTCATGATTTAACATTTAATTGATTTATCATATAGATAATTGCAAATTATATATTTGGAAAAAATAATACTAAAAAAAATCAGAGAAAAAATGAATTTCTGGTCTTGTGGAAAATCTGAAAGTCAGGGAATTTTTTTTATTGAGTCTGCTAGACACTCTGGCATTTCTTCTCTATATGTTCGATAATTCATAAAACTGTCACGTAATTTGCTTTCGTCGTCGCTTATCTTCGATCGCAATCAGTGCCGGCTCTAGGCATCCGCAAAACCGTGTCGATACTTTTGTAACAAACGGCATCGATTGTACCAAACGATGCCGTTTTGTAACACAAACGCGTTACGAAAGTTTTATTACGAATAATCTCTTCACTCCTGGCTAATTAAACGCAGTGCAGTTTCTATTCTACGTATATACGCGAGTAAAGTAAATTTGCAAAACGATGTTACGTCCATTAACTTTCTCTCTCGCAACTTTTTCTGCAGAATTTGCATCTGCAAACTTTCCCTGATATTTACCAGGAAACGATTAACTCATTGCAAATACAAAACTCATATTTTTCTATTCTTATGCTGTTTTGTATATATGTATATAAAAAAAATGTTCACCACATCTATATTGTATACGTGACGATACAATTGAACGAACGATTAATTATTCATAACGTGATCGTGTCGTGGAATTGGCTCGGGACAGACACACAAGATAACTCGAAGAAGAAGTTGTCTCCGAGTCCCAACGATATCCCTGACCTTACGAAGTCCCCTTCTCGACTCGTAGAAGTTGCGCATGAGGCAGGAATGTTGAAACGTCGCGCATTTTGAAATTGTCCGTGAATCATATTGTGGACTTTGCGAACGGAACTATTGTCATCGTCGTGAATCGTGCACACGAGACGTGCGGGCGTGTAAACACGTAGGCGTAATTGTGATGTAGGTGCGCCATGCCTCTTCTGCTATTTTGGCCAGGGCCAGTGCCGCACGGATTGTCAAGAGGGAATCAAATATTCTTTCTTTTTTATATCTCGCGAATAGTGATGGGTAGATACACACACACACACACACACACACACAATTTAAAATGTATCGCGATACAGATACGTGTAACAAGATATATCTAGATACAGATACACAAATTAAAATGTAGGTATATATATATATAGATAGATACAGATACTCAGATACTTTAAAAGTATCTCAGATACATATCAGATACTTTTAAATTACATTTTATTATAATAATGGTAATAATATGCTTAAAATGTACTGAATAATTCTTTTATCTTTATTTATATTTTTGTTTATAATACGACTTTATTCGTTAATCTTAAAAATATCGTCACTCAAACTATTTCGTTATGGTACTAAAATTTGATCAATCCTTAATAATCACTCAACCAGTATTGATAACGATATACCGGTGTTGATAACTTGCAGTCTTGATTTTTTATTTATTTAAAGAATTAGACTATTAAAAAAAATATGTGAAAATGTATCTGCACATGTATATGAAAAAAATAATTCAGACACCATGTTTTGTATCTAGATACAGATATAGATACTTCAATTCGAATATATCTCATTGTCAGATACAGACTCAGAGACACAAAATGTATCTAGATACTACCCAACACTACTCGCGAAAGACACGATGGAGATTCACGGGAAGCGCAAGATTTTAAAATTAAATTCGCCGATTTATCGCGATCCGGAGCAATTCGATTTGCTACAAACGGGTGACCGCGTTTTAATTTTAGTTTTCTAATATAAAGATCATGTGCGCAATTGTATAAAATATTAAGCCGAGTAGAATATATCTTCGATTTAAATTAACTAGGTAAAATACCGAGATAAACTTATATACATATAGCTCTGTGTTAGTATTCTATTTCTAATACTCTCGTTCCTTTCCTATTGCAGAATCAGTTCTCGACAGCGACCGACTGATTATCCACGAAGATCTCTCTCCGTCCAAGGACCCGGCGCAGCGACATTGTGAAACGACACTGCACGGGTTCCACTCTCCCCAAAAGCACAAGTGATATTTCTAACTAAATAGCTTAACTCGTTAGAGCTTATAGAGAAGCCAAACACCCGTCGTGAGAGCGAGAAATCCACGCGCTGCGCTCTTTGTACATAATATAGATGCCAATATTCGGGATTGTAGCGTCGCGACGAAAATCCAAGTGACGCGCGAAGTGTGTTCAACGCATTCTTATACCATAATATATCCCGCGTAAACCAGGACAATATAATACATATATATATAATAAGAGGAACATTGTGTCTGTGCACGAGTGACACATCGAGAGTGTGCGCGGGCGCGCGCGGTTTAAAGGGGACGCAACATGAGAGTGGCCAGGCAGCATCCACTGCATCTGCAAGTACCGACCCGTACCAATAATGGCAAGTTTCTGGTCGGTCTTAACGCCGGCGGTCAGGACGTCGTTCATCAGCAACCGTTGCCGCAGCAACAGCCGGCCAGCGACGAGAGCAGTGCGGTAGTGCCGCCGAGCTGCGTCTTCCCTAGCTGCGAGTCGGTGCCCACCGACCTTCATGGGGGGCCGACCCTGCTTGGCGATCGATTCCTGCTTCTTGGTCCGGCCGAGGGTAGCGCTCTTTATCGATGCGTCGACGTGCACAGCGGTCAGCAACTCGTTGCAAAGGTCAGTATCGAGATTTTTTTTCGCAAATTCTCTCGGCTCCGAGTTATTGAGCAATCAGACGTTTCAAAGTCGCGCCACGTCATAAATCGCAACGACACAGCGTTAATCGTTGACTAGGGACTTGCAGACATCCCGGCATTATCGGTTTATATCGGTATTTACTTTTTTAACATCTCGAGAAATAATAATTTCTTCTCTATTAAGTAAGATGTAATAAAATACTGAATAAATGATATGTGATTTTTTTATAATATATTCTTTTACGCGGATTGTCCCGAGTATTTTGGCAAAATATTAAGAGAGTTAAAAGGATTGTAAATCATTTAAAGGAAAGAAAAATCACGGTTATTAATGTAATAACAAAATTTTCTAAGAAACGATAATGCAAATAAATAACGAAGATTTTCGCAATATCCCGTAACAATAATATTATGAGTTAGCCTTTTGCATAATAAGAACCGGTATCGGCGGTGACATGGCATCGCACGTGGATGCCTTCACAGCGCACTGCAGCTGCCGAGTTTCCATCCTATATTGTGGCATTATATAATAGAGTATACGGACGTAACGGTTCGCTAATGTTCGGGTCGATCGAAGCTACTACCGTGAAACTCGTTGCGAGATCGACGACGATGTAACTGGGTGCATTTGTCTAGGAAATGTTCACAACTTCCTCGAGGAAAATTCAATTATTCTGTATCTAAGCGATCAACTTGTTTAATTAATCGAAAAAGGCAATTTCCGTCGATATATTTTTTCGATAAAATTCGTTCGCGATTCGAAGCCGAAATATTTTTGGCGTATCAAAGTTGACACGAGAGATAAGTTAATGAGTAAAATAAATTTAATATTTTTTTTACACATATAATATTTTGACAACGAATATATTTTATATTTTAAACACTGATTGTCAATATATAAATTAAATTGCTCGCGAAAATGATTAAGTTCCTTAATTAAAAATTTGTTGTAAACCTATATAAATTCGTATATCAATTTCAGAAAACAAACCCTCCGAAAATTTGTATAAATTTATGCGCGCGTGTGCTCCACTTCCTGTTTTTCAAGTTTATGCCTGTTTGTGTTTACGTTATATGTCGCATTGCATCTGCAGTTTCGATTTCGCGACCGCGCGTCGCGAAAATAATTCACGTATATCACTTTTTTTTGTTATAAAACTTGGCTAGAAATTGCTCGAAAGGAGACTAATAAACGCCATGTAATAAGTTTATTGCGTGGACCCTCCCGCCGCGTTTCCATTAACATTTTACAATCGCCGCGCGTTATACAATGAGCGAGCAGCCGGCTTACATCATCGCGCTGCGAACAAATACAAGGTTGTGTCACCTCGCATATCCGTCGCATATCGCCACATATACTCTTGTCCGTTATTCATAATCGCGGACTAAAACCACGGCCGTTTAATTTAATCGACGATTACACGAGAGCGTCGCGTGACGTATGCTTTCGCAAACATGTCCGCTTTGCAAATTACAAGAGTTTGTGATTTCGAAAAAAATGAGTCCTGGCACTTTCGGAGAGAACAGAGCGGTCGCGATCGCACCGAGCTAATGCCATTAAACTCCTCGCAAGGGTTCAAGGTTGATATAGCGCATGTCGGTTTATGAATCATTCTAGATGTTTATTTGCGATTTTTGTTCTTTATTCTATCTAATTATATTATGTTTGGTAAATTTGCTAAAGATTTAAATGCAATACTTTGTCAAGTTTGCCTGATATTTGACTCTTTTTTTCTCTTATTCCATTTTTCAAATTTACCCAAAATAATGCGAGAGAGAGAGAGAAAGAATTTTCAAAGTATTTTCGCGAGTTTACAAAGGCGGCAATCGATGACTGATCGACTCGATTTCGTAAAGAACGCACGGTGCTCTTATTAAACTAATAGGACTCGAATGTCGAAATGGTGTCAGGTTTCAACACGAGACAGAGATGAACAGCTGAACGAGCAAAATTTCAAAAGTAATCGACAATTTCATTTTGTTGCATAAAGTTTTCATAACGAGAAAATTGATGCACGAATCGACAAAAATATTAATTAAATATTATACATATATATGCATACATATAATTATATACGATATTGATTAGATTCTTATCCTCCCCTCTTCTACTTTTTATCAAAAATTAATTTTAACTAAGATTATGTTAGACTTGTAATATGTACAATTTAAATTAGTTTGATATCTCGATATCTGAAAACCGAATCCAATTCTTAATTCGAATAATTAAGAAAATTAGAACGGATGTGAGTTTATCAATCTTAAACATCGCGTTCGGCGTCGTATGGCGAAACGAAGAATCATGGTCACGTATTTTACTGATCATCATTTAAATTCATCGTGGAAATTAATATCGCTTTTTCAAGGATATCCGCTTGGGATAATTCAAGCTCGTTGAACGATCATTTATTTCGTTCGAATTTAAATTAATTATTTTCTGATAATTAAATCTTGCTGATATTGATAATTAAAATTAAATAAAATCTATCGCTTTTTTTTATGCAATATACCATAAACGGAGAGATTGATTAAAAATACGTGTAAAGTTCGGGGACATAAAATTGTGTAAAATTAAGGAACCAAATGTTCGATATTTCTACTGGACAGTATAAAAACAAACCTTTATGGTCCACTTCCGATCCTTTTTTTAACCGACGACGATGCGTTGACTCAGGCGCTGACCGTGGGCGACAAAGGTTGCGAGGCGTTGCTGCAGGCCCACCTTCGTCTGGAGGGCACCGGCGCGGCGAGTGGCGTGGCGGGCGTGGTGGAGGCACCTGGAGGTCGGCGTTATCTCCTCTTGGAGGGCCATCACGGTGACCTGCACGCCTACGTAAGGGCGCGCAGGAGACTGCGCGAGCCCGAGGCGAGACGGCTCTTCCGGCAGGCGGCCAGGGCTGTTGCGACTTGTCATGAATACGGGGTCGTGCTGAGGGATCTCAAGCTCCGGAAGTTTGTCTTCGCCGATGAAGCGAGGTAAGAGAGTTCCTGTAATCATAATAATTAAAATTTATTACAACCTTGCTGAGATTGATAACCCGATACCGTGCTTTGATTCTATTGTAAACCGCACAATTACGGATGTATTCGATTAATCTTTTTACTCAAAAATTTTGCATTATATATAATTTTTTTCTTTTAAGCATTTTTCTCGTAAATTTGCATATGTATTATAAATCATTTTTAATAATAGTACAAATTCTGAGCACACACAGAGCGATCGAAAGCGTCTTTTCCAATGATTCATTTAAAATTGATAAATGACACTCGTCATCTCTAGACCGAAGCGAAGGTATCGATAGTATTAAGTTCGCGTTCGCTTTTCCGAGTGAAGGGGAAATCGATTGCAGTGGGTGTGATTTTCTTGTGTGAGAGTGACCTCTCTGTTCTCAACGCTGGAAAAAATACGAGTAAAAAATACGAGTAAATATGGAAATGAAACGAATACGTATCAATTCGTCGAGGATACGATTTTTATTCGAAAGAAAGAGAACACGTTTCGCGTCTAATATTAAGATATTTTGCATGCAAACATCGCATCGACACGCTATTCGTGGATGTATTGAATTATAATTCTTAAATACTCATTTAGAATAGAAACGTAATTTGTCATTTGACATGTTTGCAAGTTCTTCAGATATTAATATTTTTCCCAGATTATGCGCAAATAATTTTGTGTGGGGAGGGGAAGAGAAATATATCTCTGCATTTAATTTGAAGAGATTTAATTAAATCACCTATACAGAAAATTGATTCTTAGAATTTATTATGAAATTCATAATAATCGTGGGACAATATGGTGAATGGGAAGAATTTTATTGAAATTCCTCTGATTCATATTTACACCACAATAAAAAATATAAATATCTATAATAAGATATGAAGTACCTATGTTCGCGATTAATTTTACTATGTATGTACATAGGTATTAATACTTTTTACTGAGAAAAAATACTGTTGATTCAATTAAACATCGACTGTCAGAAACATATGCAGTTGATTCATCAATATTTCAAATATTTCAATATTTCAATTTGTAAAACAAAAGCATGACGTCTTGATTTAATTAATGTCATTGAAATAATAAAATAAATTTAACTGCATCGATGTTGTTGATTCAACAGTATTTTTTTCTCAGTGGTAAATATTTTATTCCGAAAAGCTCTTCTAAAAGATTCTTCCAATACCTTATGATTCACATTGAAAAAAAATTTATTGAATTCGAATAAATATTTATTTCAATACTGTGCCTAATAAATCATCTATTTGAGATATAAGAAAATCTTTTCCAAAACAGATAAATATTTATTTGTTTCAAATAAATTATTAGGCAATATTGAAATAAATATTTACTAATTTAATAATCTTTTTTAGTGCACGATTACTATGATTGATTTTCAGGGTAAGAGAAAATTCCGTATAAAACAGTAATATACAAACGATTATACAAATCCTTCGCTGGATCGCGTGCAATGTCGCTATTGCATTTATCATTCCCCCGGATGAACCTAGAATCGTGATTCAAGTGTATATGCGAAGTCTGTTCGCTCGCGACATTATCTGACTATCCGCGACACGACGCGACGCACCCACGTGTCGCTACGATAGGCACAAGAGCCTGCGACCAGCCGTGCTAAGGCCAGGCCGGGTGTATCGGCGGGAGATCGACTCGTATGTCGGTCCGTTGTTGGCTAATCGCATTCCTGCCACTCGGCGGGTTGTTGCTACTGCTGCTGCTGCTGTTGCTGGTGCTCTCGCGCGCGCGCGCACGTGGAATAAGGAGAACCCGGGGAATGTTGCAAGCCAGAAAAGCATATTGGTTCATCGGCTGCTAGACTTTTGAAACGTCCGTATAATTAGGAAACGCGTGGCTCGTTCGTTCCACCGGCGCGGTCGACGTCCAGCACGGCGTGTAGTATCCTTTCCTCCCTTTCTCGCCTTCCTCGGATAAACGCGAACGCTTAGGACGCAAGCGTGAGATTACCGTAACGCATGCGGTTACGATATATGTCGTTGGCGAAATTTTAGACAATTATGAGCCAAGAATTAGAAATTCCAGTTGATGTATTAAATCCTTAGTTGAGTGTGTAATATCTCTATCTATCTTTCTCTTTATTTGCATATTTTTAATCAAAAATTTACATGTCAAATTTTTCAAATCGATTTTCAGAAGAAATAATGTGCAATTCGCGTCAACGCGAGTGTCTTTCCTTGAAAATTTATATAGCGACTTTGCACGTGAGTTTTATTCAGTTCCGGATCTCTCGCGGTGGATTTCTCTCTCTTTCATCGGCCAGCTACAATGGACGGATTAAAACGATCAAATCAGTCTTTTCCCGGATGCTGCGTGGAGTTCGACCTATGGTAATTGCTGGATACGTCACGCGCACGTCTCGCGATAAAATATACACGCGTATAGTCGTCAAGTACATATATATATATAACGTTAGTTCACAGTCTCGGTGAAAAGAAATGATCCGATCTCGTGACCGGATTTCTCTCTGCCATGCACCTTTCGCAACGACGCGACGTTGGTCCGGTTCGGTGCCGAATTCAATCAGGAGGATCGTCATCGCGAGGTTAATGATCTTTACGACTAAATCGTCGGTCTCGATTTTTTGCACGCGTGTGCGAGAGACTCTCTATTCTTGAAACTGTAAATTCGTCACGTTGGAACCTGAATTCGCGTATTTTTGCCTACATCCGGGATTATTTATATGAATATTTATAGAGGATTAAAATCCTAGAAAGATAAAAATAGGTTTAAAATATTTATCGCTTGCTATAAATCATTTACTTTAATTTTAATTAATTACGCTAATTATAAAATCGCTATTTTAGGATAAACATGAGATATGATTCTTATAAAAAAAATTATTGTTCTATTTTATATTTAAAATGAATATGAATTATCATATGAGAATATTTATACTCGTGTAAGTTATTTATAGTTCCGGATTTTCGTTATCGAATATACAAAAGATCGATGTATAATCGCGGAGGAATAAAATAATCTCGAGTATATCTTACTATTGGAAACATTAATTCATGATTGCATCCGCGTAATTAAATGATTTTCATAACTTTCATTTTTTGCTTGTTTTTCTTTCAACCCTTCAATCGTAATATAATTCAACGAAGAAGTAAGACTCAATCGATCGCGTTGGATAATTGACGGTCCTAATAGCGACAAACGTTTCGGCTTTATAAATTTCACGGACTGTCCAAGAAACCACATCGCGTCTAGAATCCGCCAAGAGGTTCTTGAACCCGGAGTGATATCGCGTTGTGCTGTGCGCGGTTGGCGGTGAAAGTTTGCGAAGAAAGCTGCGGCCTCTCTCTTTCTCTATCTCTCTCGCTCCGCGGCCGCGTTTGGTTCATCATAAACAGTCTAGCGTGCCATCACGCTGGTTCGATTCATTTGCTCGTGAGAGAGGCCATTGACACTCGTACGGATTGTCAAGATCGTGTAACGACTCTCGCGTGACGTATATGTTCACCAAAGACATGTCCCGTGATCCGTCTCGGATCTTTCGAAATGATGACAAACCTCAACGGCAACGATTTCATTGAAATACGTCCTCGAAATGTATAATTCTATTATATTGCATAAATTAATGCGCGACTTCTATTTTAATCGGTTGATGTTAAATATCTTCACCTTATTCTTATTTTCTTTTTCAATTTGTACTTGGAAAGATATATATAAAACATGCGTGAATATACATATTAAGACAAAACACTAATTAATTAATAGTGTGTGCAGTAGTCAAGATTAAAATAACGTAATATATTTTCATTAGCGAAAAAATTTCGATCATTTTTTTTTCATCTATATACTATATTGTATCTTATTATAAATTTTAAATGTGTCGAAAATATACAAGATTTTAAAATAAATATTTTCATAATAGATAACGTTCTAAAATATACACCTACGTCAGATCTTTGCTATAAATAGCTAAAATATTATACACAGCCGAAGATGTGTATTTTTGGCAGGAGCCAAGGGATATTTTTTATCCGTAATTTAGCGCTTTCTCGAGCTGGCTACGCCACTGCGTTTCGACCGAATATCGTGGACGAGACTATGAGAACTCGCATCGAAGGAGAGTTCAGAAGTTACCCAAGACCCAAGAATATTACGTACACGCGCGACTTCCGCGTTGCAGGTTGATCAACGCATAGCGGGAACCGCGACCGGCCAGCTGCGCTCTCCTCTCCTTTTACCTTCTCCTCGTCTCGTTGAGCCTTAATTCCATCACTACTGACGACGGACTGAGAACAGCGAGATGGCGATGGCTCAATCGCGTTTGTCCCTCTTGCTAAATTGAAATACCTTGCCTTCGGGCGCGCGCGCATAAAAGGTTGCACGATCAGAGATCCTCGGTTTCGCTTCGCGGATCGTATAGCCAGGTCGATAATAAATGCAGAACTTGGCGCAACGCATGCTCGAGACACGCAGAACAAATTTCGCACGACGACGAATCAGAAGGATCGTAAATCTCTAGCAAGATTTAATACCCTGTTCTCTGTATAGCTTGCTCTCTTTCATTTTCTCGATACTAGGTGTCATTCATTATACGCCCTCGCTAGCTTTTGAATCGCTCTTGTGTACTCGAAGAGTTAAATGAATTAAGATTGACAGAAGGAGAGAAACGTAAAATTCGCTTGTTTCGAAAGCGCACAGTTGAAAAATTCAATCTGTTAAATTTAACAAATATCACATGTCCCAAACGATCCACAGAAACTTTCGTGTTAATTTAATATATAATATGGATATGTTAAATAAAGACACAATTGTGCCAATATTTCAACACAAAATAAATGCAAAAATACAAGTAATTTAAAATAAATTTTGTGCAAAATCAACATAGTAAAAATGAACTAAAAATGTTAATTTTAGATTTCATCATTTCCCCCTTATATTATAAAATAAAAAAACATTTTTTTCTGTAAATTTGAACAGATAAATCTTTTCACTAATAAAACAAAACATTATTATAATAGGTGCACATCGTGTTATTTTTATACATGTTTCTTTCAATTGTTTTAATTTAACATTTAAGTTCAATTACCACAAAAATTTGAACGGGGACCTTTAATAAGGAAACACAAATTGTTCTACTGCGTGACGTAAGACGCCCACGTGTCTTGAAAAAGAATCATCACGAAAAAAATTCCACGCATACTTCGACAGACTCTAATCTCCCTATTTCTATCTTGTCTCAGAACGCGGCTTCGCTTGGAGAGCCTCGAGGACGCGGTGATCGTGGACAACGACGACGACAAGCTGACCGATCGGCGCGGCTGCCCGGCGTATGTCGCGCCGGAAGTGCTGCGGTCCAGACGCGCTTATTCCGGCAAGGCGGCGGACATCTGGTCGCTGGGCGTGCTGCTCTACACGATGCTGGTCGGTCGTTATCCATTCAACGACGCCGAGCACGCGTACCTCTTCGCCAAGATCTCGCGCGGCCAGTTCGCCGTGCCGGAGGGTCTGAGTCCGCGCGCCAAGTGCCTGATCCGTTCGTTGCTGCGAAAGGAGCCGTCCGAGCGACCTTACGCCGAGGACGTGCCGCTGCATCCGTGGCTGTCGAAGCCGCTACGATTATACGCGTCGACAGCCTCCGGTAGCAGGTCCTCGTGCCAGGACCAACTCGTACCAGAGCTACCTACCAATCCTCAACAAGACTGACTCTCCTGCGGGGGAAGAATCACTATTCTGCGCGCGACGGCGTCACACTCTCATCCTAGTGCTTCTCTCGCGCCGACAGCCGGATCGAATTTCTCTCAGGCCGAGGGAGAAGAGTTAGAGCTAGCGCAATCAAAAAGGAAGAAGAAGGGAGAAAAATAACTTTTTTTTTTAACACATTGGCTGTGTTTGTAGGGAATAGCGATAAGTTTCGACGAATGAAACAACTCCGCGATTTGTTTGATATAGTGCATTTGGAAAAGATATAAGCATATAAAGAATTAATGAAACTGTTATCAAAAGAGAGCAATGTTATGTAAAATATTCTATCTTAAAAGAAAAAAAAAATAATAAAATAATATAAAATCGTAAATTGAAAAATATATATCTTGGCAGTCAATGTGTTAATGGCAGCTGAATCATACGCTTCACTCATATACGTTTGAGTCGCGCAATTTTCAGCCTGTATCGAGAAATTATATCGATCTTTACATCGCGGAAACGCGCGGCTAAACACGACTAAGGATGCTCTGAATCCTCTCTTTTTTTGCCGACAAAGAACGGCCTAGAATAAGCTTCGAAGCGTACTAACACGAGATCAGAGTAATCATTCTCGATGGAAATTTTTATATAGAGGAGAGTAACCAAAGTCTATTCTAAATTCAATCCTCTGAATTATTTCTCTCGTTTAGTGCTGTAATCTTGGAGTCGAATGATCGAAGTTGGAATCTTTGAACGCAAGGTAATATTACGTCTCATTAAAGATAAGCTCACACTCTAGTCCCGAGAGAACTCACGATTGAAGCACTGAACAACGAAAATAAATTAAAGGAATCCCCTCTGTAAAATAGCGTCTCGATTTTGGTCATTCTCCGCTTACAATTTCGGAGGCAACGTGACGCAAGTGATTACAAAAATCTTTATTGGTTAAAAGAATCTTAGATTCGAGAAACATTGCCATTACTTGGTCCAAGAAATCATTCGCCTTGTTGCTTACAAGTATATTCGCGCGCGCGTTGCGAATCTTTTTTGTGATAGAATCATCTTGCGAATTTTAAGCGACATATGTGATACAAAATATACAGGTTGTTTAATAAGCGAGCGGTTACTTGCGATCATCTGTCTCTGAAGTCCATGTATATTAATTATTGTAAACGATCGAATTCGATGTTTGTATTGTGCGTTAGATACACTCGAGTATATCCTCGACTTTCTCGATATTTCGCATCGCGCATCTACACGGGATGGTTTTTACGCTATACTGGTTGATCCATGTATGAAAAAAATAGCTATGTAAATTCGAATGAGCGACTGGAACGTAATGTAAATTCGAATACAACTAGTGAGCTTTGTATAGTATAGTATATACATATAGTATAAAGCGATGAATAAATGGGATTAGAGATTGAGTCGGATTCAAATTAAAAATTCGCGTAAAGAAATATACTATATATTATATACATATAATATAACACGCGAAAATAATTGCTTAATAACGATTAAAACGTTACTAGAGCAAGTCGTACAAATTAATGAACGAGTTTCTAATCTAAAATCCGGCTCATTCTTTCTGCACACCCATTTACTTATCATCATTATATCACAGAGTCAATCAAACTTACTAGAAGAACATCGAAGAAGGGATATTTCTTGGACGCGATAAAACTTCGTTCTCTGACCTAGAAACATTGCCCGAAAAAGTTCAAGACTGCTTGGACATGTGGCCTATACAATTAACTTTATTAGAAAAAAACACGAATACATGTTGATCAATGAATTTCTAACTTAAGAACAATAAAAATACGCTTCTAGATCACTCAAACGACGAGTATCTATGAATATATAAATGTGTTCATCGAAGGCAATGTTTTCAGGTAGAATACTTTCTAATTAATCAAAGAGATACAAGAAGACCCTCTTCTGACTCAGACCTTAGTCATCGCTTGCGCGCGATATATATGTTCAGCTCACTAGATAAAATCGATTCGATTTTAGAAACGAACAAAGCAAACGATCGACGATCTTATATCAGTTTAGCACATGAGGCTACGTGTTCTATTTTAAAGAAATTTCTCTTAAGGACTCTTTATAATAAAATTCTCTGACGAACATAAAACTATAAACACTTTCGGCAAAGATTTTTATCGTGATGAGTCTGTTATGAGAATAGAAATCTAAATTTAAAAATTGATGCTTAATCAATGTCAGTGTATAATTTTGATGAAATTGTTTCTTTTTCTTTATATATGTATATGTATTGTCACGGATTTATATTAATTATATCGAAATTAGTATTGATATTAAACGAAAGCTGATATAAAAATGAAGATATAAGACTTGAGATATTCTTAAATAGAATGGAAACAAAAGTGAAATTATAAATAAATAATTTCAGATATATTAATTTTGAAATTTATTATTATTTAATTTTAATATTTATAAAAACTTTATAAAAATTAAATTTCAACTAATGAATTTACTTTCACGAAAAAGTAAAAGATATAAGAATCGATTATTTTGAATTGTTGATTGAAATTTAGCCTCACGTGATTCGAAGCTTGAATATGTATGTCAGGTGACGACGAAGCATTTTCGTTCGTAGACCTATCGGTTTGGCACTGAAGTTCAAGAGGAAAGCGCAGGGACGATGAGATTGTCGATCGAGATCGCGACTCGATCCTTATCTTGATCCCTCATGCTTGACGAAAGTACCATGTGTTCTTGTATTTAAAATACATACCTACCTACCTACCCGAACTCTTTTCTAACTTTCGCGAAAAGTAAGTAATAGAGAGACCTATTTTTCCTTTTTACTTTATAATTCGCGTCCGGGGCAATGTCGGAACCGATTTTACAATTCCTCTCGTATTATCTTAAGTCAGGGTACAAACGCCACACGCGTCGACTTTTAATTGTCCGTAAGACACGATTAATCATTAAATCATTATCTAGGTGCGACAAGGGAATTTCCTCTTTCTGTATATAGGCAAAATAAAATGGCGTTTATGATGAAGAGATTATTGTGTTTTCTTTCTCTGTGTTGCTCAGTGTCATTAATTAAACTGTAAATTATATCACATGTAAATTCTCTATTTTTTTAAGTTAATTTTTAAATTGAAATAAGTAAATTAAAAGAGAGAATGAAATTTACGAATCAAATAGTACATATGAACAATGTGTTACAAGAATATAATATTTAAATAAGTTTCTTGTAATATTTATGATTCATTGCTCTCTCTCTTATGATATTTTAGATGTTTCAAAATCAGCTATACAGTTAAAATTTATAAGTACCTTAATTTGACATTAATTTTTTTTTATACTAAAATAACAAGCGCGCGCCATCCTTCAATTTTATATTCAAAAGAATATTTTTTAAAATAATATTAAGTTTATTTAAACTCAAATAATATTTTTTGATAAATATCAGCTTATTAAAATGTTAATTTACTAATTAAATTTTAAAATAAAAATATGTTATAAAAATTAAAATAGTAATATGTTGCAATAATATAATATAATGTAATATTTTTATAATATTTTATCCCTGATTAATATTTTTTGACAGAAATCAGCTGATAACCGTCAAAATATTAATCCAATTTAAAGTATAGCATATTATTTTAATTTTTATAATATATTATTTCAAAATTTAATTAGCAAATTTCGTTTAGTTTGACTTGTGTAATTTATATATATTTCGATATGACTCGTAAGATAAGTTCAACGATTACCGACTGTCGCGATTACCGA
Source organism: Nylanderia fulva (assembly GCF_048542155.1). Taxonomy (NCBI): domain Eukaryota; kingdom Metazoa; phylum Arthropoda; class Insecta; order Hymenoptera; family Formicidae; genus Nylanderia; species Nylanderia fulva. The sequence goes on from NW_028190916.1 coordinate 5,727,030, forward strand.
CTGTCGCGAATACCGACTGTTGCAATTATCAACTGTCTCGAGATCTATAGAATCTAGAATCTATACTTCCGCCATTTTGTTCTTTGTTCATTTCGCCATTGTACCCTTATATACTTGGGATATCGTCTACCTTGTCAACGAAACACGGAGATCGATGTTTCACAACGAAAAATCGAGAGTGATAACGAAAACATGATTAAATTCAGCGCATGAAACAATTAAACAATTAATGACCCAAAAGTAATTAATCGAGTGCACTCACCGGTCGATGAATATCCTTGAGACCGGGGGTAAGGGGGAAGGGGATGGGAGAAGAGAAGAGATATCCACTTATTTCTACTCCACAAATGCACTTGAGCTGGTGATACACCAGCAACACTCACTACGCTAATTTCTTTTCACTTTCACAGACACTTGTGGATTTATTCCACTTCAAGCCGAAGAGAAAACACATCGCGGCACTCGCGTCCGGCAAATGCATCCGATGCATTTGATACGAGCACGAAATCGGTCCGTGCTACCGTACGTTCGGGCCTTATTTCTCACGTTCGATTATTCTATCTTGATCTGCATCGCGAACAACACTATCTGATCCAAGCAGGATCGTGAAACACTCCCGAAATTCACTTTAATTCGGACCACCGACACGATCTGACCCGGACCCGAAGACGGTTGAAGCGCGAAACTAACTAAATCTCGCGTTTGAATATCTTGAGTTATTGAACTCGCGCTGTGATTGGCCGATCGTTGCTCCGTAATTGGAAACAGCGCCCGACTGTGATTGGCTGGTCGTCGCGCAACGTTCAGCTGTCATTGGGTGCCGATTGTCGCGCCTAATATTAAACAAGTGTAAATTAATCAAACTTAAATTTTGCAGTCATTTATATTTTGTCAATAAATTACTTCAAAATTGTTAATAATATCGCACCAATCTCAATAAATTATATATAATTTGTGATTTTTAATATATTCTTACAATTAAATTTATTATTTCAAAAGATTTCTGTAACATTTCTCAAAGTTTACATCATATATTATTAATTTTTTTTGACATCTCTAATGTTAATTTTATTATAAATTAATCATCACTTTACTAAATATTCCTAATATATTAATATAATTCTATGTGTATATATATTTAGGTAATCTTATGCATATGTTTCATAACCATCAATTTTTTTAAACAAAAGAAAGATTTAAATTTTAAGAATTTAAGAGATTTAATATTTAAAATTAAATCCTTAAACAATAGTTGTCTCGAAGAGAGGAAAGATTATTATTTTTATCTCAAACTTTTTTTTATAAAATTTCTTTTTCGACACATATCGACTCGATATCGAATGATCGATCGCGCGTGATAAATTCAAAAGCGATTGTTTAAAGTTTCCACTGCGTTGTAACCTAAAATGACGTAGTCGTTGGTCGTTGGCGCAGCGAGTCGCGACGAATGAAAAATGGCCGCGAACGTGAGAACAGGTGAGTGATAAATGCAGGGAATTGTTCGTCGCATCGTCGCGTCATCGCAGTCAGGCGATTTCCGTTCGCGAGCACCGAGTCGTAGGCGTTTCCGTCGACGATAACCCCGGAGGAATGACGCGTCTCGTTTAATCGTTCTGTTCTCGCCGATAAAACAGCTGATGCGCCGTCGAGCGCGTCGAACCCTCCGCGATTTCTCTCTTTCTCTCCGTGTTGCGATTCCGCGAAGTTTCCCCCGCGATTATCAGCGGACGCCGATAAGTCGCGACACGCGTCCCGAGTTATCTGCCTCGACCCGGAGTGGGCGTATATCGCGCGACATCGCATCATCGTCGAGGACGTATATCGTGGCATCTGTCACCCAGCAACGTGCGATTTGTTTTGGACAATTTTTCATAGTTATCGGAGGTCGAATTTTTTTCCGCGCGTGCGTGTGTCTGTGCGCGCGCGTATGTATGTGTGTGTGCGTGCGTACCAGCGTGTGCGAGGAACGGATCACGTCAAAGCTCCAGTTGCGTCGTTCGATCTGATCCGAGGTTGTCGTGTTGCTTTCAGACATGCGAATACCAACGCGGGTGGCGCCTCATCCTCCTGGCCAGAGTACGACGCAGAGAGATCCGATCTGGAGCAGCAGGTATGCTTTTGTTGAATCCATATGACTTTGAATTTGCTAAATGGTTTTCCTAGCAAGTTTTGGAAATTTCTATTTGTTCTTTACAATGATGCGTATACTTGTTATGCTTCCAGTAATGACATTTTTGGTAGTAACAATCTGATGACGCAACCTGTACAAAGGAAAAAGCCACCTCCTCGGCCTCCACCTCCAAAATTTAATTATAATCATGTACAATATCAAAAGGATCAGAAAGCAAGAAAGCCAGTAAGAACTGTGATTTATATAAAATTTGCTTACAATTTTTCATCCAATTTGCCGCAGAAGCATTTTTGAAAAAGTTTGTATTGATATTAATATAATACATGCTTTTCTTATATAACAATGCATTAACAATATTGAGAAATATATTGTAAGCAATATCTGCAATTTGTTTTAAATGAAAACAAAACAAGGAAAAGCATGCTCAGAAATGTGTTTCTGTTCAAATTGCAGTCTGTATTGTATGGCAATTCAAATTATTTCTCAGCATATATATTAAGTCAACAAAATCAATTTTTAAATATTTTATGCATACTTTTTATTTTATTTTTTTTTAGGCCAGACCGACAGAATTACTGACTAATTTCTTTGCACGAAAAAAGCCAGAGAATCCTCTTTCACGTCCCACAAGTCAGTTACAGAATTCGGTATTACAATCCACAAACTCTGTAACAAATTGTGCAGCAGTATCTTTGATAGATCTCAGTCCACCTGGATCACCAACATTCACAACTCGTTCCAGTGATGGAGTTAGCATCGACAGTTTTGGTAGTGATGGAAATTCCAATCCATCTGTGTTCACAAGTAGTGGAAATACATCGCAAACGGAAAGTGCCTTTGAAGATGATTTTGATTTCTTTGGTATGTCCTCCAAGAAGATAGCACAAAATGATCCATGGCAAACTAAAGCAATGCCAGATCCATTTGGGCCTTTGGAAGATACATGCTCGAATGTGCCTCAAGGCGCTAGTGGCACGTGCCTCTTATCCCTTAATTTCAACAATCGTGTAGGGAATAGTGTGCCTTCCAATTTGACTGCTTCTAAACCTTTTGTCACGTCGATGCCTACGATAATCCGAGCAAGACCTCCTAAACCTCCAGCACCAAAGATACCTTTCAAGAAGCTTGAACCGATATCTAAGGAAACATGTATCGGTTTTAAAAGTTCGAATAGTAATATGGTGAATAAATCATTGACGATAGATTTTTCGAATGCCTGGCCCGATGACTATGAGGGAAGTAATAGTCCATCACCACCCATGCCTATGATTCCACCACCAGCACCTCCTGTTGATTATTTGACAGAATTGAACAACGAGCTTGGCGTAAGTATTATAAACTTGAAGTTACATAGTATGTGTTTAAGAGAACAAAGCATGTCAATGATAAATATTACAGGGAGATTCGGAAATTAAACCTCATGGTATTGCGCTGTACGACTTCCCGGCAACTCATCCAGATGATTTAGCTTTAAAAGAGGGCGATATTGTGCAATTGACAAAAAAGGTCAATGACGATTGGTTGGAAGGAAGAATAGGAAATCGTCAAGGAATCTTTCCATTTAACTTTATTGACATTAAGATACCTCTGCCAGGTTTACCAGACAACATCGTTACGGCGCTTTATACTTTTATAGGAGAGAACAGCGAGGACTTGTCGTTTGAAGTAAGAAAATTTTGCGGCAAAACAGTTGAATGAAAAGATCTATTGTATTCCTAATATATGTCTAATGTGTTGCAGGAAGGTGCAAAAATCACAGTCATATCGAGGATATCAGAAGATTGGTTGTATGGTGAGTACAATGGTAGAAAGGGACAATTCCCAGTAAATTATGTAAATAGACTTCCGCATAATATCTAAACATTCTCTCAATATTTTGTGAAATGTATTAACAATTTACTGTTGCTCCGTATTGCAAACATTATTTAGGATCATCAATTATATCTATAAATCAATATTAAGAATAGTGATAAAAAAGGAAGTATAAAAATAAGTTTTTTACGATGTAATTTTGATCATGTACATATTACTTAAAATTGATGCAAATTTTAGAAAATTTTATCAACAGAAAGACTGAATTACACATACGATTTTTATTGTCGTGTTCCAATAAAAATAATCTTTGAAAGTATGATCGCGATATATTATCTTTAGGAATTAGAAGATAACATTTTCTGCGATAAAATATGTACAATTCGTTTAATCTTTCTAAAAGTTTTGCCCCTTATACTGTTTGCAATATTTTGTAAAGATTGCTGTTGGCAAAGCAAATTACGTAAAGTTTCTTTGTTTCTTATTTTTGAAACTTTATGACTTTGTATATGATTGAGAGAGAATTTCACCAAATATCTTATATATGCCTTATATTTTTTAAATTATACAAAAAATTAAAAATTATTTAGTTTTTTCTTATCAAATTTTTTATATCTGGTTTCCAAAAATTTTTTTAGTTTAATTCAAAATTACTTTAAATATTTCAAACTTTATTTTTTGAGACTTTTTATTTACGAGGACATTTTTGTACGAATATATTTGCAAGTTTATTTCCTGATATATACAAAAGATAATTATTTAAAATGTTAGTATAAATTTTAAATATTAATTTCATAAGGCATAAATGTATGATTTACCAAGGCTTATAAATGTGTAATAAATAATTCATTTTAATTTAAACATTTGCTTCCAGTGTGAATTAAAGAATTTATTCTTGATAGTCAGTTAATAAACAACCAAATAAAAAATAATATACTTTATTAAAGTAAGAAAAAAAAGTTTGATTTAAATGAGATATTACATTCTAGAATATTTTTTAATCAGATTTAGCACGCAAGAAGTTATAGAGTTATAACTTCTATGTTGTACATAATATTTGAATTTAATACATCTTTAAAGGTAGAAAATTACTCTGTATATCTTCCCTATATTTATGCGCTCTATATTTATATAAATTTTTTCCTAAGAATAAATTATAAATAAGAAAAATAGTTATCCTTATATATAAATACATATGTTTTACATTTATATTGTCTTACATTTATCATGTGTATGTATTTCGAATTATTTAGAATTTATTTCAGTTGAGTTACCAACAAAATATAATTGATGATACAGTTGTAAATATTTATTATATAAGTATGCGCATAATAAAGGGAGAGGATAAAGACGCATAGCTTAAATAATTATTCATTTATTCTATCTTTAAGATGAATAAATACTTTTTATATGTATATATTTGATTATTGTATATCTATATGCGAATTGTATGTAATTAATTACAAAGCTGATTTCGGTAGGTGTATTAAAATATATTGTGGAATATTTTTTTGTATGCACGAATTTGTCAAGTCATCGGCTAAATTTTACAAAGAAGGAAATCAAAATTTTTAACTTTATATCTTATTGAGTTAATTTATCGAGTTAAAATATCGAGTTTCACAGAATAAAATATAAATCATATATATATATATGTATGTTAATTTACTCAAAAAATTCTCATTAGTTACAGTATTAGCGTAATATTCTAGTTACATCAAAGGTCTGTATTGGGACCAGAATCTAGTTTATAAGATGATATTAGGAAAGGCGAGTGATAATAGCAAAAATTGATAGCTATATTTAAAATAAAAATCCTTAACCACGTAATTAAAGTGCTAATTAATTCTTAAAAATTACGTTGTTCTGCAAGGATTGCCTAATATGCAATGTGATATTTTGCAATGTTTAATATTGTAAACATTTCACACAGTGTATGCAAAATAAACTAGAGAAAATAAACTTTCTTGTGTCTATTTTGAATAAATTCTATAATTAATTATAAGAAAATATAAATATATATGTACATGTAAAAATGAAAATAATTTAAACATAATTATTTCTAAATTTTAAGTTGAATATATGATGTATTTTTTTTTTGCAAAAGATATGCATGAGCTGTATGCAATATTTATTATCGAAAAAATTTCTTTTTGTAAAATGCATTTTATTTTTATAACTGGGTAATATTGCTATTTCTTTCATTAACATTATTTGCTATAATATTATCATCGATACATTGTTTATTTCGCATAACAGCTCTTGCCCACAATGTACTAGAAGATCGTATTGTTGTCAAATGTTTATGACAATTACTCCATTTGTTACATTTAAAGATATTTTTATAACACAAGTGTGAATTCGTATAATTTTTCAACGTTTGCGTTACGACACTTCGGAACTTCTTTCCTGCAAGATAATATAGAAAGAAGTTTATTGCAAAATTCCAGTGGTATATGTGAAAGAACAAGCCACGGCACCATTTGAATAACATCTTCTCTTTCAACCTGAAAAGATAACTACATTATTTACACTATATCACCTTAAAATATATGGAGAAATATTATAAAATATGATTTATTTTATAATTTGTTGAGTTAGATAACTTAGTATTATAATATTATAATATTTTTTCCTATGTTAATTTATATTCTGTGATATTTTTACCAGTGTATATAGCGTTCATTTTCTTCTGCATTTTTAGCAGGATGTTTAATTAAAATTACATCCCAATAAAGTTCCAATGTCTCAACGATTCCAAGTGGCAATAACAAAATTAAATGTACAATCGATACCGCAAGTAACGTTCTACTATAATTATATGTTCTGTTGCTTTTATATCTGAAATGATCTACAAAGCGAAAATCACACACTTAATAGAGATTATCTTAATTGTATATAATTATGTATTCATCATATAATTGTAACGTCATAGTACGATGACTTACGAGTTAATTCATTGTGAATTTTATAAGTCTTTCTCATGCGAATAATTAACAGCAAATTACCAATGGATATAAAAAGCAATGGTAGCCATGTGGACAGAGCGATGTAAAAGTACATAGCGTAACCCCATGGTTTTATTTTCTCCTGGCATGGTACAAATTCGAAAACGCTGTCAGTCTCATATCCTATAATTTGTTGATAGAAATAATAACAATGAATAATAATAATTTAATTATAATGTAACTTTGCAAGTAGGGAAAAAATAATATTATTATAGAGTACACTTTACCAACAGAATACAACTTCGTTAAGGATATTATAAAGCTTATGCAAATCAAAGTTGTGACAATTATAACTGCGGAACAATTCTGGCAGCTACGAGCTCCAAATGGAAACATTACAGCGATTACGCGCGTCCACGTCAGAGCAACAATCAACCAAGTCGACGTAAATTGGAAAAGCTCCATGCTCACGGAACTCGTGCCGCATAAGAATCTGCTATTCTGAAGAAATATCTTAAATATTATCTTGAATATTATATATCTTCAATTTTCTTCTGCTGTCAAGAAGTATACTCTTTCCTCTTTAATATTATAATTTAATTACTTAACAATTACTTGACACTGTTTTAGAATTAACGTTATTACATGCATATACTATGTGAAGAAAAACTAATAATTTAAATAAAAATTAAAACATTTAATCGATAAGTTTTTGCAGCAGAAAGATTGAACAAATATAAAGAGACATGTGCAATTACGGAAACATATGGCAAAATTGTTCTATTGATATATTTGATCAATGTTTTATAAAGTCCATTTTTTGGCAACTTTAATCTTTCATAACTTTTGATACAATTATATTTTCTTCTTTTTTTAACCAAACGATTGAATCTTATATAGTATATGTTTTTAAACAGATTTTTAAAAAATAATAAAATTATGATCAATATAAAAAAAAGAAACATCAAAAACACGATTGTAGCAAAGAATTCCAAATCTAACAGATCATTTTTATATATTATTAAACATTTTTTATGCATTTAAATATATCTGAAAATTATTTTACAATATAGCACAAGAAATCAGGGAATTCTTTACTTAAAAAATAATTAGAATTTTAATATTTCAATAATTGCACCCGCCTCCTTAATAATGTAAAATGAGCATGAATATTTACCATAAAGAGATTATTAACGGATGTCGAGTGCGATTTTGCGACACTGACAGCGTAATTGAAAATTAATGCTCCATTATCCGATATAGCGAGCGCACTTAGATAAAGTGACAAATTGGAGTCACATAACACTGGTGTGCTCAACATACTAAAAGATATACTATTTAACAATACACCTATACGAAGTGAGTTACAATTTTATATGAGAATTGTCAAAGATTGTGCACAATATGTAGCGGACGCATTCCTTACCGATTATTATAATAAACGGTGTTACATAGCGAAGCAAGAAACGAACGAATCTGACAAATGGTAACAATGATAGCCAGTAAGAACGTACTTCACAGGGCCATTTAATTTCTAGATCGGATTGAGTAAAGTTATGAATGAAATCTAAAACTGTTATGGACAAGGGACACGTTGAAACAGTGCTGAAAAAATATAGCATACATTTATATACAAGTTATTCAATATTCGTTAATAAAAAAGAATAATATCTATGTATTCATTTTCTTCGTTTTGTTACTTATTATAACATTCGACTAATATGTTTTTAAGTATATATAAAGTAAGGAAAAAACAATATATATATATATTTAATATCGTGATACATATTTCCTTACCTGAAAGTATACGTAGATGAAAGCTCATTAGAATCTACTGATTGCGACAGCATATTTGCAACGAATATCAACGCTCGGATATTTTTATTATGTAGTAATATCATTTTGCACTAAGGATGTAAAACATTCGATCATAATCGAGAACCTTAAATTCAAGTCTAGTCCGAGATGCTATACCTATATAAGAAGTATTATCTGTCCCGTAGCACAGATATGACTAACAATAATGAACTCCTTTTAATTAGAAGCTGTGAAGCATCTGTTGTCAATTACAATAATGTGACGTAGCGTTCTAATTATCATTTCGAAATAAGCTGTTGTATTACTGATAACATTGTTATGTTTAGAGTGCATTAACACGAATACCAGAGAGAATATATATACCTACTATTATTTGATCAAAATAAGACTAATTAAAGCTAAACTGCATTCAACCTGCAGTTAATAAAAAAAATAGTTTATATTACATATATTTAATTAAATTATGTCGAAAAAGAATAATTTGATTAATTTTTAATTGCTAAAAGATATCTTCTAATAGGAATAAAACTTAATATATATATTTAACTATTATATAATTGTAAAACTTTATTTTCAAACCGAAAAACACAGTTAACATAGTACACAAATTTATATGGTTAACAGAAGGCATACGAGAAAGATATAATCATAGCAGAAAATTAGTTTTATAATAAATTGCATATTATGTCCATCGTTAAAATTAAAAGCTAGCTTTTAAATAATATATTTGCGTATATTTTTCGTATCTCACATTGTCCAATGAACATTATAATCCTCTGAAGGACAATTTCTATCGTCGCAAATTGATGATATGCTATTTCGATTCGTCATGTAATCTTGTGCAATGGCTTTGCGAGTTCGTGGATATTTTTATTTTATTTATGTGCTATACACACGACACACACGCACGCACACACATATATACATATATGTATATAGAAATCCTATATACATATATGTATGTAGGAACCATTCTCATTCTATACAAATATATTTCTTAATATAGCTTATTAACATATAATATTTACATTTATGATTCACACAAATTTACGATCGAAAGGAACATGTTGAAACCACGATAGCTTGATAATAATTTTTCTACTTAGCCATTCTTGCACCAAGAATGTTTTGCACTTCTCTATATTGGCTTCAAAATGTTACATAAATAAATGCCGTGGCAAGTTACAAATCTAATATACTAAACTATAGTGCATGTAATGCATGTATATGATATGCGATATTCTACAATTTTTTTATTCGTATTAATCTGCCGTTAATGATACCTTTTATTGCGATATATTTAAATTCGCACAAAAAATATTCAATCTGAAACATAACATTTCCTATATATTTTTAACATCAAATCGTGAGCTCTCTCTTTCAAATTTTTTTCCGATAATCATTATTCATTGCACATTTCTCTTGTATCTATCAAAAATATATTCTTCTCCCATGTTCTGCAATTTAGTCATCAATATTACAATTTTGCCACGCTATATATTCCACAGGAATTCGTCACATCTCATTACACATTACGTATTTACATCATTATTATTACACTCGTACACATCATAACGCTGATATTTTCATTTAAAAAATTCAACTCCTGTCCCAGGAAAAATTATTCCCGCTCTTTTGGATCATATTCGATCACTTAAATAATAATAAACGAAACAGATCTGAGATGTATACCAATTTCAGATAATTGGTTTCTATGCCATGTAACATCTGTGTTTTTATAATTCAATGTAAATACATGTTTATACATATATTTATACGCAGCATTGAATGATATGAGTAAATGTAAGAATTTTTGTGATGCTTTGATATTTTTTTCCATTCGCACATTCAACATGTACAATATTAGCCGAGCTATTCTATAAAACAATGTGAGTTGCAAAATAGTTTCAAATTACAGAAGTATATTTGCTTAAAAATGCATAGTTTCTAAAGTGGATTAACTAGTTAATTATTATCAAACTAATTGTCTGATAAGCTACGCATAAACATCAATAGTCTATATCTACATTTAAACTATGTAAACTATGTATCATTATGTGTGTTATCTAGATAGATACTATATTACGCTTATAACTCTCGCTTTCCTTTTTGTTTTCGAATAAGACCTTCCCCTAAAATAGTTTTAATTTTTAGATTTTCGTGATGTTACAATGCTGTTTTTTAAGGGGAGGGGTTGAAAATTATTCATGTTATATTTAAAATAATATAAATTTGTGTGGAAAGATGAAACACTAATGAGAAATAAGCGTTTGTTTTTTTACAAAGTTTACATAGTTTATAATCTATGCAAGAAAAAGACCGTGTAAATTTTCACATAGACAACATGTATATATAAGCCATGTAAAGATTAATTAATTTTTTAGTATACATTGTCTATAATTGTATATTAAAAAATTAATAAATTATGTGCAACTGTATTACTTGTATTTTCCTGATTCTTGACATTCGTATTTCAAGAAAACAGATTAGACCGTTTTTAGACGTAATTAGACATTTGATATTTAAATAGAAATGCGAGTAACAGAGAATAAAATTTGTTTCTATTTGTCGGTATATGTTAAGTAATCTTTATTCCTAAAAAATATGTGAGAATTGTTTTTAAAAGTGCTTTTTAGAACCATACTCTGTCTCTCGCGTTGCCCGATTTTGTAACACAGCCTTATTTTTATACATACTATCAAGAGGATTCTGATAGCCAGTTTAGAAAGCACATATGCACGGTTCCATTACACAGTACATCTCGGTCTTTATGTGTATATATAATTCAATGTTTGTTCGATAAATCGATTAGAGGGACATTACATATAGAAATACTGATACTTTTACTCGCTTTGTAGGATTATCGGAAAAATAATATTTGCGTAACAATTCGATCATACACCCGCTCGAAAATATAATAACGTGATTTTTATGCGATCACGATTTTATAACGATTTTATTATTTGATGTATCATTAACTATTCAACAGATCATAGAGAGTATAATCGTTCCACATTATCTCCATTGAGTATAATGAGAAATCTGTATAAATAATTCTATTTGCTTTATTTTTTAAAATACTAATGATGATGGATTATGTCCTACAGTTTGTGATTGAAATCAGATATGGCAATATATCGTTCTTATTAAATCTACATGACACGAACGCCTCTACTAATGCAATGCTTTTTACTTTGTCCTTAAATATTCTATAGAATAAGTACAAATATTAGAGAAACAGAGTAAATCTGGTATTCTATAAAAGGCTTTTAATGTAGAGAACATCATGAGATAAAGCACGGGCGTTATGTGTAGTTGTTTGCAATACACATTTGAATTCAAAACTAGTCTTTTGTTCTCGATCACAGCCACTGAACAGCAACAGAAATATTTTGTAGTATTTTTTTACATGCTTTTGCATACTTTTCTATAACTTTTTTTTCTTTTCCAGGCGCCTGGTAATGAGTAAATTTACTTGTTTTGTATATCGATTAACGTGAAAACAACAGAGCTGATAACAGCTGCATTATCATGTGTTAAACAAGTTGTTAATGGAGAAATATCTGTGTGGAACCATATTAAAAATTATTATGTAAAATAGTGTCTACACAACCAAATTCCTCAATGCTTTACATGGGAGACATCATCCTGGTATTCTATCCCTGTTTTATTTTTTTATGCAAGTAAGAGTATATCATTAACAAGAATAGGGCAAACAGTACCAGTGTTATTCAAATATCTTATTTAAATAACTTGATATATATATATATATATATATATATATATATATATATACACACACACACACACACACACACACACACACACAGAGTGAGCCATTTTAATCAACGCACGTAAATATCTCGTATAGTAAGCAAGATGCAAAAAAAAATGTTTCGAACAATATATATAATTATTTACAAAATTTAAATTTATTGATAAACAATTTTTCTTATAAAACATAATATGTATGTATGAGAAACATATCTCTGCAATAAGTTTTATTTACCTAAAGTTATACGTACAAAAAGTATCGACTTTTTATCATGAAACAAGAGTCAATAAACTTCAAGATAATCTTTCCTGTGATATTTCCTACGTCTTTCAGATAATAATTGTGTTGGTGTTAAAACGCTTTGTACTGTTTACCCTATTATTAAACTTTTGCAACTAAAATCTGTTTTTATCATCGGCATTTTATATTTATCATTTTTTATATTTTGTCGACATTTTATATTTTTATCAACGATTTGCTATCTACATTTCCTGAAATCTACATTATCTTAATCGCATGTAACAACGCGCGCTTTCTTACTTTGGATGTTTCGTTCGTGTTAAAATACCTTGTCAAATTTGTATCAGAAAGTAAAGCTGCACTTTACATATCATACTTTCTAATATCACCGTGGTAAGAAATTAACTTATAGTTAAAATAAGTTTCTATATATGTACACACGTATGTACAACGTGCGTGTGCTTTATTACGCACAATTAGACAGATTTATTTAGCGAGATTTATTCATTTTTACTTTATTATCTGTACTTTAATATGTTCGTTGTACTGAATCAGATTAATTTCTCACCTGAATGCTTAAATTCTAGTTGATGAGTACAGATTTCTGAACGTTATAAGGAACTTCAAGTAAGCATTATCTGAGATTATTACATTCATACAATTAAAAAAAGTGATTTGAAGAAATAAATTATCGAGCGGTGTTCTTAAAGCGCGAAAAATATTGAGTAAGAATAAAGAAAATAATAAAAAGTTAAGACTGCGATTTAATTCATCAAATTTCAAACAGATATGAAAAAAAAAAAAACAAACAAACAAACAAAAAATAATCATCTTTATTTTTATATCTTTTCAATTTAAATTTTAATTATAAATAAATAAATAGTTTCTCTCTCTTTTTTATGATAATTAAAATTTCATCAATTATTATTATGTCGAATTATTGTACTGTGCATTCCTACCCATGGTATTTACAAAAATATGCATTAGATAAGTACCAAGAAAAAGTACCTGTTTCATCATAGCGGCACTTTATCTGTTCTGCATTTCTCTGCATGTAAGTTGCATTGCACAAAATTATATTGATGTATTATTAATTGCACAATTTAATATAGTGTTTACTTAGTCGGGCTTATAGATTGGAATCTTTGGAATAAATTCTATTAGAAGAACCTGTAATATCAAGACAAAAAATAATTAATATTATTTGAGTTTATATCTACTAGTAGCTTATTCTAGATTTTAATATAATTTTGTAATATCTTACATATTCCATCATAGAAGAGCTATCGCATCTTTGTTTTGCCAATCTCCAATGTAATCCAAGTTTATGATAAAGCCTACTATTTTCCCATTCTAACAATTTGTTTAACGAGTGTTGAGTCTATAAAAACAGTACATTTAAATATTTAATATTTATTTTACAAATGATCTCATAAAAGTATTCAAATTTTGACTAATGCTTATGTCTTACCCTTTTGCTCAAACAGATGACAGGCCACAGAGAACATCCTAGGGTACAGCAGCAGCATACACAACCGCAGAATAGCCACTTAACGTTAACAGGTAAAGTCTTTTTCAGTACACTATTTATTCTCATAACGGTTGCCTTAAATTCTTCTGGTGCCACCCTGGATATGAGGCCGTTAGGAAACTCTGATTCAAAACGATTACTGAGACCAAATCTAAAAATAAAAAGAAAAAAATTGGATAGATTAATAATGTTCTTCCAACATATATGAATAAATCGAACATCAATTTAAAATTAATGACATTAAGAAAAATTTTAAATTAAATGACCTTTAAATAAAATTATATATAATAAAAAAAACTATATAAAATATATAGAATAATTCTTTTTATATATGTAAAAAGCAAGCATGAGTCATGGATTTATCTAATCTTAAAAGTTGAAGAACTTTACACAAAACTGGATATTAATATAGCTAATATAAAATCATTCTTAAAGAATACGAATATTTTTGTCAGATTTTATGAATATTAATATAATTAATGTTATTTTATATTATATATATATACACACAGATCAGATATTTGAGAAATATTTTTGTATTGAACTGCAGAGGCAAATTATGCCGAATAAATATGCGCATAAACATCTTTTCAGCAGAAATAAGTGTAATTTATCACGTTGACATTTACATATTTAAATATGATTAACAATGCAGGTAAACACCGCACCGATAATGCGCAGATATCTATCGACAGATGTACTTTGCAAATAAAACACCTGTTTAATTTTCCTTTTTATCCGAATAAAAAAATTCTCTCATTTAACTTACGATTTTATTACACGTATATATCGAGACAATTCGCGTTGAATATGCATTCGTCGTTCGAGGAAAAAATCGCCTCGTCAACTATCGACGATGCCATCGGCACAACAAACGAGACGACGACGAGACGTGAATCGAAAATTTCGACGCTCGCGTCAAAAAATTGATCGAAATCAGGTGATCCATTGTTTGCCTCCCTTTGTGAAAGAGCGCGCGAGTCCTCTTTCTCCTTCCTCCTCTTTTTTCTCCCAACCGAGACAACAAAGAAACTCTCTCTCTCTCTCGTCCGGACTACACGTACAATCTCGACTCGAATTTCAACTTACACCGTCATGTTACCAGCTCCGCGGATCACGATCGGGTCCGGCACCATCGCGACGTAGTGTTCCTCCAAATTCTGCTCGTGTTCCTCTTCCTCCTCCTCGTAGATCGCGTCGAAATCCGCCATCGTCGCTGGGAATTCGCCGCTTTCCGCGAACAAAACAGCGAAGAAAAGGCGTAATAGCATATAAAGAACGCGGAGACGTCTCCTTCCTCTCCTGGACCTCCTGGAGCGGCCAGGTCGACGACGCTCTCGCGAAGCGCCCTTTCCTCGCTCACATCCCCGCCGCGATGATGAGCTTCCGGCTCGTCGTCACGTACGTCATCCCGTCCTCGCGGTCCCTGCGAGCGACGATCATCTTCTCCGGGAGTACTCCGGGCTAGGCCAACTGCTAGGCTCTCGTTCGACGACGACGACGTTCCTGACACTATTCGCCAGTGTTGTTCCCTACGTGTAGGTGTAGGCGCCGCACGCGTTCACTCGCTGCACAACCGCACGACGCGCACTGCGGATGTACGCGATGTGCTCCGCGCACAGCTCATCAATTTTTTCCTCGCCGCGACCAGGCCTGCCAACCCTGCCCGGCAGCGCCCCCGCGAGGGCAGCACTGTTTCGCGCTTCCTCCGCGAGAGGGCAGCACCGCTTCCCGCAGTTCCCGCGCAAATATGGCGTGGGAGGCGAACCGAACGGACGGGTGCGTCGAGAGGGAAAAGTATCGGGAGACTAAGTTGTTCCTTTCCTTCCTCACTCTTCAGCTCTTCCTGTTTCCTTCAGGTACTTCTATAATCCGTCATCTGTAATATAAATAATTAATGATTTAGCTCTGTTCATGCTTTTGATTTGGATTTTTATTGGTCTCTTGCGTGCAATAACTAATGCCAGGCAGCATCATGTCCGAAATCGGAATGTGAGATATCTTTTAAAGTTTTTAAGAGATGACATGATATCTATGAAAAACATCTTGAAGACTTGTTGAAGATTTATTATGCCCGATTTTGGACGTGTTTCGATTTTGATGCTGCCTGGGAGGAAATATATATTAATAAATGTTCTTAAATTACAATTGCTTCCCAAATTGCGTTACCGCAAAATAAATACATATTTATGAATAAAAAAAATAATTATTTAACTTACTATACAATTTGATACATATATTTTACTTATTTCTCCTTTAAAGTAATTAAGACGAAATATATTTCTAGATGAATTAATTATTTACATCTCTGAACTTATCGTCTTCTCTCTTATCTGTCGAGCAATTTAAACTCTTAAGATAATAATTTCTCTTTTCTTAGATGATAATAGAATATAAATAAATTAGTATTATTTTGATATCAATAATGTTGAAATGACATATATTTTCATTGTAGAGAATAATGATAAAATAAAATAAAAAATCCTATGGCCCTTTTTTCAAAATGCAAAATTCAATTTATGTATCGACTGTTAAATTTTTACAAGTAGTTTATAATAGTTCTCGAATTCAACACACGATGGCGATAGTATTTCGATACATCGCTCGATACGACATTTGCATCGACTCGCGCGCAACATCATCTAAATTAATATCTAATATTTTATATCGAATGAAGTGACTGTATCTGCATCATTGTTTTGTAAGTACCATGGCTATATAAATTGATTAGTTTAGATTACATATAATCCTATCGACGCAAAGTATAACAACGTATGAAAAAAAAAAAGAAAAATAACATATAATTAACAGTTTCTCGAAATCAATATGTCGTTGCACGTGTTGAATGTGCGATGCAAATGATGCAATGATTCTCGTAAGAAAATGACGACGCGAATTATTTGCAAAATGTCATTGTTTCGTATCACTCGTGATTACATTATATTTCTACATATCTCGCCGACTTTAAAAGTAGCGCATATGCAAAACAATGCATTTCTTTGAAATTGTCTGCCAGAGTAAAATATCAATTAAAGAGGACCGATCAAAATGTAAGCATTTGCATATATGCATTTTTACAATTCTTACAAAATGTGTTTTGTGTTAAATATTTAACACATTTATGTGTTAATTTTTAACATCTTGCTGTTGTATTAAATGTACTTCAAAGTTAAATTATTAAACCAATTGAAAAAAAGATGTAAAAATAATACAATATGCATCTATTTTTAATTTTACACAATAAATATATGTTCTGTTTTATTAGTGACAAGATTTATCTCTTCAAATTTGCAGATAAAAATGTTGATTTTTTATTTTACAATATAAGTGAGGATGATAAAATCTAAAATTAACATATTTTTAGTTAATTTTTACATTAAAACTGTGTTGATTTTATACAAAATTTATTTTAAATTACTTGAAGTTTTGCATTTAGTTTGTGTTGTTAAAATATTAACACAGTATTTGTGTCTCCATTTACCATATCCATATTATGTTAAATTAGGACAAAAATTTCTGTAGATCGTTAAATTTCTGTGACATCTGTCAAATTTAACACAAATGTTGCAACTGTGATTGCAATTGCGAGTAATACGAAGCAATTGACAGTTTGCAAATAATTCGCGTCGTCCGACTTTCTTGCGGATCATCATCGTATCGCGTTATTTAACAGCGTGCATATCGTGCTCCGAGCGTAACTGTGCTCCCCGAACGTGTACATAGTAATCACGGAACGCTCGGTACAGTTAAAATGTGATTAAAGCGGTTACGGATGAGAGTCGTCGGCGTGATTGCGGCGCCGATAAAAATCACGGCGAAACAGAGGCGAGGAAAGGTGATGAGATACGATTTATAATTGTCCGTCGTAAATGCAGAACAGAGTTACTTGTCCGGACAGCAATTACCGCAAAGCTATAGAGCGGAATACGCGGGAAGTTTCTTCTCGGGTTTCAACCGCCTGCCTCGGTGACGATCCGCCGTGATTGCAGCTTCCCGAATGCACCGGCGGTGCGATTTGCGACACGCGAAAATGTGGAGAAATTGCGAGGCACACTTTTAGTTATTAATCGCGCCCGAAAAAATCGCGTAACCGATACGATAATGAAAGAGAGAGAGAGAGAAATTGATACGTAAATCGAGGTAAAATTCGAGAAAATATTCTTTTTTCTTCAATCTTCGCGAATTAAAAGTCTGCAATTATAATCTAAATTACAGAAGGAAAATTGAATAAACGAAGGAGCGAAAGAAGGCCATTTTGCACGCGCGGAAAATAATTATTCAATTTTTTAAATTTGCATTTCTTTCTTTAAGATATCAAATAAATGTCAGTAAAACTGCACCGAGAAAAAAGTTGTTAACTTGACTAAATCATTCAACTAATTATTATTTTGTTTATTGAACACATATAAGTATTTAAATATGTTGTATATTTAATTTAAATACTTGTATATGTTCAATTAATAAAATAGTGATTAGTTGAACGATTTAGTCAAGTTAACAACTTTTTTCTCAGTGTGACAATAAGAATTGTTAGCTAAGAATTCTTATGAGTTTATTTCATTATCCTTTGCGACAACAATGAATTTCAGAATGACATTATTTACTGCATCATTTTCAACTATAGATAATCCTTTATTACCACTTTTTATTAACAATTTGAAGAAATTATAATTAAAATGTTATCCCCCTCATCGTCATATTCGAGATTCTCGCAAATAACTAGGTATATAATTTGTGATAATTTTGAGCTGGTTTAATGTAGCACAAAGAGTGGATTCTTCTTTCTTAGCACAAAGGGTTTTGCTTTATGCTTGCGAAGAATTGTTCCAGCCGAACACTAAGTTAATTCAGCTGATAATAAGCGCGCTTTTATGTACCGGTAGACATACCATTTTTATACATTTTTACACGGCAATTTTACGGTCTGCTGAAGCGACTGCATATGGAGAGATGCAGCCATGGTATCCTTTACTCGTCTTTCACGAGTATAATTCGTATAAAAATTTAAGACTCGTGAGAATTTACAAAATTATTTTTCGCACTATCTATATAAAATTCTATCGAAAAGAATGATCGATATTTTTATCAATTGTATCAAAATTCTTTATGCAAATTGTGTTGCTTATTAATAATTTATGTATTATACTTGTCTGAAAAAAATGCAGATGCTGGATTAATTTGCACAAACGTGCATGGTATTTCCGTTAAAAAATTACGATGGCATCAGTTAATAATATATCTAGGTGTGTGTTATACATAAACACGTTCTCGCAGCCAAAGCAGTTGGTCACGATTTAACATCGCTCATTAACCTCGCTAATAGTATACATCATCAGGAAATCGATTTCGTCTTAATCTTAACATCGTCTCTTCCGCGAGAGAGATACAGTTTTGTATTTCAGAATCAAATTATATGGAATAATTGAATCTGCAAGTGAATACATTGTCGACATTGTGTATAAATCGTGTAATACGGAAAACGTAGAATGTCGAATTAATCAATCCTCTTGGCTTTAATCAATTAGAAATTAAAATTAACATAGAAGAGACTATAGAAATATTGTCCTATTTTTTAAATAACATTTTTAATAATTTTTGTTTCTCCTTTTTACAGTGGTTTTATGCGGTCGATATGCAAAATCGTGAAAGAAGCAATTCGAAGAGCGAAGATAACGTTTTGGAAGGCAGGACATCTCAAGTTGAAGATAATCTCGAAACCAGGTAAACGAGCCATTAATTCTGTCTCGATAATTTTAAATCAAATGACAATTTATTTCTGGCACTCGCCGACTCTCTTGTCTCTGTGCTACATCAATTAGAAATTAAAATTGACATAGAAGAGGCTACAAATATTGTCGTATTTGTTAAATAAAATTTTTAATAATTTTTGATTCTCCTTTTTACAGTGATTTTATGCGGTCGATATGCAAAATCGTGAAAGAAGCAATTCGAAGAGCGAGGATAACGTTTTGAAAGGCTGGAGATCTCAAGTTGAAGATAATCTCGAAACCAGGTAAACGAGCCATCAATTCTGTCTCGATAATTTTAAATCAAATGACAATTTATTTCTGGCACTCGCCGACCCTCTTGTCTCTGTGCTATATCAATTAGAAATTAAAATTGACATAAAAGAGGCTACAAATATTGTCGTATTTGTTAAATAAAATTTTTAATAATTTTTGATTCTCCTTTTTACAGTGGTTTTATGCGGTCGATATGCAAAATCGTGAAAGAAGCAATTCGAAGAGCGAGGATAACGTTTTGGAAGGCAGGACATTTCAAGTTGAAGATAATCTCGAAACCAGGTAAACGAGCCATCAATTCTGTCTCGATTATTTTAAATCAAATGACAATTTATTTCTGGCGCTCGCCGACTCTCTTGTCTCTGTGCTATATCAATTAGAAATTAAAATTGACATAGAAGAGGCTACAAATATCGTCGTATTTGTTAAATAAAATTTTTAATAATTTTTGATTCTCCTTTTTACAGTGGTTTTATGCGGTCGATATGCAAAATCGTGAAAGAAGCAATTCGAAGAGCGAGGATAACGTTTTGGAAGGCAGGAGATCTCAAGTTGAAGATAATCTCGAAACCAGGTAAACGAGCCATTAATTCCGTCTCGATAATTTTAAATCAAATGACAATTCATTTCTGGCACTCGCCGACCCTCTTGTCTCTGTGTGCCATGGTTCATCAAACATTGTTGCTACCGTGAACCGTCGCGCACGACGGTTGATCCAAGCCTGTCGTAGATAAACACGAGAACATTTTACACGGAGAACACGACGTCTTCCTTTCCCTTCGCGTCGTAGAGGGGATTAAAAAGACGGCGATTAGTCAAGCGAAATCGTCCATCGCGTCTGAACATACGAAGAACACATGCGACTTGAGTTACGCGGCACCTCTCGAAATAGAGAGAGAAGGTAGGGGTAGAAGAAGTCGACGAGACCGAAAGTACCGACTCTCCACATTCTTTCCGGCTAACCGCCTACTTAATTAAAACAACATTAAGCCGGCCGGCTTGCGCCGAGAACGATGCTGTCCATGGACCGTGCAGCAGACAGACGAAACGAGAAAGAGTTGCGGTGGAACGCGAATGGGTGGGAGGGAGGGTGGTTGCAAAGCGGCTTTTAAATCTCGGCTGCAACTGCTGCTGCTACTGGCTGCTGCGGCCGCTGAATCGGCTCGTAAAGTCCGCGCTGCTTATTAAATTAAGCTATGTCCAATCGATTCGTGGATTTTGTGGAATCGCAAATTCGGAGATTCGGGGAAGAGGCGAGATAACTCCGTTCAAAAGCGACTTCTCGATACGTTCCTCCCCTAATAAGAATGTCACGCGGGAGGGAGACAAGACATTTCTTCTTTCTCTTCTTTTTTTTTTCCTCCCCGTGATATCATCCAATTTATATGCAGCGTGTCGTAAGTTAGGCGGCTTATTAATTTACGTGCACCTGTCGGATGGATTGGGCAACCGTGACGCATTTGTTACTTGGAATTTGGCAGCGTTTTGCGCCATGTGTCACGACGCCTCTACACTTCGGTTAGTTGCCGACTATTAACAACCGCCTGGTTACTTAACGCGATACAGTTTCGTGCGTGTGAAATGCCGAGGGAATACGTAAAAATTACGGGAAAGCAAGTTTGTTCAATCATGCTGTAAACATGCGAGAGCCTCAAGAGAATCATGCTGCAATTTATTTATTACCTGGCATTCGTTCAAAGAAGTTTTTGCCAGGAGCGTTGTATTAAATCAAATAATCATTAGACGTAACAGGTAAAAGCGACACAAAAGATCTCTTCGTGACAGAGATAAATATAATTAACTGAAATTATTTGTATAACTAAATAAATAATTGAATATCCATGTTCCACATTTAAGATTTAAAAAATACGATCGTCTTTAAATTTCAATAAAATTTCAAATTACATTTGTTTTATATAGAAATCAGGACGTGTACACGGAGAAAATTTTCTCTTAGAATTTACCCTGAAAATTATGGTATCGTGGGACAATATGGTACAGGGAGAATTATAAAATTTCTAATTAATATTTTTTATTGTGAGAAATATTTAATCAGAGCAACTCTTATAAAATTCTTTCAATATCATATTGTCTCACGATTACCATGATTTTCAGGGTAAATACATAGTAATTTTTACTATGTACATTAGTAAAATTAATCGAACATTTTCTATCTTATTGTGATAAACATTAATCAAAGAAACTCTTATAAATTTTGTTCAATACCATATTGTCCCACGATTACCATGATTTTTAGGGTAATAAATTCCAAGAGAAAATTCTCTCTGTGTATTAATTTAAATGAAGGATCAAAAGGCCACATTTAAAAGTGACTAGACTATGAAGCACTCGCATTAGATATATTTTTGCAACAGCTATTTGAAAGCAGCCTACGCGCAGTTTCATAGATTTCTCTCTGTCCGCTCACATCCCGAGTGACCGAGCGGTTAAATTCGCATCTAATTTACGCGCGCGTTTAATCTTTTGATGGTAGCACTCGATTTGCCGTTCAGGTGGTACACGTTGGATATATTTCCGCGAAATCGAGCCGGTCTCGCTGGTTTTACCGCTGCTAATAGGCTAACAATTCTGCTCGCTAGAAATAGCATATATGAGGCTAGCCAATTAAATGCAACGGCAAGAGGCCCCTCTTCACGGCCGTGACACTTAGCGGTCTTAAGTAGCGAGATTTAGAGACGGCAGGTGCTTTCGATACTGTACTCCACCCTTCGTTCTCCTCTCTCTTTCTCTCTTGTTCTCCATCTCCTACGCCTTCCCTCGCTCGCAGAGTTTCATCCCTGCCGGGCGCCCCGAGGAAAAACACGTGAATGCTTGCCGCCGCTTTGGCACAAGCATCGCCTTGCGTATTAATAATGAGCGTTTGACGCCGCGCCAGAGCCAAGCTTTTACATCTCTGAAAGAGCCGGGAGAGCTGACGGCCGAGCCGGATGAGGAATCTCGTCGGCGTGGCGTGGCAGAGCTCGGAGCCACGCGATGCCGATGCGATAGTTGCGAAAATTCAATTGTCTCTGGAAACGAATTATTATACATTCCGCTATTCGCCTGATACGTCTTAGAGGAATTGACGAATGACGATATGGGATATTAGGTCAGACTACTATGGCCGTTCAACTTTACAGTTTGATAAACCACAGGGTGTCGTAAATGTGTCTAACACCTAGGTCCATTTGTGGTTCATTGCATCAGGTAAATAGATATGTCGATGTTAGAATTTATTATGTAAGGAGTTGAAGAAGTTAATAATTTTTCAACGATTGAGTGAAAAAATCTTACCATTGTTTTTTTCAATCCCTCAAATAATAAATTCTAATTATTTAAAATAAATTCTAATATCGATGTATCTATTGCACTCTGATGCAACAATTATAAATTGGACTTATAGTTGTTATACATTCTTATGACATAAATCTTGCGGTTATAAAAAATACTTAAACAATTTTAATGTTCTAAGATTTCAAAGATATCTAATGAAGGACTATAATTGTATGATATTTGATATAGAAATATTTCAACTAAAAATATTGTACAATTATCTTACTAATAATATTTTACAATAAATCCCATATTAATCTTACATATGTAAAATTGAATTTCGGTTAAAATCAGCTGATTTTTTCAGATGTTGTAACTTATTGACCAGTTCAAAGATGAAATAGCTGCAAAGATAAATGAACAATTACTGAGTTACAGCCAGTCAAACAATTCGCAAAGCTCGAGTTCTTCGTATTTAATTGTCTGTAAATCAGAAATTCTATTATTTAGCTTTGCCCTATTACATTTTTGATTGAGTAGATCATAAGTTACAACATATAGAAAAACCAGCTGATTTAATCGAAATCCATTTTTACATAAGATTAATGCAAGGTACTTTGCAATATTTCTTTCATATCTGAATGTGTAATTTATTGTGGAAAGCTTTCTCTTTGTAAATAATTTATAAATAATTTATAAAAAAATTATCAAAATTAAAAATATATATTACGATAATAATATCATATGTCTAAATGTGTTTTACCAATAAAAAATCACTTTGTCATAAAATTTTCACAGTTTCCACAACAAATTAATAAAAAATATTTTTTCCTGTTCTCCAACTTTAACCCTCACGAACATTTACGAAAAACATAGCGTAGAATGAGGTCTAACTTCGCTTTAGCGTTATTATATCATTCTTTGTTTCTCTATCTTGATCGTCGTGGTTGTAAACGTAATAATTTAAGTAGATCAATTTTGTCGGGTGCGTGGAGGGAAAAAGTAAAGACGCGACGCGGAGAGAGCGAGAGGTCCTAATTGCGTGCCAGCTTACGGATAGTCGTGTATATGCGAAAGAGAGCACCCTCGTGTGCACTCGTATCAAAGATGGCGAAAAAATACAAGGCGGTCCCTCTTCTTCTGATATCAGTGGAAAAATAACCGCCTACAAGTACGTACTTAGCGAGTCGTTATGTCGCGCAGCGGAGCGTAGCTCCTTCGGGAACTCGCTACGTTCATTCGCCACAGTCGTGCTTCGTGTACATTGCGCCCAATCGTCTCGTCCAACGTGCTCGACATGCACGTATTGTATACGTGCCTCTTTATTGCACGAAGGAAAAAAAAGAGAAGATGCAAAATAAAACGATCGTATAACTTCATTGATCAATTCGTCGTCCATTGTCGCGTCAGAATTTTTTTATAAAAATTCTTTTCATTCATATACATAGATAATGCATTTTTTCATTCAATATTAATAATGCTTTATCAAAATTTTATTTTAATTGAAACAAAGTGTTGATAAAAAAAAAGGGAAGATTTAGATAATTATTTTATATTAATGAATTTTGAGCGTCATATAATAAATTATAAATAGCTATCTTTCCTCACAATATCTCTTTGGTGAGGAAAAAAATAATTACGCTCAATAAAAAATTCACAATGTTTTTATATTTTGTAAAAATTGCAATTTTTCTTAATTTTTAAATTTTTATTTTTGAGTTTCGTGAAATATTCGATTCATTTTTTTTGTTCGCAATGAACGATCGATCGAACAGGCGGTATTTTTGTGGCGATTTTCGCCATTGGCTGTCGAGGGAGCATCCAATGCTCTTGCGGTCGTATTCTCGTTTCTCTTTCAAGGTTTTCATTGGACAATGATCAGCTGCGTCTGTCAGGTGTCTTAATAAAGGCGCGGATATAGATTCTTCCCCCTTATTTTCGACGGATGGATCACCAGTTGAGTTCCCCGAGATCTTTCGTTTCGGCCGCCGTTCCTAAAGTAACGTTAATTCGGAGCGAGAGGTAGAAAAAGGAGTAAACAGGTGGCTGGCACAGTTGTAACGTATAATAAAGAAGTAATTCCTTCAAAAAGATCGCCATTGATATTTCAAAGTTATAGACGGATATTTTCTTTCCCTTTTTATACTAATTAATTTATCATTGTGCATTGCTCAACAAAATAAAAATATGCTGTCTCAATATATAAGTTTGCCTGTTTGTAGTCGATGAGATCAACATATATGTAAAATTATTATCTTAAAGTCTTCAATGGAAAAAAATACTATATAAGAATATAAATTATTATCTTGAAGTCTTAAATGGAAAAAATATGATGTAAGAATATATGTATACATACATACTTATAAGAAATTTTAAAGAGAGCTTTCCATTTAGATGGCTGCAAAAAAAATAGATTACTCTGATATATATAGATTGTTTGAAAAATTATAGACACTCCTATTATAAGATATAAAAATAGCCTCCTATTATATTTTAGAAATATCTATATATCGCTCATCAAGCAGTCTGATATTTCCGGTGAATCATTGTTATCGCGTTTTGGCGCTTCCACGAAATTTATGCAAATTTAGTGAAAAACCCCCTAAACGTTGTTTCGAACGAACTCCAACGAGAAGAAACGCACAGTAGGCAATTAAACTCCGTTGCTAACAACTCGCAACTCGTAGTCTCGTTATCCAACGAAGGCTTGGATGCGATGTCTGGGGTAGATAGGCGAACGTATGCACGCTGCAAATTAAATGTTTGGCATAAACCAACGAGGGGTTGATACTTACAATTAGTACATATACTCGGAGAATATTCTCTTTTTTTTCTTTCCGTTCATTACACACGCGCAACGAATATTCCATATTCGTTTCATTTGCAAAGTACACATTGACAATTTTATTAATAGATGCATATAAGTTCCTATTTTTATTTAAAAAATTATATCATCTGCAATTAACGAGAAACTCGATCTCTACCTCTTAAAATAAAATTGACAAAAAAAGACAATTCGCGATTACGTTAACAAGTTAGCAGGATATTTTGACAGAACAGTGAGCCTCGGTTTATCATTATTACGACAGTCAAGTGCCGTCACAGTGCGAGTCACACTGACATTCTGTATACGTCGCAAAAAAAAATATCGTTTTTTAGCCGCATCTCGTCCGCGACTGCGGCAGAAACGCGAAGAAGGTGGGGGGTTATAAGCGTTAAAATTGCAAAATTGCATCGCCATTGTGCGGTGATCGCGCGTTCTGAACTGTCTCGAAGGTTTTTGACATTTATGACGGCGCGTGATTTACGATTTATTTATGCCGCGGACTCCTCTTTGTAATAATAATACCAGGCGCGGGAGAAAGAAGGAGAGAGACGGACGGTTCTGACGCAGAAAAGGAAGCTACCCCTCTTACGAGCAAACGACAGCCATTTTAAGAGACACTTAACTCTCTTTAGTGCTCCTGGGAACAACGGCAATCTCCATATAAAATTCGATTCTCGGCGTTGAGTGCCCGTAGACAGATGATGACTCGTCTCAGACCGAATGCGCGGGCGTGTCTCCCTTTACGGATGCATAAAAGTTGTATTAAGTAACACCGTAACAACGTGTTTAGAGCTCGTTTCTCGCGATACCGGAATTGTTATTTGGAAATTTTAGATCCACTCTTCCTACATGTACATTATTAAATATATGTACTTAAATATATACCTAGAATAATATAAAGAGTTAAGGAAAATTTTCTTACTAGATTAATTACATCTTCAAAAAGCGAATTTAGTAAGCAATTTTGTGTGCGATGCTAGAGAGACTCTAAACAATAGCTTCTTTCTAAATAATTTTAATTGTTTTAATAAATACTTGACGCAATTTAATACTAAATTACACAAGATAGATCGCTGTTTTTTCACAATATGAACAGCCAGATGAAGATATTTTAAATTCCCCAATAGCCTTTTATAAATTCATAATATCTTAATATCTTAATGAAACGTAATCTTCTTGCGCTATTTAAATTCTCATTTATCTGGCAATTATACTTTCTTATTTTTATAAGATCCAGGTGAGGTTTATAAATCAATATTGCAGTTGATAAATGATACGCCGTTTGCTCAAGGAAGGGAAAGCAGCCGAGTGTCGAGATACGCAAGGAGACTGTTGTCCGTGTGTCTCAAAATAAGAACAGAACAGCTCGAGGGCACAATTAATCACGCCGAAAAGAGCGCGGCCTTCCGGGGTTTTATTAACCAATTACTCGGGATGTAGTATATTCGATGCTTCGAATAAATAGCCGGCAAACAGCGTCCGGAATTCATTAGCGGGTCGTTCGACCACCAACGCCAACTTCATTACTCATACTACGTATTTACGCGTCTATCAATTAAAGTGCCCAATTTGGGGAACGACGCGAAACAAGATTATTTCGCTGCGCCGTATCAATTTGCAAGTAGTCGCGTACTCCGAATTTTGGATTTTTGCATTTACATTTAACGACAAAAATGTCGCATTCGAGAGAGGTAAACAAGAATTAAATTATAATTTCTCCCCCCTGTGGACCAGAAACATTAATTGTATCGATGATGAAGATTTTGTAATTTCTATCAATTTTCGCAGAAATTATTTTTTAAATATCTGCTTTTTTATTTTATTAATAGTGGGAGTTAAATAAATCTCTTTATGAAAAAAAAAGAAAAATTGTTATATTTACAATTAGTGGATAAAACATAAAACAAACAAATTAAATCGAATGCTAATTTTGCAAAATTGTATAAGTTATATCTTGGAGCTAAAAACATCCACCAATATGCATATATTATTGCTAAGTTGTGGTTTATATTTACTGCGCTATTTAAAAATCTTCAAATATCGACAAAGACGCATATGTGCGCGTTTTTTTGTCTCCCTTACCCAAAAGCCTTTTTGCTTTAACCGCGCATATACGGCACTTTTGTGAAATCATCGCCATCCTGCCATCGTCAAATCAAAATTTTGCCAAACCACGTTGGTCAGCCTCAGGAACCTTGGACGTATTCTTGCGTGTAAAAGCCACTGTTATTACTATAACTTCTGAATGGTATTTCTCCGTGGAGATTCGACCACTAAGGCCGGTTTTCTTTCGTGTCTCCGTACAAGATGAAGCATACACAATGTTCGTATTGTTCGCGTTGATTACCGCGCATTC
This sequence comes from Nylanderia fulva, assembly GCF_048542155.1. NCBI lineage: Eukaryota > Metazoa > Arthropoda > Insecta > Hymenoptera > Formicidae > Nylanderia > Nylanderia fulva. Next base: position 5,755,764 of record NW_028190916.1, read on the forward strand.
GATGCAATTCAATGCTCGTGTCTCTAATTTATATATCCTTAAGGCATTATTAATTTTCTTCGCTCGTTTTATTCATACCGTTTCCGCGGAAATTTCTTGCCCCGGCAAAGAGAGAGAGAGAGAGAGATTTATAAAAATAATTCCGTAATTTGTAACTCGAATTTTATTTACGGCGCGCGAAACGACTTAAAAACGGAAGGAAGAACCGGGCCCGAGGTAAAGGCGAAAAGGCCGATAATGAAGGATACTTACTGGCGTTACAGTAGCGGCAAATATTATTATGATCATTATGGAGGCAACACGCAGCATCGAATATGTTATTCGAGAAACCTTCCAGATAAACGAGGCACTTCCTTTCTCACCGTTCTCACTTATCTTCGTTAAGCGTGTCAGCTTGACAGGCTAGTATCGAACGTAGCAAGCCCGTGCCCCAGGTACATAAATGAGAGCACGCATACACAAGTACGCAAATATCGATGCCTACGCAAGCTATCGAGACCACATCCACGTAAATAATCCTTGTAAATCCTTCAGAAATTCCCTCTTCAGATAAATGCCTACGTTTTAACTTTTAACGAAATTATATGTATATATTATAATTCCTGCGAAGATATATATTTTATCTTTTTTAAAATAAATGTGTATATATATATATATATATAGGTAATACATATGGAATGTAATTGGTCAGAAAGGTGTGTATTTCGCGGATAAAAAAAATTTTATTTTATACAGCATGTATAACTGACATAAAGTGTTATTTGGAGACAATTTTTCCTCGACAAAAATATCGAGGCATCGATAATTTGCGATTGAAAATAAAGGGTTTTTCGCAAACTAAGCCTCTAATTAATTTCAAGTAGAATTTACTTGAATAATATTTAAATCTAAGGTTTAGTTATAGATGCCAAAAATTGGGAACACGCAGAAAATCGTCTCCAAATAACGAGATCAACTTTCGGCGTGACACTTTATTATGTCAGACCATCCTGTATAAATAGAAATGACAGAACTTTAGAATAATTGCGCATAACAAAAGTGCTAGGATGTTAAAGTATACTATTATTGTATGCAGCATGTCTGACATAAAGTGTTATTTCGAGACAATTTTTCCTCGACAAAAATATCGAGGCATCGATAGTTTGCGATTGAAAATAAAGGGTTTTTCGCAAACTAAGCCTCTCTAATTAATTTCAAGTAGAGTTTACTTGAATAATATTTAAATCTAAGGTTTAGTTATAGATGCCAAAAATTAGGAACACGCAGAAAATCGTCTCCAAATAACGAGATCAACTTTCGGCGTGACACTTTATTATGTCAGACCACCCTGTATAAATAGAAATGACAGAACTTTAGAATAATTGCGCATAACAAAAGTGCTAGGATGTTAAAGTATACTACTATTGTATGCTACATTTTTTCGATCTCTCCCTCTTCCATTTCTATATATATCCTTCGTTACTTTTCGCGGAATAATCTTTCACGTTTGACACATAGCGGGGGGAGGACAGGACGAAAGAATCGGACGAGCGAATATTACACGTGGTAGCCAGTATATCCACAGTCGGGCTGGTATATCGTAAAGCGTTAGCGTGGTTAGCACACGCGGGGCCTTAGTAACTCGCGCCGCTCGCTCGCGGCGAGCTTAGCGTGGGCGTGCATACCATCGTACGCGCGATGCGATGCGATGTGTGGCACGATGTTGCGCTGTTGTGTGTCTCGTCTCTATGATCCTCTCTCTCTCTCTCGCTCGCTGCGCGCCTCTCTTACCTGCACACGTTGGCGCTGGGTGGTGGAGGCACCGGCGGCGGCACCCTTTGATCTCCCTGGCCACGCCCCCTTTTTTCATTTTTTTCACTCCTTAAAAGGCAGATGGACAAAGTGTATTGTAAAGTGGGCAGCGCGCTCGGAAAGACAGCGCAGGTGGGAAGGAGAGAGAGAGAATAGGGGGATAAAGGGGAAACGAGAGAGGAGATGCGCGTGGAGATGCGGATGAGGTATAAGGAATAGGATGCGAGAGAGCGAGAGGAGACGAGCTCTACGCTGTAGGTGAAGCTGCTGGCTCCGTGTCCAGTTACAATTATTAAGGACTCTCCTCGCCGCGCAGGAAGGAAGAAGAGGATGGAGGAAGAAGGAGGCAAGAATCGGGCGAATGCTTCGCTAATTATCCGATCCCGCGTCTCGGGGCTAATGGGCCGGGGGGTGAAGAAGGCGAGAGGAAGTGAGAGAAAGAAAGAGAGAAAGTGAGAAGAGAGAGCGACTGGCCAGCAATATCCAATTGATCATCCGACAAACCTTCTGATGAACGAGGAACTTCCTATCCCACCATCTCGGTCGCTCATCTCGGCATAAAGTCGCTACTCCGCGATAGAAGATGCTTCTTCAGACAGGTTGATTTCCGTAATTTTAATTTCAATCAGTATCGCAACATTTTTCTCATTAGGAATAATTAAATAATCGATCAAACTAGGGAAGAATTGAATTTATTAATCTTCACGACGTTTCGTCGATTCGAGTCTTGGCTAGTTTGGTCGATTATTTCATTATTTCTATTTACTGACTAGCGACTGAAAACAATTACGTACATTTTTCTTATTGTTAGACGAATGATTGATTTACTATACACGGATGCTAATCAATAAATTGCATCACCTTGAAACTAGGATGCATATTTAAAATGTATTACGAATGTATTTTTCATCTTGGCACAAAATTGCTACTCCACGATAGAAGATGCTTCTTCAGACAGGTTGATTTAATTTTAATTTTATTCATATCGCAACATTTTTCTCGTTGTTAGACGAATTTTTGATTTATACACGGATCAATAAATTGCATCACATTGAAACTAGGATGCACATTTAAAATATATTATGAATGTATTTTTATCTCGGTACTCTGCAATAGATGCTTCTTCAGACAGGTTGATTTAATTTTAATTTCATCCATATCGCAACATTCTTCCCATTGTTAGACGAATCATTGATTTACTATACACGGATGCTAATCAATAAATTGCATCACGTTGAAACTAGGATGCACATTTAAAATATATTATGAATGTATTTTTATCTCGGTACTCTGCAATAGATGCTTCTTCAGACAGGTTGATTTAATTTTAATTTCATCCATATCGTAACATTCTTCCCATTGTTAGACGAATCATTGATTTACTATACACGGATGCTAATCAATAAATTGCATCACGTTGAAACTAAGATGCACATTTAAAATGTATTACGAATGTATTTTTCATCTTGGCACAAAATTGCTACTCCACGATAGAAGATGCTTCTTCAGACAGGTTGATTTAATTTTAATTTCATTCATATCGCAACATTTTTCCCATTGTTAGACGAATTATTGATTTACTATACACGGATCAATAAATTGCATCACGTTGAAACTAGGACATTTAAAATGCATCACGTTGAAATTAGCACATTTAAAATGTATTATGAATGTACTTTTATCTCGGTACAAAGTCGCTACTCTGCAATAGATGCTTCTTCAAACAGGTTGATATAATTTTAATTTTATATCGCAACATGTTTCCCATTGTTAGACGAATTATTGATTTACTATACACGGATCAATAAGTTGCATCATGTTGAAACTAGGATGCACATTTAAAATGTATCATGAATGTATTTTTATCTCGGTACTCTGCAATAGATGCTTCTTCAGACAGGTTGATTTAATTTTAATTTCATCCATATCGCAACATTCTTCCCATTGTTAGACGAATCATTGATTTACTATACACGGATGCTAATCAATAAATTGCATCACGTTGAAACTAGGATGCACATTAAAAATGATTTATTACGAATATATTTCGCAACATATATAATTGACTCCTTTTTACTAAAACCTAAAAGCGTGGCATTTAAATCAAGCGATGAAAGAAGACACTGTCTATGCAATATCCAATAAAAACCGCGCGCAGCGGTTTACTGGTAAAACGAAGGAACGAACGACAATGCACGGCTAATGTTCGCTCCATCGATTAAATCGTGTACGAATTATTGATGGCCGAGGGACGCGCAGACATGGCAATTTCATCGGGAATACCAGCCAATGGCGGATGGTTCTCCGTACACCATAATTAGTTTTCAACTACGAAGCTAACGACGAGCACAACTCGATGGAAGACGCGCGATTAAAGGTCGCGACGGAGGAAAGTTCGGAACAACTCGATCGAGGAAAAACGAGGGAGAAAAGTAGAAAAAAAACAAGGGGAAAAAGGAAAGAGAAAGAGAGAGAGAGAGAGGCACGCAAATAGAGAAACCGCCTTTTTAATAATATGAAATTTGCTCGGGGATGTTAAAAAAGTTGGCGCAGGAAATAAAGTAGTTTCCTCGCGCACACGCGGCCATATTATTCGCTATGTTATTCAACAATTACTACGTAATAAGATAAGAGACATCAACGGCTAATGTGCAATAGGCTAAGTATGTGATTCAGATGCTTACGCAGTAGTTGGCTACTTCCGTATCCTGTCGATTTCATTTCGATTCGAGTATGTTCGCTTTTCTCATTTTGTCGACGTCAAAAAATTTCAATAGCGAAGTTCTAGGTATTTAGCAAGAATACTATATCGAAGGATATTTTATATGCGATATGCATATTCTCATTATATTAAACGCAAACCATTTGAATCTGAGTTTTTTTATTACTTATTTATATAACATTTAATTTTATTTATTAAATATATTATAATATTATATACTATATATAAAATATAATATATTATATAATATAAACGGAAAAAAAGAATTAGCTACCATAGCTAAATTTTAGCTGTCCATATATTACAACCTGAAATTTAGTTATCGTGCCTAAATTTTAGCTATGGTAACTAATATTTTTTAGCCATAGTTTAAGCTAAAATTTAGCTATGGTATATAGCTAATTTTTTTTTCCGTGAATATATAAAGAAATATAAATTTATTTCTTTGATTATTAAAGATTAGATGTAAACATAAGATAAAAATTAAATAGACACGCTTAGCAATGAATCATTTAAGTGAATGATGAACGTATATCGATATATAAATCTCGAATTATTATAAAATTTAATTTCTATGTATAGAAATTTAATTGAATCTATATAGAAGGACTCGACAATAGATAAAACGATAAGAACTAAAAAGCTATGTCGATGTTTCTTCATTTGTTATGAAATCTTATTAGCATTTAATTATTAAGTTCCTTAATTAATCTATAATTATAATCAAAATGCATAAAGATATCAACACCATTTTTACAGCTTATTATTTCGACTTTCAGACCTGGTTTCGTTAATGTTATAATGACGTAGTTAATTGAATGGGTATATAGTTGGAGAATAATTACAATTACTGACTGCTCTTCCGATTGCTATAATTTTTGTCAGAATACGTTATTTCGAGATTCGTATCATAACTTGTAAATTGCAAGAAATTGATTCATGTGATTTCGTATGCAATCCTGCACTATCTTATCGATTGCATTAACTACGTGGCTGTGAGGAATACAAATTTTCTTCTCCCCCTCCCCCCATGTAACAGTTCTAGCGTATAATTGTAAAAAATTTATATTCAGTAACTGGAAACGTATAAACTTTTACTATTTATATAGCATCGTCTGTTCCACTATTACAATTGAAGTTATAAGAGTAGAAATTTTCTTTAGTAAGAGAGAACTTTTTTTTTTAGAACAATCGCAATTCACGTAAACTCGCATTAAACTCTTGGACATAATAATATCTGTCAGATCTGTCTTCGTAAAATCTATATTATTCGCTTTAGCGACCTTTTAGATTAATCGAGGTTCATAAATAAGTAATAAAAAGAATAAAAAAATTAATTATGTACTCTGTACATCTAGATTAATTTCCAATTGAATTTTTCGATTAAATAACCAATATTCGCGCATCATATAAATATGGTTTTTTATGTGCACTTCGAGACTTTTACTCTTATTAACGGTATATTCTATTGCAAATAAGGCCATCGAAGCGGTCCTTATTCTGATACAAAAGTTTGCTGCCGTCGTATCCGTTTCAGAGCCGTAACGTTTTCATAATTACATCACGGGGGGATATTACGTAGTACAGACAGGAAAATTCAATCACGTTATCGACGTTGACGTGTAACAGCTGCGCGCAAACCGCCGACTCATTCCGCAATTTCTGTCATACGAGTGGGATCGAAACAAGGCGGCAATTAGGCAGCTATCAAAGAGTTATATTGAAACGAGAAAATCCATCAGGCCTTCTTCCTTCATATACTTACCTACACCGATATTAAGCGACACTTTATTACGCGTGACTAAACCTAATTTGATACACATCGCAATCTGAATGAATTGGCCGTTCAAATTTGAGAACATAAATCTATGAGTGAAAAATATACACGAAAACAATTAGCTACTATAGCTAAATTTGAGCTGCCCCTATACATTACTTCAAACTTAATTATCATGCTTAAATTTTAGCTATGGTATAACTAATTTTTTAGCTATAGTTTAACAGAGAATTCTAATTAGAAAGAACTAAATTTAATTTGCACTAAATATTGCAGGATTTTAAGTATAAATAGAGATAAACTAATTTCAGAATATTTTGAAATAATGATGATAAATATTTTATCGTATTTATGATAGCAGAGAAAATCGAATATATATGAACTTAATAAATCATTCCCAATGATTATGTAATTAGTCGATAATTGCACTAGGTCGTAATCATCAATTTAGTATCGAACAATATAATATTATCGATTATTATATACCACTGACAATAAGTCTTGAAACGCACATTGTCTCACATCAACGGATCTCTTTAATAAGTACCACTTTGTGTTTTGTAACTACTTAATTAAACGGGAAACAACACATCGTGGTTTAACACGAGCTCACGTAAATGCTGTCCCTCGATCGCGTAAATACAATTTACATCATTCCAGTCCTTGAAACATACGTTGCACGTTTGAATTTTATTTCGTGCACCTTATACGTGACATAAAGATATAACGCGAGACGAACCAATCCCTCGTCTCTACACGACGTTAATTATCGATGAAACGTAATTTGTCATCGATCACACACCGTCGCGTCGCGAAGTTCAGACGTGTGATGTAACGTGTAACGCGGCAAAAAAAAAAAAAAAAAATACGCATCTCTGTATCATCTTGAGTAACGAGTAACCTTTATACGTAGAAGGATCAGAAAAAGAAACGAGAAGGGTCGCGCCTTCGATCTTGACTCGCCATCTTATCCAATGGCTGAAGGATGTGGTTATTAAAATTGCAGGGGAGGAACGAACCACCGACCGGACTTCCTCGAGGACTTAACGAGTGTGTGTGCGTGCGTGCGCGCGCGAGAGTTCCAAGTCGGGATGACGACTTCTTCTTCTCGTGGGACGGAGCGAGGTAAGTCTCGGCTTGTTGACACAGAAAAATTTGCATGCACACGCATCGTCCTCGACGGCGACGTCGTGCACATCAAGCCGGCTCGTATCCATCGTTACACGCATATATAGCCTCTTCCAATGTCCCACCGTGTCATTAGCCCGGGGACGCAAAATGGAGCGCAAAAGTGTACAAAAGTCGTGAGAGAGACGCTGCGCTTCGGGGCGCGCGCGGTCATTTCCCTCTTTTTCTTCCTTCTCTTTTTCAACAAACCATACCGCCTGCTCCGTCACGAAACAGTCTCTCTCTTTCTTCCTTTCTTTCCCCTTTCTCGTCGGCTCGTTTTACGTATTTATACAAACTAAAAACGAGCACACAAATTGCTCGCGGCGCGCGCACACTTAGACATAAACGCATACACACGCGTATCATCTCGCACCTCTGGCGACAAATAAAAATTACCGCGTATGTACTTTAAAACACGTTAACTACCATCTTCGAAACGAGACGACGTACAGGAACAAGAAAGAGAGAGAGATGACCGCGGTGAGAAGAAGGGGCAGCTTTTTAATATTAATTGCGCGCGATTAATCAAATTTCCTCGAATTATTCATGCGCGAATGAATAAGAAAAGATTATTACGAAATAAAACAGATTTGGCAGATATAGTGCCGAAAATGGTTTTTTTTTTTTAAATATGCTTGTATGTACACGTAAGTATTTTTTAGGTTTTGCACAGTCGTTATTTTTTATTTTTTTAAATAGGTTATTATGATAAGGAACTATTCAAGGTAAGATTAAATGAATTTGATAATTATATAACAAACGTTATAGCAAATGAGATTTGAATTTATAATTGGGATGCAAAAATAGTAAATATGAAGTAGATAATACGAAGAAAAAAGAAACGGATGCACTTATTGTAGTTAGCTGTAGGAAATGTTATTAGCGTGGCATAAAGTGATGCGCGTATTGCTGCAGAAGTCATGTGAGAAATCTCATGCACCGTGCACTCGCTCATTTTTCAATGCAAACACACGAATTACGAACGAGAAAATTGCCGAAGCGCAAATTCTGCCTACTGTAACGATTTAAGCAAAACAAAGATGTACTTTTTTTTAGATTTCAATCTCATTAGAAAAGAATGTGTAATCATCTTATATAACGTATTATCTAAACTTTGAAATTGTAATAATTATAATATAAATACAATATAAATATTATAATTAATATTATTACACAATTTAAAAGTGTATAGTTTTTTTTTTATGATTCTGTCAGAAAATTATAATATTAATTGCGTGCTATATCAATTACAATGTCAATCACGAACGGAGTTGTCGTGATAATATTATAAATTTAATTGCAAATTTTATACATAAATCGCATGAAACATTCTACTATTCTTTTGCATTATACATATGCACACGAGAAAGGTAAGAGCTTTACATCTACGAATATTTATGTCGTTTATGTCACATTGATGCTATAATTGCGCGAAACGTCATTCAGTAAGGTAGAAATAAATCCGCAAATGTCACGCGTACAGTAATTTCTCGCACAAAGACCATATGTGCGTGCATTGTGTCGTCCACGAACGAGAGTCCATTGGCCGATAGATCTATATAATAGCAGAAGTATGACTTTTCTATAGTTACTTATTATACGCGGGTTATTAACCTTGCGCCTTTGTACGTTATAGGTACATCTCGAATTTACAGAAAGTTAGTAGGCCGTAGTATATACTATGTACTGTACAAGAGTATTCTATAAGAAAAATTTTACGTTCACTACTATATAATTCGTTAATATCTTGGCAATTGTAGACGCACTTATTAATTTCGTTATTATACTGAATACTGTATAGACGGGAACTATATCATATCGATGAACATCGTACAGTGTAAGAACTTTTTGTCGTCAAGCATATACAATTACGTGGATATAGATTTTTGATTTATTTAATTGTTTTAATAAATACATATTAGATTTATTTTAACAAAAAATATTACAGATCGTCCATCATCCAATTAAATCTATCAAAAGCGTGTTCAAATCCATTTAAAAAGTTAATTCTTTAAGAATTTTCAAAATCTCTTTAAAAAGATACTCGTAATATATTTTCTTGTCAACCTATACTTTTCGCTTAATTCGTCCGAAGAATTCTAATGTCGAATCATTATATATAATAAATCACTTTTAAAAATTAGCTACCATAGCTAAATTTTAGCTGTCCATATATATTACACATGAAATTTAGTTATCACGCCTAAATTTTAGCTGACAGCTAATATTTTTTAGCTATAAAATTCTCCGTTAAACTATGGCTAAAAAATATTAGTCACCACAGCTAAAATTTAGGCATGATAACTAAATTTCAGGTTGTCATCTATGGACAGCTAAAATTTAGCTATGGTAGCTAATTCTTATTTTTTCCGTGAAGCTGTTCGCGCGTTTCGATTTGGAGCAGCTGCTTCCGACGAAACAACAGATTTCTAATGCACATCGACACAGTTTGCTCTGAAAAGCTATGCGCAACGTGATATAGTTAGAGCTGGGTAGAGTAAAAAAATCCTTGTTGCTTATTGCATGATGCACTCGGCCTAGTCTCGAGACTGCATCCGCGACCGTGACGGCTGCTAGAACGCAACTCCGTCTGATTGACGGAGTGCACAGAGATACGTGTACTTATATACGCGCTGCTGTTAATGATACTAGAACGATTACCGGTGCACACGCGAAATCCTCGTAAGCTCGTAAACGCCGTACGTGTGTTTCGCGTCCAGCGACAGAGGTCCGTGATAAGACTCTCGAGCACAATTCGTACACACTTTGGAAAATTATACTTTAACGAGAGAATCGTTGCCCGCGATTACGTGTGTATGTACAAGCAAATCGATTTTTATGCGAATCGAATTAACCGTGAGTTATAAGAACATTGCGCTTTTCCAAGAAAAAAAAAACCGTTCCGTCCGCTCGACTCGTGTGTGCGAAAGTTGCGATCTGTATAAACTGTTTTAGATATTCACTTTCAGGGAATACGGCAATTTTTATTCTAGAGAAAAAAAATTCAGACTTTAGATCGAGAGAGGAGAGGAAGTTGTAATATATATATATATATATATATATTATATTATGGAGGTACGATAAAAAAATTCTTTAAATCCATCTTTTCGTTTCTCTACGCGAAACGTAAATTAATATTGATAAGAATGATGTAAATGTTCACGAATTCACAAGTAATGTACAATCTATGAATATAGATTCTCCCGATCATAGAGCCGACGTTTATAGACCTTAGCGGCTAGAAAATTTTTCTTTCGCAAAAGGAAGTTCGTGATTGAATATATACTACATGTGTTTTCTTATATATATCCGCGGAATGTAGAATCTTTCGCGATATGTCGATTCCAGGGTGTCCAGCAGACTCGATGAAAAAAAATTCCTTGACTTTTTCAGATTTTCCAAGACCAGAAATTAATGTTTTCCCTAACATTTTAGTATTATTTTTTCAAAATATATGACTTGCATATATGATAAATAATGAAATCCTTGAGATATTTTTGTCAACAATATCAGAAGATTCGGAAGTTAAAACAAAAATTTTAATCAATTATACAATCTGCATTAAGTACGATAATCGAAACAAACATGTCACTATAAACTATTTAAATAATCGCCTTTTCTATTTATATTAGATCAAATTTTTTAGTTTTGTCTCTATCAAATACATTGAAATAAAATAACACGACGATGAAAATATAAATTAACGAAGACGCTGTAGATGAATCAATTTTTGACAACACAGAAAATTAGCGTGCTGGGAGTCAAAGGGAAAAGTTCATACTTATTTAATAAAAAATTGCAAATTATTGAGACAAATGTAGAATAATGTGAAAAAATCCAGATAAATAGTAAAATTTCCTAACAATTCCAGATTTATAAAATTCCCTGACAATGCCCGGTTTTCCAGATTTCCCTGACCGCTAGATACCCAGAAGAAGCCGCGAGAGCGCGTCCGGCGTCTTAGGTGCAATCTGTTACGAAACCGGAAATTGAATAGCATCGGAAATAATAATAGCACGATATAAGCGGGGGTGCAACGCGCGACGCGGACTGCTAATGTAGTCTATCATTTCCCGTAATTCGTTTCCGGTTACCCCGCCGTCACCTCGCTTCGCCATCGTTGGATATTATTCCTCTCTCTCTCTCTCTCTTTCTCTCGATACTTGGTTGCCGCGTTGGTGTTAACGGTTCTCACTTCTCGCGCCAATAACAAAGGACCCGGCGGTGTTTCCTGGCTGTCGCGTGATGAACAATTTCATCGAGGGGCATAATTTTTAACTAACATACATAGTAGTGCGTCTCTACGCGCTCTTTTTCAACGACTTCGGAAGGATATCCGCTCACTCGGACGTGGTGTGAACTTTTTCAGGCGTAAAGTTACATAATAGCAATTTTAACTATTATATTCTATTAAGGATGTTATTTAGCATTTTTAAATGAAGATCGAAGGTTAACTGTAACCATTTTTGATTCTCATGGAATTCTCCGTACATAATTTTCTTTAAAATTAGCAAAAATGTCATGAAAACTTTTTAGTATATACATATATAGATTTACAAGTGTATACTTTAAATTGCAGGAGGTAACTTATTCCACAATAGGAATATTTATTATTACAGTTACATATATATTTTATAGTAAAATATATATGTAACTAACATATTTAAAAGCTATAGAAAATATTATAGATATTGTGGCAAGAGCATAAGATGCGGTGCGAAAAGGGGAACGCGAAGCGATGTTGAAGTAGCAAAGAAGTGACACTGGTCACTTTTTTATGAAAATTGTGGGAAGAGTAGCTGGAAACTGACAGCTTAGCCATATCAACGCTCATCACGGGATTATAAAATGAGCTTCGATATCTTGAATATTTTATACATTTACGGCGACGGCCATCTTATCCGCTGTGCTGTGGAGCGTTAAACAACAAGAGTTGTTAGTCTCCTTATTCTATAGCCTCGATCGACCTTAGAGTCCTTTGTCTGAGGGTGCGCGTCTTCTAAGAACGGCAATAATGCGTTACTTGAACTTTGCATACGATATATAATATTATTGCTGAATAACGATGACAGATCTTATATACGCTTAAAATGTAAATTAATGCGTTTTATAAAAAAAGTTTAATACAGCAATTTATGTTTTCTCAATCACGTTCGTTTAGAGAACAAAATTTTTTGATAAAAAATAATAGCGCGAACACCGTGTCGCGAAACACGAAGAGTGATTTCAATTTTCTCCGATAGAAAGATCGATTTTCTGAACGCTTGTGCTAAAATCGATAGTCTCGAAAAAATTTGCTACCGTGTTGCCACTCGTTTCAAGAATATTTTATGATGCAGAGTGAAGGAACCAACGTGTTGCAACTCTTATGATTATACCCTTTACACCCTACATTCACAGTGGATAATATAAGGGAAGACAAGAAATTGCCTCGTTGAAACTAAACTTCGCCGTTTGCGTCCAAAGACTCGATGGCGATATGTATGGCGGCGAGAATTCGCTTCTAAATAAAATACATATATTATAAGGATAAAATCAATATGCGGTTTATGGTATTACACATGTTTAAACACATGTTTTAAACGATAATAATTCTCTCCTTTGTCTTAATTTCTTATAAATCAATATATGATATAAATGAATAATGTAAAAGCTTGGAAAAATAATTCTAGCTCCTTTTTAGTTTAAATTCTTCAAACAAAATTGAAGGAAAATTTATAGCATAATGTCACATCACGCATGACACAGTGAATAATCAATTAAGAAATTTTTTAATCAATTGCAAGTTCGATACAGGGTTGGGTGGTAAATTAATGATTTTTCTAAACGAAGTTAAGTTAAAGTTAATTGCTCTTAAAAAATTTATAATAACAAATAACAAAGAAATAATTTTGATTTTTATACAGAAATATATTTTTTGATAATTACAATTAATGACAAATGAACATAAAAATTAATAATACTTTAATTTAAAAATAATACGTTTATAACTTATAAAAAACCAATAATGTTCAGTATTCAGACATAAAAAAATTTAGCTTATCAAAAATAACTAGTTGAAGTTAAAACTTAATATCTACATTTTAAATGAACTAAGTTAAGTTAAAAGTTATTTACTTTTTAACTTTTTTTATCTTTTAACTAATTAACTAGTTACTATCCAACCCTGGTTCAATATAATAAAAATTTAGATGCCGCGATGAGATGCATCGCGATTTCGTTTAGAATCAGCGCGTTTCGCGCATTATGCGCGCATCCCCAAGCGTATTATTTCGCGACAACTTTCTCCCTCGATATCTCGATTTCAATGCGACGTAATTGCACGTTATCGTCGTGTATTAGAATTCGTATTTATGGCCGCTCAAAGCAGCTCCGGTCTTTCATAAGATTAAGATTGCCGCCAATGCGGCCTCCGCGAAATGCGCCGTTTCGCATAAATCATCGGGTGCTTTCTTTCACCAAAACGATTAACTACTCTGGCGATCGCGATCGTTGAGATTTATGCTTGCACGTCTTGTACTTTTTATTTTAAAAATAATCGGAAACTTTATCTCGATAGTGTGTCATAATTTATCTTTACGGTTATCTACTTGTTGGTACTTTGACATGTTCAGCGGTGGAATATGTTTTTTAATTAAATATGTACTCAATGTAAAATGATTAATATTATTTTTATATCAGGTAACTTGATATATAAATATTGAATATTAAAAAAAAATATTTTTTCTTGATCAAACTAAGACAATACGTACTTTGGCAAATATTTCTTTCTTATATGCAATATCTCAATTATATTTTTGGACATACGTGTTTTTACATAGAAAATAGTTTGAAATCTGATAAAAGAAATTTTGCATAATATATTCTATTCATTGGAATTTTGTATGAATGTTAAATCATTCTAGCACCTTCAGGTCTTTCGAATCTAGACATTCTCAGTATCGCGATGAGTAAATGCTTCGTCGAAAGGTATACGTGATCAAAGTAACTTTGTCATAACGGTGGGATTCTAACAAAATTAGATGGTTAAACACGATTGACCTGCTCTCGTGACGGTACCCAGTAAAATTTGAAGTGCAAATAGAATCGCCGCGTGGTCGGAGTCGCTCGCGGGAAAATTGCACCTCTCGAGGTAATGCTTCGGCAAATCGAAAGTCACGGGGTGTTGATGATCACCATTAGAACTCATCTGCATCGTCGGAATTCGTTTCTGACATGAACAAGAGGAGTTATTTGAATGTCATTTTCTTCCCCATTTTTGTTTTACGATTATTTTGGAGAATATTCAATGAGAACTAATATCGAACGAAGAGAAGCGAAAACATTATCTTATTTATACGCTATATACATAGAAAAAATTTTAATAGAAGATCGATGCGAGATTTTTATCCATATAATTTATTTTTATAAAAAATATATCGTATTTTACATCTGCATAAAAAAATGCAGTTTAATTGCATCCTAAATAATGCAGATTGTATCATTGATTTAAATTTTTGTTTTAACTTCCAAACCTTTTCATTGTTGACAAAAATATTTCAAGTATTTCATGATTTAACATTTAATTAATTTATCATGTATAGTATCATATATATATGCAAATTATATATTTGGAAAAAATTAATTTCTACTCTTGGAAAATCTGAAAAAGTCGGGGAATTTTTTTTCATCGAGTCTGCTGGACATCCCTGGTTTTTCAACATCGACGAATTTTTAACGCACGATAGACATGTCGCGAAACTCCACGGGATGGGAGCGAGCGGAAAAAAAAAGATGACGACGAGATAGAAAGGAAGACCGACGAAAGGGGAGAAAAGGAACGTCGTAATCGACGGCCCAACGTGAGCGCTATGGGCTTCCCCGATTTTTTCGCCGGATTAATTGCCGTCGACGCGGCGCTTTTTCGTCATTAAAATGATATTATACCTGCTCCTGGAAACGCGGCGGACAATTTACATGCGGGGTAGCCATAATGAAGAGGGATGGTGGGGAAAAGAGGGATCGGATCGAGGAGCGGGACATTACGGTATTTCGTTGATTGCTTTGGAATCGCCCGCGCATCGTCCTCCCATCCGCGCGGAATTGCCGCGCCGTCAACGGCAGCACGTATAACCGCGCGCCGGATCGAGACTGTTTGATCGTTTTAATTACACCCGTGGCCCCGACACACGAGGAAGCCGCGCGCAAATTAGCCTTTTCGCGGATTTTTTCGCGGTTCAGCGTTCCTCGGACGCCGAGAAGCTAATCGACTTTTTACCGATTTCTCAATTTGACTATACCCACGAACGCTTGATTAATCGAGCATTTTTTCAATACTTTTCATGGCATAGACCAGCAGATTATTAGCTCCGCATTTTTATTTTCATTCGCGTTTCTTTTTAATATTCTTATATTTTATATTATTCGTTGTTAAACGATGATGCAAATTATATTATAGTCCTGATTACATACCCGGTGAGCAGCGGTGTTTTTTTTTACTCTTCACAGGAAACATAAGTTTGCATGTAAGTAAGTAAATACAGTACAGTGCTCGATATTAGAATGTTGTAATTAATCGTGAAGTAGGAATGAAAGCGATGAGAAAAACGCAGCTGTTATGCAGCTGTTTTGTTTCCTCTGCGATTTCGCTTGCTGGCCTGCAGCGACAGAAATTTGCATCACCACAAAACCTGATACGTTGTGCGAAAATACATTTGGAAATATTTCGATTACAAACCGAATAATATATGGGATGTATAAACTTTACTTTACTTACTACGAACTTTTCTTTGCTAACAGAGCTTAATATCTCATGGCTTCTGTGCATGATCATGCGAAGAATATTGCCTGTGGATAAATTAAAAATTGTATTATAATGCTTCATTTAATGTCACGTTTGAAATAATAATTTTATTAATTTATTAATAATAATTAATGTCTAATCGTGTTCAAAATCGGGTGTCACAAAACGATGTTTATCGCGGATATGAATCATGTTCGCACTTTTTCATAATGTGATGCACATGCAATATAGTTTTGAATAATTTACAATAATTTTTTTCACATATATATCTTTTGTAAATGAATAGATAAGATAATTCAACGCCGCATTGAATTACAAAGTATTCACTTTTCTGCTCATATACATAAACAAGAAAATGCGTACGCGAGAGTCTCGTTATCAGTCTTGTTCCCTGATTCACGCGCTTCGAAATCGCATTTTTCTCTTCCACGTAATGGAAAACGACGAAGTGACAAACTTCTATTTCCTAGAAATCGCGTCGACGATGGGTATCGTGCGAGTAATAATTGGAAGATGATACACCGTCGCCTTGAGCGAGCGGGGTAATTGCTTGTGTAATTCTTAATTTCACGTTACGCTGGAATTCCGATTGTAGCGTTCCTTTACATACTCGGTATATCTCGCATCTCTCGTGTTAAGCCGTGCGACGATGCACGTGCACTTCGCACGCTGCAAACGTTGCGTTTGCACGATAGACAAACGCTGACACGCTTCGTTAACATACGTGCGAGCGCGCTAATTAATTCGTAGATAACTTTTGATTTCGCGTCGCGTCTGTGTAATACGGTACGAATGATTTATGACGACGCCGTTCGCCTCGATCGTTAATCGAATTTCCACGTGCGATCGCGCGAGATGGTTGCGAAAAATAATTGCGATTCGATCGGAAAGTATACAACGATGAAACTCGGATAAATAATATCCCGCGAATAAATAATTGCCAATCGCTCGATCGCTCTCGGTTAGAAATCAAGATTCGAACAAAGTATATGATTAAATATTATTTTTACTCAATATTCATGGAAAATTACTGTCACATGCACTATTAATCACGTAGGAATTAGGATTTAAATCTAAAGATTAAATAATAGTATATTGTGTATCAAGTGCGGAAAGTTGACAATTGGTCACGAGTGCGGGGGATGGACCACCCCACACGAGTGAACAATTGTCAATCTGCACTTGATACACACGATATTTTGTATTACAAGTGCAGGCAAAGTGGCTTTGTGCGCGTTTTCTATGCGCGAGGTGGCCGATCGCACGCCGCCATTTTGCGACGGCACGGTGCGGGAATAGCCGCGTTCAAAGTCATTGTCCACGGCTGAAGCCGTGGGCAATGACTTTGAACGCGGCTCAGCCGTAGGCAATGGCTTTGAATGCGGCTTATTCACTCATCCGCGTCGCCGCTAGATTGCGGCGTAGGAAATCGGCCGCTTTCCGCACAGAAAACACGCACACAAAGCGCCACTTTGCCTGCACGTATAATACAAAAAGAAAAGAATCGATTAATAAAGCTTAAATGATTATTGCCCAGCGGAATGTAAATGAATATATATGATAATGTGGGCGCACGTGTGAAGATGGCCGTGTCTTAAAATAGATTGTTAGACATTCTAAAAGAACCCCGGCGCTGCGTGCGTTAACGCTTTAGCAATTTGTAACAGCTCCGCAGATTATCGAAAGCTATTAAACTTCACAACAGCGATATTAATATATTTGCGGCTAATAATTGCGTACTTTCTAATAGGAGTTATTAACTCGTTACGCTTACCGCCCGAACTGTTTAACGCCGATGCTAGCCGCGATAACGCGCTGCAAAATTGACGAAGCGCGCCTCTCTTTTCACGATTCGCTATCGTCGCCATTTCTCGCGCTCGTGAACTAAAGCGGTCACGATATTATCTCTCCGATTAATTACTTCTCTCTTTCGCATCGCGTGGAGGGCTGTTATTAGCGCAATATTATTATCATAATTAGCGACGATCGCGCGCCGATCGTCGGATTCAACTTGCATACATAATTCGCAGAATGGGCGGACGGTGGTGACTTTTCGGAGGGCCCGAGAGGCCTAATAATCCTCGAGGGACCCGAAGCGAGACTGTAACGAAACGAAAAAGTGTCAAAGGAAATCTTTTTATTCTGCGTATAATATATGTAATTGAAGAAAAAAAAACATATGACATACATTCTTTTCAACAAAATGATTTAGCGGGATTCTTCAACGTCGTTTCAAGTAATCATTCATTGTGAATTGCGAATATTGAAAAAGACTGGAGTGCGATATTAGAGGGTTCAGTTTCATCAATTTTCGTACAGATACGCCCTTGGTAATTGGTAAAATGGCCGATGGAGAAAATGTATCGCGGGGAACGGGGGAAAGAGAAAAGGGTCCGGTCCCCGTAGTGCAGGAGAGGGCAAGAGAGGACGAAGCTCGCACGGTGTAAGGGAGGATGGGTTGAAGCAGAAGACGGTAGAGAAGTGACTCCCACCCAGGCGCGGGTAGGCGCAACATCAAAGGGAACCGACTTCTCGTTCGCGAGGTGAAGAACCGGCCATCTCCGGGCCACACACGAATTGCTTTATATACTTACTTTACGTTCTGTACCACTAAAGTGTGTAATACCTTTTCGGCGCACCGCGCCGCGCCGCGTGGCGGTGAAAACGCACGCGGGATTACGTCAATTTCGTCTATCAACGGGGTGCGCGATTCAAATATTTTCGGAATTTTTCATCTCGTGTTTTTCCCTCTTTCTGCACGAGAGAGAGAGAGAGAGAAAAAGAGAAATCTTTAGTCAATTTTTCCTGTCAGTATATTGCGTTGCAAAGTCGTATCGGTGCAATTCTGAAAAAATGCATTTATTTAGAAACGGCAATCAAAATATCTTTTAAAATTAATTCTCAAGAATTATAAATTTTTTAATTTGGCAAGATTCAATTTTTTGTAATACTAATATTTGTTTATTTCTTTTAAATACCTATTTTTTACCTTCTAATTATTTTAAAAGGAAACAATTTGATTTTATCATGTTTTATTTATTAAACTTTTGATATATCGGAAATATTTTTTAATTGGTGTCTTTTGAACTTTTCCACATTAAAAAATTTACAGAAATCCCTTAGTTTTCAAATAACAATTATATTAATTTGTGACTACATTGATCTTCAGGACAAACTTTGATTAATATCAGTGTTAATGTATTCAAAAAATTTAACTTTTTGCTCGCAATTATTTTGCACCCTCTTTACAAAAGTGCTCCAGTTAGAGCTTGCACAATTTTCATTTGAAAATTGACATAAAATGTTGTTTTTTTTTTTATTGCTAGTTCGAAATTACGCTCGCAAAATAATTAAAACTGCGCTTTGAAACTGCATCGGAGAATTTAATTTACATACAAACTTCGTTAGACTTCGCAATTGCGATTCCTTGCGTTTTTCAATTCGAATGAATTATTATCGCATAATTTCGGGCTGGGCGATAAAAAATCGATATTTTATGTTAATTTTCAACTATGTGAATTGTGAAGAAAGCTCTAACTGGAGCACTTTTCTAAAGAGAATATAAAGCAAAGCGAGATGCGGCGCGGCGCCACAACAGCTCGTCGTTCCATGCCATTCGTATGCCGAGTATCAAGTCATCAGCGACTATTCAGACACGTCCAACGACGAATCGCACTCTACGGGCGTGACGAATTCGCGCGGGGTCCTTCATCCCCGGCCGAGTTTTAAGAGGTCACACGACGCGCCAGGGTGGGCGCGGTCACGAATGTCATTACGATCGAGCGGACACAACTGGGGGGCCCCGTGTGTGAAATTGTGTGACAGGGAGTGAGATAGGCGCGAGCGGGGATGAAAAATTGATGGAGCCGACAGGCTGCTGCTGCTGCTCTTCAAAGAGATCACTTTTGCTTCCCCGTGCGCACGGGGCACCAGTTCGCGATGTTTCACGAAAATCCACAACGTCGCCCGGCTCTTCAATGGCCGCGGGAACCCTCCGGCTTTTCCCCTTCGGGCCGAGATTGGGGGAAGATGGTTAGTGAAACTGATTCGAGTTAAATGGAGCCTAAATGGTACTCGAATTGACTGCTAGAACCGTGTCGCGCTTTTGTGTGAAACGACATCGGCGAGATGTTTTGTAACCACTGTGAAGCTTCAGTTGCTATTCGAATGCTTGAACGATCTCGAGTTTTGGAGGCGACAATGGAAAATGGAAAAATTCGCTTTAAAGAAAAATCATTTAATTCGATGTCTCTCTTATTGAAATTAAATATACTGTTTCATTCAATAATGTAAAATTAAATTACAGCTAATTTTTCGATTATTATTATTGTACAATATTTTTCAAATACTGTCGACAATAGGAGAATACTTATATCGCAATTATTGACTTTGATGTTTGATGAAAATCATCTAATTCGATGTCTCTCTTATTGAAATTAAATATACTGTTTTATTCAATAATGTAAAATTAAACTACAGCTAATTTTTCAATCATTATTATTGTACAATATTTTTCAAATACTGTCGACAATAGGAGAATACTTATATCGCAATTGTTGACTTTGATGTTTAATGAAAATCATCTAATTCGATGTCTCTCTTATTGAAATTAAATATACTGTTTCATTTAATAATGTAAAATTAAACTACAGCTAATTTTTCAATAATTATTATTGTACAATATTTTTCAAATACTGTCGACAATAAGAGAATACTTATATCGCAATTATTGACTTTGATGTTTGATGATTTTTATGAACGCTTCATCTCTGCTTTTCTTTTCAACACGAAAGAGAAGCTTATCCAAAGCTCGATTGTTGGAACCTTTGAAAGTCGAGTTGGAGTCTTTGGATTTTTTATTTGGAATTCCCCAAACAACTTTTTATCATCCAGTCAATAGAAGCAAGGTGCAGCGCAATTAAATTCAAGTTCGAAGGTCGAGGACCGTTCTGAGCGTGCGTGCGAGACGCTATCGAGGTTAGTGTTTTCGACATGCACGGGAATGAATGACAATAGCAATAGGCGATTCGAATAGGCTATAATAAACCCTCCTTCGTACGACCTGGGATTATTGTGCTGAGCAAAAATAGACTCGCGAAGTACTTTGAAGCAGCTCTAAAAGTTTCTTATCGGCTGACCCGGCAAAGCGTATGCACGATGACAGTCGTTTGTTCGATTCTAAACCATGACACTATCGCTATATGATTTTAAATAACAAATATGGCCGGTGTGTAAAACAGTATTCTCGTTGTAAGACGATAAACATTTAACGATGCATAATCACTGAAGCCGTCAACAACACTAGCTTTTAACGCTTCGGAAAACAAAGCTCTGATTTTTCAATAATCTTCTCAACCAGATATTATGTTCTTAAAATAAAAAATTTTAATATTACTATCCGAATTTTTTTCACGTATTCCGACATTTCTTTAAAGAAATATATTTATTTTCCTTGAAGAAAACGATCTTACTTATTCTTTAACTATATTAAAAATACAAATATACATATGTATATAATATTATGAATAATATAAAAATATTATATTGTTGAGTCTCACAAAAAATTCTGATAAAATAGATTTAGCTTAATTATATTTTTATAAAAGCCTTTATTCTCTCTCCCTGATTTCTTTAAAGAAATATTATATTAATTTTCCTTGAAGAAAACGATCTTACTTATTCTTTAACTATATTAAAAATACAAATATACATATATAATATTATGAATAATATAAAAATATTATATCGTTAAGTCTCACAAAAAATTCTGATAAAATAGATTTAGCTTATATTTTTATAAAAGCCTTTATTCTCTCTCCCTAGTTCGCTTATAATGAAATTGAAAGCTATACACATACTTCGACATTGTCATTGAAGAAAAAAAAATCGATACGTAGTGAATGTATCGAGATCTATATTGCAAAAATTTTAATATTATCCAAATTTTTTTCACGTATTCCGACATTTCTTTAAAGAAATATTATATTAATTTTCCTTGAAGAAAACGATCTTACTTATTCTTTAACTATATTAAAAATACAAATATACATATATAATATTATAAATAATATAAAAATATTATATCGTTAAGTCTCACAAAAAATTCTGATAAAATAGATTTAGCTTATATTTTTATAAAAGCCTTTATTCTCTCTCCCTGGTTCGCTTATAATGAATTTGAAAGCTATACACATACTTCGACATTGTCATTGAAGAAAAAAAAATCGATACGTAGTGAATGTATCGAGATCTATATTGCAGCGAGAATATTGATGATAGCGCGCGTTCTCTAATCTCGAAGGGGTTCGAAGTCGAACACACAAATTGATGAAAGTACTTTTTCCCCATATAGATATATTACGGAAAGTATGCCGACTCGAAACAACGATACGCCTGAGGCTTTGAACGGCTCTGCGAAGTGCTTTTCGATACTAACCGCGGTTCACCGCGCGCTCGACGCACGGTCGTCGTACGACGTCATAAATTCCTTATGTATTTCCTGTCGCGGTTACCGGCGCATTTTCAGACAAGGCAGTTGCAACCGAGCCAGCATGGCGACGCGTATGGCGATCTCGCTAATCGATCCCGAGACGCATAGAATATGCGAAATTACCCTTTCAACGGAGGATGCTCGTAAAGACGGGCGATAAATATTTTTTTAGAGACCAGCCGCGAGTCCCTCTTATATCAGGAACTTACGTCGAGAAGCGTGACAGCTCCTCTTCCGCCGCAACATTTCATTAATTTTACTATCCCCGAAATTATGCGATCCGGGGCGAGTCGCGAGATCGACAAACTCGATCCTTCCGCGAGTGAATTTTGAAATATCGGGCTAGAAAAAAAATGGCATATTCACCTAATACCTGCGCTACTTAAGTAGTCGCGTGAATTTTCATATATACGAGCTAATAAACGCGAATGCGCGTAAAAGCCGCCGCCTCCCTGTGGTGAAGAGTTTCTAAAATAAAAGTCTGCAAATATGCGTCATAAAATCGCGAGGCTGAAAATACACTTTGTAACGCGATCGACCTTTTTGCGCGTATCGGATACACGATCAAGATCCCGAAAAGATTGACTTAATCGAGTTCAAGTACCACGCCATAAGTAACCGCTCTCGGCGAATCGAGACAGTTCGATCATCTCGGAGAGGGAACGAATTACCCCCGTGCATATCATCCGCCATACCGAGAAGCCCTCTGGAGAGAACCGACTTACCGCGGCGGATCTGTCGTGCGGTCGTATAGATGTGATAAATAAATTATTGGCTGTGGTTTCGCCCGAGCTCTTCCTCCACGGACGGTATCCGCTCCTTATTCTCTTCTCACCGCGAGCGAAATAAGATATTCCATCACGGTGAGTTACATAAATCTCCTCATTGAATGGGCCTAATTATTGCCGGAGGGTCGCCGAGGGGACAGATCGCTCTTCCGGGGACTTATATTGTCAGTCTAGTTTAGGGCAGGTCCGCAAAGGGCGTGTATAAACCCTTAAGGGCATCACTCTCTTGGTCTTTCTTCTGCGCCCCCTGTGCGATGAGATTCTCGAGAGATGCTCGTAACGACGCGTGTTCTTCGGCAATGACTGCCCAGAAGAATCAAGTAGCTTTCGCACACGCCCCTAATCGACAACATTATCATGTTAATACGTCGCTGCGAGCGTTCTTGCACAATTTTTTGTGTTTTTTTTTTTTCGATTACGTGCGTCGAGTTCAGCGTTTTAGGTTCTGAGATCAAAACGCAAGCGGTTTCTATTTTAAATGCTTCAATGGAAAATCTTTATGATAGAAGCTTTACGATACAAGTATCTTTGGCAAAAAATGTGCAATCATTTATTTGTAAAATATTTTATACCTATTATACAAATAAATGTTTATGGTGAATAAAACAAATGTTATTATATATAATTGTACAGGTATATCGCTTAAACGTTGCATGGTAGAGCGCGAATTATTTATCAAGATCAAATAAGCAAAAAAAAAAATATAGATTCATATATAGCGTGCATTTAACACGGTGTGTTAGAAAATAAAATAATCGCGAGAATAGTAAGAATTTCGAAAATACAGCAATCAGAACTGAACGCAACAGCTAGATTTATCGCGATCGCGACAAGATGGCAACGCCACGGTGCGAAATCATCAGCATCGCGGCGAGATTCGTGCAAGGTAGGCGATGGAGAAATGCCTCGTCGGGTCGGAGTATCGCGAATCGATCGGATTCAGAGTTACGCTCGCAAATAAACGCCTCCGGTGGGCCAAAGGAAGCGTCATCATCGGTATATACCAGGATGTTACTAGGCGAAAGACGGTTTGCGGGCATCGAGCAGCCCCGGTTCGTCTGTTGGATGGATCGCCGTCGACGAGTATATGTAAAAAGTCTATAGGTATTAAAGTAGGCAAAGTGGGCAAGCGTGCCTAACGTTCATCAAGTCGACAGATGAAGCGAGCCGCGTTCTCCGCAAATAAAAAGAGCCGTATAGATATTCGGGGGATATATCCTGTAACAACACTCATCGATTTGGGATTTACATGTCACGAGCCTGAGCGATTTGTCGCGCACAGGTCGGTCCTGCGAGCACACAAAAACCAGAGAAAATCGGTACAGAAAAGCTCCGATAGACTCGTTCGATTCTGAGACGTGAAAGAGCGTTGATTGCTATGTGAATAGTCAGACTGATGGTAGTATAGTCATGCTTGTCCCCGTTAATCTGTTGCACAATCGAATTAACGCACTTCTGGAAGCGAATTTCTGGTGACGATATCGAACATTTTTCTTTGTAGAAGATACAAATAAATTACTTATACAATTTTGAAATTATTCTTCGCTTATATAATTTTCTGAAAAAATTTTAACATGAAACATGTTGATAAATTGAAAATTTTTTTAAATACAAATATATATTTACACAGTCAAAATGGCAAATTTCACAAAATGTAAGTCTCCTAAATCTCTTAAGTTAAATATAATTATTTACATCTATCGTTGCAAGCGGAAAATGACATTTTATTTTAGCGAGGAAGCTTATAGCAAGATTGCACTTAACGTATTTTATGTCGAGACTGTAGGTACCGAACTTTATATCTCGTATTTCAAGATTGAACTCTTAAACGGAAAAGACTCGTATCGATCCTATGTTACTAGCCGATAAAATTTTGCAGTATCTGTGACGAAGGCGACATTCAATTTGTCACCACCCCAGCTGTTCTTCCATCAGACGTTCTTAGGTTATATCGAATCACTTCCGGACGATGAAGCACAACCCCTCCATCCTTTCTCGCTTTTTCCTAGCGGTAAGAAACTCTCAAACTAAGCTCGCCCTTTCAATATAACCAATATTATATAATACTATCTATTATTCAATATTGAAACAAAATACCAAAGTGTAAAATAAACATAAAATTGAAAATGAACGAATTGTGAAAAATATAGTAGCGTAAATAGTAATTTATTTAAAAATCTTTACTATCAAACAGTGCATATGTATATTACTGACAATTAATGTTAAAAGCAAATTTTGGTCAAAATCTTGTCAGAATAAATTACTCAAGTAGAGAATAATTTAAAACTGCACAATAGAGATATAATAGGAGAAAAGAAATTATGGTGCGAAAATGTCAAATTGCAAAGTCAAGGAATTACCATCACGACACGATAATTAAGCTGTTAGTCAGATTTTAACGTATATACCAGTCTGCGCAGCATGTGTTCTAAAAAGAAAAGAGTCTAGAAAATATACAGACAGAGCTGGACTATTTGTATATAACTGACGAAAAGCGTTATTTCGTCGAGTTGATGCGTAAATCTTTTGTACCATGAGAGCGCACTGTGATCGGGGAGATCAACACC
Organism: Nylanderia fulva; assembly: GCF_048542155.1. Lineage (NCBI taxonomy): Eukaryota > Metazoa > Arthropoda > Insecta > Hymenoptera > Formicidae > Nylanderia > Nylanderia fulva. The sequence goes on from NW_028190916.1 coordinate 5,781,851, forward strand.
AACGTATTGTCTCCCATTCGATTCACAGTCGTGCTTGCAATCATCTTCGTTCTACGAGGGTCGCGTGCCTAATAAGTGATGCTTTGGAGCTCCGTCACCTTCGCGAAGGTTAACAAAGCCAAGTCGTTTGTTCGATTGGTCGCGGCCACTCAGCCGTATTGTTCGGCCGTTCAAAGACGGCCGCTGGTCATCTGCAGGTATTTACCTCGACAGCCAGAAAACCTAGGATCATTTACTAGCATCTTCGATCCTCATTTTCTAGTAAATTTGTACAAAGATCTCTCTTCTCGACTCTGGACCGTTTCGTGAAATACTTAATGCAAATCCTGTTCGCAAGATAATAATTGAAATCGTAAATTACAAAGCGATACTAATTTAGCTTTTTAATTGAAATAATCCATTAGTAGCAAAATAAACTAGTTTCTAATCATTTCAAAGATAAAAACTGGTCGAATATACTTAGCTATTAAATACAAAATATTTTGCTCAATATATTGCAAGATAAATTATATCTCAAAAAACGAACAGAATAAGAAATGTATCGTTCTATATTTGAAACTCTAAAAATTAAATACAAGAAAAATATGTATTTCACTAAAATAAATCATAGATAAATCTGCACCCTCTCCTCCCTTCTTTCTCTCTCCGAAATCATGTTTTCGTTTGCTCAATGTTTTGCACAAGGAAACGCAGGAGGGGCGAAAAGCTCGCGTTTCGCGGGAGAGCGTGAAAATTTCGGTGCAAAAGCAAACGAGCGAGCGAGCGAGAGAAGAGAGGGAGCAAAAATCCCCTGCGATATATAAATCGATTCGCGGGACGAACGTCAAAGGGCCGCTCGACCAATCGGCTGGCGGATGAGGCGGTGCTCAAAGAGAAACGTGCCGTTCCAAGAGAACAGAACCATGCCGCGCCGAGAGAGAAACTGGGAGTGCGACAGGGAGAAGTAGAATGCGTTGTGTTCGTGGAAGGGGTAGAAGAGCCAGGCCGGGCATGGGCGAACTGATGGGCGGCCGTCCTGGGGTAGGGTAACGTGATGGTTTGCATACAAGTGGGGGAGATGAACACACATGCACCGAGAGTCACGGGTACATACGTCGCGGATCGCGAAGACCGGGAGAGGGTTGTTGCCCATGCGCCCTCATCGTCTTCGTGACCTGTCTCGAACTCTCGTCAATTACGACTAAATATACACGTATCACGATCTAATATGAAAGACATAGCGACGACCCGGGATAGACCGATGATGAGTGAGGGAGACTCTTACGACATACGTTCGCAGGGTGTCTAGCGGTCAGGGAATTTTAAATTTGGAATTGTCAGGGAAAAAGTCAGGAAATTTTACTATTTATCTGCATTTTTGTATATTATTCTACATTTGTCTCAATAATTTGAAATTTTTTATTAAATAAATCTAAACTTTTCCCTTTGACTCCCAGCACGTTAATTTTCTGTGTTGTTAAAAATCGATTCGTTAATTTATATTTTTATCGTCGTGTTATTTTATTTCAATGTGTTTAATAGAGATAAAACTAAAAAATTTTATGTAATATATATAATATTTAAATAGTTTAGTGACATGTTTGATTCGATTATCGTACATAATGCAGATTGTATAATTGATTTAAATTTTTATTTTAACTTCCAAATCTTTTTATTGTTGACAAAAAAAATATCTCAAGGATTTCATGATTTAATATATATGCAAATTATATATTTGGAAAAAATAATATTAAAAAGTCAGGGGAAAAATGAATTTCTGATCTTGAAAAATCTGAAAAGGTCAGGGATTTTTTTTCATCGAGTCTGCTGGACACCCTGGTTCAATTTACCCCCTTTTAGATGCGTCGCATCCCTGTCGGATTAACGTGAATAACTTGACTTAGTACACTTTATGTAAGTGAAAGAATTATACCTGCATTATATGTAAATGTAGCCGATCTTATCCGCCCTGGGACGGTGAACATAAAATAAACAAATAAACTGGAAAGTTCAGGTAGTTTTGGAACGCATTAGGGTTGTATTTATAAAGGACCCGTATGTTCGTATATCTGTATTTAACATCACATAATCTAAAATGTTTGACTATTACTTATCTCGTTAAGATTCCGTTCAACGCCAGAGATAAATAAAAACTCGTTTAAATGAGTGCAAATATATACTGCGTTAAAACGTTTTTATATAGAATTAAAGTTTATTTTGAAATTTAAAAGAGACGTCATGAAAATGAGACTTGAGTATTTTAAATAAAATATTTGATGCAAAACGTGCGATACAATTAATAAAACAAATTTTTAATTAAAGATTAATAAATGAGAATGTTTGCTATTTTTCATTATCATTACTATATTAAATATAAAAAAGTTATCAACTAATGTTTAAAAAAATTAAAATGCTATTCATTTTTACTGAAAAAGATGTTTATTTGATCGATTTTCCTGTGTAACAAAACAAATTTTTAATTGAAGATTAATAAATAAAAAGGTTTGCTATTTCTCATTAATTATAATTGCTATACTAGATATAAAAAAGTTATCATCTAATATTTAAAAAAATTAAAATTCCATTCATTTTACATACTGAAAAAGATGTTTATTTTATCGATCTTTCTGTGTGGCCAAGAGAAGAAGAATAGATATATCTTTATAGGAATAGCCAATGCTGTGGAACGCGATTAAATTAGATCGGGCGAGGTAGATAATTTTCACTAATATTGAATATATATATATATATATTTTTAGAGATAACCGATCTGTTCTGTCAACGCGAGGCGTGAGAAATATTGAAGTTACCGGTGCATAAAATTAGATGCGCATGCAAATGCACATCTCATAATAAATTTTCATCGTCTCATCTGACATTTGCTAAACAGACACATCGAAACGTCGTAATATCTGCGCAAGTAAGTCTGATAGAATTGGTTTGAAAAGTGGGTAGGACTCACCTCCTGATTTCAATAACGTATGCGGATGACCTCTTGACATTCTGACAAATGTCACGAATTTTTACGAGAGAAAGCCTAGTCCCTTGCGCATTTTACAATAAAGAGCTCTTGATTGCGTTGAGCTCTTGTTAATTGCACGCTGCATATACAATTAACTTTGCAAATTAATATTATATTAATTTCATGTTATTTTAGTATTTCCTAAAACTACAAATAATTTTACACGTCAAAACACCACCCATGCAATATTAAACTCAACTTTAAAAATAACAATAATTATACATGTTCCTCTAAAAAAAAAAAGAGAGAAAACAATATTGCTTTTGATATTGCAAATCCATTTCAATAAAAATTTCCAACGTGTCATCTTGTTACGTAAAAGATAGGCTATTTTTTACTACTCCGTAAATGCGTCCCAACGAACGCGACGCGTGAAAAAAAGGAATTATCAATCAAAGACCGGTCTTCGTTCGTAAAAAATGTCTTAATGTAATCCGCGTTCGCGTGTGGCCCGGGAATGACGAAACTGATGGAGTTGATAGAAGCAATCAAGCGGGACGAGAAAGGGAAACGAGAGGAGAAGCGTAAATTTTTCGAAAAAAAATCCTCATTGATGGATAGTTTATCGCGTCCCTGTTCTACCAATGATTCCTTCTCTAAACCCTTCTCCCTTTCGCTCCTCTTCGGCTATACACACACGCACACATATACATATTCACACCATCTCTCCTCTTTTACTGCACGAGGGTGCCCCCTCCATGCTTTCCTGGACAACAGAGCCTACCTAAATATCGGGGGATCATGCTAAACGGCGGCAGATCAAAGGGACCGACAGAATCCGGTGGCGAGCTATCATAATAATTAGGCTCGCTCGCGCCTCTTTGTATCGGGATAGAAAAGCCGACGTGGAAGGCCGAGAAGAAGAAGCGAAGATGCAGAAGAAGAGGAAGAAAAAGGGCTGCGGACGGTCCGGTTGGTCGAACTGGCCGAGAAGAACCTGGTCGGCACCGCTCCTGCCCGCTAAATTGAACCTAAAGGGGACTCTAAAAAGATTTTACCGATTTCGGTGAATGAGAGATTGCTTGCGTTCCTCGCAATCAACGTACTCGCCGGATTTCACGCCGCGCTTAATTGATTCAATAAATGTTTCCCGACGATTCTTTAATCGCCGAAGCGCTAAAATGCACGCGTGTGCGAGATGCCCCGTACATTAGATATTTAAATACAAGGCTGCGAAAGGAACGAGCGGAGTTTTAAGGCGAGTGTTTCTTCATCCATTCAAAGTCTATTTTTCGTAGAGAAAGTGTCAATCGTTCTTGTCTCATAAATGATTGGCAATAACTGATATTATAGGATATTTTGTTGAAGGATGGGTTTTTTAGAACAACTTCAATCTGAAGCTTCTATATTGAAAGAATATTTTATCTTGTGTTATATGTATTTATTTTTCAAAAATATGCTATAAAGTCTAATGACGAAATTAATACATTTTTTCCAAAATCCAATTCAAAGATGGATTCATAATTATCAATGAAAGATAACGGAATATACAAGAGAAAGATGTTTACAATTTCTTTCTCTCTCTTATCAATATACTTTCAACGAAAAATTTGATTAATTTTGTAGATAAAATTTATTCCTCACGCTCCCTTCTTGTTTATATCAATTTATCAATCTCAAAAATTCTATCACAAAAGTCATATCAAACCTGCGCGATGTGTGGCTTACTTACGTTTCTGCCGAGACAATTGTTCCTCTGCAAATGTCACATTTACGCGGCGTATATTTTTTAGCTCTATGCTACTTGCAATGAAATAACGACTATTAAACGACAATCTAGATAGGCAGGATGTCGGTAGGATTAGATTACACGTTGTGCACGCAATCGCGCACAATTTACTATCGTCGCGTACGCTTAGCGCGGTAAATTGCTTAGCGCGATTTATTACAATTATCGATGTTCATATATTAGAGACTCGCGAAATCCGCTTCTGTGAAATTCCGAAGGCACGAAAGCGACTCATCGCTCGGTGAAAGCGAATTGTATTTCTCGGTTGTTATATAAATTCACATTTACATCAGAAATCGATAGGTAATATCGACTTGTAATGTAGAAAAATAGAAATGTGTATACGTCAAATATAATATAACACTAGACGACGAATAATCAATTTTCATTCAACTTTTGCTACATGTTTTCTACATAAATAATGATGATGATAATTCTCATTCCAAACATTTTCAACAAAATGAAAATTTGCTTAACTAGCTTTTGCTTTATTACTGCAAAATTGTGATTTCAATTATCAATATGAATCAATTTATATTAATTTGTGTGTGAATGAGATGCAATAGCGTTCTCTTCTTAAATATAATACGCAATTAATATCTATTAAAATTGAAATAAATTGAGAATTTAATATTATTTTGTAACGTTTCTCAGTTTTTATTATCGATGAAAATTATAAAACTTAAAAAAATATACAAAGCATGATATAGGAATAGATATAATAATGGCCCGTCGGATGCATCCGGTGCTATTCCCTCGGCCAAAACCACGTAAAAAGAACAAAAATAACATGCACTCTGCAGAATTCAACAGTCTTTGACTCTGTTCCCTTTAAATTGAGCCCGTTCAATGGAAACATATATACGCTCTTGTTCTTCATTCATCAATTCGTACAAAAGATTGCCACGACAATAAGCAACAACTCGATGAATGGATTTGATGGGAATTTTTATAATTTATCTTCAAATTTCAATTATCCATACAAATTCAATAGAAAATTTAAAAAGTTCTTTTTATTCAGTAATATATTAATAATTCTACAATGTGATTTTAATTGCGTACATAAAATAATTGGAATTTTAGTAGATTTAAGAAACATATTTAATTTCTTTCAACAAAATCAATCAAAAGAGAGTTAATTGAGCAAATTGTGAATATCTATGACAGAAGAATAATATCGAATAAGATATCAATGAAGCCTGTTAGTTGTCAATGATATTGCTGCAATTAAATCAAAATCGATTCTCAAATTAGCTGGTGGATAATGATACGTAATAGTTTCGATATTCTTTTAATATTATTGTTACAGAAAATCTGCGATATTATATCGAAAGTTATGATTTCATAGTCCTTTGACAATTTGGATTATGTTTGATTTATTAAAGACATTTCCTTGTTTGATTGTTCTTGGATTAATTTTAACAATTGATCTTGAAATCTTTGAAAAACAAAAATTTTTCTATCATACTATATGACAGATTGATTTGTATTTTTATACACATACACACAATTTATATATGTGACAGACAAAACTAACATGTTCTTTATTTAAAAAATTTTAATAAGATTATCAAGTTTCTAGTCTACTGTGTCTAAAATATAAAAAAAAACTGAAAATACCTCTTCCTTCTCTTTATATATCCTATTATATTATATACTTTTACGCTCAAATAACAAAGTAGAGAAAGACGTAAATAATAATAATAGAGGAAGTAACTGACAAACGCAAATTATAGAGACGTGGTGCATATAATGCATAATGCATAATACTACAGAAGACAAGTCCTCTGTTTCCTCGGTGTGGAGTATATCGCATTATCGGACGTATTTGTCTCGAAAGTCGTTTATCCCGCATCTGGATGTTGGGCGGCCGCTAGAACTCTTTTCGTCCGATAATCCGTTCCCAAGCTCGCTCGCGGCGAAGCCCAAAAATCCGTATATACTCTCCGGATGGGGCGAAATCACGGTGGGCCCTCGTTAGTCGCCCTCCGCGTCGTGGAGGGTCAGTCCCACGTCATTCGAGCGAGAGAGGAACGCGTGCGCTACGAAAGGCAAAGAAGGACGGAGGCGAGAGAGAGACCAGGACGATGAGGAAGGAAGAACGGTCGCGCCGCTGCGCTGCGGGACGTTAAGTACGTCTCGTAAAAATTCCATCCCGCAGCGGCGTCATTTTGCCGTGCTCGCTACGTTAGACACGAAAGGCGGAGTTCGGACTGGCTCAGCCCCTGGGTCCGCCAAAGGGGCACGTCTCTGCAACGGAGGTGGTACTTGGTACCGTGGCAGCGGCTTCGAAATGTTCAGCCGAGTTCGAGCGAGTCCACCACCTTTCTACGCGTGCGCTGAGCCGGTTGTGTGGAAAGCGCCTGCCCAACGCCGGCGCCGCGCCGGGGGATCCCCATCTACCGTACCATTTCGCGTCACCGGCTTCGACTGGCCTGAGAGAGAGAGAGGAGGCAACCCGGCTGTGCCTCCTTAGCTCCGAAACTCGTTAGAAACGCCGACACGTATTGACGTTTCGCGCGCGTATCTCGCTCGCAGCGGGATCAAACACGCTCGGCATCAGGACGCGTCGCGCTGGTGCGCTGTTGTTCAGTGAGAATAGCAAACGAGAGAAGAGGCCTGAGACCCGTCGAGCTTCTACTCCCAGGAAGAACAGGTTGTCCTGGAAATTCGACGAGGACCGAGATGCTTCGAAGAAGCTCGAGCACGCTATGAAGTTCCGCTATAATATTCTGGTGTTTTGTTTAGAAGCTTCAACGGTGACAGTGTGTTAGAATGAAGAGGAAAGACTCGGGTCGATATCCGACTGATCTTAAGGGAAATGATTCGGCGGGAGGTATGAGACGGATCCTCGGATGCTGATGATGAAACTCGTGTGTAGGGTTCAGCGCGATGACGGAGAATACGAGTGCAACATTGACGGATCGTCGATAGCAAGTGTCGAAGATCTGTTGGACATGTTGGAGCAGTGAGTAAGGACTCGATACGACTGTGCGACAACCTCGTGAACAGTTTTCGAAGGTAGAAAAGGTGCGCGTTGAAATAAAGATGCATGGTGTTTGAGAAGTTAAACCTGCCGCGACCTCGACTGACTGCTCCAAGTCAGACAGGCGAGGGTCTCGCGAGCGATTTCGCTTCTTTCTAAGCTAGCTCTTCGCTCCGGCATGTGTACCACGGAGATGACGGAATCGTACACGATGTCGCCGTCGACGACGGTATCTTCCAGCGCCGCGACGCCCGGTTGCATGAGCAGCTCGCCGGCGCACCGACGGACGTCGTGCAGAAGCTCGCCAGGTCGAGGTGACGTCCAAGACGACGAGGACGAGATCTCCGTGGGCTGTCCCAGCCCGCTACCACTGGTGGTCGTGACCCCGAACACGGAAGACGAGTTGGCTTCCTCCAGGGAGGATTACGCCGACCGTTTGAGTCCCAGAAGAACCTACGCGCGAGATTCGATGACGGAGGAGGAGGAAAGAGATTACTCGCGCAACGGGGAATACAGGATGTCGAACGGACGAACCGGTAGCAGGACTCGCGAGAGCGGTGATTCGGTTACGACGCTCAGAGACGACGAGGAAGATGACGAAGAGGAGGAGGAGGTAGACAGCAGGACCGGTAGCAACGGCGCGACAGCTGCCGGCACCACCGACGATTATTTCAAGCCGTTGAAACGTCTGAAGATGGTGCAGGTGCAGCACTCGGATGAGGAGGACGAGAGAGAACGGGAGTCCAACGATCGCGGGGTCAAGTCCTTCAGTATCCTGGACATCTTATCGCATCGGCCAAAGGCGAAGATCGTCCGTCCCTGGGACACGGTGGATTCCGGCCTCAGCCATCAGCACCGTCATCATCTCCAGCAACATCACCAGCACCATCTGCACCACCACCATCATCATCACAGTAGTCATCATCCGGGTCACGCGGCCGGACCCCGGGACCTCTCGCTGATGGGTATGTCACTCGCGTCCATGTCCGGCTCCATTAGCGAGCCGCCTCTCAGCAGCTCCTCGTCGTCCGGAAGGAGCTCCGTGTCGGATTCCGGCAGCCCGGACCCGCTCGCCCATCATCACCATCATCACGCCGCGCTTCATCACGCGGCCATTCATCCCGGTCTGCATCACCCGGCGCTCCAGCAGCCGCAGCAGCAGCAGCAGCAGCAGCATCAGCAGTTCAAGAGGAAAGCGTCGCAGCAACACGGCTCGCACGCCGGACAAAACGGCAAGAGGACCACAGGACAGGGCAGTCCCTTGGACGCGCTCTTCCAGATGACTAGCAAGACCTTCGACGCGGGCGAGCACAGTCAGGGTAAGCCACAATTTTCAATCGGATCTACTGCGATACCTGCTTAAGATACTCTATTTTACGCGTGTTTTGAAAATGAAATTTTACACTGCAAACGAATTTCTGAAACTTCACTAAACCTTTTAACTAAATATTATTTTGTTAATTGAACATATATATTTATATTTAAATTAAATCTAACACAACGTATATTTCACTTAAATACTTATATATGTTCAATTAACAAAATGCATGGTGAGATTTAGTTGAAAGGTTTAGTCAAGTTAACACATTCTTTTACAGTGTAGCTGTCCATATATTACAACCTGAAATTTAGTTATCGTGTCTAAATTTTAGCTATGTAACTAATATTTTTTAGCCATTGTTTAACGGAGAATGTTATAGCTAAAAAATATTGGTTGTTATAGCTAAAATATAGGCATGATAACTAAATTTCATGGATAGTATAATATATGAATAGCTAAAATTTAGCTATGGTAGCTAATTCTTTTTTTCCGTGCATACAATTATTTTCTCGTTCATTCATAGGTTAATTTTAGGAAAAAGTGTCATACAGATTGATATTATCAATGTGTAATTAATGATCAATGAATGCTTGAGATATAGATATCTCAATAGCTCATCAGAGAGAGGACGAAATTTATGTATAATCAAAATTTTAATGAAAATTCTGATATGATTCATGTGCATTTTGTTTAATATTTATTTTTTAAATCAACTTTTACTCAATCGGTCTAAATAATTCATTTTTTGATCAAAATACCTACTATATATATATATTCTCTTCCATATATTTTGCATAATTTTATTACACAATATATGAGATCAATAATTCTTAAGAAAGAAACGCGTTCCAAAGTTTCAATTTTATGTATAATTCATCAATGATGTATCGTTAATAAAAAAACATAAAATCGTTTAATAATTAAAGTAACCGTCTCACTAAAGTAAAAAAATTAAAAAAAAAAAAATGATTCACTCAAGAATAAAAAATTGCACAAGTTAATAATGATATTTACATATTTCATTCATTGATTTCCTCTCTAAATAATTTCCGTATATTAGAGTTCAGTTTTTAATACATACGTATATGTAAAGTACATTTAATATACTAAATATTTATGCATATATATTTACATGAGAATGTTTTACTTGAATGTGATACGCAAAGCGCTAACACGATAGTCAGCCAAGCGACGGTAGCTTTACCTAACGAAAGCGGTAAACAGTTTTAAAAAATGAGAATAACATTCTTTTTCTTATTTGTGTTTCTGTTTGACATTTTAACTGCACCATGCGATTTACATATTTACTAATTTTAATCCCGACCTCTTGCATAAGGGATTAATATATGATATTAACTGTGCGATATAATCAGCACTATATTTAGAAGGAATGCACGTCGTATACTTCGATTGCTTAAAATTGCATCGTTATATTACGCCTGCAATTTGACAGATGAGACACGAATACGTATGATCGCGAAAACGCGATCGTTCGTAGAATCTATCGTTTATTTAATTGCAAGCTTAAATATATCGGCGATGAATACGGGCTTTAATTTTGATTGATGTTTCGCTCGAGAGCCAGGAAGCGCTGGCCGAGCTCAATCCTTTCAAAGGCGGCGCTTTATTTTACTCTTCTCCACAAGCCCCCTAAGGCCCGACATACGGAACGTTTCAAATTTCGTGGCGCGTTAGGTGTGGCAGGTGCCAAAAATACGAGTCAGCAAAATGTTAATCTGAGTTTGCTCGAATCCTTAGATTCTGCAACTCTTTTAGATCTGCATACATATGCAGATGCAGCATCATAAGTGACGGATTAATCGCGCGAATAATACCTGACATAATATTAATCTTTCAACATTGATGAGCCATATTCAATGAATATTAATAAAATTTTACATGTAAATGTAGGCAACAAAAAAACTGTGAAAAAAACATGTAAATGTGCAGTTGAAAAAAAAATATAACAAAAATATCACGTTCGATGTTAAACGTAATTAAATGTAAATTGCAGATATGATAGCTATAATTTTGCACACGTTCATTCTGTTGTATGATATACATTATATTTTAATTGGCAATAAGTAACATTCAATATTACATTTGATATTATTCTAGATTGAGATAATTCACGAATAATTCTTATTAATTACAACTTTGAGGAGTCCAAAGAATCAATTAATTTCCAAAGTCTTGATCTTAATATTTTTTAAATTCTCGATTCTCTCGCGTTTGAATTACGATTACTTGATACGAACCGCATAAATTAATTAATAAAAATTATTTGTTTACATAACAATAAAATACGCGCGAGTATAATTAATTATCATTAATGCATAATGCATGTTGATTCAACGTGCAGATTACAATATTATTCGAGGGTCAAGAAGCGCGTTGTAAAATATTTAAATTAATGACATTAAATCTAACAAAACTTATGTTTGACTTAAATACTAATATATGTTCAATTAACAAAGTAGTAATTTAGTTGAAAGGTTTAATCTCAAGTTAACAAATTTTTTTTCGTACACATTTGAATAATAGTGACAGACAGAGAACATACAGAGATATTTCTACTGTCTTCCTTCGAGTTTTCGCATGACGGAAATGTCGGGCAATAAATGTCAGTCGAGATCACGGTTAAAGACTTGAATCCACGTGTTATGACGATCTTTAACTTTCTATTGATTCCTCGCTCGTGGATCACGCATCTGCGATGTGTCCTGAAGCGACATGTGAGAGATTATTACGGGGAACAGCCGTCTCTTCCGTTTTGCTCGAGAATTCTGTGACGCGTGACACACCTTCATAATGTCAGCAATAATAACGGTTTACAAGAGCGATGCGACCGGAAATATTTTGTAATTGTATTTGCAATATTTTTCACAGTACGCTCTCTGGATCTCACAAATAATGTTTCCAAGGAGTCGTTTCATTGAATAATTTGCAATGCAAAATATATAAACACTTACTTTTCCGTCTCTTGCAATTAGAATATTCATTTATCATTCAATCAATCGATTGCCGATCATTACTGCAAGCACTTCCAACTGATATCATCGATGTAGAAAATCTAAAGAGCCACAATATAGTGGTTCTATTTTTATTACTATGGCCTATTCAATTATCGAGAGATAGTATTTATCATTTATATATAGATAATTGTTTTGTTTTTCTAAATATTTTTCGTTGCTTTCTCTTATAAGAGCCCTATAATTTTTCAATCTTAATCGTCATATTAAAAAAAATATATAAAAATAAAATGTTTACAATAATACAAATTTTTCGTCCTTAATATTGTTTTAACAATAATTTTAGAAATTATCTCTTTAGTTTTTTTTTTTTTATGAAAGAAGCAAAAAGTAGCAACTATTTATTCATGCTATTAAACAATTATTTAGACAACAAAGCTAACCGGAAAGGTCATTTTAATCTTAATTTTCTCCTTAAATGTTGCAATATAAAAATCACAAAGTAACACAATTATCGCATTATTATCAAATAATCACTCGAAAAGCAAGCTGCAAGATGTATCGAAGGATATACAGAGGATCGAGAGATCGTGACGATTACATCCGGCGAACGGTTGCCCATTTCTAGAATCGATTTCATTCATAATTCTCACGATGATGAATAAAAATCACGCCAAGTGGCACAAAAATATTCGCACATACCGCTACCAAAAAATCGGCGAAAAAGCGAGCTGCAAAAGTCCAGCGTGCGAAGGGTCGAGAGCTTACATCGAGATTACAACGATCGAATCGCCTAAATCGATGCGCCCTACCGCGATTCTCATTCAGGGCGCATCGCAGGCATCGGATCAAGTTACGGAGAGAAGAGAGAGAGATAAAGGGGAGGAAACGGGGGAGAGGGAGAAATAAGAATGCCGCGTAAGTATAGAGAGCATAATAATCAGAAGTAAATTGCGAATACGTGAGGCTACCGTATCGTAGGGAACCTGAGGGAATCCGCGACTACACGCGAGGCTCCTCCTCCAGCGATCGGCAGCATTCATCGTTCCTTCCGTAGGGCACCACCGTAGGGCACAGTCGTAGGGCACAGCCGTGTCTCCTCCCTTTCTCGCCCTACGCGCGTGTGTCGGTGTGTGTAAGAAATATATGAACGCGAGAGAGCGTCTGACCTGCCGGTAATCTAATTTGAATCTCGAGGCCCCGGTCAGGTAATGGAACACGTATCGAATAATATTACGAGCGATTCGATTCGATATCATTTGTAATTCCGGGAGACCGCAACGCGCCGCTGCGCTGGTCCACGGGACCCGGCCGGACCCACCGCCGTTCTGTGAACAACTCATTTTACTCGAGCAATTTGGAATAGCAAGAAGAGAAAATATATCGGGAAACTTTGGAACCTTCAATAGAGTATGGGAGCCTGTGACCTGGGACGTGCGCATTGAAAGAAGGAATAATCAAAAACAAAATAATATTGAAACAAATATTAGCTTAGAAAATTGTTTTACCAAAGAAAACAAATTAGAGAAAAATACATTTCACATCATTTTATTCGTTTATTAACTGCACTTTTTAGACAAATAATTTCGAGAGAGAGCTCATCGTAAAAAATCGAAATATTTTTACATCTAGAAAATAATATTGAAACAAATATTAGCTTAGAAAATTGTTTTACCAAAGAAAACAGATTAGAGAAAAATACATTTCACATTATTTTATTCGTTTATTAACTGCACTTTTTAGACAAATAATTTCGAGAGAGAGCTCATCGTAAAAAATATCGAATTATTTTTACAGATTTTTGAAATAAGCTAATGCCGTCTTAAAAATAGAGAGCATCTTATTATATTTTTAAAGAAAATCAATTAAGATGAATATGAATTTAAAAAATTATTTCATCAAACTTCTATCCGCGTCGTGTGAACAATTAATTTTACCGCGTAATTTGGAATAGCAAGAAGAGAAAATATATCGGGAAACTTTGGAACCTTCAATAGAGTATGGGAGCCTGTGACCTGGGACGTGCGCATTGAAAGAAGGGATAATCAAAAACAAAATAATAATATTGAAACAAATATTAGCTTAGAAAATTGTTTTACCAAAGAAAACAAATTAGAGAAAAATACATTTCACATTATTTTATTCGTTTATTAACTGCACTTTTTAGACAAATAATTTCGAGAGAGAGCTCATCGTAAAAAATCGAAATATTTTTACATCTAGATTTTCGAAATAAGCTCTAATGCAGCCTTAAAAATAGAGAGTATCTTATTACATTATTTTTAAAGAAAATCAAGTAAGATTAATATAAATGAAAAAAATAATTTTTTATCAATCTTGTATCCGATAAAATTAAAAAGTTCTTAAATTGTTGGATTAGATACTATGTTGTGAAAGGTGATTATGGAAAAAAACCGAGTATTCTCAAATAAACGCGGTATTATCTTTTTTTCACACTCATTTGCATGTAGCTTTCGCGATTGCTGACTGTCAGTTAGCCAATCAGTTACGTCAAAATACAGCAATCAGCGTCGCTAGTTAAATTCTAAGAATCTCGATGATTTTACACGGTTTTCTTGTTTCGTGAGCTAACGGTCAGTTTACAACGCTTTCCAAGCGAGAGACGTTCCGTGAAAAAAAACATAATTAGGACATGATTCCATCAACGTATAGTCTGTCATTAGAAAATAGGCAACTTAACATCCTATGATGTTGCAAGACTAATACGTCTCGTTAGTAATGCAGCGTTAACGGAAATCGAATGCTGGGTATTGCAGTCTTTTGCAGTCATCTTCAATTTTCTAAAATTCTTTCATTATCGAGAAATATATAATCGTGTATTCTATAAGAAAATTTTCGCTCTATAAAAAAACTCTTCCCTCTTTAGAGATAAAGAGTTATATAGAGATAAAGCGTTAAAGAGCAATTTTACAGAATGGACCCAATAATGACGTATCTAACAATAACGAAAAGAAGCTTTATAGTTGCACTAAACTTGTCAGACCAAACCGTTGTATTCACGTTTTTTCAAGTCCAAGAATTCCCTCTGGGAAAATAAATCGTCGGCTCGTTTGAAAAATACAAAAAATCAGATTTCTTGCTTGTTTCCATAAATTGCTGGTGTCGAACTAGCATCGTCTCCGTGAGCCTGGGTAGTAAAACACGCCTGTTTATTGTACCGGCTATATGCACCGAGATGGGGCACTAGGGTGCTTTCGTAATTTGTGCAACTTTCGAGCACAGTTTTGCCGGTCGCTACTTCCTCTCTCTCTCTCTCTCTCGAAGAAAAAGAAGAAGATAAGAAAAAAGATGATGATAAAAGAGAAAACACTGGGAGAGACGCGCGAGAGAGATGTTCTTCGACGATGCAGAGAAGCGGGGATTCCCTTTTGTTGAAATTTTTTTCTACATTGTCCGCGCCGTCGGAAGTCGCGGGCCGCGTTTTCTATATCACGCTATATGCAAATGAGACATATGCTCTCGCCCGAGCCACGTAATAAATTACACATATATAGGTAGGCCTAAAATTACGTATCCCCGGCCCTGTGCCGCCACGCATGCACGACGTGCAACACACGCTCGTGCACGTAACACATGTCACGGTATACGTACCCGATATACGTGAGATCCGTGTCTGCTCGTCTTACGGGATAATACGTGCTTTTTACACGGACGCGCACGATGGCAAACTGCCCTTTCGTCGCAGCCGTTTTAAAGAGCTGACTCGCCGTCGATCGCCCTAGTTTCCCTTGGAATTATTACGATATGTCACCATAAAAAGAAGAATACACGCGATAAAATGCGCGCAATCATGATTTTTTTCCTTGATTCACGCGTTTGATAGGAAACGACGTAAAACATCTTTTTTTTTTTTCAAGAAAATCAAAGAAAAAATACTTACATTCCTGCACAGACAGAATTTTCACTTAGAATTTTCTCTAATCATGGTAATCGTGAGACAATAAGTATGGTATTGAAAGAATTTTTCTAATTAATATTTGCCACAATAAATGATTTAATATCTACCACGATAAGATCTAAATATGTTCGATTAATTTTACTATGTACGATATATATTATTATTTTTTATTGTGATAAATATTTAATCAGAGAAATTCTTATAAAATTCACCATGATTTTCGGAGTAAATTCTAAGAGAAAATTCTCTCCCGTGTATACATATATAAATCCGTCGAATTTTAATTAAATAAATTTTGTATTTACATATATATATGTAAAATGTATTTTTGAAACACATATAAGGTATTTATAAAAACGGTGACAAAACGTTTTCGACTGGAAGCTTCCGAATTGGATGCCGCGCGTTTCCGTTCCGGCATGTTTGCCAAAGTGCGAGTCGACGATCAAAATAAACGTGACCCTTCGAGAGATTGGATTTTCTAGCGATAATTGGAAGAAGTGCCTCCCGTGCACACGTGAACAAACACTGATCGATCTCTCTCGGTTGTCGGCAACCGGTTTCCTTTAATCCAATCATTTGCGCCGAAAAGATAAATCTAGACAAAGAGTTAGATAAAAGTAGCGCCGACGTTTTTTTCCCTCTTGAAAAGACTCGTAAAAGTCATAAAATCCTTCGTTTCTGGCTTAAGAATACTTTGTCGCAAAATCGGACTCGCTACAGTTCCCGGAATTAAGATCGTTAGTCTAGTAAAAAAGAGAACTGAATTCCATGATAATCATCGTAAAAGATTCAGATACAAATGCTAAAGAGTACAAAGATACGTTTCTCTATTCATACCGAACGATTATCTCTCAAAGACCCCATTATTTATATTTACCATAGATTCTATAGATTTATGATGCATTTTTACCTTTTTCCATAAAAGAAAAAAAAACATTTTGAAACCGTATCGACAGAAGAAACTATAAATACAAATATTTAGAGAATAGAAAAATGTACAGTTATAAACATCACATATCTGGGATTTTTTCACATCTTTCAATAAACAATATTTAATTAAAACCGTAAAAAACTGATTAATATTAAGATTAAATAAAATCATTTAATATATGTACACAATTATAATGAAACTATAGACTATATACAGTATCTTTTTCTGTCGTTTAATTTGCCGATGCAATATATTTTTTCGTTTTCGTATATTAAATAGCAAATTATCTGAAACCGAAGAGAGAGAGAGAGAGCGTTAGTGAATAATTTTTCAACGCTAATCAATGATGTCACTTTGTCAGATAAAAACTAAACCTCTACGCCCTATATCCGAACATCGGATTAAACGATATCGCAATTTATTTCATTGAGACTCCGTAGATACTTCACGTAATATCAAGTACGACGATGGTACTTCTCGATAAAATATTTGATACGCGAAATCGAATGGAAATGCCGATCGATATCTGCTTAATGATAAATGCACGCGGACCTGGCACACGACTTGGCCGATGCACTTATCCATTAATCTGGTCGCGTAATCGCACACTTGTCCCTCGTACGTCATCAATCGTCGCGGCAACCTTGTGGCAACGTCCTAATACTTTCTCGACTTCGACGTCGAGAGGATGCACGCCTAATAATATCGTCCGAGAAAAGTAAGCATGTATAATACCTCTAAAATACGAGACGTGTGTCGCA
This sequence comes from Nylanderia fulva, assembly GCF_048542155.1. Classification (NCBI taxonomy): domain Eukaryota; kingdom Metazoa; phylum Arthropoda; class Insecta; order Hymenoptera; family Formicidae; genus Nylanderia; species Nylanderia fulva. The sequence goes on from NW_028190916.1 coordinate 5,799,474, forward strand.
GCGAGTCGTACGGCCTGGTCTACAATAAGTCGTATGTCGCAGTCGGATGTCGGAACGTAAGCGATGGTTCAATGAGGAAATTTTGTTTTCCAAAAAGAAATTTTCTCATTGGACCATCACATCCGACTTATTGTAGACCAGGCCTACGACAGTCGTTACGCGTGCGCCGAGGTAAGAAAAAGTCTCGTCGTTTAATTACGGCACATCCAGAACGCGTAACGACCATCGCTAATATTAGTATCGTTCGTAGAAGCGTGGGCTTCTGAAAAGCGATTAACACAATGCATGGAGCTCGCGTTAAACGTAAAAGCCATTTTGCGTCCCGGCGGATTGTACGCTAATTTTTTCACTTAAGACACTCGAGTCGAATGTTTATATAGGTATAATTTTCATATTACAAACTGTTGCACAGAAAGCTCTGATTCTGTTTTCAATGTTATATTCGCTGGTAGAAATCATTTTCAGTACAATGTTCAAAACACAATTCTTTGATAATGTTAAAATATTTCAAGAAGATGACTATTTCATTACTAATCAAATTTATTGAAATTAGATTACTCGTTTTTCACTTTCTGGAAAATCATGGAACAATATTAAAAGCAGAAGAAAGTAATTCTCAATTTTTTGAGTTTTACAGTCTAGTAAGTAATGCAAGCAGAAATGTCATGTACTCTCAGATCCCTATCTAAATTTATTTCTTTATATATATATAATGATAAAAATATGCTAAAAATTTAATTAGAGAAGATTAATTTTCGTAGAAAAAAGTATGGAAAAAAAATGAAATATGCTTTGCACATGCTTTTTTATACGAGAAGCAACGTTGCATTTGCCTCGTTTTCATATGATAGTTGCAAGGACGAACGTGACTTGGACAAGGACAATGCGTTTTCAACGCGTTTCGCACTTCGAGTCCCACCGAAGTGGGTTTTTAACTACCCGTCCGAGTTTACTGCACAACTTAGGTAGGTGCTTACTGCGAGGAATATCTATATACGTCGTAAAAACTACAAAGTCGGCCGTGCGTCGACTACTATACTCGTCATAAACAGCTCGGTCGGTCGGTGCCGCTCGTTTCTGCGTTGTTAATAGGTGCGTACCGAGAAAGAGATCGTAAGAAAAATCGAACCGAAAATGCACGAGTTGTCACTAATTTTTCGACGAAAGCCAAGTGAGAAGTACCTGAGCTACGCTATATACAGATTTTTTCCTTGGATTCTCATGAATCGTACACCTTCTTTTTTCTAATGAGTTTAACTCCTTCAAAACACTCAGAAATTTTTAACTACATTATCGTAATTGTGTACAGACACATTTAAAAACTCGATATTTTCATAAGCGGTCTTTATCATTAAATCATTAAAAAGTTAATTCATAATTAGATCAATAGATTTTATCTCTAGATTTTATTAGGATTTTAAAAAAGGAACGCTGCTTAGCTATGATATAATTTTAATGCAACTTATTATATAATTAATAATTTTTTAAAAATTCGCGTGGAGAAAATATCTCGAATAAATGAGTAGAATCTTTGAACAAATTAAGATTTTTGGAAAGATCGACGCCTTCGACAATATTGCCTATTTTCGGTCTAAGAGCTCTCGGCTTTCTCTCCGACGAAACACGCCGATCACATTCGAGGACGACGACACGAGTCGTAGTGGCACTCGAGTTTCCAACTCTCGAGAAAACGAGCCTGAGGGGTGGTTCTCCGACTCGAGTTGTTGTGACAGTTTGCCGAACAAACAAAATATCAGTCCTCTCCACCCGCCACGCCCGGCTAGTTGACTCCGGATGCCGTTAGATTTTTTTTAGCGATTGTGAAGCCAACATCCCGCTGCGCTAAGTGACCATTCGGTTTGGAAATAAGTGTGCAGCTTTTTCGAGACACTCGAGACCCGGTCAAATAGAAGCAGTTCGTTTTCGATCTTGTTTCCTCTATTTCCAGACTGAACGAAGAGAGTCCAATTACATCGCGCTAGAAACTGCCACTTGTGCATGCATTCTAGAATTGCATCCGTAAAATGTGTTGTTTATTGCAATACTTTCGCGATGTTTAAATCGCGCTGACACATTTTTTTACTCGTTACGTATTGTATTTATATCTAATCTATCAGAATTGGATTTTAACTATTTATTCGAGAGTTGACTGGATATAATTATATAATAAGTTGCATTAACATAATCATAGTTGCAAGGAGTTTCCTTTTTTAAAATCCTAATAAAATCTAGAGATCAAATCTAATTATGAATTAATTTTTTAAATGATTTAATGATAAATATTTAAAAATTCACGAGGCATATTAAATAAAAAAAAAAAATTCTTTAATTTAATTTAACAGAAATGTAAAATTTTGCAAATAAGATCTCTCTACTCGTAGGTAAGTGTATACTTTATAAAAAAAATACAAAAAAAACATTCACAAAGAAATAGACTAACGGGAAAAAGGTTGACTAGTTGTGTGTACGAATCGCCTTTCTTTCGATATAAATTACCATTTCATTCCAGTTCGAAAAGCATTCTGCGCAATACCTCGTGAATTCAATCGAAGCGTCGGTTTCAATTGAGTTTTATCCCCTCCTTCTCTTCGCGCGTAACTCGCGGGAAAATTAGCCGGGGAGAGATCTGCGAACGGAACGGCGGGATCTCGCAGTTACTATCGCGGGGAAATAATTCTCAATTAGCCGCTGGAGATCGCGGCCTGCTAAGTCGTATTTATGTCCGCCGGTGGCGTCGACGTCGCTGCCTTTGGATTTATATTGGACCGAGCCTGGAGATTTATGCGGCCGATCCGTCTCAGTTTGTCCGTGGATCTCTCCGCGTTCCCCTTCTCTTCACCCACGGCACAACCCTCCTCCCCGGCTTTCCACCCTTCTGCTATAACGCCGTGTCTTCCGCGCTCCTTGCTTCCGTATTTACGACACGGGGCTTGTACGATTTTTCAAATTTTATTTATGGGTTTTTTTAAACATTCTCGAATATTGTCTCGTTCTTAATATATAACATGAATTTTTGGAATATTCTAATTTTTAAGAATTTTTAAGGATAGTTGTTGACCTGATAATTATATATAATTTTAATATATAAATGTATTTAATATTATTAATTTTTTGTGAAATTGCCGTAAAAGTTATTGATAGTTAATTTATTTCGTAATTAACGGCTGTTCTCTGATGAGACGTGAGCGAGATCACTACTCCCTTGTGGAACGTTAGAAGGATTTCTCACTACTGGGGGCAAATCATCATTGACCCTCGAGACCAAATAGAAATAAATACGAGGCAGATTACACGCTCGAGGAATGGTGCGCGTCAGGGGACAAGCACGTGCGCCTACGCGTAAATCTCCCTGGTCTTTATTGACACATTCGTTGCTAATGTTTCCTTTTTGGAGACTTCGAATTTGTGCGCGTGATGAAAATAGGATTTTATTTGGACAGGGCGTCCGGCAGACTCGATGAAAAAAATTCCCTGACTTTTTCAGATTTTCCAAAACCAGAAATTAATTTTTTCCCTGACTTTTTAGTAGTATTCTTTTTTCCAAATATATAATTTGCACATATCTAAATCATATGATAAATCAATTAAATGTTAAATCATGAAATCTTTGAGATATTTTTGTCAATAATGAAAAGGTTCGGAAGTTAAAGCAAAAATTTAAATCAGTTATACAGTCCGCATTGTATACGATAATCGAAACAAACATGTCACTATAAACTATTTAAATAATCATCCTTTTTGTTTATATTATATCAAATTTTTTAGTTTTATCTCTATCAAACACATTGAAATAAAATAACACGTCGATGAAAATATAAATTAACGAACACGCTGTACATGCATCGATTTTTAACACCAAAAATTAGCAAAAAATTCCAAATTATTAAGACAAATGTAGAATAATGTGAAAAAATCCAGATAAATAGTAAAATTTCCTGATTTTTTCCCTGACAATTCCAGATTTATAAAATTTCCTGACTTTTTCCCTGACAATTCCAGATTTATAAAATTTCCTCACTTTTCCCTGACAATTCCAGATTTATAAAATTTCCTGACATTAAAAAAATAGGATTTGTGGTAGATTTTAACATTAAAAATGATATATTGAAACATCGTCCCATTTCATTATCTGGTAGTGCAACCAAGTTACACAGAATTCAAAGATTCCTTCGAATCATCGGGATCGATGAAAAAATAAATCATGAAAATTGTGTCCGACTCGAAAGAGTTAGCTTTTGTACATTTAGGGTTTCTCTCGAATTTTTATCCTCGGCAAATGTGTCTCCTACGCGACACGTCATTCGTTTTCGAATCGACGCGAGCGAATTCATTCAGCGGATGCAATACCGCTTGCGCCACCCGGTCGCATTGCCGAAAAGCCGCAAATTGCCGCATAAAACATCGTTTAACACCCAATCCGCAGCCACAGGAAATTCGCACGCTCGACAGAATTGCATATATAAGCGCGCGGCTCTTCTCTAGAGTTCCTCCTCTCTTTGCGGCGCAGAAGAAAGGACGTCTTTCTCCCTCTCGGAACACCAATACAATGGCTTTTACGGCTAACCCCGTCGGAGCCAACCGCCGTTGAAATTGATTTTCGCGTGTCATGTATTTTTCGGCAGTCCCGTCTGATTGTGAGAGATGCCCGCGGGAGCGGCGTCCTTTTTGCCGGATCTCTCGCCGACTGGACACACCGACGCACCGACACAATCGGCGAGAATCCGACACGAAGGTGCAGCTGGTGAGAAAAGTGGCGAGGAAGAGGTGAGAGAACGAAGGAAAGATAAAGAGAGCTATATGCGAATAAAAAACTGAGTGCGGAAAGAAAAAGGACAGAGTCGTCTGTTATTATATAGTTCGTCTCGATTTGATCTCGGTCGATCGCCAACATCAACTTCAACTGGAGACAATGGTGTTTCTAATCATAATTATTTTCATTTTTATAATTATCATACATTTGGAATCATTAATTATTAATTATCTTTCCTTTGTCATCAAATTGCCTTCGGTTCTATAACTATATCTCTGTATGAACAATGTTATGTAGGTTTTTATGGATGATTTCATTGAAATTCAAGTAAATCATACACAATGGAAATAAGTATAATGTCATACTTTCTTACTTAGTTGTCAACGTTGTATGAATTATAAAAGTAGCTGAAGTTACGAACAACTTGACTTAGAGAAAATTATTTCGCGAAATAAATAACAGATTAGAAGCATCATCATGCAATGACACAAAAAGGTCAGAGCTGTAGTTCTAGGTCAAGAAATTTCTTAACAAAGAAACAAATGCAATATTTCACTGATAATTATGTATGTAATCAATTCAATCATTCTTTAACTATCTCTATCTTAAAAATTCTTTCAAATTAATTATATATCTCATATTCTTCTTTTTTTTGTGTAATCTATTAAAATATATAAATTTGTTCGAAGCGATAAAAAAGTGAAAAACAGTTGATTGATGAGATACAATTTAAAAAATTCTATTTTCATGGTACACTGCCTTTTGCTTTACATATGAAACAATTCTATACAATTCTATTTTGATGCATTATCTAGTGTGAATAGAATAATCGTCAGGTGCGAAATTCGTCTCTAATTTCTAAGCGAAAGTCAGAACAGGAAGTCGTCACAGATGACGGTGGGCGATATGAAACGTGCGGAAAGAAAAATCGGCCGTTTCTTCGGTATCCAAAGCGACCTTTGCGATTCAACTCGGACCTTTTGTTTCACTTAGCACCTTCCGTCCGCGCCCCAACTAATTAGCGACGTAATAAAGCTTCGCGCGGAGGCTCGATGCTATCGAGCGTAAAGATGGCTACCCCGAACTGATTTGCATATGAAAACAGACGAAGCGCGACGCGAGATCGTCCTCAATACTCTGCGTAAAGTTTTCAAAATATAGCGGCGAATTAATTTAAATTTTTCAGGATTTTCCCATTTACTATTCCTAAAAGATTTTTTCGAATAATTATATAATTAATTTCTTCTCTTTCTCTCTTCTCTGTCAAGAAGAACCTTTTCGAAAATATGAAACTTCACAGATACATAAACATATATATTAATATTTCTTCATATAATTTATAATTTGACTCGCATTACATTCTAATCAAATATAGGAAAAAAAAACCATATACAGTATTATTTGATTATGATGATATATTGGAGAATAGGGTCAAATTGGACAGACTAATTTACGCCAGCGATGCCTCTGTCTGCAATTTATCTCACATATACACACACAGACGGACACACACATACACACACACACGCATATAAATAATAGAGACAAAAATTTCTTTTCAAATAGCCCACAAATTTCTTCGAAACACATCACCATTCAGGGCTCGACAGCCGTTTATGAATGCGCGGCAATATCCCGCGTGTGCATTCATCGCTGCAGCACTCGCGTGTATCTTCCCGGTTAATAGGTGGGATCTGCCCCGACCGAACGGAAGTCTCAAATCCGAAACAATGAACCTCTCGCGAGCCGCGCGGTCTGACGCGAGCAGTAAAGCCTTTATGGCTCTATTTCGCGGCTCCGTTTCTCTTTTCGTTCGTATTGGCAATTCTTTTTCCTTTTCTTTCTCTTCGCGTTTCTCATTCATCTTCCTCATCGCTCGACCTGTCTCTACGCTTCTTTCTCGGCCTCGTTCTCTCGTGTTGGCTGTCTCTTCCTCGCACGACATTCGCGATACATATTTATTAATATATACGCGACATCGCGATACAAAATAATTTCAAAAATCGCAATTCGCCAATAAAATTACGCAATTATTTAATAATGATGTATAGAAAATTGCATAGAAATAATCTTTAATTTTAATGTGGCATTATAATATTAATAAAGCAACTTACATAATTAATTCGTATACATTTAAGAAAATTGTCCAAGATTAGAAACTATAAAAGAAAAAAAATACTTATGATAAGAGCATAAAATTATCATTACTAATAATTATGTATGTAATCAATTCAATAATTCTTAACTATCGCTATCTTAAAAATTGTTTCAAAGTTAAAATAAAGAGATACTTCTTACATAAATAATTCTGAGATTGAATTGTATATAAAAATCTAATTTTATCTTATATTCTTTGTTTGTGTCTATTAAAAAGCCAGATATTCGCTCGGACATTGAAACAATGTTGCTTCGAAAATTTATTTTTTTCGTTTTTCCATAGTAACAAAGAAATGATGCGATTTTCTCGGACGGCACGGCACGATACTGTATACGCGGTAGTTTTTAAAGAATAGCTATAAACGAAGCATTAGTACCGGAAAGGACTCTCGACAACGTAGCACAGCACAGTGCAATCTGGCAATTTGTAATTGATAGACATTAATTATGCCGGTGCGTCCCCTGTGATTTTGAAAAAAACAAGAATCACTTAACGTCACTCGACCAACACTGTGTTGTGTTGACTCGACAGCAGATGTTCGTTCGTGAGAGAGAGGATCATCCCGTTTGATATTATCCGCAAGTATTTTATAATGACTAATATTACGAGTGACCTTAAACCCCGCGCAACATGTGCTGTTAACATTATTAGTTATATAGCTTATAGCGCGAATTACGCATATCATCGCGCGAAAGCGCCTTACGAGCTAAAACAAATTTAGTTTGTATTCCCCTGCGAAACTATATATATTTATTTAGATTGGTGCATCGCAATTGGAACGCAATTTTGAATCTAATAATATTTCGTTTATATTTTCTACGAGATATAATATTATTCGCCAATTACTTTTTCTTTGATTACGAATGTGCAGTCACTTGTCGGGGGCAAAAACAAGTTGATTATTTTCTAACTCGGTGCATCGAATTAAATGCATTTCTGGGATAATTGAAAACTGTAATGAATGAGTTGAGAGTCAAAATTTTATCTTGAAATTGGATCGCATTGTCTTTGGTTATTCATCGCGTCCGTTTATTTAATTCACAGTAAAAACCAACGGGAGATCCCGAGATTAACGCACTCGGTTCGGTGCGACTTACGGCGAACTTCCTGACTTCGTCTAATTAAAGAATGTGAAACGTGCGCGGTTCATGTTCACGAGACATTAATCTAGCGCAAACATGGACGGCCGCGTATCGAGCAAGCCTATCATGTCCAATGTGCTAATGACTGTAGGATCGATCTATTCCTATATTCTCTCCATTATTACTGTTTGTATTATATAAGATTGTGACGCACAGAAGTGTCATAGAACAATGTGTATGTAGCGTATACTATTAAATAATGAAGATGAGTATAAGAACCTGCAATTACACATATGTCAAAGCTGTAAGGGCAGTGTTAATATGCTAGCAATATCTATACGCCAATTCAAATTGTGCTATACATTATTAATATAGTAAAACGAAAAGCTGTAGTTATCTAATATTCGTAATAATATTTGATTGGCAAGTCTCTTATGACCAAAGTACTAAATATTTAAGTGAAAAGATGGCCAAATGATCATGATAAAGTATGTAATTAATCTCAGAATTATTTCAAGCATAGAAAAATTATTTTATTCTTTTCTTTAGATATTTGATGATGGTTAAAACATTTTTTCTCAATCGCGATACATTTTATTATAAGTGCACAGACGTGAAAAAAAAAACTTTTTGTTCTCAAATAAAGAAAAATTATTTCTTGTTGTTTACTTGTAATTTTATCATCAAAAATGTACGTAATATAATTGACTTTTTCATATATTAGCGTAATGTACAATAAATTATAGAAACGAACACCATGCCATATCAGACACGGGAAAAAGTCACACTTTTTTTACAGCTGTAATACTGTCTTTACATTTTGCGACTATATGTATATCGCGCTTATGTTAACTAGTCCACTTACTATGGTGTGTCCAATTCAACAATCGAGCGACCTCACTTGGAGTGATACGAGTGAAATAAATATAGAATGATTGTACGTATGTATGTGTGCATGTATGTCCATAACGTATTATGCAAGTATATACCCCTTATATATCATAGCCTAGTAAAATATGTACGATCGTTAAATTGTACATCTTGAGAATAAAAAAAAATTCTCTTTGAATCTTGGGAGAAAGAGAGAGTATGTAAAAAATTAAAATTTTCTCCAGTTTTTTTTTTTTTTTTTTTTTTCAATACACTCGTATCGAATCTCTTTTGACGTGTGTATTTTAAACAGCAAATGTCTTTATGAACAAAGATGCAGAAAGTTTTTATTTTCTGCTTACCTATTTTTTCTACTTGCAAAACTTGGGTTATTTTTATTACATATATCGAACATAACGATTATCGTGTTCTATCTGTTTATTCTAACTTGGAAGACAACGCGATGCTGAAATAAATAATGCATAATTTGAAAGACATACTCTGTCTTATGCAACCACAGTTATACACGTATATATCCTACCTTCGCTTACTCTAGCTTTGGTAGCTTCATCATCGCGCGGCTGACGATATAACCGGCAAAAGAAACGATTTATGATGTTGCAGTTTAGTGTGACGCGTCTTAAGGAGCGACGTCGTACAAAATTCAATTCATAATTTGACATGATTTATGGATTATATTTATGGAAGCCGAGAAAGTGTCAAGTCTCTGCAATTAAAATGGCTTACATTTGAATATCTATTAAGCTAATATTCATATTATGTGGAATTTTAACTGGAAATTTATTTTACGACGTACATATTTAAATGTCTTTATGTCCGCTTAAGTTCCTTCTGAAGACACATTACATTAACAGAAACCTAATTTGCAACTTATCATTTTAAGAGACAAATAATTATGATTTTATAAGGCAATAATAATAATATTAATAATATATGCATACACTAAGTAAAATAATTATTTGAATAAGTCATACACATAATTAAATACCTCACATGTGTGCGAATATGACTGAGATGTTGCTTCAAAATCTGACACACTAAAACGCTGGATAATTAATGCGCAAGTAGCATATATTTGAAAAAACGAGACTCTCTAGGTATATGCAGATATATGCATCAGTTCTGTAATAGGATTCATATAGATTGGAAATATGAACAGTGGCGAAAACGTCGGTTAACTCGGAATTGGATACTACTGTTACCAGCGCGAACTAGAGTTCCCCTGTAAAGGTTAACGAGTGTTAGCCACATTATAATAACGAGGTATCGAACGAGCGGCGGAATATCGCGTTTCACCCTTAAAGAGCGGATGTTTCAAGATATTACCGCAAAGAGAGAGAGAGAGAGATAGGGGAGGAAGGAGAAAGAGAAAGGAGGGTGTTGTGCAAGGAAAACATTTTGCCGACATTCGAGTATCTAATCTCCGCAAAGGGTACACGCGATCCTCATTACGCGAATGGCGCGTTATGATCGTTATCAGAGAGAGTCTCTCTTCCGGAATATTATATTATCATACGAGATAATAGCCGCACCATTAGATGTTCCACTTAATAAAATCGGAGAATGTGAGGAAATTTCTACACGCAACGAGATTTTGCGCAATTACGCGTTGTGCTTTTTGCCCACAAAGTATAAATATCGAAGTACACATTAATCGATTGTTTTTAAATATATTAAATATTTTAGGTCATCAGTTAATACCGCTAAATATAAAAAATTAAAAGTTAATAAAATGTAATGTGCTATGTAAAAATACGCGGATGATCGAACAAATTCAATGATGTATATACCATCAGATTTATGTTCGTTAACATTTTTCCGAGGGGTTCTCTCCTCCTCGTCACATTGATAAAAAGCTCTCCAGGTTCTACACACCCTCTTTACTCATCGATAGACGAAAGGCATTTAAGTCCCGATATCGATTTTCCGCCTGGTGACGATGACAATAGCGTTGGCGCGGAAAACAAACGAGCGTCCAGGCACGCCAGTGCTAACAGCGAAAATGAGCTTTTCCCCAATAGCACCGTCTACAAACATCGACGGGGATTCTCCCACCACGTGGCAACGTCCTCGGTGTGGGTATCTTCTAAGAGTAACGGATAACGGTGATTGTGTTTACCACCGTGCGCGTTGATGATCGTTAAGGATCGCTTAGGGCTGTTCTCTTTCGTCGCTCCAACATCAAGGCACCGATGATACCCTCGATTCGATATTGAAAATTATAAAGGATTTTGACAAATTAAATTGCAAAAGATATGTATTAATTTAATATATGTTATAATTATAATTATAATTTTAGGGTATCCAAGTAGACTCGATGAAAAAAATTCCCTGATTTTTCAGATTTTCCAAGATTCACCAGAAATTAATTTTCTCCCTGACTTTTTAGTATTATTTTTTCCAAGGATTTATAAAGGATTTTGACAAATTAAATTGCAAAAGATATGTATTAATTTAATATATGTTATGATTATAATTATAATTTATATATTATAATTATAATTTTAGGGTATCTAAGTAGACTCGATGAAAAAAATTCCCTGATTTTTCAGATTTTCCAAGATTCACCAGAAATTAATTTTCTCCCTGACTTTTTAGTATTATTTTTTCCAAATATATAATTTGCATATATCTATATGATGAATCAATTAAATGTTAAATCATGAAATCCTCGAAATATTTTTATCAACAATGAAAAGGTTCGGAAGTTAAAACAAAAATTTTAATAAATATATCAAATTTTTTAGTTTTATCTCTATCAAACACATTGAAACAAAATAACACGACGATGAAAATATAAATTAACGAACATGCTGTAGATGAATCGATTTTTAACACAGAAAATTAGCGTGCTAGGAGTCAAGGAAAAGTTTATATTTATTTAATAAAATATTTTAAATTATTGAGACAAATGTATAGAATAATGTGAAAAAATGCAGATATAAATAGCAAAATTTCCTGACAATTCCCTGACAATTCTAGATTTACAAAATTCCCTGACACAATGCCCGAGGTTTTTCAAATTTCCCGAACCGCTAGAATTTAACCATCGCGCGAGATATTTAAATTGCAACAAAATTAAAAAAAGTAAATATTGTAGGCCAACTGAACGAGCAAAATTAAATAAGATCTAAAGATTTATTAATAATTAAATTTTTATTCCGTTAGAGAAACAATATACAGCGTACGCTATAAGAATTTAATTATTAATAAATCTTTAGATCTTATTTAATTTTTTTCGTTTAGTTGGCCTACAATATTTACTTTTTTAAATTTTGTTAATTTATACGAGCCTTTCATCAATTAATTTAAATTGCAAGTTTATCACCAAAATTTTGGTTAATCCAGAATTCGCTTCAATATTAATATCTACACTACAATTTTATAAATAATTTTGACGAACAGCTATTTCGCGAGCACAGCTGATGCTCTTCTTTCGCGAGATCTCGATGCCAGCCAGCATCGCCGATGGTAGAGCAGCACCACCATCCTCGTTCTTCCGCTTCGAACCGATGGACGGCGGGAGAGAACTACGTTTAGAGGGGGATATCACTGTCGTTGCCGGGAAATCGGGCGGAAAATGGGAAATCCGGCGGCCTGGTGACAAATGGTTGATCACCGCGCGGAAAGAGAGAGAGAGAGCCGCGCTCGCTCCGCCTGCCTTGTATTACGAGGGTGACGACAAGGGATGGGGCGAATACACCGCGGTCATTGGGCAGGAACGCGAAACTGTATGGATGCGAAACTTGGGACGGTGATATACGCGGATGCAGGGTCGGTGTGCTCTGTGGTCCCTTCGATGGTAAACTTCAAGCCACGTACACAACATTGCGTGTCTACTTCGCAAGATGATTACGAGCGTGTCAATTTAGCAGTTTTTTTTTCTATCGTTTAAGAATAAAAATATGTTTATTAAAATTAATTAGTGTACTACTGACTTCGATTATTAAAAAAAGAAAAAATACATTCTGTTTATTCTTAGAATAAATATTACTAAATTAATTAGGAATTTTTAATTAATTATTAAATTAATTAGTGTAATACTGTATCCGTAATAAGATTAGAGAACGTTGCGATAAAGTCTAAACAAAGATCCGTATTGCGATTGCGTCCACGCAAAAAAATGTTACGTGAACTTATAATTTTGCGCAAATGATACAATTGCACATATGTTGCAATAAAACTTTAGGAAACAATTTTTATTCGAAAAAACAGATCAGCGTCATTTCGGAGTTTCATTAAACGTCAAAATATTTTTAATGGAATTGCAAAATGCGTGATAATATAGGGCTCTCTTTAATGTCGCCGAGTTCGAGATTAATAAAGCTATATATCTGGAAGAGACATCTCACGATTGTAAATAATCAAGACATTAAGAATGATGATATTTGTTGTCGTTGTTCGATAATGCAATGTTCCAAAGGAAGAAAATCGTGATTACATTAACCGTTTTATATGTAAATTCGTCGGAGACTTTATAAGTTAGTTTCAAAAATTTTTGATTATTCGTTAATTTAATTGCACGAAGGTATGTCAAGAAGCTATAGAAATCTCATCAAATTAAAAAGTTTAGTCACAAATCGCTTTGTATGTGATGATGATTTTTATCGGATAAAATTACATATTCGCGAAAATTCGTGAAAGAAAATACACACGGCGTTTTTATATCGCGTCAATATTAAAGGAAGGTCTATCGTGGCTGAAACTTGATTAGCCAAGACTTCAACAATCTCTCATAAATCGACCCATTTATTTTACGCGGCTACGCTTTTGTCACCTCTGACAGGGAGGTATCTTTTTATGGTGAATGTCGACGTCAGGGTTTCTAAGAGCAGAGATAGACGAAAAAATACGCACTTGTAAGTTACGACGCGGATCAACCTTCGAGCTATGGCCGCCATACGATACGAGAGGCTATAGGGTGAGGGACCCTCTTCTATGCCAGGGGTTGTGAAAAGTGGGAGAGCGATAAAACGGAAAATTGCCGGATTCCCGGGGAATAATTAAACGGCGTACATGCGTCTTTGCGTGTAAACGCGTCGACACACGGCCATCGCCATCGCGCACTCTTACTTTTTGCACTAATAATTTTTGTTTATACTACGAAAGCAAAAAAATTATTTTTTTTATTCTAAGAACAAAAATACGATTACTAAATTAATTGGTGTGCTACTGTATATAGATAAGATTAGAACATTGCGAGAAAACTCCGAAGAGAATTTTATTTCGTAAACGTCATTAAAAAAAAAATATATATATATATATATATACTATATATATTCTTTTCATTCTAAAAATAAAAATAGGTTTACTAAATTAATTAGTGTATACTACTGTATTCATAATAAGATTAGAGAACATTGCAATAAATTGTAAAATGAATTTGATTTCGTAAATTTCGACTGTTAAAAATGTCTAAAAACAAATGACTTTCAAAAAATTATGAAATTGTCGAAAAAATTTCTAGTACGTCGAAATGGCGAAACGCTTGACGTTTTCACAAAAACGATGGAAAAGTTTGCCGGTAACACGGTCTAGCAATCCGGTGAAATGACTAGCAGTACGTACGCGACAAAACGGAAAATTGCTGAATTCTCAGAGGATAATTAAATGTCACCCTCTCTCGCGAAGCGGACGCGCGCTCATTCTTCCTCTCTTCCTTCTTCACATCGGACTCCCCGGTCTTCCCCAGACTCACATCGTGAATCCCGCGAGCATTACGAATCGGTTACACCTCTCTGTGCTAATATCTCGTCCCTCGTCGAAAGACTCCGCATTTCCCGCCGAGGGTTGGAAACGTGGAGGAAAGGAGACAATGCGCCCAGATAATCGCGCGAAACGATTTGCTCTTTTCACGGCCGATTAAGTCCGCAATCTGTTGACGGAGCGAGAGAGAGAGAGACACAGAAGACGGGGTTCGGTAGACGCTGAAATAACAGACGGATTCGGGCTGTCGCGATTTCAGGCGTGCATTTGCGCGCTTAGCTGTTAATCCGCGAGCATTTGCGCTTAGATCAAGATTTTATGTTACGTTAACTCTAGAATTTAAAGAACGATGTGATTTTCCAAAGCTTCCTAAGATTGTATGCGACATAAGAAAACAGACAATCAGGTACAAAAGTTGAAACAATTCGCATCTCCCCTGCACTTTTTTTGTCATGGAAAAAACTTAAAGAAAACGTCTGCCATTTTTATACAAAATTAAATTGAATAAAAAAGAGAAATATATAAAAAATAACATACTTTTAATATAAATTCATCTTCCTTGCACTTTTTTTTGTCATAGAAAATACTTAAAGAAAACGTCTGCCATTTTTATACAAAATTAAATTAAATAAAAAAGAGAAATATATAAAAAATAACATACTTTTAATATAAATTCATCTCCCTTGCACTTTTTTTGTCATAGAAAATACTTAAAGAAAACATCTGCCATTTTTATACAAAATTAAATTGAATAAAAAAGAGAAATATATAAAAAAATAACATACTTTAATATAAATTCATTTATGCCACTATGTAACATGTGATGGATAGCTATAAACATTGTTTATTTCCATAACGCTGGATATAATAATTTAAACGTCCGATAGTATATTTTAATTATTTCACTTCGCTCGACAGAAATATTAACAGGTAGGTTCTGGACCACCAACATTGTGAAAAGTTTCGAATGGTGTAAAGGGTGAGGCTGCTCGCCCGTTATGCGAACAGCTGTCATGACTAGACGTGAATCATAGAACGTATCGAGTTAATAGCCATATATAAAATGAAGATACTTCGTAGACTGCATTCGATATACTAATTATAGAAAATAAATCGGCATCGAAAACTGACACTCGGATTTTTTCTTTTTTAATTGCGTGTCACTGGCGCTTCCCTTGCACGACGTGCTTCCTTTTCCGCGGCAAAACAATCTCGAAATAATCAGGAAATTGAAAGAAAATTTCGTCGTCCATAATAAAACCGACATTCGTTATCGCAATCATCGAGCGGAGGAATCATTAACCGAGACCTAAAGATTGATAAACTTGTACACAACCGCGTGCGAAACGCATATCTCGCGATAAGGTGAAAAAGCGCCTTAATGACGTCAGATTATCGCGCGACAATCACGGGACTCTAAGTTCAGAGTTCAAGGTCGCCTCGATGATGGTGGCGAAGATGACGATGACGACTATTACACTGGCTCTTTAATATGACGCACGCGGTTTACGAGACATTAATGCGCCACATTGGGTCGTAAACCGATCGAGCATATTATTCCTCTCTTTCCTTTTTTTCTCTCGCTTCCGGCACGCGTAAATGTCGCTCAGCCGCGAGATGAAAAACGTCGCGGAGCAATGAAAAAGACGAATCGTGCGCGCGCGCGCGCACTGTACAATTAGCATTTATAACGTAGTAATGGCGCAGCGCGAAGTTATTGTTGCAACGCGCTCGCGCGTGGAGTCGGTCGACGCGATGAAACTGATGATGCTGCATAATCACGCAGTGTGAATGGACTTTTTGCAGTATGAAGCTTTTTGCAGCGCGAACGCTTAACAGGTCGAGCGTTAAACTGCTGGATTTTTCTACGATATTTAATATCGGAGGAATATATGTATTAGGTATGGATAATTTTAAATTACAGAGAAACTCACTCATGTGTGAGTGAGTTACCGTATTGATATATTATTTTATATATGCACGAAGCGATTACAGTAAAGCTATTAGCACTTAAAATTGGCGGAACATAATGGTAGCGTGAAAATGTTACATTAGAAGAATTAAAAAGGTACTCCAGAAAACAAATTGTTCTCCCATTTAGATAGGGTTTTCAGAGGGAGAATTAATTACCTAGTCAACAGAGCGTTCAGATAAAACGCAAAATGGAATCAAGCTCGCTTTAAAGATTCTAATTATAATAGACAGAGGGTGGGAGGTTCAAAGTTTTCACGTTTGGAAAAAACCAGGAGTTAAAAAAGTGTCGATTGAACTGGACCAATTAGAGCTGGAGACATTGCAATTAATGAGCCGGAATGATTCGTTCTGTAATTTGCGTCGTCCTTGTTAACTCGTGCCACTGACAAAATAAATTCGACGAAATAAAATAAAATTCATGCAACGTTGTTGATTTTCAATCATTACCAAGAAAAATAAAGAAAGCTATTAAATATTACCATCGTGAAAAACCAACTAGATTTTTATCTTATCTTTCATTTTTATATTTTTACAAAACCGATAATTCTTCAAGAGTTGTAATACAAGGCCAATTTATAAAACAAAAAATATTGTTTTACGTCATCAAAAGAATTTTATCCCCAATCTTCCCTCAATTAAATACCGTGCCGGATATTCTTACTAAATAATCAATCTGTTAGCAATATCACTTTAATCGATCGTCGTAAAAGAACGTATTAGAACAAGGATTCTGCCCGAACACGCGTCTCTCATTTACTTGCACTAAAATAATACGTGTTATCGTTAATGACAGAACGGTTGCGGCCTCTCCGCGTTGCGGAGCTCTCCGCTTTAATGGCTCCGCAAGAAGCTGCCGGAACGCAGACCTGAATTCTGTGTCCGATCACCGTGAAATAACCGACCGGGCCGGAATCGATGTGCATAGAGCATAATGCACGGTAGCGGCCTTCCTTAGTGGTATCTCGGCGATAAGCAGGTACGGGACAAGTCCGGAGAGCCGCATTAAAAGGCGGGTAGCGCGGAAAAAGAGCTCTATCGATTTCACTGTTATGCGCCGTTAATAATATCGACGACAGCCACATTTCATCGGCCGATTCGAAAGCGAGAGGCGTACGTGTGATATGTTAAATATATTTCTTCTCCCTTGCTGAGCCATTTATATAAAAGAAGCTTTCTTCTTCTTTTTCGACTCTTTCATTAATACTCGAATTTTCTAAAAAATGCAGCCAAGATATAAATATAGAAAATCTATTTTAAAAAATATTTTAATAAATAAATACAAAAATCTCAATGAAATATTAATAAAAAATTATGACAAGGGGAGAACATAATTCATACAGAATCTTTATTCTGCTCCAATATTAATACATGAATTTTCTAAAAAATGCAGCCAAGATATAAATATAGAAAATCTATTTTAAAAAATATTTTAATAAATAAATACAAAAATCTCAGTGAAATATTAATAAAAAATTATGACAACGGAAGAACATAATTCATACAGAATCTTTATTCTGCTCCAATATTAATACATGAATTTTCTAAAAAATGCAGCCAAGATATAAATATAGAAAATCTATTTTAAAAAATATTTTAATAAATAAATACAAAAATCTCAATGAAATATTAATAAAAAATTATGACAAGGGGAGAACATAATTCATACAGAATCTTTATTCTGCTCCAATATTTAATTCGCGCGTTGTTCATGTGGATTATGCTTTCATTTTGATTAGAAAAAAATGTTCAAATTTGTATGTGTATTATCTTAATATCGGAGAACTTTTTATTACGAAAAAAGAAAAGAGAATATCGGTGGACAAGCAAAGGAGAGAGAAGAAACTTAAAACCTGTTCGACAACATGATTAGCGTTCGAACTTCTATACTTATACTATGTAGGCGGAACATATGCATTGTGACATATAAGGTTTCTTCACAATCGCACCCTTCCTTCGGATCACTTGCAACATATAAAAATTCAAGGATCATCATTCAAAACTGTCAATCTTTCTCTTCTAAATCCTAATCAACTTCAAAATGTTGAGGCTTTCATAAAAGATACGCTTTCGTCAGTGTGATTTAAACTCAACGAATTAAAAGACCTAGAAAGCATAAAGAATTCGTCGTAATGAGTCTTGGACAAAGTATCAGATACATACACATAATTCACAGTTATTAATCTCAAGATTCATCCTGTTATATATAAGGCTTCTCTTGCGTGACATAGACTCGCTATTTCTTACACATTATTTAATGAAATGGCGTTACTATTAACTATCTACCAACGTTTAGAGTTACATGCACGGTAGATGAGTAATATGAGCGACATCTTTGCAGGACATATCGATTTCCTTTCACTGCCACTCCCGGATGCTATTACTTGTACCGGGTATTCACCATTAACGTCACTCGATGATGGAGACTCGAATTAATTCAAGACGGTTAAATATGGAAAAATTAATGACACTATCACGATGACATTCTCTAATAATTTAATTTTCCCAATCAATATTAAATTTATTATGCATTGAGGACATCGTGTAATTATACTTATATGTATAAGCGAAAATTGTTAGAGGGAAGTTTAATATTTTTCTTTTTAAAAAACGCGATACTTTTTCTTATTAAAATGTGCACAAATTTTTACACATCTTTACAGTTTTTCGAATCGCATTTTATCACGTTGCACGATGATAAAAACAATAATTTTCCCATTACCTGTTTTACTTCATCTTATTCTTTTGCTCCTTTGGAAATCATCAAACCGAGGAAAATGATGGGAAAAGGGCGGTAAGAAGTTAATAGCTAGACAAGCTTCGTGAGACACTATCCGACTATTCGTCGCGCTTCGTCGAGAGAAAAGAAAAAGAAACAATGAAGAGGCATTTCTTGATCGCCTTCTTAATTTCCTGTCCGATTGTTGCCAATCGACCGTCTGTATCTCTTTGTGCGATGCCGAACCTGTCGCTTCCCTGGGCGGGCTATCTCGAATTAATTAAGTTAGAGCAAGTAAAAACCGTGTGCCCGTTCACACCTAAACTTCGAAAGAAGCGCGCAATGTTATATTGACACAGCAGAATTTTTGAATAAAATTCGCTCGCGTGAAATTTCACTCATCCTGCGTCTCAAAAGCGCATAGAGAGACATTATCTCGCATTTATTAAACATGTTCCTCTACATTCAGCGAGAAAGCGTTGACCAGCTGGAATAAGCTTAAGATGAATCGCGCTTTATTTCGATGTAATCAATATGAACATTTTCTGTTACAAAAATAATATACAAACTATTCGTCTCTTTGCGATACGAGCTCTATTTAATTAAAGTTTTTTTTTCTAAATATAATACACACATATATACAGAGAGAGAACATTTCCTTTTATTTTAAGTAAGAGAAGCGCGACATTGCTCGACGAGATTTCCCTTCCTTTGAAATCTTTTTGCTTTTCTTACTTGGACTGATCCTCTATTTAACTTCGTCGACGCATGGAAGCGCACTCGGCGATGCGCGACAAACAGTGCAGTCTAATTAGCAGCCGTCTAATCCCTCTCATAGCCGGGTAAATTTGCAGCGAGCCTAACCGCCGACAGTGTTACAACGTTTCTAAATGCTGCAATCGCGAGTGACTGGACTAGTGAAAGCCTGTCATGTAGCATTGCGATACCTGATTTTTTAGACAGAAAAAAAGATAGAGAAAGAGAGAAATAAATTTTCATTCAAAACTCTAGAAACAATATTTTCGCAAATTAAAAAAAAATATATAATCGTGGAAAATCTTTTAAGCTATTGTTTTAGAAATGCATATAAAGATATTTTCCAAAAAATGAATCGGTTTATATGCAAGTAGATCTGTGTACAAAAAGTAAATTTTTGATTTTTTACAAGCGCGACAATTAAATAACACGCAGGAGAAAGTAGCTTCCTTGTGTTTTATATCTAGAATGCGTTTTAGTTTCAACCTCCGATAAAACCTGCATTCTATTTATCAGAGTGTCCAGCAATACTCGATGAAAAAAATTCCCCGACTTTTTCAGATTTTCCAAGACCAGAAATTCATTTTTTCCCTGACTTTTTAATATTATTTTTTCCAAATATATAATTTGCATATATTTATATGATAAATCAATTAACAATTATACAATCTGCATTATGTACGATAATCGAAACAAATATGTCACTATAAACTATTTAAATAATCATCTTTTTCATTTATATTATATCAAATTTTTTAGTTTTGTCTCTATCAAACACATTGAAATAAAATAACACGACGATGAAAATATAAATTAACGAACACGCTGTAAATGAATCAATTTTTAACAACACAGAAAATTAGCGTGCTGGGAGTCGAGAAAAAGTTTATATTTATTTAATAAAAAATTTCAAATCATTGAGACAAATAGAATAATGTGAAAAAATCCAGATAAATAGTAAAATTTCCTGACAATTCCAGATTTATAAAATGCCTAGTCTTCCAAATTTCCCTGATCGCTAGACACTCTGTATTTATAACGCGCATATTAAGTGACGATAAAGTTATACACGTCGACATGTTAATTTTCTTTTAATATTTTCTGAGTAAGAATTTGGCGAGATACCGGTTCGTGTAGACGAGTTCGATGTTTTACGAGAATCTTTGCTGCACTCTTACGAGAATCTCTCTGGCACTCCTGCGTAAGCGCATTAACGGTGCATTCGCCGCACAATAGCTGACGTAGGTATCACGATGCACCGCTGTTAGAAGGATCATCTAGTCGATCAATTCCGCGGGATGCACGAGAGATATACATGCATAACGCACCTATGCATGCGTTGCATCGCGCCAACGTGGCGTTAAATTGGAGCCATCGTCGGCACCGTCTTCGTCATTATTACTAACGCATTGTTTCATTATTGCGCTTCAAATTAATTCCGACGAGTGAGCAAGTGTCTCGCGATTACGACCTGCGAAAGAAATCATGCCTGGAATGCTAATATGAATACGCGATTTCGAAGGATACGTATTACGAATCGCGCAATATGATAATTAATTGAACCTATATGAGTGATTTTTTCAAAAAAGATCGAAGAAAGAGAAAAATTATGATATAACAAGAAAGAGAAGAGAGATTTTATATTTAAAATACATTATATGTATAATTTATTTTGTTTCTTGTTCTTAAAGTCTTTTAAACAAGTCGCTAACAAAAGAGAGCACTATCGGTGTTCTAATTTGACCAAAAGAAAAGTGCATATCGTACTCTGGAAGACATTCTACCGCGCCGATGAAAGGGCTCGATGGCGGCTGGGAAGCTCAAAGGATCATCCTTACACACCAACTGAATCACCAATCTATTATGATACGTGGAATCCCCCGATCAATCAATTTTGCCGATTACAAGGAGGATAATCGCACGCGAAGACTCGTATGGGCGTCGTGTCAAACGTCACCACCTGTGCATACCGTGGCTAAACCGATTTTGCTTTGGCCTTAACGCGTCCCGGGCTTTCCAGTAGATTAAATCCCGATCCCGTAATTGGATGTTCGACGACGAGGAAGCAGATGTCCGCCGCGAAAACGCTCGGCCGACTGAATACACCGCGTCTATAAAAATCGTCCGCGTCTAATCGCGACACGGGATGTATCGCCAACCGGAAAGTGTTGACATTTTTTGTTTTTTCAATAATTAGAATATATTACTGGCGAATCCTGAATGTAATATGTATATATTTTTAAGGCTTAGGGACGCACAATGAATGAAATGTTTATTCTGATCGACTCGCCTGACAAGTTATATTCTTGAAAAATTGTTGCAAAATATTTAGTTTTAATAATAAAAAGCTTAAGCATACCTATTAGAAAAATACGTAACGCAGACGATCGAGGAATTGCTATCTGAATAACGAATGTGTCATCGCAAAAACTCATAATTATTTATCAAGATTATTTATTACTCCGGATGCATAAAATACTAAAAGCAAGTCGTAAATAGAAAAATTGCCATTGGACTATTTACACAAACTTGCTGTCTGCATTATCTTTATAGTCTAGATATGTAGAATATATACAGCAAAAATAAAATAAGATATTGCGCGACAAAAGTTTTGGAATTTTGTAAAAAATCGCACTGAGAAATACTTATAATTCAACAAAAATATTTTCGTTTCGGTAATCGTAAATACAGTTTATTCGTCGCTGAACAAATAATATTGTACGAAGAAAAATTGAAATTAACTTTATACTTCAGGTAAACGTCGCGAATTCATAAAACATAATTTCTATTATACGCGATTGCGCAAAACGAAAAAAATAGAAGAATGGCAATCAAAGCAGGAAAATTGTAATAATTTCGATGCACGAAATTATGTCGAATCCAATTAGAGTATCCGGACTTTGGGAAACGTTCTCCGCAATCGAAAGAATCAATTCCTTGCAATTTGCGCTCGGAATTAATTACAGAAAGCGTGCGAAGTTTAATCTCATTATGAGTTGACTGCGCGGAACACGACTAACCGAGCGAAAGTGCATCAAAACAACGACGATCGCGGTCCTTCCGTCCGATTGAGCTTCGTTCACGCCTTCAAAAATGCACCGGGGAAAATGTTCCTAATGGACATTAGCAGGTGTTTGTTTCCGCCAGAATGATCGTATTGCGACTCGTCATGCACCAGACGCGCGTGTCCAATTTAAATGCTCTCGAAGTCATCGATGACACATGCGACTCTTATTTCGAGAATTTCTTCCTCTTAAACCACAATATTTCATTACCTGAACCATAATAATTATAAATATAAATAATGTTCTCTTAGAATATTTTTTTATTCTTCTTCGAACAAAATGTCTAGCGGTCAGGGAATTTTATAAATCTGGAATTGTGAGGGGAAAAAAGTCAGGAAATTTTACTATTTATCTGATGGATTTTTTCACATTCTACATTTCAGTAATTTGAAATTTTTTATTAAATAAATATGAACTTTTCCTTTTGACTCCCAGCACGCTAATTTTCTGTATTGTTAAAAATTGATTCATCTACAGCGTGTTCGTTAATTTATATTTTCATCGTCGTGCAATGTTATTTTATTTCAATGTTTGATAGAGACAAAACTAAAAAATTTGATATAATATAAATAAAAAAGGTGATTATTTAATGCAGATTATATAATTGTTAATTGATTTATCATATAGATATATGCAAATTATATGTTTGGAAAAAATAATATTAAAAACTCATAGAAAAAATGAATTTCCGATCTTGAAAAATCTGAAAAAGTCAGGGAATTTTTTTCATTGAGTTTGCTTGACACCCTGATTAAACCGCCTTCAAAGAAATCTTAATAATAATTATCAAATTTGTAAAGGAGAGAATAACGTATGTATGCGTATATATATCTATGCAGACAAATGTCAAATAATCATCTTTCTCTCGGAAAAAAAAATATAAATCCTGCGAAAGAAGAGCACAGCATATATTGAAAGAGTTTTCGAGGCACGCGGCAATTTGTATACCGAAAATGACGTTCTATATTTTTCGTCGCTGGCGTCTGTCACCCTCCCGTCTCTTCCCATCCCCGGTAAGACGAGAATATTTTCCGCGTCGGCTCTACAAATCTCTCGTCATGGCGGCGGGATAGCCAGAAGGGTGCGAACGACTTCATTCCTCCGGGCTTGCGTGGAATGTTAGTTGAAACGCGGCTGTGTGAAATACACGCGTGCGGAAAATCGTAAAACGCGACTCTTGTAGATGCGCGTCCCTTTTCACGGCGCAAGAAGATCTCTTTTTTTTTGCTCGTAAAGCTCCAATTTGCAGGCCGCACGGCGGTAAAGTCGCTCTTTACAATTTTCGTTTGTTTTCAACCATTTTAATTTAAACCTGCGCGTTAATAGCGACCGCGGAGATATAGCTATGCGTGTGTATTAAACGCGCGAAGGGCGGAATCCGTGGCATCCTTCTTACATACATGTAAAGCGTGTAAGCCGAGCGAAACTATTAATCCCCGCCTGCATAGAGACATATCTTTTGCATATATCGCTATGCGCGAGTAGAGAATTATCATCGAAAGAATTCTCCACTTCCTTTCTAAGCTTCTCAGAATTTATATTTAATCACTTTTTAATTACTACTAATGCGACACACAAAGATTTGTCTAATTAAGCATCACAAAAAGAGGATGATGCTATCGCGAGTTTATTTTCTCTCTCTCTCTCTTTGTCTATGAGGATGATATATTTCCGCGGTAGATAAAGTATTCAGATTCATTACGAGCCAAGACACGACTGGGGAGATTTCCCCTTTACTAGTCTATTTCGATGCCGCCATATCGTTCTATTTCGCGTGGCGCATTTATCTTTCTCTATTTCTCCTCCCGCGTTAACCACGAAGAAGCAGATGACAGAATCCGACGTGTAAGTATGCATAAAGCGGTACGGGTGATTAGGTAATGACTCCTTTAGCACTGGAACGCCGCCAACACCACCCAGTGCAATGAAACTAACGCCGACGACACTAATGCGACACGCCGATAAAAGATTCCCTTGTTCCTTTGACGCGAGTCGCAAATCCCTGCGCGAATAATCCTCATTACCGAAACCATCCCGTGATAATCAACGCCATCAGCGCGTGCGTGATTCGCGTCATTTGGGAACCGCAGTTTTTAACCCGTTATCTACGCGCGCGCAAAGTCTCTCGCTCGCAATAAGCAATGTTAAAAAAAAAAAAAAAAATATTACAAATTACCGCGAGGCTTTTTTTGCCCGACGTTCGTTAGCGTTTAACGCGTTTTGGCGGAATTGCGTTTAACACGAAGCGTCTAATTAGATTTGTCACGAAGCGACGCGTCACGCGTCGCGACGATATTAAGTAAATAACCAGAGGACTCCGTCGTCGAGTAACGAGGAGATGACACGTTTAACATTTGGAATATATCCAGCGTTTGACATACGCCAACTAACGACACATCGCCAATACGGCGATCTTCGAGGTATGGTTGAAGATTCAATCTGTAATTTTCATTCCAACAGATCGCAATCATGCGCCATTAATATGGCGCATGACCTCGTTAGGCTACTATGACGTTCCATCTATTAGGACTCCTTGATGTCTTTCGAAACGTAGATATTGTGGAGCGATTAAGTTGATGTAGCTGTTGACACAAGTTGGCAGACTGTTAGTAATGCATAATGTGAGAAACGAGTTTCAATTTAATATATTGTTTCTATAAATAAAAGAGCAACAATTGTATTTATCTGTGACAGATTCCGTCGCATGAAAATATAATTAACAATTTATTTATGTCGTAACAATTATATTAACAAAATACAAATTAATTTAACAAGTTTGAGAAATAATCACGACTTTTTTTTTTATATTCATAAAAATATTTTTCTCTTGATGTATACGAGTATGTGAAGTTAGCTTCCAATTTTTTAAATTTTGAAAAAAATTATTACGGGGGACTAACTTCACATTTTTTTCCAACTTTGAAGCCTAAACTTTTTTTTCAACGTTGGGGTTGTATAATTTTTTTTCTATTTATTTTAGCGCATTGAACAATAAAAATAAATTTTCGAATCCACAATTTTCTTTTAAATCGGCCATTTTATTGAGAGTTCTGATAGCCCCCCCGAAGAGTTCTATCGATTACCCGTATTGTTTAATGCGCTAAAATAAATAGAAAAAAAATTATACAACCCCAAAGTTGAAAAAAAGTGTGAAGTTAGTTCCCCGTAACTTTGAGTGCTGCTTTCGATGCTTTAAACGGCGGAACTATTTGTAAAGATAGAGAACTCTATTAAGGAGACAACCAGAACTCTAATAATAATTTTTCGAAAATTTAAAAAATAGGGAGCAAACTTTACATACCCGATGTATACATATTTGCGCTCTCAGCCCTCGATGAACAGAACAAAATGACGTTTCAGAATTTCACGGTTTTGAAATCTATATATTCGCGTCGCGTTTTTGCAATTAAAAGTCCGCGAGATCGTTTCAATTTAAATGCAAGTGGTCCATCAGATCTCGTTAGCGTCGGAAAAAATCGAGATGAGACTCCGATAGAGATCGTTAATGATTGCGTGCGCACCGCATCACCGGCTAGATCGTCCGATCGAGCTCGCGATGCTTTATTTGCATCATTGACGTCTAAATTGGACGCGTGAATGGAGGTCGCCCGTGGCGAGCGAGCTAACGGCATCGGCGAACCTATAAGAGAAGCAACACGAGACCAGAACTCGAGATAAGTCCTCAAACGTGCCGCCCATGCGAGTATCTGTCCATGATTCGAAGCAGAAGCCTCGTTCACCACTAGGAGACGCTTCTGCTTATCTGCCCTGTTCACCGCTATGACAAAAATGGCCGTACAGCTTTTCCATAAAGAATTTCCGCCTCTAATGCCGTCATCTTCTCGCCTTATTCGTACATTGTCAACCTAACCAGTCAGTCAAGTTTTGTCTTCGAGATAGCATCTACTCTATTGACAACAGTATAGACATCTTTTAAATGGAAACATGAATTTGGTTTTTTTCAATAATCATTTTATCGCTAATTTCTTTCTAAATTAAGATAGACTGAAATATCCTGATGAATATTATTAAAATAAATAATATTGAAGGATAAGCTACAATTATAGCATATATTTAGAAATTTTATATGTTCGTTAATCGCTAAAATATAATCATTAAAAATTAATTTATAGATGAGTAAGAAAACATACACGCAAACTTAATATTAAATACTATATGAAATGTATTGATAGAAATTGATATCTGTTAACAATGTGATTCGATCTGAGACGAATTACCGGATGAATATCCTGACGTATGTCATTCGAAAAAAATTGAGACAAATTATTTTCGAAGAAACACCATCCCGTTAGCATGATATTCGACGCTTACGAGCCTACATGTCCTGTCGCAATATTACACTCCAGAAAATTGAACCTATTTCCGGGTGTGCACGTGTGGTCCCCCCAGCAAGGAGACTAGATATCCGAGAATGTTTGGCCACACACAAACGCACATATATTTTCCGTTCCTGTAATTTATATTTCATAAGCGAGAGTTAGAGATATTTGAAACGTTTGAAGCGAGTTTCGTTTCACCGAGACCTGTCAAACGAGCTTCGTCGTTTAAAAGGGAAATTTATATGAAAAATATCTTGTAAGAATTTGCGCTGATTTTACATGATTTCGTAACGCGAAGTATCTCGTCTCCGCGTCGCGGCCTTTACGATGCAAATGCATACGTGACGTAAAACTGTGATAGAGTCGGTGATCCGTAATAGTCCATTCGGATCGAAGGTACCTATGATTTTTCACCTGAGTCGTTTATTTCCGTACTGGCTGTAACACGATGGACGTGCGATCGATAAACCAGGGAGCTTTATAACGTCGATCCCCCCAGCAGCTATCGTTTCCGAAGCGTGTATAATCTTGCTTACATATGCAAATGCACTCGGTAATATAATTGCGAAAAGTTTCTCGCTATGTAACTTCCTACCGGCATCGACTAATGACTACGAGACAAAAATGCATTTTCTGTTGCCCAAATCAAATCCAGCAGCTCTTTCATCGATTTTCAATTCATATTTCGTCTGCAAACTAATTTTGAAAACTGTAGATTCTTCATAACTATATATACATTATCATTCACTTTTGACATTCGCGTTAAATTATTCAAAATTAAATTTTTAGTAATGCGAAGAATACGATAAAATCTTTAATAATCTTTAATAATCAACGCGCGTTGAGACTGACATTAATTCTCAATATCTTACATAAAATAAAAAAGATAAAGTGTTTAGAAGAATTAATAGAGAATGAAGAAATAAATAAAATGTTTCTCAGAATGATCTTCACAGAAATAAATGTCTGCACCTCACATTTGCGCTCATGGTTCGCGAGTGCGATTAAGATTCTCCGATCGATTAAAACGGTCGTTTCAATTCGTAGACCCTTCTTATCTCAATCGCTCGCTCGCGCGCGAGGGAAAATGTAAAAATGCCGCTTCCAAATTGATTCGCAAGGTAGAAAGGGAACCGCGCGATGTGGAAAGGCAGCGAGACGGAGAGGAATAGACGGAGACAGAAGGAGGCGGAGCAGGAAATAAGTTCGGCCGCCATTTTGGGTGAGATTTGTCTTCATTAGGACTTCCTGCGGCGCCACTAACGTCCCACCTGGCGTTATAAGGTGTTGAACCACTCGAAGCGGTGATATTAGCGGCTGATGAAACGATATTGCTCCTGATGGGTGGTCCCCCACCTTGGTGTCGTTGATGAAGACGCGAACAGTTGGTTCTCCTTCGTCTTCCTCGCTCGGACTTACGAGCCCGAGCTGACTTATTTACCCCTGATGTGGATTTACCAAGGCGACCCTTTGCCGCGTATAAGGTGTATTTCAAGTATGTACGTTAACACATCAGAAACATTTTAATTTTATTACGTTCCCCAGATCACATTCGCGATACGAGAGAGTAATAGAATGGACGTTTATATTGATTTACGTGTGGCGATACGCAGAGAGAATTTTCTCTTAGAATTCACCCTGAAAATCATGGTAATACGGTATTGGAAGAATTTGATAAAAATTTCTCCGATTAATATTTATCACAATAAAATATAAAATATGTTCGATGAATTTTACTATGTACATATTAATATTTTTTATTGTGAGAAATATTAATCAGAGAAATTCTTATAAAATTCTTCCAATACCATATTGTCCATGATTACCATGATTTTAAGGGTATATATTCTAAGAGAAAATGTTCTATGATCGTATTATATTTACCCCCATCAATTTGTTCATCCAACCCAATAAATTATTTTCCTTATTTACAATTTTATAATAAGTTTCCTATTATTTAATTTCTTTTTCTCTTCTTAAAATATTTTCAGATGTATTAGATACATTTTATATATCGTTTCAACGCGTGCCAGATCAAAGCAGCGCTTATCATTTATTACGAAAGTACAGGACGTGTCTGCTACTTATACTTGACTCACCGGAACATAACTTTGCCTGTATTTTGTACAACATTCCCTAACCGAATTCTGACTCGCCTAAAAGAATGTATCCGAAACACGCGATCTCCTACATAAATTTGCGCCCCGGAAAATTTTTCAAGCATATTGATCCGCAATGCAACTGTATATTTAATTTAAAAAAAGAAACAAAGACAATTCTATAATAAATAAAAATATTAAAATAATTCTTTTAAATTTTTATTAAATCATATTTAATTCATATTAAATTCTTTTCTTTAAAATATAAAGCAAACATCACATCTGTTCATTACACGTCTTCATATTAACACAATCTTTATACGAGACCAAATTCAAAAAGGGAGAGGAAAACCGTACTCCACATTATCTGTAATGGCAATAGGACTAATTACAGAAGACCTCGAAGTCTCTTAAGTCTCGGGGGAGAAAAAAAGGAGTAGCGCGACAATCTGGTTGGGCTAAAGAATTTCTCTCGTAATTACGCTAATCAGCGGCACGTGAATCGACCGCTTGTTTTTCGACGGTTTCAAAGCCGCTAGAAGCTAGTGAAGGACCACAGGCGCCGGAAATAGACGCGAGAGACGCTAAAGGGGTACGAATGAGATGGAGAGATGCGAGTAGCGAGAAAGATGAAAATCTGAGAAAGAAGTCTGAGCTAATAGGATCAGAGAGCCGCGGTCAAACGATCCTTGAAGCCGCTGTTATTTCGAGAGATGCAAAAGAGACATCTCAAAGCGACATTACGTCGCGTGTTACGTGTTCTCGAAATTCGAAGGATCGCTGCTTCGCGCTAAACTTTATTGCATTAAACTTTAGTCATGTTGGTATTTTCAATTTAAACTAATGCTAAGCAATACGCCTGATGTATATAAACAGTTTGTACGTACGGTATCTAAAGTAGTACCTACTATTTCATATAGTTTAAGTGTACAGATAATGTAAACCAAATAATTCTAATATATTGTTTGCTACTTGTGTCGCATATAAAATGAGAATTTTGACATAATATAGGAAACGATAAAACGAATTAAATTGTTCAGCTAAATAAATTATTTTTCAGACTGTTTACTCAAGATTGCTCTATTAAAAATAAGCTTTTTTGTTCTGTATCAAAATATTTTTAATTTAGAATTTATAAATAAAAAAAAATAAAAAATACATATATATATATACACGATCTGTTGCATATATCCGCTCTTGAGTATTAAAATGACTCTGAAATAATAAAACTCGCGTAATGCATTCCTTGTATCGAAATAAATGTTTGCTACTTGTGTCGCATATAAAATGAGAATTTCGACATAATAGGAAACGATAAAACGAATTAAATTGTTCAGCTAAATAAATTACTTTTCAGACTTTTTACTCAAGATTGCTCTATTAAAAATAAGCTGAAAAGGTTTTTTGTTCTGTATCAAAATATTTTTAATTTAGATTTCATAAATAAAAAAAATAAAAAATATATTCACGATCCGTTGCATATATCCGCTCTTGAGTGTTAAAATAATTCTCTGAAATAATAAAACTCGCGTAATGCATTCCTTGTATCGAAATAAAATCGGCTACATTCGCGTTTCGAGTTCTGGAAACCGCGAGGCGAACTTGAAGAGAAATTTGTCGCCGATCCGAGAAAATGACTTTTCTTCCAAGTATTTAAACGTCCGCACCTCGTGGAAGGACGAACGTCTCGTCGCGACTACTGACAAAGGATGTCGTCTCCCGGTCATTAGTTACGGCGTCGTCACTTCTGCAATTAGAAGCCACTAAGCATTTTTTTCGCTCCACGCCCTATACGCCCTGTCTTTCTCGTTCTCTGTCCTTCTCTCACTCATCCTCCGTACGCATCTTTATGAGGCTAGTCGTAGCGTGAGCTGACACGTCGTATTCCCGAGGGGATCCTTATGTAGCGGTCGAGTTATCGTATTTTACGCTCTATGCGGAAACGAGCCTCTCGTGCTTAGTTTCTTCGTTAAACAACGATTCGTTAAACAACATCCGTTATACTTCGATAGCTAATCGACCGAGGCTGTTTCGATATACTCCGGAAGCGGTTAACTTGGAAATGGATACGGTCCTTTTTCCCAAGAAGAGAGCGAATATATCTGTGCTTTTTATGTATATCTTGTTTGATCGAACTATTATATTTATACCTAATCGAAAATAAAGAATATTTAAAAAATTATCTAAAGATTTAAATGGTTGTCGGACTTATAAGGAGATTTAATCTTAATTTTTATAATGTCTTTATTTTTCTGGATACTTTAAAGAATGAAATAAATATATATGTAAGATAGAATCTGTTTTCCAAGTTCAAGATATATTCGTAAGAGTTTATCGATACAAATTAAAAAGTAACGTCATGATTAAGCCTATTTTTTGGTAACATAAATATTAATAAAAAAAAAATATATATATATTTAATTTGTAAAATTTAAACTGCCATTCGGAACATCAGTCGCAGATCTGTTTTTAATCGGACCAGCATTCGCGGAGCTTTTTTTTTTAATCGATCGTTACGCTCTTACAAACGGACGACTCATCGATCTCAGATTAACGGTCCTCATCTCTCTGTCGAATGGTGCAATAATAAGAAAGCGCAAGATGAACGGCGTCGTAATTTTGTCGCCTGCACTTTGGCACATAGGAACGTAAAGTCGGGAAAGAAAGAGCAGGAAAGCGAGAGTGGCAGGTCGGCGCTTACAAACCGGCGAAAAATCAAGCGATAAATCTCGAACTCTGGGGCTGCGGTTATGCCCTTGGGTCTAAACGACTAAATAAGTGTTCCAATTTCAAAATTACCCGCTAAACGATTTGTGGGCCGGCAGAAAATATATCGTTGACATGTGGGCAAAGCCCCTCGGGTTAAGAGCCGGGGTAGTAAGTCGAAGAGCGAGAGAGAAAAGAGAGATAGAAAGAGAAAGAGAAGGGTGGTAGCAAGGGAGAAGAGACTCCCGGAGATGCTGTCGGGAGACAAATGACCGCCGACCGACGGAAGACACTTCCAAATTGCTCCACGGTGTCGCAGTCCCGCCTCTTTTTGCGTGTCTCTTCGTATATTCTTCGAAATGCTATCTTGTAGCGGGCGGACGACTTATTAGCGAAATACCGCGAGACGTGTGGCACGAGCAATGTCTGTTTGTCTCGACGTTTCGTTTATACATTCGCGATTCGATATACGGGAGCAGTTGTCGCGGCTGGTATTTCGTACTCAGTGATGGGTAGATGCAGATTTCAAATGTATCGAGATACAGATGCAGATACGTGTAAAAAAATATATCTAGATACAGAAACACACGGAGAATTTTCTTTTAGAATTTACCCTGAAAATCATGATAATAGTAGGACAGTGTGCTATTGGAAGAATTTTAAGTTCAAAGCAGTTGTCGCGGCTGGTATTTCGTACTCAGTGATGAGTAGATGCATTTCAAATGTATCGAGATACAGATGCAGATACGTGTAAAAAAATATATCTAAATACAGATACACACGGAGAATTTTCTTTTAGAATTTACCCTGAAAATCATGATAATAGTAGGACAGTGTGCTATTGGAAGAATTTTAAGTTCAAAGCAGTTGTCGCGGCTGGTATTTCCGTACTCAGTGATGAGTAGATGCATTTCAAATGTATCGAGATACAGATGCAGATACGTGTAAAAAATATATCTAAATACAGATACACACGGAGAATTTTCTTTTAGAATTTACCCTGAAAATCATGATAATAGTAGGACAGTGTGCTATTGGAAGAATTTTAAGTTCAAAGCAGTTGTCGCGGCTGGTATTTCCTACTCAGTGATGGATAGATGCATTTCAAATGTATCGAGATACAGATGCAGATACGTGTAAAAAAATATATCTAGATACAGATACACACGGAGAATTTTCTTTTAGAATTTACCCTGAAAATCATGATAATAGTAGGACAGTGTGCTATTGGAAGAATTTTAAGTTCAAAGCAGTTGTCGCGGCTGGTATTTCCTACTCAGTGATGGGTAGATGCATTTCAAATGTATCGAGATACAGATGCAGATACGTGCACAGAAAAAACAGTATCCTTATGAAAGAATGCAAAGATGCCTTGATCAAGTATATTTTATCCTTATAATAGCGCCAAATATAAATAATTTTGGATAAAGGATAATTTATCCTTAAAACAAAGTGCAAAATATTCTTGGTTGAAGCTGAAATTTACTTATAAATATTGCAAGGACAAGTGACAAGTGTGCATCGGATATAAGCGGTACTTTCAAGTATATATAATAATTCTTAGTTCAAATGTGACTAAGTTTGTTTTTACCATATGCGATTTTTAAAACAAGAATATATCTTAAGGATAAAATATACTTCACACAAACTTATTTATTATTAAGGCAAATAAAAAATTTGTGATTACAAAGAGCATTCTATGCTTAAATCAATCAAATAGCGTTCAAGAATAAAAATATACTTGAATCAAGGATTCCTTTTTTTGTGTGTAAAAAAATATATCTAGATACAGATACACACAGAGAATTTTCTTTTAGAATTTACCCTGAAAATCATGATAATAGTAGGACGGTGTGCTATTGGAAGAATTTTAAGTTCAAAGTTTCTCTGATTAATATTTACCACAAAAAATATTAATATATGTATATAGTAAAATTAATCGAACATATTTTATATTTTGTTCTGGTAGATATTAATATTTTTTATTGTGCTAAATATTAATTAAAGAAGCTCTTATAAAATTTTTTCAATAGTAAATGTCCCATTATTATCATGATTTTCAGGGTAAATTCTAAAAGGAAATTCTCTCTGTGTACAGATACAAAAATTAAAATGTATATAGATACTCAGGATACTTTAAAAGTATCTCAGATACATATCAGATACTTTTAAATTATGTTTTATCATAATAATATGCACAAAATGTACTAAATAATTCTTTTACCTTTATTAATATTTTTAATTATATTACGACTTTATTCGTTACTTTTAATACGTGAAAAAGATATCGTCACTCAAACTATTTCGTCATGGTACTAAAATTTGAGCAATGCTTAAAAATTACTTAACCGGTATTGATTTATTCATGCTATTGAATGATAAAATAAAAATATAATCTTTATGCTGGTCTTTTATAAAATTGTATTTGCAACGTATTAAATTTACAAATTTTTTCCTGCAGCGAGATGCATCGGTCGACTGTCATTTTCATCCAACTCCAAAGTTGAATATATAATTTTTATATGCATAAAGAAAAAGATTGTCTTTCGAGAACCGTTTCATCAAAAATTTAATTCTTAATTTTAATTCTTATATAGATACAAAAACAAAAAAAATCTTAAAGTATGTGTGATCATTTAATCACTCGTTTCATCCCTAATTTAACTATAAAAAGATTCTTTAAACAATAATTTAAACCACAACAAAAAAATACAATTCATTCATTGAATGTTCCTGATACATAAAGATGCGTGAAACATCGGAGGTATAAAAACGTTTCAAGAAATGAAATTCCCTAGTAAAAAAAAAATAAAATTGTATCTCATCGCAGAATGACGGCACAAAAGGTTGCCGCTGGCGTGTAATGATGCTTGTAAAAAAATGCGTAGTGTAGGAGTACCGTTAAAAGCACGCCGAGGACAGTGTAACGACTTGATTTTTTTTATTCGTTGTTGCGCACATCGATAAAGACATCAAATATCTCAAGAGAAAAAGAGAGAGAGACAGAGAAAGAGAGACTGGTTATCCACAATAGCAAGAAGAGCGTTACGAGAAACCTGTTTTACGCAACTAATATACACTTACGTAGGATTCGAATGATGCATCGCGCAGACGGTCGTTAACCTTATTTCGATCTTTTCTTTCACCGCGATAGCGTTAGATTGCCGCGAAGACACGAGGTGCTGAGAGCCGAAACGTTTTGCTTCGAGCTATCGAACGATTTACATCCGCGCTAGATCGTTTAGATCGACTTCTTATCTAGTAGCACTGCTGCAATTTGCAATTAACCCTTTAAGCACCGCTTATGGATATTTACCGATCTTGTAACGGGCCGAGTAAAAAGAGTCCATCATTTACATAATGATCTCTGCAGGAATTGCATGGAACAATAAATCTTCAATGGGGAATAATTAACATTCGATATAACTTGGAAATAAGATTAATGCCCTGTGTATATCACATTTTTATTTTCTGCTTCAAAGTCGCGGAATGACATTGTTTTATTCTACTCGTAACATATTGTTTTTTGGGGGAACAATCGTATAATATTATTCTAATAAATTGAAGAGAGATTCTATAATTAATCATAAAAGCTAACAGGATCTAAATAGATATCCTTGATCTTAAATTACTAATTAATTTAAATATTGTGGATATTAAATGCAAATGAAACGATATGATAAAGGTCTATTTATATACATATTCGTGACACATGCATGATTTATCAATTAATTGTTCATCGTGTTTATAAGCCAAAAAATATCTATATAAATGTAAGCACAAACTTACAGGAGTCTTTTCATGCCAAGCAAATCATTTTTTTAAAAGTTAAGTCGTGGATATATGGATACAAACAAGATATATTAACCGTAAAATTTTATCATAAAATTATGCAATAAGCATATTTTATTTACATCCAAATCCACGACCCAAACAAAGTGATTTGCCCTGTATAAAATAATCCACAAGCAATTTGTGAAGTGCCGTAAACGCGGCCGTGAAAGCAAAAATATTGTTGGCAATAAAACCCAAAGTCACTGTACCGATTGTGAGACTGAACGATCCAATTCATCCAAAAACAAAGGACTGTTATTTATTATCACCGATGCTGATACAAAATCGCGAAACTGAACGGATACGGCAGCGATATGTCACAAACATGTGTAATGGATCTTAAAAGTGTACAACGAAACGAATGTGACAAAAGTGCATTGGAACTCGTCAAGAACGATTTTCTTCATAGATCGCTTGCTTTGATCGTAAAGTTAAGCTAACAAGAAACTGTTGTCGAATAATCTAGTCGACGAAATGCCAGTTAGATTGTTTCAAGATCGTCGCGCCTCTTAACTCCGTCA
This sequence comes from Nylanderia fulva, assembly GCF_048542155.1. NCBI lineage: Eukaryota > Metazoa > Arthropoda > Insecta > Hymenoptera > Formicidae > Nylanderia > Nylanderia fulva. Next base: position 5,836,072 of record NW_028190916.1, read on the forward strand.
CTATTCTACTCGAGTGAATCCTGCTCGAGCGTAACCAAGATGGCTGCGCAGCGGTTTTGTTAGTCTTTGTGAAACATATCATGTCGTTTTGCGTTTTGTCAGTTTGCTTCTGAAGCAGTTTTCCCTCTTGTCTTTCTCGTTTTCTGTCATCGTGTCATAATAAATTAAATTTCGTGTACTTCTATAACATGTCCGTAATTATCTTCGTGTTAAGTTATTGTATTTTTGTCACTTAGTAATTTAAGAACAATTAGAACAAATTTCCTTGATTTGATTAAGATAATTCCAAATTTCAAATAAAGAATTTTTTTTAGATATTTTTGCCAACTATTCTAGATATGAAAGATCTAGATACATTTTATAAAATTTTGCAAACCTATTATTTCATTGAATTATTTAAAATAAATAAGAGAAAGATTGTATAAAAATTAATAAACAGTGGAATATTTTTATAAAATAGCTTTGTAGCCTACTTTTGAAAGTTGGTACAGTCTTTGCAGATTGCATCACTTTAATAAGGAGAAGGTCAATCTGTTATTAATTATTGCGATTAATTATGAGAGCAGTTTGTTAAATTAAGCGCAAAAGAAGATAGGGCAAAGATACGAAAGTATATCGGCTCGCGTAATTAAAGCAAGTTTTCGGCCAAGTCAGCATATTAATCAAGTAAATTTCGCCGCCATCTGTGACCCTAGTAGTAGATGTCGTACACGGATATGGTCAGGTTTACGCACGGCAGGTGGTCGCGTCCGGCTGCTCTTTATCAGAAATTTATTTTTATACAATTTTCCAATACATAAATATATCACTTTAAAACTTTAATTGTTTTAAAATCACGTATAATTTTGAAAAAAAAAATTGCCAACTAATTTTTCAATAGAAAATAAAATGCGAAGAAACATGCATTTTCTTTTATGAATATTTTTAACGAAACGTCAAAATGTTTCAAAGAATACATAAATAAAAAATATATGTGTTTTTGAAATTTTTGCCTCGAAAGTGTGCGAAAACTTGGAAAAGAAAGTATATTGACGATAACTGTTAAGATTATTGGGGAAAGCTGAAGGGAAAGGGAGAGAGAGGAAGAGAGACCGCGGAGATGCGAGTTGCGAAAAGATAGTCGAAGCGGCGAATTCGTGAACATCAAACGAATTAAATCTCTGCGGAGAGCCGACCGCAGAAACTAATATCTCGACGCGTACCGCTTCTTCCGTCCATCCGTTTACCGTTTCAACGTCGTGTCTCCATGTCCTTGTCGTGCAAAAATCGTTCGCTTTGTCTCCGATTTTATTCGCATTGTTAGATCTTGGCCTAAATTTTAAAAATTAAACGCAAAAATAATTGTTATCAAAATTGAGGAGGATAATAAATGCGAGAATTGAATGAATTTTGATGAATAATATCTATATGCAAGTATATCATTTATTTAATTAATCCATTATGAAAAACAAAATTACAATATTTATGTATAGAAATTAATAAATATCTGAAAGATTAAATATTATAATCTGAATAATTGTTATATAAAAATAATATTTGTATTTTATGTAATTTTAAATAATTAATATTATTGTTTTTTTTTTATTTCCTCTCTTTTATTTTTTATATAAGTGAAAACTTGAGTTACAGTGCACGTATATATATGATCGAATCAATGTCTTTCATGAAAGCCTCGCCTTTATTACAAAGTGCTCGGTGGTCTTCGAGTCTTTAATTATTTATTTTCCTCAAGTCCTCATGAATTGGAAATTAATCTCCTCTCATATACGGTTGATTATTAATATTTCTATCTACTTAATATTGACTTCAGTTATAAACAATTTGAATTGCTTGATCGACAAATAGAATATCGGTTAGACACTCAATTACATTCTAGCCAATCTATTTCTCGTATAGAGCTAGCTGTATTTTTATTTCTCCGAAATAATTATTATGTACCTCCGTCAATTAAATTGAATGTTTTCGCAAGCAAAATAGTTTGAGATCGTGCTCGATAGAGAGTAATAAATTATAAATCATATATTTATAATTAAGGTTCATAATTTTCTTAGCATATATTATTTGAGATATTTATATTTTTACTAATATCCGACTTCAAACATAAATGTCAACTTTTATTAAGTAAAACATGCGTGAATATTAAGAGGAAACACGTATATAGCATTGCTCTGCATATTTTCAACATGGAGATTTGACATTAAAAAAACATATATTCGTCAAGTTTTTAAATTTCCAAATATAGGTACCTATAGTGTGATTAAAACGATTAAGATGTAAGAATGCGGATCTCGACTTTGAAATAAGATAAACTGTCCTGCCAGAAACGTGATGTCTCGGGTCATCCTATTATATATACATATATACAAACGTGACATTGCTCGTGTCCGTCAGTGAGAATTTTTCAAACGGACTGTACGGTCAGGTTGCGCAGGTGTGACCGATGGCGGCGGTCTTTGATCCTGGAGCGACTCCTCGGCTACTTTGTCCACGACTCATCGCGCCCGCCTCGCTTTTTCGTCATTCGATTCGATTATTTCCTAATGGCTAACGCCATTGCGAAAACGACCGTCTCGCGTATACTCTCCGGTAAACATTATGCAAGATAAAAAATGCGCCCCGGTTATTGGCTAATGACGTTAATTGACAATATTTTCCTCGTTCAAGGGTCAGCGCGAGCATTACGAAAATTGTAAAACGGAAACCGGTATTACGCGGCGTCATCCATATAATGAGATATGACGGCGGTGATTATTTTAAGCTGCTTCGCGAGAGGAAGCGATTAATGCATTAGCCGATAGAATCGATACGGCAATTTTCTCGTCAAACTTTATATCGCCGGGATGGATTTTCAAAGGTTTAATCACCTAATTGGAAAACTTTCCAATTCGATAATTCAATTTAAAATACAATACACCATTATTAATATATAGATTAATTAATCATATTCAGTCTTTCTCTCGGAAAACATCTTGAGAATTTATACCAGATTGAAATTAATTGAAACCGATGTGTAATTTTTATTCAATTTTGCAAAATTTAAAATGTTTAATATTGAACAATTAATATAAGAACATTCCGCGTTTTAAAACTTAGTGAATTAGTATTGTAGCACGTATTTGAAAAATTATATAAACTACAATGTGTTCACCATAATATTGTACGTCCGATAAGCTACGACGACGCAGATGATTACTTTAACTGGCTACTCCAAACTAGCAATTAATTTCTAATAACAGGCCGATTTAAAAAAATTACCGCGATAACATGCGCTCGTAACGAGTTCGATAAGAGACGGTGGAAGTCAGAACTTTTAAAATAGCAATCCATTCTCACTCCTTACAAGAGTATCTATTTATAGATAAAGCAAAAATTAGTAAAATATTGAAAAATACTTAATTGCTGATATTTTGATTATCTTTAAAAGATAAATCTTGATTAGGTATTTAATTAAATTCGTGAATTTTTGGACAGTCCAATATCAAAAGATATCAAAAATATAATCAATAATTAAATGTTTTACATATTGTATTTAGAGAAGTAAACGTTGTATTTCATAGTAATATTGCGAAGTGAAATTATTTATGTTAACATACGATCTATTTTGTAACCACAAATTACTTTGAAATCTAATACTAAATAAGAATGGAAAACATTTTGAATTACAATCTTAGCTAGATCACAGGCATATAACTACGATAGTTATGGCTCTCGGAATTCCGTCTGAGCACCGTAACGAATGCGTAATACTTTTATGGAGAGAACCCTTCCACGTCTCAAAAATACATTTAATTTGTAGAGACCCTTAGAAATGATTCTCTAACCACAATTCCAACTCGGTCGTTTGACAATGAGAAAACTTGGATTCGTTTTGCATGTTCCGCTCTCTCGATCGTTACGGGATTACGAAATTTTGGTATTATGTACTCTGTACATTTGCGTAAATAATGTTTCAAAAGTATATGATGAAGTTTGAGAAGAAAATTGGAATCGACTAATATTAAAATACGTAGGGAAAACGAATCTCAAATATACTTTTGAGTCTTACTTCGTCATATTGAATCATTAATGTGTAAAAGAAAAATTGAAAATGTATCAATCGTTCATTCTGTTTAATAGAGAAACAACTGCCCCCAAAACACCGTTATTTACTGCGCAGCTGCGTGTTCTTTAATCTCTGACCGACATGCGTTTGCCGCTTATTGGCAATCTCGTGGAATTAATTGGCAATTATCTTGTCCTTATTATCACTGCGAATACGTATTCTACATTTACCGACGTCTTTGTAAATTCACGCAATGTGGAAAATAAATATCCTTCTTATTGCATCTATATCTTAGTCCCACGCGTTTAATTAACCATGAACATAGTTCGTTAATTAAGTGGCGAAAATGGTGAAGCATGCAGAACGTTCATTTCCCAAGTAACACAGTCTGGCTATATTCGCTGCAACAGCAAAAATGTAGCTAGTAAAACGTTCTGCCAGCCTTAATTACATCTATTTGGCTGCAAATGCTATTTTGCTGGATTTTTAACTGTAAAAGCGCTGCGATAGTTAATAAAAGAGTCAAAATACAGCCACAGCAATTTTAGCTATATTTATAGCTGTAAAGTCGCTGTGACAACGATCCGAAAATCCAAAATACAGCCACAGCAATTTGAGCTGTATTTATAGCTGTAAAGTCGTTGTGACAGCGATCTGAAAATCCAAAATGCAGCCACAGCAATTTTAGCTATATTTATAGCTGTAAAGTCGCTGTGACAACGATCCGAAAATCCAAAATGCAGCCACAGCGATTTTAGCTGTATTTATAGCTGTAAAGTCGTTGTGACAGCGATCTGAAAATCCAAAATGCAGCCACAGCAATTTTAGCTGTATTTATAGCTGTAAAGTCGCTGTGACAACGATCCGAAAATCCAAAATGCAGCCACAGCGATTTTAGCTGTATTTATAGCTGTAAAGTCGCTGTGACAACGATCCGAAAATCCAAAATGCAGCCACAGCGATTTTAGCTGTATTTATAGCTGTAAAGTCGTTGTGACAGCGATCTGAAAATCCAAAATGCAGCCACAGCAATTTTAGCTGTATTTATAGCTGTAAAGTCGCTGTGACAACGATCCGAAAATCCAAAATGCAGCCACAGCGATTTTAGCTGTATTAATATTAATGAAAATTATATCATGACATTAAAAAAGTTGAAAACTAGTTTGAACCATTTTGTTTTTGAGATTATATAGAGTGTGAATAAAAGTCTTTAAGATGAAAAAAACACTATTAAACGATTTACAAAAATTTCAAAAATTCAAAAAAAGTAGTACGTTTTACAGAAAAATTGAACAGCACATAAAGAAAACTGATAGTGTAAAATCAAATTTTGGAAGAGATAAAACACCGGATGAGAAATCTATCGCTTCAATATCAAATTTAGTACAAAATGTTGAAAGATTAACAGAAGCATCTGTTTTGTTTGAAGATTTACCGCATAATATATCGCATAATAAAAATCAAAACGAAAATGTAAATTTTGATTGTTGGAGCTATTGTAATACTGAATCATCAGATAATGACAATCTACGTGAAGATCTAAAGGACGAGTGTATTGATATACGAGAGGCAGTAAAGGAATGGGCACTGACATTTAATATATGCCATAATGCACTAAAGGCATTACTGAATATTTTAATTGAGTTAAAAATACCACATATGCCTCGAGATCCAAAGACACTATTGGAAACACCAAGGTCAATGAATACTATAAGGATGGGAAACGGACAATATTGGCACAATGGACTACAGACTTGTCTTAAAAAGTGTTTAACTAATGTAAAAAACTCGATGGATATTGCACTCAATTTTAATATCGATGGATTACCAATTCACAATAATTCAAAGATGCAGTTTTGGCCAATATTGTTTTCAATACATGATTCGAATATTGAACCTATGATTATTGGAATTTATTGCGGAGAAAGTAAACCTCCAACTCCTGATGAGTTTTTAACTCCTTTTGTCGACGAATTATTAATTATTTTAAATAATGGCATTATCATCAACGGATATAAAATTAGTATACATATTCGATGCTTCATATGTGATACTCCTGCCAGATCTTTTATTAAAGGTAATAAGTTACAGAGAAAATTTATTATTAGAGACAATAAAATAGAATAAATAGAAATATTATTAGAATAATTAAGTGTACTGAATATTTTACAATATTTATAGTGTGCATACTTTTTCTAAATAATTATATTTAATTTTATTATAATCTTTTTTACAGGTACTGTTAATTTTAATGGCTATAATTCGTGTCTGAAATGTACGACTACGGGTGAATATTATCATAAAGATCATCGAATAAGTTTTCCACGCATAGACATGCCTAGAAGAACTGATGCATCTTTTCGCAACAGAACCGATTCAGATCATCATAAAATGAATACACCTTTGGAAAAACTTCCAATTGACATGATAAAAAGTATTCCGGTATCCGATTCATTGCATTTATTAGATCTAGGTATAATAAAACGTTTATTAACTGGCTACGTATATGGAACTTTGGGCTTGAAAACTAAATGGTCTGCAAATGTAACTAAATCGGTATCTAATTTTCTCCTTCGGTGTAGAATGCCAAGTGAAATTCATCGAGCTGTTAGAGGACTTGATTGTTTAAAATTTTGGAAAGGGACAGAGTATCGAACCTTTGGTTTATACCTAGGTCCTGTTATATTGAAAGATTATCTATCCGAAGAAATATATCAACATTTTATGTTATTTTTTTGTGGTGTTGTAATTTGTTCTAGCAAGTCATATTCAAACTATTTGCATGTAGCAGATCAGTTATTTAAAATTTTTATAGAACATTACATTAAAATTTACGGTATAAATTCTATTAGTAGCAACGTACATAATCTTTGCCATTTAGTTGATGAAGTAAAGGATTTCGGCGATTTGTCTACCTTCAATGCATATCCATTTGAAAATTGTTTACAAAAAATTAAAAAATTGCTCCGGACAGGAAACAAGCCATTACCGCAAATAGCTCGACGAATTTTTGAAATGAATTTAATACAAACTCCAAATTATAATAATAAAAAATTTCCTATCTTAAAGAATAAAAATTCTGGCAATAATTGTGATCAAAATAAATATAAGCATTTTTTTTACAAAGTCGAATTAATGGACGGAATAACACTAACAAATGAAGATAGAAACAAATGGTTCTTGACAAGAAAAAATAAAATTATTGGTTTGAAAAACGTGACGAGTTTTGAAAATAAAATTTATATATTTGGTTCGTGTTTGAAAGAAGTAAGTAATTTTTTTGAAACGCCGATTGCATCATCTTATTTAAATATATTTTGTTCAAACCGCAAGGAACATGTACCCAAATGGTATGATATAAAAGACATTAAATGTAAATTAGTGGCAATAGAATATCACAAAGATACTGTATTTTTCCCGCTAATACATACTTTGGATTTATGTAGCAAATTAAACACATAGTTAAACGCCAAACAGATCACACACATAAGTATCTTATTTTATATTATAATATCTTTATATAATAATATCTTATTTTATATTATCATTATTATATAACAATAATATTTCAAACTTTTTATAATTAAAAATTATTATAATTATGTAAATAAACATTAAGTAACTTTTTTAAATTGCTTTAAATAAACCAAAAAACTTAAACATTTTGTAATTTATAGTAATAAAATATATCTCTTACTAAAATTGCATCATGTATGTATAATAAAAATAAAGATTCATCTTATAATAAATCAAAATTTTTCATTAATATTACCATTATTTACTTAAACAGTAGCGACAATAATTAAATTCCATCACTATTTTCGGTTGTTTCTTCCTCTATATTTTCATCGTAAATGTTACCACCTTCAAGAATTCTCATCACATTGTTATCATATTCATTATCATTAGCTTCTTCAGAATTTTTATTTTGTTTACTAAAAATAATTATAAATAATTACAAATAAATATGTATGTGTACTTTTAAAAATTATATTTCCAAATTATATTTTTAAATTCCCACTTACTTCTGTTGCTTTTGAAGCTGCTTGTTTCGGCTAACACTGTTTTTAAGAATTCGTTTCAAAAAAGCAATGTTATCATCAATCGTATAACGTAAGTCGGCTAAGTGTAAAATTTTATAAATTGCTTCAATTATTTGATTGTACTTGAAAAAAGCAATTTTGTTATTTTTTTCTTCTTTCTTTTTTGTAGACCCAGTCCATGAACACTGAGTTAACAGTTGTCTTTCAAATAGTCGATCCACCAATAAATATGCTATTTTATTTCCATCCTTCTGACCAGTAGTGCCTCCAATTTCACTCATCACTTTTATCTAAAACATTAGTATTAGAGTATTAATATTTATTTATATCAGTATATTAGTTATATTATTTATATCACACAGTATATTAGTTATATTAGTATTTATTTATATATTATTTAGTATTTATTTATACAATATTGAAAGTATAGAAACTTACAAATGCCAATTTGAATTCTTCATTGCACAGTTTTTTTTCTAAATTATTAATATCCGATTCTATTGCTAGTGGTTTTATTTGTTGTATATCTCTTTCGAGGTTTTCGTTTTTTAATGCATCATTTTCGGATTTCTCAATGATGTTGCTTTGATTTTTAATCAAAAGATCGATTAATTTATCAAATTTGACATGTAGCGCAGATATTTCTCGATGAATATAATTATTCAAATTTTCCAGATTTGAATTTATTGTGTTTAATTTTTCTCCTACTGAAAAAGAAAACATTTAAAAATGTGTTATATAATATTAAATAGATAATAATATTTTTATATATATAGATATAATATAAAAATTAAAATTATAAATACATAAATATTTAATCACTTACTTTCAACAACGTCTAACAATTTCGGAGAATTATTCATGGTCAATGTAGAAATTCCATTATCCTTAATTAAAGTTGCATTTATAAATTCTAATGCAGTTTCCGAATCTTGTGAATTTTGTGGAATTTGTACAGAGATTGGAATATTATCACTGTGATAAATTTCTACATTTTTAGTTAGTTCAGTGTCTACGTTGTTATTTATTATATTATTGTTTGTCATTAAATTATTAAAATCAATATTCCTCTTCTGTGAAGACTGTGTCTGTTTTGAAGAATTCTGTGCTAAATAACTGTAAACAAATATTGTTTCAAGTAAATTTTAGATATTTGATATTCAAAATTTTTTCAAAAATATATGTGAGTGCTTTAAGAAGTAACAGTAAATAATTTTTTTATATATTGGATTCAATTAAAAATTACAAATATAATATGTCATTGTTCTACATAATCATCTTCTTTTTCAATGTAATTTTTTGCAAGTACGTTTTGAAAGATTTGAGAATGATGTTGAGATCAAAGGAGTGATGCATTCCTGACTAAAGGCACAATGAAAAACTTTTTTTAAACAGAATAAAGCAGTTAGCACAATGTTATAAAAATTGCATTGAAAAAGATGATTACATAAAACAATGACGCATTATTTGAAATCTTTAATTGAATTAAATATATCAAAAAAATTATTTGCTGTTATTTTTTGAAGCACTCACCCGTATATTGAACGAATATTTCATTTGAAGGTACAGTTTTATCTACATATTAACCCATATTGCAAATAATTTTTAACATATATTTACTTACCTTTCTTCGTCCTCGGTATCGTCAAATCGACTTAAAAATTTTTCTACTTTAATAGCAGCTTGAAACGTATCAAAATTTTTTCTTTTTACAATGCATTTTTGTTTCGACCAATTATTAAAATCGGGTAAAACACTATCATCTTTCCTAAGGTTTAATCCTTTTCGTCCTGGTGGCCAATATAAAATTTCGTTTTTTTCCCAACTTTCGGGCACAACACACAAGTTTTTTTCACCATCTTCAATAGTTTCAACAATGATAAACATTTTTATTTTTTAATACAGACAGCACGGTCAAATTTTAGGTTAAGGTAGATCACTATATGGAAAGTTTATGCGCGCGTGCGAACTACAGCCAAATTACAGCTAAAATAGCTGTAATCTGGCTGTAATTTGTATGTCATAGCAAAGTTTATGCGCGCGTGTTAATTACAGCCAGATTACAGCTATTTTAGCTGTAATCTGGCTATAATTTGTATGTTATAGCAAAGAGTAACATGACTTTCAATTTTATGTTAAATTTAGTATGTATCAGCGATGGTCAGCGGACCCATGCGTTCACTTATTGCGAATCTAAACTTATTACTTAAGGATAGTATATAATTCTGTTATCACAGTATTTGTATGAATTTGTGTCCGCATTACTAGTATACTTATATGTAAGTTATAAATTGTAATTATTTGCAATAATTAATTAATTTTTTTTAATCTAAGCTTTTGAAGCAAAGGTTTCGGGTTGTCAGAAGTTCAATCCCAGTTAAAGCAAAAAAAAATTTTTTAATATTTTTTTAACCTTTTTACGGAATGTTAAAATTAAAATTTAACTTTTATTGAATATTAATTATCCATTATTTGTATTGCTTGAATATTAATTATCCGTTATTTGTATTGCTTACTCCGATTGCTGTAATGTAGCTATGACAACGTCTTTACATCAAAATAGCTGTGCAACCGTATGACTGTGACAATGTCTTTACAGCAAAATAGCTGTGCAACCATATGACTGTGATGACGTCTTTACAGCAAAATAGCTGTGCAACCATATAGCTGTGACATCATTTTCAAAGCTTAAAAATGTTGTCCCACTTTTGCTGTTACAACTTTCTCAAAACGTCATAATGATGTTGTCGCAGTAGCTGTGGTAGACAAAAATGCTGCAGTTTAAGCTACGACAACGTTATCGCAGACGTTTTAAAGCTTCATGTGTTACTTGGGATAATTCTCTAATATTTTTTCCCGTATTTCTCGCATCGTATTTTACGCCTAACGCGTTTAGGCGAATAATTTTTCCGTCGCGTAAAAGTCCGCGAGCAATTACTTAGACGACGTCAGCGATAAAATCTTAATACATTTGTACCTATGGTATCGGTAGCTAATTATCGCATTTCTCTCTGAGAAACACGCTCGCCGAGACGAACGGGTCTCGTTATCGGCGGAATTTAATTGCTGCTGAATCGATGTTTCGTTTGCGGTCTTGCGCAATACGCGCGCCTTCGTTCATTCATTATCTGAGTATATAATGCGCTGATAATGCAGCGTAAGTCACGAAAGAGGAGAATCACTTTCAAATCTTTCGCGAGAAATCATGGATAAAAATTATACTCCGATATTACACGCTTTCTTTATCTTTAATGAAGATCGTTTCTCTCTTTTGTTAAAACATTATGCTTCTTGAGTTTGTGTATATAATTATTAATAAATAAAAATAAATAATATTTTCCCCACGTTTTATAAATTAACAATTATGAAATAAATCGAAATTGTTGAAAACAATTAAAGATCACATGCCGATTGAAATCACAAAAGATTTAAAATTTGGCATATAATGTATATATATTAAAGAAATGCACGACCATGCCTAACCGTGTCTAATGTTTTCTGTTTCAGAACAAGCTAATCACTTGAACCTGTTCAACAATCGCCAGCAACCGAAAAAGAAGCGCAAGAGTCGGACCGCGTTCACGAATCAGCAGATTTTCGAGCTGGAGAAGAGATTTCTGTATCAGAAGTACTTGAGTCCGGCCGACAGGGACGAGATTGCCGCTCAGCTGGGTCTCAGCAATGCCCAAGTGATCACGTGGTTTCAAAACAGAAGAGCGAAGCTCAAGAGGGACATGGAGGAGCTTAAAAAGGACGTGCAGACTGTGAATCCACTTTTGGTCGCTCAACATCACAAGACTTTCCTAGAGAATGTGCAAGATCTGGGAATTCTAAAGAAACGACCATTGCCAAATTCCATGGATGAAAAATCGTAGAGATCGAACAGTGTAATAGCTCTTTTTCGATCTTCTCTGTGCAATCGGAACTCGATACGTCAATTGACAACGGACAATTATAATAGTGTCTCGATCGAAAGGAAAGATCGAACAGTGATTCAATGTCGTGTTGCGACGTAACTATTCTGAAAGGCAAATACGAAAATTCTTTTTTTCATGCATCAATTTTGTATAGTTTTTTTATGTGCGATTCAATCCGTTGACGTAATTTAGTCCTTCCTTTAGAAAAAAAAAACGCGAGTAATAATCTTACAGTAATGAGCATCTTCTCAAATTTACAATAAAATATTAAATTTCGTTCGCCAGGAATGAAATACTAAGGTAGTAGATATTAAACTGACTACACTGGCTGTCTATTAGATTTGTTAAACTATATTTATTCACGTTTTCAATTTAAATGTTGATTCTGATTGCATGTACATTAATTTCTAGAATGATTCTATTGTAATTTTGAAAAGGACCACAGCCCGTATGGTCGAAACGTCAATAAATATAGTTTAACAAATCTAATAGACAGCCAGTGTAGTCAGTTTAATATCTACTACCTTCTCAAATTTACTTAACATTGCTTTAGTAACATCATACTACACGGAGAGAATTTTCTCTTAGAATTTACCCCGAAAATCATGGTAATCGTTGAATAATATGGTGTTAAACACATTTTATAAGAGTTTCTCTGATTAATGTTTATGACAATAAAAAATATGAATATGTACATAGTAAATTTTACTATGTACATAGGTCATAAAATTCGAACATATTTTATATTTTATCGTGGCAGATATTACTATATTGTAGTAAATATTAATCAGAGAAATTCTTATAAAATTCTTTCAATACCATATTGTTTATGATTACCATGATTTTCAGGGTAAATTCTACGAGAAAATTCTCTCTGTGTGTACGATTCAAGACCTTTAGACCATTTCTTTTATAAAATTATTTACGCTGTTATTGCATCCAATTTTTCGATAAACAAATATTCTCTACAATGGTACAAAGCAGTGACAAAACTATAAACTGAAATACGATGTAGCGGAAGAAATGATAAAAGTAAAAATTTCAATAGAAATTTTCGTTGTGCTCTTAGAACTGAAAAAGTAGCATTTTATGTCGTAATTTACGGCTTGAAGACAAAATATGGGAAGCGTATAGAGTATGCGGTAACTTTATAAAGCGCAGGAGGAGCGCGATGTATTATATTGTATTTATTATCAAATCGAAAAAGGGGACAACGCAGGCCGAGGAAAAGGCCGGTTTAAACCGATAATAAATTATTAAGCGAATATTATTCCGTAAATTATAAATAACCACGCATCCTGTGGCGCCATTGTGTACATATACTGTATATACGTATGCATCGTTCCCTTGATAATATTACATATAAACATGATAGAGTCGTTATACATGATTAGGATTAAAAAAAAAGATCGTAAAACATATAGATGGGACACTGCAATATACCTGATTATGAGTTTAATTAGTGAGTTTTAGGAGCGAATATATAAGATGTATATTACATACGGTGAGATTCGTAAAGTGATAGTGTGAGATGCGTGAGAGTAAATTAGGAGCGCGTATATAAAAAAAATCGACTTAGTACAGTGTATAGCGAAGCTAAATAAATGGAAAAAAAACACATTATTGAAATAATCTGCGTATCAACTTCTTTACTCTTCTTTAAATCACACCATCTTTTCTCCTACAATTCTTCTATAATCTCCTATCTTATACGATATTTTTAAATGACGTATATAAAATTTAAAAAATAAAATTATTGTTTTTCACAGTTGAAAGAAGCTTACGCAATTATTAAAAAATAGACTTTCTCGATCAAATCTAATTTGCAAGCTTTAATGAAGAGAAAAAAGATTAAATACATATACAAGGCTCGCGTTATTTATCTTCGGATCGTACTAATGAAGTAAAATTTACATTTTATTGCGCTTTGCGTAATACCGTGGCTGGCGAAAAAGACTCGACGCGCGTTGGCGTGCATGGTAAAGAGTCTACAAACGCGCATGTACACAGAGATGAAAAGGAATTATTCTCCAAAAATAGCATGTACCACGCTGCGGCTCTTCTCAGAATCTTTTTGAAGCCATTCGCGAGGTTTACCTAGAGATGTAATTTATTAAGATGAAGTCATTTCGCCCCTTTTCCCTGTTGTATCCGTTCGTGCGGAGTCTGACACTCGTCATAACCGAACGCTTTTGCTGTCGATAGGTTATAGAGCTTTCGAGTCTGAGAAACTTGCAAACTCAATATCACAAATATACAAGTTCTACAAACGCTTTATTTTTTCTTTTTGCCTATACAGAGATTTATTCAGCGCAAGGCCAAGTTTTTTTAATACTGAGTTTGACAAGTAATTATTTTTGATCTTTGACAAGTTTTAATTTTCAGAGAATTAAGAGTAAAATTAACAGTTTGTCAAAATTAAATTCATTTTAAATTGAGAAACAATCCAAAGTTTTATTATTTAATTATAACGTTTAAAATTCACAAATTTACAAATTCTACAGACGCTTTATTTTTTCTTTTTGCCTATATAGAGATTTATTCAGCAAGGCCAAACCTACTGAGTTTGACAAGTAATTATTTTTGATCTTTGACAATTTTTAATTTTCAGAGAATTAAGAGTAAAATTAAAAGTTTGTCAAAATTAAATTTATTTTAAATTGAGAAATAATCCGAAAAGTTTCATTATTTAATTACAACGTTCAAAATTTAATTTTCTAACTTTCTTTTTTAAATAAGAAAAGTAACGTAAAGAAAATTGAAAGAAAGTTTTAAGATAAGTACTTAACAGACAATAGAACGGAAGAAAGTGTTTTAGAGTTATACTAAAAAATGTTAGCAACGGAAACTCTACATACGTCGCAGAAGCCGCCGGATACTTATTAGAAGTATTGAGGGTGCATGAACTACACCCAAGACATATAATCAGCATATACTTAACGCGTGTAATACACGTAATCATATCCGCTATAAACATCCTAGATTCGACTCGATTAATCTATTGCGCTAGCAGCAGCACGCGTTTTATATCAGAGATAATGACGACAGGTTAATGATAGACTCATTAACGAGACCTCATATCAAATGGTTCCGTTTAGCATCAGATATTCAAGTAACAGGAAGCGAGTTGGTAATGTCGAGCTATCTGTTCGTATATCATGCATTGCGAGACTCGTTGCTGATATGCAAAATTAGCCGCTCTATTTATGTACACGAAGGAGTTATATATATACCTTATATAGAGATATTTTCATCCGCATATTTATTTATACGTAAATTCATGTCTGCGTAGATTTGCGAAAATTTTCAAATATCCGGTGCTTTAAAAAATCGACTGTTTATTAAGCTCGTTACGTTCGGCTTGATCGATACATGCGATCGTTGGGAAGCGAAGGGTTCGATAATCCGAAGAGACGCGAATCTAAAAAGCGTAAAATTTCCGAAAAAATTTACAACGGCCAATTGGTCGCAAAAGATTTTTAAACCCGTAAAATAAGAGCGCGAAAGATATTTTGCGCAATCGTCGATACGAGTCGAGAAAAATATAACGCGATCGCAGCAGGCTTGAACGTATGCGAGGCAGTTCTCAGCCATCGCTGAAATCAACGGACCCATATATGAAGCAGTAAGCAAGGTAGCCCGTACCGCCCTGTAATTCAGACGCCGCAACATCCAAATAAAGAATTCATAATGGCGATGATGACCACCGTCAATTTTCTCGATATATCCGATACACCAATAATTCAAGTGATCTTCGACTGGAATGTGCAATATCATTCATTGACCTTCATGCATCTCGAGACGCATTAGTCGCGATTCTACGAGATCGCGCGAGTAATGCACGACATTAACGAATTATCGTTTAATCGTGACAATTTATAACCGATTCGTACATTTGTATATATCCTTTATCGGAAGATTTTTATTATAGATCGATATTCGGCTCCCTCTCGACGTATTGAAGATAATTAATTTTATTATCCGTTAATCCTAATTATTTTTCAATAGATATTGCTCGTATATAATGAAATAGCATTGCGAAATGATGTTCATTAATACGAGCCTGGGGAATCAAATTTATTCAACGTACCGATATAGACAGATTATATAAATGTTATCGGATTATCGAAAAATTAATTTCGTGGTAATTATCGGACGGTCGGTAGCAGGCACATCGCTTCCATTTAATCGCCGGGCTTGAAAAGAAGTTTCTTTTTATTGGTTCGATTAAAAACTTGTCTCTTCACTTCGTTTAATTGAATCTCGCAATAGTTTCCCTTCAATATAACTTCGTTCGTAATATCGAAAATCAAAAAATAATTATTTGAAAACGTCAATTTGCATAACAAAATCATTGAAGAAACTTTCAATATTTCAGCATAAAAAATACAGTGTTCTATACATTAATATTAACATCTTGAATATTGCAAAAATATTAAATGTAAATCAAGATTAAAGAGTCATAAGGTCGCGATATTTTTACCATCTAGAAATTTGTTCCGTTCGTTTATTAACGATTCACCGAAATATCTGTAAAAGTGACAGTCCATTTAATAATAAACGAGATTGTCAGAAGTATCAGAACTTTCTATTTCTGCATATATCTGCATTCTAAATATATGTACAAGCTTCTCTTCGAAATTACCAGGAAGTCAAGTATATGTAAGTTCACTCGGGAATGACCTTAAACGTAATCTCATCGATGCATACTAATTTGTCTCTATATACGAAAACACGTGCGAACGTCTACTCGCGTATATCTACTCGCGCACGTGTCGTCGACCGAGATAGGCCATGCGAGAGCGTGTATTATTCAGCGTTGTTTTGCATAATCTTACCAGAAGATACCTCCATAAAAGCGGCTCGCGTAGCTCATTTTCCCGGCATTGACACGCCCACGTAATTCGGACTCATTTACTCGTTGACTCGCTTAACCCGCAGCCAGTCATGCGTCAGTCAAGCCGGCGCGGACTGCCGCAGATCCATAATTTCGATTCGAAGCGTTTCAGCACGCGAGAAACGAGTTTCCCTCGCTCTGCGCGGATGTAATTAGACGTGGATCTAGGCTCTCTCCCACCCTCCCATCAGCGGGCCTCGTTAATGCGATATCTCGGACCCCGTCGAATCCTCGCGCTTCTATTTCGTCCTTTTTTTTCGATTCCTCATAGACTGACTTCTTTCACGTGGCTGATTTCTACCTGCGCGGTCTTTCATCTCGTCTTCGCCAACGAGGTCCATTTACACGGCGGAAGGACTTCTTTTGGGAGGCCCAGCTCTATGCTATGCGCACGGTTCTACCTAACGAGAGCTCGTAGTCCCGACGATGGAAGATTAATATGTGGGAGTGTTTAGGCAAAAGTGGGTGGGTGATCAAGACGATATATTATTCGCGCCGGTTGGAATCTCGCAAAACGTTGCTTCAGTTAGATAACAGATGATGCTCGGATAACGAGTTTTAATCATTATTAATGTATGCACACAGTTATATAGAAAAACAATTTTTACAGTTTACGTGAACATCAAAATACAATAATGTATTTTGAAAATAATACATATATTTCTAAATAATTTAAAAAATTTACCAAAGTAATTTATGTAACAAAAAACTTCTAGAGAAGAAATTGCAATCTTGACAACATATTCTAGTAATTTTTTAATTTCAGGAATAATATATGTATGTAGATTTTTATGTGTGCACATGTAAAGTGCTTTTTGACGTAAGTGTTGTTCCTATCAATCAGCTCTGCTATATAAATAAATATATCGTGCTCTCTTACAAAATTCATTATATACAAATTTGCGTCAGTCACACCTCTGGTTATACCACTAATAGTCGTCCTAAGGCAAGATAAACAAACGGAATCTGAAAAACTGAAGTGCGTTAAGTAATTAGAGAGCCTTTCACACGCGTTATCGGATAAAACGAAAGTAACGCGTCTGGGAAACGCGGATTCGCGGGTTCCACGAAGATGGAAGTGATGGAAGCGATGGATAGACGTGCGAGTCGTTCGTCGTCGGCATCGTTGGCGCGAATGGGACAGCTGATGGCCGGTGTCCCCGAAGGCGATCGGCCGAGACCAATCAGCGTTCGTTCGTCCGTCCGCACCCTAATGACACCTGCAGGCTAAAAAGCCATGATATTCAACAGTCGGACGCTAACGAACTCTGCTGCGTACCGCATGAACCGCGGTTGAAACGCAAGGATGGGGACACGGCTGCAATACCGTATACACAAAGCAATATACTTTCAAGTTCGTTATTTCTGCGGAATGCAGTCTCTCCAATTTTTTGTCTAAGTTTCAGCGTCATTTTTCTAATCGGGCAAAATTAAAAATTCAATAAAATAAAATTGTTGAGCTAAAATATTAAAAAAATCAGAGCGAAAGAGTAGTTACGAGAGTAATTAATATTTGAAAGATTCTTGTGCGTGTACCATAGAAAATGCGAATATCACTATATAGACAGCGCTCGCGGTCTGTTAACAAGAAGACGGTGCAGTTTTCTACGGGAAGCGGTAATCTAATAAACGCCGATTCCGCGCAAAAAAGCCCTCCCGTGTGCGTTAATTCCACCTTGTTTCGCGGATCACTCGAGGTAGACGACGGTGGTCGTTTGCGCAAAAGCAAGGCGCTATGCGTGCGTATAGAATGATCACGAATTACGATGACGTCAGGTTGACGGAACGGAACGGGTACCGGATAGGTTAATGGTAAGGAGGCTCTCTCGGGATCGAGGCTTGGGTCTGCCAGCGGCTCAGCTCCTGATTACAGACCACCGGATACTCTACACTCTCGCTCTCACTTCGGTTATTGTACCGAGCGTGGCCGGGACACCACTATAGATCACCGGCCGTCCGGCAGTTTGTTCGATCGGCACGGCGGCGGCCGAGAGGAAGGTGTTGTAACTCGTGGAGGTGGTCCACGGCATTCCAGTTTCACGAGAAATTTATCGGTGGCGTTCTCCGCGCCCCCCGCTAATGCGTTCGAGCGATCGAGAGAAAGAGAGAGAGAGAGAAAGGTCTTCTCTAGCTCTAGATCATCGGATCTTTCAGATCAGTTTGATCCAGTGAGTCATAAACATGCGACTCCCCCGACACTCTAGGATTCTTAGAATGTACCGCGGGTGTTTGGAACTTTAAATTCTCCAAGATCTCTGACCGAAGCGAATTCAATTTTCATATGTCGAACATTTTGACAAGTTGGATCTCTTAAGAGGATGCTGCCGTAGTTCTGTTTTGTCGACTTTAAGTTAGGCTCACGTTCACTTGTTATTACGAATATACAGATTGAACAATTCTCCATAATGCAACTAATTCTTTTTGCTGTTTTATGCCTCGACATCGATTCCGCACGCAAATATACATACATAATTAATTCAAGTACGAATCCTTTGATACAGACTATTAATCTCATTTTGATTAAATACTTCTGTATTATTCTTTCACGTCATCTCTATTGGGAGCGCCATATTTTGTGCACAAATAAACTTTTCTATTAATAACTATTGTTATGAGCTGATGCAAGAAGTCGATAAAAAACTGTAATGTTTTAATTGTTTTTTTTTAATACAAAGTTACAGAGCGGTCCCTGTTCATTATTATCAGTACTTTAATTATGGAGAAGGATCTTTCAATCTGTATAGCCAATAAAAAGAAAAGCTCTTGAATTCAAAGTCGGTAAAACAGACATAGTCAGCGTCCCGTTAAAAATCTCTCAATTAAGCTTGCAAAATTATTCGATTTCGAAATTCTGCAATTTGTGCGAGATGAATAAATGGAATCGTAGCGTCCATCCTTCATTCGATAACGATGTGTTGTTGTTTAAATAATTCTGTACGAGTTCCTTCGGGCCATTGTCGATACACGAGGCTCATGTCAGAATGCGTAATATTTTGAATACGATCGTTATACGCAGCCTGCCCTCCAGTTAAGGGAGATTTAGATTTAGGCATAGACCGGATCTCGAGGTAA
The DNA here is from genome assembly GCF_048542155.1 of Nylanderia fulva. Taxonomy (NCBI): domain Eukaryota; kingdom Metazoa; phylum Arthropoda; class Insecta; order Hymenoptera; family Formicidae; genus Nylanderia; species Nylanderia fulva. The sequence goes on from NW_028190916.1 coordinate 5,856,043, forward strand.
CGTCCGCTAGATGCGTGGCGTGTGTGTATGTCGGCTCAGACAGATTAGAGGCTGCGAGATAATTAAGTAGCGCCTTCGAATAACGCCCAGCTACACAACACGCCGATGCTATGCTCGATATTCGTGCTCTTCGAATTTCCCTTTGAGAAATTTTGCGGATCTACTCCGTAATGACATCTTTGTCGAGATGAAAACCATCATGATCCATTTCAATAAGCCTCGAGTGTCAAATAAAGAATTACCGTATTTCATAAAAATATGAAATGTCCTCTATATTAAGACTGGAACTGACACGTTTCATTGACGTTCTCATTTACATGAGAGAGACAACCGCTGTTCCGAGATGTTCTTCGGATTTCCCTTTGAGAAATTTTGCGATTCTACTCCGTAATGACATCTTTGTCGAGATGAAAACCATCATGATCCATTCCAATAAGCCTCGAGTGTCAAATAAAGAATTACCGTATTTCATAAAAATATGAAATGTCCTCTATATTAAGACTGGAACTGACACGTTTCATTGACGTTCTCATTTATACATGAGAGAGACAACCGCTGTTCCGAGATGTTAACATCCCATATTGCCATCCTAACTAGCGATGCAGCAATAAATACACGGGGAACCTTATATATATTTAGTACAAAAGCTAAAAATAAATCCATAAAATAAATTTGACAATTTGAGTTTTATTACACCAACCGATACCCAGAAGATGCGTCCGTATGACGTGCGAATCCACGTGCAAGGGCGGCCGGCAAGCACGTTCAAGGCAGAGACAAAAGGCGTCCATCGTCTCTCGAAGGATTCCACGGATCCCGAGAAAAGGACCACAGCACGAAGCTTCGGATTATTAGTGAGCGGGTAGTCGTAGAAGGTGTGATTCTGACGTGTCGGACGCCTCTTCTCCGCAGGTGAGAGATCACGAGACGAGAGAAGGAAGCGAGAGAGAGAGAGAAAGAAGGAACCGAGAAGGACGACGATACCGGTCGACGTACGAGCGAGAACGAAAGGGGGTAAAGGACCGTTCCGGGGTGGGAGAAGATCAAACGAGCCGACGAGCCACGGGGTGGTCCCTACCCGCGTTCTCTCTCGCGTTTCTTCCTTCTTCTTCGCCGTTGCCTACCAAGAGTCCTCTCCACTCTCTCTCTCTTTTTCTCCCTCTTCGGCATCATCTCTTCGCTCTCTCTCTCTCTCTCTCTCTCTCTCGCGCGCGCGCGCTTATATTATTCATATTTCCACGCTCATGTTCTTCGACTATGTGGTTCGACGATCTACGTTCCCTCCGATCTTCCAGCGTCTGTTACCATACGGCCGCCGCAATGCCTCGCGAAATTGTTCGACGGAACGTTGCATCTCTCCCGAGCGGCTTGCTGGTTAGGAATAAACTATGGGAATCCTGGACAATTTTTTTTTTCCATGTACAATTTTCCAATAATTGCCGGATAGGAATCTGAAATTTGACATTTTTCTGGAATTTATATCGAAGGAACGTTGGAATCCTCTTTTTTTCTTTCATCATACACAGCATCCAGTAAATTATGAAAATTTATTTGCACCGGGTGACGACGATCGTAACTTAATTCTCTTTAGAATTAATGCAGAGAGAAATCGTGGGAATTTTACGATATAATTCATGTCCATCTGTTCGTCTACAAATTATCGGATCCAAGAAACCACCTATAATTATAATGTAATTTAATGAAAAAGGCGGGACTTGCGCGTTTTGCGTTGAAAATTCAGAAGCTCGATTGAATACACACATACGCGCACGTATATATATGTAATCGGGGATTCCTCGTTCTCAAAACGGCTCGAAAACGACGTGCGTTCTATCGTCGCGGCGTCGCATTAATAAATTCACCGCAAATCACTCGACGAGGAGAACGGCGAGCGCAGGCAAGGAGGGCGACGATTTTAGTTGCAAATCGCAAAGCGCCGCGAGAACCGACAAAGGCCCCATCAAAAGGACCGCTTTCCTACCTCCTCTTCTTCGTGCGCCCACTCTGTCTCTCTTTCTCTCTCTCTTTGGGTTTCCTTCTTCGCTTCGCGTACTTCTTCTCCTTCCCGACTTACCACCGGGTTCTGGTAATCTCGCTGTCTCTTTCTTCCACGGTATCTCTCATTTCTCCACACCTTCGCCATTATCATACAAACATTAATGACGAGCCGGAAAAGTACTGCGGTCAGGAGACCGCAACATTATCCTCGCTAATCGTACGCTCCGGCTCTGCTTCTTTGGTTCTACGCGATAAAAGATAGAAGAGATGTTCATTGTGCACGCCGAGACAGACCGTCTAGGAGTGCTAAATAGAGGAAGAGACATGTTTTACTTATATTATGTAAGAGGCCTCATAAGATATACCAGGGCGTCCAGCGGACTCGATGAAAAAAAATTCCTTGATTTTTTCAGATTTTCCACGCAAGACCAGAAATTCATTTTTTTCCCTCATTTTTTTGTATTTTTTTTTTTCAAATATATAATTTGCAGATATCTATATGATAAATCATTTAAATGTTCAATCGTGAAATCTTTGAGATATTTCTGTCAATAATAAAAAGGTTCGAAGGATTAAAACATTTTAATCAATTATACAATCTGCATTATGTGCGATAATCGAAACAAACGTGTCACTATTTATATCAAATTTTTCAGCTTTGTCTCTATCAAACACATTGAAATAAAATAACACGACGATGAAAATATAAATTAACGAACACGCTGTAGATGAATCGATTTTTAACACAGAAAATTAGCGTGCTGGAAGTGAAGGAAAATTTTAGATTTATTTAATCACAAATTTCAAATTATTGAGATAAATGTAAAATAATGCGAAAAAATCCAAATAGTAAAATTTCCTGACTTTTCACTGACAATTCCAGATTTATAAAATTCCCTGACAATGCCCGGTTTTCCAGATTTCTCTGGAACAAAACTTTGAACTTATGTTTACAGAATTTGTTAGCAATATGTTATAGAATAATGAATGTAATCTTTGAAAAATTTGTTGACCAATCAGATTTGAGCTCTAATTACGTTAGTTTAATAAAAATACTGTGAGATATTCATTCAAGTTTATATAAATTAGAAAAATTACTCACAAATTGAGACATTAGAGTGTCCAGCAGACTGAATGAAAAAAATCCCGACTTTCAGATTTTCCAAGACCAGAAATTAATTTTTTCCCTGACTTTTTAGTATTTTTTCCAAATATATAATTTGCATATATCTATATGATAAATCAATTAAATATTAAAAATCATGCAATATTTGAGATATGTTTGTCAACAATAAAAAAACACGATGTAGAGGAATCGATTTTTAACACAGAAAATTAGCGTGCTGGAAGTCAAGGAAAAGTTTAAATTTATTTAATCACAAATTTCAAATTATTGAGATAAATGTAGAATAATGCGAAAAAATCCAAATAGTCAAATTTCCTGGCTTTTTTCACTGACAATTCCAGATTTATAAAATTCCCTGACAATGCCCGATTTTCCCTGACCGCTAGACACCCTACATACCGAATATGTTTATAAGAAAGTGCAAAAAAATGCGTTTTGATATATTTTAGTACAGCAATGAATATAAAATCAAATAAGAATTCGAGTAAAAAGCTAATTACGGCTTTAGATATTTTATAAATTCCTCGACTCTTTTATACACGTGTATAGAAGATATGTACGTGTTTGTTACTACAAAAGAACGCGAATGCGATTTTAAATGCAATTATACGACGGATAATATCCCTGTATTTATCGCATCGCCAGTAAAGATGACAAAGGGATGTTAACGTCTTGTAATAGCGGTTAACGCGCCGGACGTGTCTCATGCAAATGAGAACGTCAATTAAACGTGTCGGTTGCCGTCTTAATACGACGTCACCGCATCCCTCGTATTATGATGACTTCTCCATTCGGAAGCAGATTTTGCGGAGAAGATGTTGCCATCAGCGTCAAAAGGCATTGTCTGACACGAGTATTGATCACTTCACGAAACATTTTCAGACAATGCCATCCGCCATCTGGACCGTCATTATTCGGGAACGATCACGCATCAAACCGGTGGCCAAAGTACTACGGATTTGGAAATCCCTCCTCCATTGTGGCATGTATGGTGCATATTTCGTGAATAGGATCAACGAGAGTGTCTTATTTTTATCTGAGACAATTAGCATAATCTTACAGGCAAGTTGCTCCGATATAATATACACGGAGAGAATTTATTTCTCTTAGAATTACCCTGAAAATCCTGGTAATCGTGAGACAATATGGCGTTGGAAGAATTTTATGAGTTTTTCTGATTAATATTTCAATACAATAAAAAAAGATTAATATGAACACATGCGGGCGTCCGCAGGATTTTTTCCAGAAGGAGGCATATAATTAATTTTTCTTTCTTAGTTTTTAAAAATTTATTTTTTGTCATTTTATTTTCATTTTTTATATTACGTAAGCAAATAAATTTTATTCAAAAGGAAAGCAAATGTTTAATTTTTTATTTTATAAACTATTGTAAGAGATAGATTAAGATTTTTTATTATGGTAAAAATATTAATCAGAGAAGCAGAGACAAAAATATAATGCTAAACAAATCGCTCTCGTATATATACAAAATTATTTATTTTCTCTATTGCGAACGCGGACATTATTTTTCTTCATCCCCCAATCAATCATCGTCAGCTGGAGAGTTCGCGCACGCGTAGGTGTGGTTCCGGACGCGCGAAACGCAGAAATGAATTTGGGCGCATCCTGATGCGTAAATACGCTCTCGCGCGCTCGCGAGTCGAAGCGGTGGGTGTCGAGCGGGCGTGCTTGCTCTTTACGGGCGATCGAAGCCGGCTCGATCGAAGGGGCCCCCATTGTCTCATGGTCCGATAGATATATGAGGCGCGAGAAAGATCCTCTTGCCTCTCGCGCGCTCTGTCTCTCATCTATCGTCCCGGGTCAGGTTCACTCCTCCGTACGTGGAGGATCCCGCGTGGTCCCATAAGGAAGGACCACCCACCCAACCTATACTTAGCGAGGTGTCGGCAAATTGAGCTATAGATGCCGAGGGTAATGCAACGAGGAGAGAGCGAGGAGGAAGAGACTGCAGGGGTGGCAAAACCGGCATCGTCAATACCATCCACGCTATTAGGGACCTTGAGGGCGAGAACGCCCGTGCTTGCTTGGCCACTACTAATTTCTTACGCCACCTGGTCCATTCTTCTACCGCAATTCTCTCTCTCTCTCTCTAGCTTTTTCGTTCTCGCCCCTTTCTGACGGTTTTACCTATGAGAATGGGAAAAGGGAGGATAGTTGCAATCGTGTTGCCAGACGGGAAACAGAATCGCCATTTGGGTGGTCTCGTACGGTACGCGAGAGATAACAAGTACAATCGAGTTATAATTATTGATACTCCTCTATCAACGAATGAGGTTTTAATATACACTAGAACAACACAAGTGCGTGCCATTTTTCGCTTTTAGATTAAAAAAATTAATAAAAATTGAATCCCATTAATCTTTTGACAGAATTCAGCTAATAACTGTTAAAAAATATGTGTGAATCTTTAAATAATATATTATTAATACAAATTAAATAATAATACTAAAATAAAACTCCTTAATTAATTAATATGTTGAATATGTTTAAGCAGGCTTCAAAATATCAAAAACCGTCAAAGCTTATCATATATTCGAAAATTCGAGCTTTTGGGTTAAATATATATTTAGTGGCAGCCTATGGTCGGAACTATGTCACAGAACTATAGAACACGTCAAAAACTATAAAATTTCATTATTCAAATTTGGAAGATGTGAAGTGTGATGTGCTAACTTTCAAACCAAGTTAGCACATCATTTGTTGAACATAGTTCCGACCATAGGCTGCTACTAAATATATATTTAATCCAAAAAACTCGAATTTTCGAATATATGATAAGCTTTGACGTTTTTTCATATTTTGAAGCCTGCTTAAACATATTCAACATATTAATTAATTATTAATAAAGCATTTTATTAATCATTTAATTTATGAATTATTTAATTATCTAATTTTTAAATTATTTATCTATATAAAGAGCCTCACTAAGAGATTTATAAAATTCCCTGACAATGCTTTCCAGATTTCCCTGACCGCTATAGACACCCTGATAAATAAACGAGAAAAATAATTAATAAAATTGTTTTAAATAAATATGAATTGTAATTTTATGTGCTTTAGTAGCCTCGTTAAAAATATGCACTATTTATAAATATATACAACTATTGTATATGTACTGTATATATCCATTCATGGATATGTCAGTAGAAAATCAAGAGCTTTTAAATTACTTTTCCACGTAGACACACTTCTCGTTAAGCATGCAGCGTGCACGCTACTCGGCGTAAAGCAGGTTACCACAGCACAGAGGGTCAAATAGCCGCGAACTTCGTCACGAGAGAAGATCGTTCGTGACAGCTCGGCTCGGGTATTTGAAACGACGATGAAACCCGGGCTTTGCCACTCTCGTTGGTCGGCGCGTTGGCCGAGGTTGCGTTTTAGCACGCGAGCTTTTGCAACTTTACGACCGACACTATGCACACCCTACCTCTTTCTCGCGGCTTTCTCCCTTTCCTTCGCTTCGTTCTGTCCAGCAGTCTCACCCAATCGTTCCCGCGTGGATGCGAAAATATGTGGGTGTTTGTAGGCATCGGGCTATGGTGCGCCGTACCAAGCACCGTGTCGTGGATAGGCACGTGCATGGTTGGAGCAACAATAAACGCAATGTGCCGTGTTTTCACTCCCGAAATTGATTTTTGATCCTTTCGTTAGTAAGCTGTATCCGTAAGAGCAGGATTGCGATCTCTAATTAGTTAATATCAATTAAAAAAAATTAATTGAATTAAATATTTCTCTCCAACTATTTTTATATATGTATAAAATCTGCGAGCGCTTTTTACATTACATTGATTAAAGAAAATTATTTCAACCTCATATGTATAAATCTCATATTATGATCTATGGTAAATATTGCCGCCGGGTTGCAAAAGAGAGAGAAATATCTTTTCTTCATACATTGTTGCGATGAGAATTTCCAATAGGCATTCTTCTCTAATTTAACAGAAATGGAATAAATCAAGCGAATTATGGATCATATACGTTATACTACGAGTATAACGATTCTCGGATGATGAAGAATATTTTATCGGCGCATATGATCGATTCATGCAACATAAAAACTTGGACAAGATAATTAGCCGTTTAGTCACGGTTAACGATTCGTATCAAAACGCGAATGATGCCGGCCTTCGATCCTTTCGATGCCTTAGCATCGTATTAATAAGCATTTACGTGTCTAATAAGCGTTAACAAGTTGCTCAGATCATGGACGATAAGTTAAGTTCATTACGCAAGGAATATTCTTTATAAATGCTATTATAATTTTGATGCTTAACGCAATCCAGATTAGTTATTACTATAGCAATTAACTGTTAAACGTGCATTTGCAAAATGCGTTGTTACATACATGCATATATAGATGGATTTGTGTGCAAAATATAGATGAGTGAAAGAGAAAAAAATCATAGATAAAATTTTTAACATAAGTACACTGAAAAAAATATTTGCTAACTTGACTAAATTATTATTTTGTTTATTATATATTAGTATTTAAATCAAATATACACTTTGTTAGATTTAATGTTATATTTAATTTAAATAATTTTACATATTCAATTAACAAAATAATATTTACTTAAAAGAGGTTTATAATCAAGTTAACATTTTTTCACTGTATCAATAAGACGTATAAATATTTAGAACAAAATAATGAGTAATCGCGGTTCCTCGCAATCGTGTTTTTCCAACTCAAAATAGTTTTATATATATAAATAAAAACTATATAAAAGTTTTCCTCTCCTTTTTTTTCAATTATTCCCGAGAAATTCTCAACTAAAAATTTACGAAAGTCACTACTAATCAACGAATTATATCATTTACAGTTCCTCGCAATCGTGTTTTTCCAACTCAAAAGAGTTTTATATATATAAATAAAAACTATATAAAAGTTTTCCTCTCCTTTTTTTTCAATTATTCCCGAGAAATTCTCAACTAAAAATTTACGGAAGTCACTACTAATCAACGAATTATATCATTTACAGTTCCTCGCAATCGTGTTTTTCCAACTCAAAAGAGTTTTATATATATAAATAAAAACTATATAAAAGTTTTTCTCTCCTTTTTTTTCAATTATTCTCGAGAAATTCTCAACTAAAAATTTACGGAAGTCACTACTAATCAACGAATTATATCATTTACAGTTCCTCGCAATCGTGTTTTTCCAACTCAAAAGAGTTTTATATATATATAAATAAAAACTATATAAAAGTTTTCCTCTCCTTTTTTTTCAATTATTCCCGAGAAATTCTCAACTAAAAATTTACGAAAGTCACTACTAATCAACGAATTATATCATTTACAGTTCCTCGCAATCGTGTTTTTCCAACTCAAAAGTCTTTTCTTTATATACATATAAAACCTATTTAAGCAAAAGTTTTCCTCTTCATTCTTTTCAATTATTCCCGAGAAATTCTCAACTAAAATCTACGGAAGTCACTACTAATCAACGAATTATATCATTTACCGCGAGTTCCATCCGCTTCCGTGCACAGCCGTCACTGTCGGTCCGATCGTTAATTAATTTAAGCGTTTAATCCTCCTCTCCCTCCTCCCCCTACCCCTGAACCATCGCACCTTTTCCACGGCGCGTTCCTACAATCATAATTCTCGATTTTAATTGATCCCCGAGCGCGCGAGGGCGCAATAATATTTTCGGTGCCGCGGCCGCGGTGCGTGCGGCCCTGTGTGACTCGTGTAATTGGCTCCCAACTGGACTTCAAAGGGCGCCGCTCTCCTTCATCCGCGCCGCCACGGGCGCGAGAGAGCCGACGGCTCGCTCGCCGGCCGACGGCCGAGAGCGAGAGGGAACCATATGAAAATTATACGCGCCATACGGCGTTTCGTTCGAGAGCGAGCGAGAAGGGTCGCGCTTGAGGAAGAGAAACGAGGCGAGCTTAGCATGAATCCCCTCTATAAGAGAGAAAGAGAAAAGAATATTTAAGGGGAATTCGAGAACGAGAGATGGAAGGGAGAGAAGATGTGCGACAAGGACGACCGGTGGATATTGCGCTCCGAGAGCTGCAGGAAAGGGACGGGGTTAGGAACGTGTCACGAGGGTGTGACTGAGACGAAGCGAGTGAGAGAACGAACAAGACGGACGAAATCGCTCACTGGTGTTTCGACATGGGCCAGATAATGTTCGATACGGGGATAGAGAGAGAGAGAGAGAGAGACTCCTGTCTCGTTTGGTTAATCGCTCGATATATGTGTATATATGCGTTTTTTCACCGCTTCTCTCGACACCCGTCGCCGCGGGACGTCTACGAGAAGTTGACGTCGTCTAAGCGTCCTCTTCGTTTCGTGAATTCTCGTAGGAAAGTTTTCGCAGGAAGGCACGAAACCAGCGAAAACGTGTGTCCAATATATAAGGAAGCCCGAATTTTATTGCAGGTCCAAAAGCGGCCGCGCGCAAACCCTTCGGTTATCTTTTCCTTTCCGAAAGCTTTTTATTTTATTGCTGCTGCATCCTTCTATAATGCATACCTCGGGACGTGTTCTTACTTTTATTACGAGTCCGCGTCGGCAGTCTTTGATTTAATTAACTCTTAAAGTTCTGTTACCTTGTCCATTACCGACACGTTCCCCAAACGGCGAAGAGAAATATCAAGAGAAAACCACTTTTGGAACAGTACGCTATTGATATTTTGTGTTTAAACACTAAATAAAAATCGATAGAAGCACCGACAGCATGTACTAAACGGAGGAGTAGACGAGTTAAAGAATCATTAAAGATGATGAAATATATTTACTGTCGTATACTTGTACTCCATAAAAAGCAAAATATGGAATGTTTAATTTTAATATTTTTCTCTAACCTTTTTTGACAATTTTGAAATCTATTAATAAAGTAGATATTACACACGTGGAAGTTATCGGTTCCATTATTTTATTTAGAATTCTTCATGCCTTGCCATCTGGAAATTATGAAGTAAACACGATCTTATATTATCGAAGGTAATTTTCTTGCTCTTGTCCGTATTCACGAGGCATTGCCATGAATTATTAGTCGGAGATACGTGACTTACAATTAGTTATTACTTAGTCAGATATTTACAACTTTATGTTACAAAGAGAAAAATTGGTTGATGAATTAATATAGACATCCGATTAATTAAATGATTATAAGTCGTGCGTGTTGATGATAAATTTTCAAACGTCGGCGGATCGTCATTTTTAATAACAATGACTGTTTACCAGTTTAGCTAATACATATTATCGGAATTATTTCCTTTTGTAATATAATTATTTATTGTTTTAATATAAATGGCATTTAGTTTTGTCTCATGTTTCGAATAACGTGCTAAATCATGTAAGAGAAAGTATCGCGAGATTTTATATGCTCATATTTATTTATAGATTCAATCACAATTAGTCATTCGATTACGATTAGTCATACATTCTTTCATTCTTCGAAGATTGTAGATATATTAGGAAATATATAAGATAATTCTAAGAATCGCAATCAAGAAACGCACTGAAATGCATCCTTATTCAAATTTTATTAACAATTTAAGCCATTCTTTCTCGTCTATAAATTTTCATTGTACAACTTGATACATTATACAGTGTCCTAATCTTACTATATTATTCGTTTATAGGAGACTCCTGAGGTTATTTGGAGGCGATTCTTCCTCAGCGCAAATGTCGAGGAAGGTCATCATTTTTTTAATGTTCCCAATTTTTGAAATCATGTATCTTTGTAATTAAAAGCCTTAAATTAAAATTCTATTAAACTTTACCTGAAATTAATTTGTTATCAATTTATTTTTACAAGGCTTAGTTTACAACAAAGATTTTACTTTCAATCGTTTATGATTCGAAAATTATTGGTGCCTGGACATTTTTGCTGAGGAAAAATCCAAATCGCCTCAAGAATTTCCCATTAACACGTGGTACACTGAAAAGCCCTGTATATTATATCTAAAGAGCCGAACGCAGTTAAAGATTCACATCTCTTAAACAGGGTGCCCAGCAGACTCAATAAAAAAATAAATTCCCTGACTTTTTCAGATTTTCCAAGACCAGAAATTAATTTTTTCCCTGGCTTTTTAATATTATTTTTTCCAAATATATAATTTGCATATATCTATATGATAAATCAATGCAACGTTAAATCATGAAAAATTCTTGAGATATTTTTGTCAACAATGAAAAGGTTCGGAAGTTAAAAAAACAAACATTTAAATCAATTACACAATCTGCATTATGTACGATAATCGAAACTAACATGATTTCTATCAAACACACTGAAATAAAATACGATGAAAATATAAATTAACGAACACATTGTAGATGAATCGATTTTTAACAACACAGCAAGGAAAAGTTGATATTTATTTAATAAAAAATGTCAAATTATTGAGACAAATGTAGAGAATAAAAATGAAAAATCCAGATAAATTAAAATTCCCTAACGATGCCTGGGAATGCCCGGTTTTCCAGATTTCCCTGACCGCTAGACACCCCGTTAAAGATGATCTTCGAAAAGATACGATCAGCCGGATCGAAAGGCTCATCGATGCCGGGATAAGCGAAAATTTTCCAAGTTGAGCGCGGCGAAACGATCGATCTTGTCATCGAGGCGAGTAGCGGGAAGATTGCTGGCAAGACTCCTCGACTAATTGTTTAATTAGGGTTTCCGTGTATCTACGCGGGATCTAAAGCTGGCCGTGGGCGGAGGAAGAGAGATGCAGGTAGGTCTTTCGATCTCTTCGGGATCGCTCGGTCTTCTCGCGCCTTCGAGCACTCGCGTGACCCGCTAATTTCCCTAATAGATTAAATATCGGAAGAGGTTGTCATTTGGTTGGCACGCTAAGTGAGGTGAGCACCGAGCACCATTGTTTCACAAACAAAAGCCGGCCGCTTTGCGAGTCATGGCGGCGCTCTTTGAACGCCCCTCGACCAATCAGCGGCCGCCTTTAGAGCGCCAAGTACAAAAGAAACCGGCCGGAGATGATTGAGATTTTCTGTGTGCACTGCCGCTGCCTTATACATCTCGCGAAGAGAGAAAGAGACGAAAGGAAGGAGAGAAAGCGCGCGCGTTGACGCTGGGAGCGTGTAAGAGAGACGAAGAAGAGAGCTGCGAGTTTGTTCGAAAATAGATGATAGAGAAACAACACGTCGATCTATTATACGAGAGATTCGACACGAAGCGATGAATATTTAATTTGCGGTATAATATTATTTTTATGCAAGTATATACGTGTATATTTCGATGCTAAAATCAGCGAAGGATTAAGGAAGCGGTCCTTATAAAATTTCGCAAAAAGTCAATAAACACGCTTATACCACTGAATTATCGTTTTTACACGCGGACGCATAATACATCACACGGTACCTAAATGCAGCGTTTCATGGAAATGTACTTACAGAGCGTATAATACGCGTCCGGTACTTCTCGTCTCGACGGTTTCTGTGAAACGGAAGAGCGACGGCTGCAAAACTGCGAACAATTCCGGTTTACGTGTCAGAGGAAAGTAAATGGCTCTTTTGAAATTCAATAGTTATTGCGCTTTCGTATATTCTCAAATCAGCACAAAATCTACGAATTCAGAATTCCAAGAGCTGGCCATCTATTTCGGGCAATCTGCTTTCAGGGTGTCCAGCAGACTCGATGAAAAAAAATTCATTGACTTCATATAGTATCATTTTTTCTAAATATATAATTTGCAGATATTTATATGGCGAATCAATTAAATGTTAAATCATGAAATTCCTGAGATCTTTTTATCGACAATGAAAAGGTTCGGAAGTTTAAAAAACAATTTAAATAATCAATTATACAACTTGCATTATATGTACAATAATCGAAACAAACGTGTCACTATAAAAACTATTTAAATGATCATCTTTTTTTATTTATATTATATCAAATTTTTTAGCTTTATCTCTGTTAAACACATTGAAATATATTATATTTGTTTAACAAAAAATTTCAAATTATTGAGACAGATGTATAATATTTCCCTCACAATTTCAGATTTACAAAATTCCCTGATCGCTAGACACCCAGCATCCGTTGATGCACTGATTCTAAATTGCACAGAGCTGCATAAAAAATCGCTCTAAAAATATCTCGGAATTTCGAAAAATGTAGTTTCGAGGAAAATCCGTTCCGAGAAATCAAGCCAGTAATTTCAGATTATTGATGCGGCGACACAATGCAATCACAACAAACCGCAACCCTCTCTTATCGATTCTCTTTCCGTGGAAAGGCCGAACTACCAGACACGCTTCTGTCAAAATACATGTCGGATACCGTGAAGCGATCGGAGGAAGCCTGGGTTTATAAGATAGACGCGACAAGAGGAAGGAGACAAAAAACGAACCCACGCGGGGGCGAGAAGAGTTAATGTGGAAGAAGAGGAGGACTTACGACCCTCGGTCGACCGCGGACCGGACTAATGATCGAAGAAAGAAGCCGCCTAAACGACCCGTGTCCTCGGGTGTTAGGCTCTCCTTGGATCGGGCCCCGATTCGCCGTAGAATCTGAAAGAGCATCCTCGTTACCCAACTGCTGGAGACGTCGGCCGTGGGAGTCGCCGCGATTTTTGCATCAGCGAAAACGGAAGCGAAATTATTCGAAACGCGATGATTCAGATGATTTGTAATGCGGGGTAATAACAAATCAATTTTTTCAAGATATTAAAAAAAGGATTAAAAGGCTTAACCTCTCTCTCTCTTATGACGTTTAATTTTTTTATGTCCCAGTTATCCGTATTTGTTTTTCGCTTTATTAATTGTAAGATAATGCATCTTCGATATAATCAAAGATTTGATCATTCTCGATCTTATATAATTTTTCGTTCAACGATAAATCACTCGATTCTGACTGGAACTATAAATATTCTAGACATTCCAGACTTCGGTCCGAAGAATGGTTAACGCGCGTCTTCTATCTATGGAATTCAGATTATTTTTGCGAGTCCGCGTTGTTAGAAAAAGTATCGGATAATTTTCATTGCATCTGCGTGTCAAAAATACGCGGATTACATGGATAAGAAAATTTGACATTAAATCTTATGCAATATATGAATAGTATTTAATAGTAATTAATAGTATTTAAAAGTATTTATTAGTAATTAATAGTATTAATAGTATTTAATAGTAGTTAATAGAGTTGCGCGCAAATAATATTTAAAAGGTGCGCTCAAAATTTCATTTATACAGGGTGTCCGGTAACTAACGGACCAATGATTAAGGGCGGATTCTCTGGCCAATTTGGAGACGATTTTTCCTTAGCAAAAATGTTGAGAAGTCAATAATTTTCGAGTTATAAGCGATTGAAAAAAATGGGTTTTTTGAAAACTAAACGTTTTGGAGTTAAAAGTCTAACACAATTACATTCTTCAGTTAATTTCAGGTAGAGTTTACTATAATAAAATTTTAATTTGAGGCTTAGTTATAAAGATACATAATGACAAATATTGGAAAGTTGTAAAAAATGATGACCTTTTTCGACATTTTTGCTGAGGAAAAATCGTTCCCAAATTGACCAAAGAATCCACTTGTAATCGTTAGTCCGTTAGTTACCGGACACCCTGTATATTATAATATATTAATTTTTCACTAGAGAAATTTAGTTGAGCTTTTTAATACTAATACAATAAATATTTTACAAAAATTTAACGTTTTCCTCCAACAATTATATTTCAAGATTGTAAAAATAAATCTCTTATTGATCTTATGAACTGTCTCTTATATTAATTGTAAGCTAAAATTCACTTAATTAATCACACAGCATAAACATACGTAGGATAACTTAATTACATTTCAATGAGAACAAATCGGTGAAATCGAAAGGGCCGACTATATAGAAAGGACGAAGGGAAACACTTTCTTTCTTCGGTCGACATAATAGAATTTGTCGGTTGATGAAGAACTCTGTTACGAGAAGTAGAAGACAAAATAGGATTCAAGTGCGGTGCGATCGGCAAGGCAAACAATCGACGTGATCGAATTTTTTCGAAAATCGGTTGACAGTCCGGTCGAGCAGCGGATTTAGCCGCGTCATCGGCGGCTCCTTTGGGCAGCTATCCTTTTTTTTTTTTTTTGCTCCGGACCTTCCCCCGGCGTCGATTTTTAAAGGGGATCCCGAGATCGCTAATTGATTAATCATGACCCCCGGGAGTTATCAGCGTCCGCCATGCTCTTTATTTCTTCCTTGCTCTCTTCCTTTCGCGAATCGCTCATTCCCGACCCGACCAATCTCCTCTTTTTCTCGTCTGTAGTCCTTGAGGTAAGGTGAAAGGACTATCCGCGAAAAGATATAACGTTGATGATGACGATGTTTCAACGAATCTACCTGAGCTTGTTAACTTCTCGCGTGTATTCTATATGCAATCTTGCTCGAAATAATTTTAAAAATCAGCGCTTTTTAATCTCGAATGAAAATTAAACGCTTCTCAATTTATTACGTGTGGAATAGAGTGAAAAATAAAATTGACATCCAATTTTTTCCTACACTGACAGTTTCATTTAATGACAGCTAATAGACTGGCATGGATAACGATAATTATTCTCGAATGCTAAAATTATATAAAGAATCGGTAAAATTTTCACAGAGGAAGAAACCAAATATAAAAAAAGCATAATGCAATTAAAAGGATTATATTGTATTTTGCATTGAAATGTATGGACTATATATTTTCATGTACATTTTCAATTATTTAATCTTGTTATTCATATTTAAAATGATAAAATAAAATATTGATTATATGTTAATTAAATAAAAAAATGTTCTTTTGTTTACGCTAAATAATATTAAAAATTAATTACAATATCTGTTTCCATATGTTGGTGAATTCATGTAATATTTAAATTGTGTTTCGCATTTTCAATAGCAAAGTGCATTCTTGCGAAGGTTGGGATAACATGTGCATTTCACACACGATCTACCTCGAAGGTGCAAGACAATTAGTAAGGTAAAATACATGTATTATTAGGGAACGTCATTCTGTCCGAGGTTTTAATTTTGAAACGACGGGGCTTTGGAAAAAAAGGCCTTCCGCGGTGGCCTAATTACGACTTGGAAAGATAATTATTCGATTATTCACACTCGCTTGGTCGAAAATAATAAAAAGAGCTGATGCCTAAGGAAAAAAATGGGGATTTATGGGCTATTACGATTCGTTCTACTGGTAAAGCTGAATGTACAGAAGAGATGTTCAGGAGAAGGCAAAATGTGGCCATCTCCAGCCATATGTGGTGAGTTGCTTCGAAGTGGCCATACTGGTAGCAGAGACTACCGAGAAATCTACTTTTACATCAGTTGGTAGAAGATGGATACCAGGTATATACCATTAATATATGTGAGAAATTGTTTCTCCTCTTTATATCTTCTAATGATAAAATAACTATCCCACGTATCTCAATTTATTAAAACAGGTATCTTTGCTATTCGATGTTAGTGCAAAAATTAAATATAAAAATCAAGATGCATCAGAATGCATTCTTCTTCTTTTTCGATGAATCTTATCTTTTGATAAATGTATAGAGTTTCGATAAGTCTCTTTTAATAAATAAATATTGTATTCATTTTATTTATTTGTTTATCAAACGAGACTTATCGAAACTCCTATAATGCATCTTGAATTTTATATATAATTTCTGCACTAACATAATTTGCTAAATTAAATGGCATTAAATATTCAAAACATATAATCACATGGACTGATCAACAAATAATTACTTTACTTTAATTGCATTTCGGAGACAGCTAATAGATACAAAAGTAGACTACACAAATTAGAACATAATAATTACAAAGATTACAGACAAAACCATAATATGTAGAGAACATCAGAGAGTCAAAATAAAGTTCTCCCAAACATAGCTTTGACCCTAATAAGATGATTTGTTTTTATTATAAACAGTATCTTATATTGTTGATAATATTGCACTCAACTTCTTTCAAAATTTAATTTAATTACATCGTTCAATGTATTTGAAAAAATAGATTGAATTATATTAATAATTTATGAAACCTTGTCTGCACATATAGTCCTGTCATATATGAATTTGGGTGCGACGATCCTAAATACTCATTGGAACAAAAATAAATCATCCATTCAAACGATACCTAAGTTGGGCATTTTTGACGGTGACAAAAATTGCTCTTACTTTGAGGGGGACTTGACTCGACTTCTCGCGTCTCCCCACGTCGACAGGAAATCTCGTGCTTGCTTTCGGCGAAGACGAGCAGGAAATTTCGATCGCTGTTTGACGACGCGAAAGTAACCAGTGAGACATGGGGGAGAAGAAGCTTACTCGCGCGAGCGTTGGCGCGCGATATGGGCGGCCGTGCGCGTGAACGCGTAAGAATATAAAAACAAGAAGACCGGATGACTGCTAACTGTTTGTTAGTCTTGGGTTTTAAAGTCCGCGCGTCTGTCAGCCCAGAGACGTAATATTAGTGCTTAGTGTATGCTGCCGCCACCACTCCCGCTCATTCACTCTTCCTCTCTCTCGCTCTTCTGTCACTCCCTCGCATGATTCTCCTTCCTCTTATTTTCCTACGTGTCTTCTCAAACTTCTCGGATCGCTATTATTGTCATTTAATTCATTATTGTATACGTATTAATTAAAATTAATTGAAAATAAAATTAAAATTAACGTTAATATAATCTTGATATAATAAAATGTGATAATATAAATGATCAATTACACCTTAGCTCTTTAAGAAAAAACACAAAATTTAATCATAGATTTGCCGATTGTATAAAAATAAAAATGATACAATTAATTTCCGCTATTATTGTCATTTAATTCATTATTGTATACGTATCAATTAAAATTAATAGAAAATTAAAATTAAAATTAACATCTTGATATAATAAAATGTGATAATATCAATGATCAATTACACCTTAGCTCTTTAAGAAAAAACACAAAATTTAATCATATAGATTTGCCGATTGTATATAAACAAAAATGATAGAATTAATGTCTAACATCAATATGTGGAATAAAGTAATATTTGTTTAATATGTTCATAATAATTTAAGTTAAATTAATACTTATTCTTCTGGCTCTTACAAATTTCTTTTTCTTGTATGGGTATTTTATGTATAAATTCTCAAAGATTGTATGTATATAAAATTTCGTTGTGATAAGTCGTAGAATTATGTTAAGCTTCCAACTTTTTTTTATTAATAATTATGCGACTGCTTGATGATCTAAAATATATTGTATGGTGTTTTTGTATCTCATCTGCATTCGAAGTTTTGATCCGAAAAAAATATATATATTAATATACAATATATTAAAAAACCTATAGAGGTATATATGGTACAATTAATTGAATGCTACATAAATGACACATACCGAATTTGATTATTTCATTTTTAAACATAAAGGCTTGCGATATCAAATAACAAAATATAGAGATTTTGGACAAGAGATATCTCCCGTTCTTATAGAAAAAATGATTGTGCAACTTTTGGGAAAACGTCCATGAATACGATTCTTTACAATGTAACGTTACATGGAAATTTTGTTATTATTACAATTTCAATATAAAAATATATGTATAAGATAAATAGAGGCAGCCTCTTCGCGTTTGCACGACAAATGAAGAATACCGCGTAATAAGCATTACTCATCGATTCTCACGTTAGCACCTTCTCCGTAAAAAGCGCCTTGATAGCTCGTCCTAGGTGGATCGTTATAAATAGTCGAAATTACTCGGAGGACCCGGGCAAAACGACGGTGTTTTAGCGGGCATTCTGGAAAAATAAACGACCGCGGCCGCGTAGGGAACAGATGACTCGCCACGCGGATGCCAACTCCTCGTTGGAGTGACAGCCGCCGTGGCCGACGATTGTTTTTCAGTTTACGTTAACGTTTCGCTTTCGTTTCGATACGGTCGTTGAACGAGCCACCGCTGGCTCACAAGTCTTTATTGACTGCCGGTTAAATCCGGCCTCGGAAGGAGCCACGTACGGAACTATTGGATTTTATGGGACATCTCCAGCCGCTCTCTCTTCGCGCGACAGGCGACGACGAGCTTGTTTAAAAGGGTAGCGAGACGAACTGTCGAGGCCGCTGACTTTTTGCAGCGACGAGAGAAAGAAAGAGAGAGACTGACGGCTGCTGAAGTCGACAGACGGATGCTGCCGAAATCATATCATAAATGACTGACACTTTGGCCCTTAATCGACGTAACTCGTGACATCGTGCTCGATAAAAATCTCATCCGCTCGAGACATTCGTCATCACGCAGTCTCGATATTTCGAGCGATTGCTCACAGCGAAAAAAAAAAAAAAAATATCCGAGTGGCATAAATTCGAGCGCGAAGAAGATGAAGAGATGTAACAAAGTACAGCGAGGCTGAGTAAAGGACGACGCGAAGGGCGGACGCTGGTCTTATTCGGGGGTAACTGAAATAAGGTATAATTTTCCGCGCCAATTAAGGTCTTTAAGAATTGCGACCAATTGAGCGGGAGGGTCAGAGCCTTAGCTTTAGGGGAGAGACGTACCGCCATCCCCCTATAATTTATTATTGATTAGATCGAATCGAGAAAAAAAGGTCTTGGTATGTAGACTTAAGATGGTCTACGTTATAACGGAGTGTAACGAGCAAATGGCGAACGTCGATTTTCCAATTTCCGATCCGGATGCTCAAAGCATAATAGCACTTTATGCATAATCTTTTAAAAAGAAGTTTATTGATTACAGGTAATTATTAGTATGTAACTTATATGTTGTCATTAAATTAAAAATCTGCTAAATAATCATATGAATAAAAATAAATATAAATAATTAATATTTTAAATAATTATTGATATATAGGAGATAATCTTGTTAAATATTCTGTTATTTATTTTAAAAAATATAAAAAAATATATTTAGATAATTACACGTTCAAATGTCATAAATATCGTGATGTCTCTTATTATGAATGCTACTGTTTTTCAATTTGATTGAAATAAAAATGTATCAATAGAAGAAATTGAATCTCGTAAAAATGATATATTTTCTACTTATTAATATCTCCAATTATTTTTGTAATTACAGATAATCGACACGCAGCCTTTCGACGACTGAATAAAAATAACATATCTCGCCCGACAACAAGTTGGGAGGTAAAAGTATTCTCTCATCGATATCTCGAACGCGCGGAATCATCATCAGGTCAAGTCAAGCGTAGTCCACGTTCCTGCGGTTCACACTTAATTAAACCGCCATAGGAACTCGGGTGCTAGCACGTGGCGGACAATGCTGCGAGTCTTTAGCGACGATTGTTATGTAAAGCACACCCTATATATGCACCGCGCAGTTTCTCTCGTATCGTATCGAGACGAGAGAACTACATAGGTACCTCTACTACCCCCTTTAAATCTAGAGAAAGAAGGAGAGATAGAGAGAGCGATGTAACTTTTTGAAAGCATTAGCTGCGATTCAACTGGTACAACTTTGATCGCTTTTATCCACTACCGACGTGGCCTCTCGAATCGTAATTCTCATACTTTACAAAAAGAAAACTTTGATGTTCTACTGAAGTGCTATATTTTTTGTACTGAAATTTTTCTATGAAACATTGAAGCTCTATTGGTTGTTATCTTTAATATGTGCTAAAATATTTTAATGCATATATATCAATACATTATAATGAGACATTAAATATTTTAAAATAAAAAGGAGACATTAAATATTTGACATTATGAGAGATTAAATATTTTAAAATAAAAAGGAATATTTTCCGATTCATATTTATGTATGTGTGTGTGTGTGTGTGCATGTTTTTAAATATATATGATTGGATATATATTTAAATGTAAATTAAAATATAAAACCTACGTAATTGCCTAAATTATCTACATTATAATTGCATTAATCGAAGTAATATTTAGGTCAGAATTAAATATACATAGATCCCATGCAGTTACAATTAATATTTCAATATTAATCGTGACGTTTAAAAAAAAAGACAAAAATTGGATCAATAGAAAATATATTTAATAACTTAAGAAAAATGATGTAAAAACAAGCAATCAAAAATAGATAATAAATGCATTACAATATATTAATTAAATACGTGAAATTATTATAAGTTTTATAATTTTATTTTACTATAAAAAAGTACTTTAAAAGGATGCACTAAATACATAGAATTTTGGCTTTCGGTCGAATTAGTTGTTTTTTTATATATTGTAATCCTGAACAAAAGATGTAATAACTTCAATGTTAAATATTACATAGTTATTAAGCTACAGACAGTCAAACAACCTCCAAAGTTTTTCGTATGACTGACTCTAGATCAGTAAATGTATATTATTTTAGCATTGAGCCTATTATATTTTTTGTTCAGTAGATCACAAGCTACAACATATGAGAAAATCAGATTATTTCATCAAAATTTAATTTTATGATTAGTACAGGGTTTTTGAACCTATATAAAATCCTAGATGAAATTAAATCCCGGTAAAATCAGCTACTTTTCTCACATGTTGTAACTTATGACTCGCTGAAACAAAAAATGTAATAAGCCCAAAAAGCTGAATAATAAATGATTACTGATTTACAAGCAGTCAAAAATGAAGAATTAGAACTTTGCGAGTTGTTTGACTGGTTGTAACTCAGTAATTGTTCATTATTTATCTTTGCATTACATCTTTTGTTCCGCAAGCTATAACATATAAAAAAAGCCAATTCCACCGAGTTCCAGCGAGTTCCTTTAACAAACTTGAATCTAATTGAAGACAATTATTTCCCCAATATGTGAAAGCACATTTTGTTCCAATATTAGTACAAGTAAACTCGATTGTGCGAAACAGACATCAATTATGAAACTGTCGTCGCATATGACGACCGTGAGTGATTGCTTCGTCGCAAGAACTTAAGGAGCCTTTTATCATTCCTCGCTGACACGGATGACAAAACGAGAAAATGTCTAAAGTGCCCGTACGGTTCCGGCGGGGTCGCGACGACTATACGATGATCTAAAAATCTCCCGCATTCCCACTCCGTCGCGGAATATTTCCCGGTTCGCGCCTCAGTCTGGATTGGCCATCGCGGAAAAGCAGAGTCGAGGGAAAAGCGACGGATTGGTTGTAGGGCGAGGCTTGCGTCGTGACGGAAGCATTACATCCGGTCGCACGTAGGACATCTAAAGCTCCACCTATCTCAGAACTCGTGTGCAAGCTCGGGAGAGCCGAGACCGAGAGGGTGGGCAAACGAGAGAGAAGCACCGTCGAGCACGTTAATGAGAGAAGAGGTGGTGGATCATCTCTTCAATACGTAGCGGGAGATCGATAGCTGATGAGTAATATATAATCGGAATTGATTTACGCTGAACTTCGTTTCCCCCGATAAAGGAAGATAAAACTGAACTTCGAGATCATCTGTGTGAAACTAGAGAGGTTTTCGTAAAATAGAAAAAGTGGGACCAGAAAGAGAAGGGCAAAGAACAGCAAGCGTCTCTTAGGTGGGGGTTGATCTGGCAAAAGAGGGAGGCTCTCTCTTTACGAGGGAGGAAGGGAGAGTCGCGAGTTGAGTGTGGTAATTCGAAAAATAAGTCTCCGCGGGCGACAAGCACACTTGACCGAAGCACACTCGAATCGAAAGGGTCGAGCACTCGGGAATAACAATTAATAACGCCAGTCGGCCTACCAGCGATCCTCTCTGGCTGCTCGAAGAGTCTTCAGGGATTATGTGAACGCGGAAGACATCTTCTAGCATTCGTCGGCTGATTCTCCGCTCCGACGTGTCGACGACGCTAGTTGAACGAGCGAGTGACTGAGAAAATTCGACTTCTGTAGGTTCGTAAAAGGTGATCGAGAACTAAAAGAATTGTAGAAGGAAACAGGATAGTGGAATTTGGTGACGATTCGTATAACATGTGACGCGACAAGCTTTCTCATGTGTGCATACAATTGATGATGGTTGTAATGATGAAGAAAAAAGTTGAAAACATTTGAAAGTGAGACGACTGAGAGTGTACAAAGAATCCTTTTTTTTTTCCTAGCTAGACTTTTTTATTGCAATTATTGCGAGATCCGCGAGAAAGCTCATCGAAATCGGAGTGATGGAGGACGATAAGCGTAGCGAAGCTTCGCCGAAACCTTCTCAACCGACTCCCTTCAGCATCGCGGACATTCTAAGTCGAAGAACTACGGATTCGAGACGATGCGATTTAGAGAAAATCCAGGCCGTTGTTTCCGCGCCGATGAGAAGACACAATCGGGATTACGAGCGCGTAGCGGAGAACGAGCAGCTTGACGGAAATTACGATCACGATCAGGATGATTCATTATCCGAGATTACCAACCCCGGAGCTGAGTATGGCGCACGAACTGGATATCCTGAGAAGGAATCTGGCGCAAGCAAATTTATCAAATTTTGGAAGCATCCCGCATTTAACCCAGGGAACTTTCAAGCATCACCTCGAGACTCTGGAAAATCTAACGGCATATCAGCCTGTTAAAGAACCGATGGAGACTTCTCACAGACAGCAGGACGAAGCGTTGGATATGAGTAAAAACAAGTATTTAGGTACGTGATATCGTTCGCGTGAGTTAATCATTTAATTTTCATTGCGCGAGAAATTTTATTCGATAATAAAGAGCGTATTGTATCACGAATGTTCTATCATTAAAAATTATGCCAAAGTAGCATCAAGATTTATTCTCGTACATCAATTTAACAATATTGAATTTTATCAAATAATAATCTTGTAATAAATATCACAATTCAATAAGCAACTTTATTATGCAAACTATATCGCACTTTCTTCAAAATATTATTCAGAATGCTGATGATATATATAACTTTTAAAAAGCTTATAAAAAGCTCATCCAAAATTTTACTTTAATCTTATTTTTGTCAAATTTTCATTATTAATAATAATTGATTATTGTAATCTATAAGTCTTACAATATATTTTTAACAATGATCAATCGATTACAATTATCAATGAATATTAAAAAAATTGAAAAAAAATAAAAGAAAATAAAAGAAAATTAAAGTAAAATCTTTTCGGAAGAGATGAAATAATACATGCTTAATATTTGGCGCGAATAAAAACATCTTTCTGAAATTCTGGAAGATGGTGACTTGCCGGATGATCTTACGTCGGGCACGAGGATGCGGGCTTAAGAGGTCATTTAAGCAGATACGCGCGTAACAGGCGAGCTTCTTCAAGGGTTTTTAAAGTTAACCCGAGCGAAGATAACATAATTGAATGTAATTTTAGTAGCATAAGTGGCACTCGACTCGGCAGACGTCACGAGTGCCGATTACTTCTTGCACTTGTTCAATCTCTGGCCGCACTCGGTTCCCCTGTCTCGAAAGCACGCAAGGATTCGTGGATTACCTCAAAAACTGTTTTAGATCAAGGTTACGATCGCTAACTATTTCCGAGTAAACATTCGCGATTGATTTATTTGCTATGGATGTAACGCTACGTAATATATACAGAATAGCAATAATTTTTATCATTAACTATTTACGTTAAATCTGCGATGTGTGATATATGTTGCACATAGAATTGCACTGATGATATTTCCCACTTAATAAATTAAATTTTATACCAATTCATGTCACAGCATATAGCGAAATTTCTTAGTTAATCTTTGCATTCCCCTATATCCATTTTTTCGTAATATATATTCGCCCTCGTTATTGCGATACGAAGGGTAGGTATTGAATTACATGGCCGAATAGTGTTATCTTAATATAAAGGTAAACAGAGATATTTTCTCTCACACTGCATGCTCGAGAAATCAATCATGATTAACAGCGTTCGTGGTGAAATATACACATGATTTTTATTTTATCCTTAAATCGTTAAATATAATAAGAAAAGAATTTTTATATTAAATACGACACTATAATTTGTCACGAACTATAAATTTTGATTAATTTTTTCATTTCAGATTTAGCAAGTGTTACAATTATTCGATATATTTTTAAATAATTGCGCTCTTAGAATTATGTCCATGTATTATACAAATAAAAAATCAATTCCAAATAATTTAAAAAATTCGTAAAGCATGTAAAATCTAATAAAATATGTAATCTAATAAAACTTAGTATAATTTAAAAAAAAATAAAAATAAAAAATTCTTTATAAAAAAATACGTAACTATATAAGATTTTATTTAAAAAATCGGATAAGGATAGCTCCATAAAAAAAAATACGATAATTAACTTTACGAAGACACGGTGTACCGCCTCCTCTTAAATGAAGAATCGTCACTTGAGCACGAGCCACGGAAGTATATTGTTTGCAGCGACTCGGGGGTAAAGAGATAGGCACGAGCTGGCACCGATTCAAGGTGCACTCAGAAAATTACGACTCTACTTCCACGAAGGAAAAATCTCTCCAGTCATTTAATATAATAATGAACATATAAATCGAAAGAATATCGATAACGTCGCGAATAGATGACTCTTAATTCTTCATTGCGGTAATGAAATAATAATTGAAAAAATGGTTTTCAATATCGCCCCCGTCGCGTCGTAAGCTAAGACAGGTAGGGACCGAAAAGCGTTTTAGTGGTTTCAAAGGATCATCGATGTAATCAGAGTCAGTCGACGCCACTTGCTCGTCTGGAACTAAACTCTCGATATAGACGCGGTGTAGGATGTTTGACGAGCGCCGAAGGATGGACGCATTAGCCGGACGAGATGGCATCTAGTTGACGTCGAAAGTGATCAAATATAGATCTCTCTAAATGCTCCGCATCCCCTGCGAACCGCCGACGATAAACATTGACGTAGGATGAGCGTTTTAAGCGCGAAATAATTATAATACCATCGGAGAACTTCGCGATTAAAAACTCGCGAAAATATATTGATCTGAAAAATCTTATTCATTTTTCTTTTTCCCCTCTGTATATTTATTTGAAAATTATCAGAGTGATAAGTTTAATTATATTTTTCTTTAAAATTTGATAAATACATTAAAAAGGATTTTTTCACTTTTTTAAATATGATATCTCACTGACAAATCGTTATGATACTAAAGAATTTATTTCTATATTTCAAAGGTGCGATATATTTTTAGATATTAAAATATATAAGAAATCTGTATTAAATAATTTTAATTTGACCATCTCTACGATATATTTTGAAAGGATGTCCGCGGTCAAAATTGTAATGTTACACAAAAAAAAATTATATAAAAATACAATACAAAGATATTTCAAAAGATATCTCGATAATTTATAAAAAGTAATAAAGTGCGAATTAATTTTGTAGCCGTCAATGATGAAATTTGTTCATTCTGTTGATTAAAAAAGTATATGCTATTTGCTTATAATAATACCTGTATATATTTGTATTGCAAAGTAGTGGACCAAGCGCATTGCCAAGTAGAAGAAGTTAGCCCGATCTGCTGAGCATGATTGTACTCTAGTGCCACTGGTTAAACTTAGAGGAGAATTACCGCGGAACAGAAGCGTAAACATGTCGGAGTAGCGAGTACATGTGTTAATGTTTGTTCGAGACATCAAAAGCAACGAAGCTCTCTCTTTCTCTCTCCGATCGTTCGCCGTCTCTATGGCCGCTCGCTGATGGTTACTCCGACTTTCGGGCTAAACGATTGCTTTACGGTATAGTTGCAGATTCTCGCGTGAATCTAAATATTTATCCGCAAACGAATTTGAGCTCGGCAAGCTCGCGTTATTCGAAAAATGAGATTCCATGGTCGTTGATATGTAAAAGCTTGCAAAAGCTGCTCTTCTTTTAATATATACCATGATAATTTAAAATATAAATGGAATATGTTTAATGAAAGTAGAATGTCGTGAAAATAAAAGTTTTACTTTTTATAAGTATCTATTAATTTAAGTTGCAGCATGCAAAAGGAGTTGCTTGATTTTATTTCTGAAATAAACTTATTCGTCCATATCTTACAGATGAAGTGGAAGACGATGCGTATGAAACGCAAAATTCGGGGCAAAGTTTGCAGAACAGAAAAAAACGCAGCAGAGCGGCATTCTCGCATGCACAAGTCTACGAATTAGAGAGAAGATTTGCCGCTCAAAAATATTTGTCGGGTCCTGAAAGAGCAGATCTGGCACGCGGCTTGAAATTGACGGAGACGCAAGTCAAGATTTGGTTTCAAAATCGAAGGTTTCAAAATATATAATAATTAATTTTAAATTTAATATAAAAATTTTGTAATTTCAGGGTGTCTAGTAGACTCAATGAAAAAAAATCCCTGACTTTTTCTTATTTTCCCAAGACCAGAAATTAATTTTTTCCCTGACTTTTTAGTATCATTTTTTCCAAATATATAATTTGCAGATGTCTATATGATAAATCAATTAAATGTTAAATCATGAAATCCTTGAGATATTTTTGTCAACAATAAAAAGGTTCGGAAGTTAAAAAAAAAAATAAAAATTTAAATCAATTATACAATCTGCATTATGTACGATAATCGAAACCAACACGACACTATATAAACTATTTAAATAATCACCTTTTTTATTTATATTATATCAAATTTTTTAGTTTTGTCTCTATCGAACACATTGAAATAAAATAACACGACAACGAAAATATAAATTAATGTAAAGCGAACACTGAAGATGAATCGACAACACAGTAAATTAGCGTGCTGGAAGTCAAGAAAGTTTATATTTATTTAATAAAAAATTTCAAATTATTGAGACAAATGTAGAATAATGTGAAAAAAATCAAGATATTTATAAAATTATTTATAAAATTCCCTGACAATGCCCGGTTTTCCAGATTTCCCTGACCGCTAGACACCCTGAATTTTTTTCGGAAATAGAATCGGAATTTGACACTATTATACGGATTACCGTTTCGAATTTCATTAAACACAGAAAATTTTCTCTTAAAATTTACCATGAAAATCATGGTAATCATGGGACAATATGGTATTGGAAGAATTTTATAAGAGTTTTATCGATTAATATTTATCACAATAAAAATATGAATATCTACCACAATAAGATATAAAATATACTCGATTAATTTTACTATGTACCTATTAATATTTTTTGTGATAAACATTAATCCTATAAAAGTCTTCCAACACGATATAATCCTACGATTACAGTGATTTTCAGGGTAAATTCTAAAAGAAAACTCCGTGTATCCTTACTAATTTTCACTTCAGATACAAGACCAAACGGCGCCAACAGCAGGAATTAGGTGCCCTCGTAAATTCTGGGAGCGCCAGGCGCGTGGCTGTACGCGTCCTGGTACATCCGGACGAGCATTTGAGGGGATTGCCTCTTCGTGGTTCCGGACAACTTCCCGGCCAAATGTCGAGCCCGCAAATTCACCCAGCGAACAAAGCGCTCGGCGGTTTCCCATATTACTGTCTCCCGTATCATCCGCTGCTTTGTCCGCCCCTGCACGCCACCCACGTTCAGGTACAAAGCCCGATCGCGCCCGATTTCGATCCGAGTCAAATCTCGAAAATCAAGAACGAGAAATGAACGATAGATTGCTCGCGAAATGTCGACTGTTGTTTCATATCGACACGAAGATGATGGTCACTTTCAAGTGAATCATGTAAAATACTATCATTTAGAATAATTATATTTTGTGTTAGATAAATGTATTGCGAAATGTCGTGGGAGAAGACTTTTAAAATCTATTGACTTTGCCTGAATAATAAAAAAAAAAATAAATAAATTGAACGAGACTTGAAACAACAGCATGCTCAATCCACCCGCAAAAATCGCAAATACAATTTTTGGATATTTATTTATTAAATTATGAGACTTTTCATGAAAGTGTGTTTTTCATCTTTTTTAGAATATCAAATCAAAGGATGTTCGAAGTATGACTACACCTATACTAAATGTTACTAACAATTTATGATATTTTTCAGTAGCTTATCTATAAAACGTTCTTAACATTGTACTAAGCCTTTCAATTATATTTCGATGTATGAAGCACTTCATACGAAAAGTCTGTTTCTTAGAATCATAATAATATGCATAATAATTGGACTTACTACTCATCTTATAGAGCTGTCTGAAATTATCATATATTTATTGTAATTCAATGACGATATAAAAATGATGTAAATTAGTCTGTAAATAAATGTATAATAAAATGCGAATAATTGGGTTTCCTCTATTTTCTTTGTTATCTAGGATATATCATATACTTTATTAAATTTGAAAAATAGGAAAGAGTTAAAGAATTAAATTTTTACAATGCGCTAATACTCTGCTCTATATTGACTTCTTCATGTATGTTTTTTAACTTTAATGTTTCATATCTCGAAACAGAAATGATATTGTATTGTAATAATGCTAAACTATATTTAGCTTTTTAATTGGAAGAAGATTAACTGACATATAAATTGCGATGCATGATTCTTAAGTAAAATTAGAAAATGTGTTCTTCGAATTAATACTATAAAACATGTGCAATTACTAGTGAACTATGTGCAATGTAAAAAGTATGAATTAAATCTAATACTAACTGAATTTGTTTAACATGCATCACGAGTGTACTATGTTCAAATTCGATTTATTATTTAAGTACATTCGGATGATCGCGTAAATGTTTTCAAATATATGTATATCACTCAAAATTTGTGTATATATTATAAATTATATGTGTACGTTTTCTTCTAATTTTTCCTTTTTTCCCCCGATTCCTTTTAATTTCGAAAAAAAAACATTGCAGGTGAAAAATGCATTTTCTCGTCGGTATTGCAACTGACTTTCTCATAAGGGTTTTAATGGTTGCATCTGGGTGGGCCCAGCAGACATCAGATATGTTTATTCAGACACGGAGATGAGCAAGCTTAACCGACGGATGAGAAAAAATCTAGATCTGACACTCATCTGTTGTAAACAAAAATGTTACATTCTCTTCGCCGAAATGCCTTTTACATTCCGCCGTGTAAATCCTTATATGAGGCGATCTTTAAGTTGTTAAGAAGATAATTAGCAGTTTTTAATTTATTTGTTTACATTTTTTTCAAGTTTTAATTGCATGTATATAGCACTATTTTTTTATGAGAGTTATATATAGAATATTTCATAAATTATTGCAATACTATTCTTTTACGACATTAATTTACGATGTAAATTATTTCGAGAAAAATAAAAAAAAAACAATATATTTAAATAATAATTTAGCTTGAAATGTTTTAGATATTTGATTAAATAATTTATATAAAAAAGAAATTATGAAGTAAATACATTTTGTACAAAAATATACAAAAATTCTCAGATGTGTGTGTAGAAAAATCGTCCATTCATTTATTTCGTAATTCGTATTTTTGGTGTTTCTGAGTATCAACAAACTACAGTGGTCAACATAATTTTCGTGACGCAAGCCACAAATTATTACGAGTTTCGGCACTAATAGCGACTGTACATCGACACAAGGCCTCGTTTAGCACAAGAGCAATATGGCTTTACAATGTTTAGAACTGTTATAAACGAAGCAATAATGGACTGCAGAAGCGACTATAAAGTCTACAGCCACCGATTTTCCATCGCGCACATTTAAACTACCAACACATTACGAATAGAAGTCGCCGTATTAATTGCTGTAATCAAAATTTGTATCGCATCAACAGTGCGACATAAATAAGTAAAAAAATTTCATACTTCAATAATATTATAAGTCTGCGTATTTTATAACATAATCGTTATAAATATAAAACTATTACACGTTATTGATAAAAACACGCTAACTTAAGTAGATCTATCAATCAATCAATCAATTAGCATAATGTAAAATAAAAATTTTTAATTCTCAGTTATTTTATTTTTTATAAACTGTATTATTATTAAAATCATGTCGTTATTAATTGGCAACGTTTTGTCGCCGGAATTTTTCTAAAAAGATGTCAAAGTCTAAATTAAGAATATATGGATGTAACAAACCATTTTCAACCCTTGACTCAGGAATTTGCTACCGACAGTAACAAGCTCGCAATTTGAAGCGAGAGTACGTTAGTTCGAGTGCATCACTGACGGACTAGTCTCGTAAAACGAGAAAGGAACGATTTAACGCTCAATCAACCGACGAAAGCTAATTTTCATTAGCTGTTAATAGCACAAGACCACCCTCTCCCTTGATCATCCACTACGGCGCTACGCCTTATCCCCTCGTTACACCATTTCTCTACAAGCGCACCTCTTTCGTTTGTTACTAGAAAGCTTCGTGTTAAATGAATGAAAGATAAACTGGGAAAGTTAATGTAGAATCTATTTTGCAGATATTCCAAATAAATTATTTCAGATAAAAATTCACAATTTTTTCCCTAATGCATTTTATTATAAAAATACTATTATATAATATCTAAATCTAAATTTTTCTTAGATATTTTATTTATACACAAATTTTCGTAAGGAAAATACTATTAAAATTTTATATTTGATATGTAATAATATAAAATATTGTGCTCTATTATCTCATGTGATTATGAAATTTTTATATCATTTTTCATAAATAAATTCTTCACATTTGTGTTAATATCTACAAAAATTGTTATTTTTAATTTATTATTTATCTAAAAAATTCATCCCAGTAATTATTATAATTAAAAAATATAATTAGATAAAAAATTATAATTAAATATCAAGCTTTAAAAAAAAGAATATATTCATATCTTTAATATATATTTGATTAAATATCCTTTGTTTAATGAATTCGCAGACAAGTAGAGGTAACGAAAATCATATTTATCGCAAAAATCATTCAAGCGGGATCAATTTGAATTTCATGTAAAAAATTGTACAAAGAGGAATTTAATCGCTCGGGGCTGCATAACGGCCATTATCAATTTTGCACGAACCATTTGCGTGCAGGGTAAAAAAATCCTGATTTTTTTCAAGCGCCTGCAGTGTCTCTTACAATAAATGTAAAATGAGCGAGGCAAATTTAAAAGTATAATTAAAGCATTTTTTAAAAGTAAAGTATATATGTAATATTTCATTGATTGAGTTAAACATTTTTTTTAATTGTAAATCAACTGCAAAAATAATTGAAAATGTGCAGTCAATATACAATTAAGATGTTAAAGAACAGAATAGAAAAAATGTAATAAGTTCTTCTTCTTTATGAGTAAAACAAACGCGTGAATCTGATTTTGCCGTCCTTTCCAAGTAATATAAATGGAATTACTGGTTCCAAGTTTGAGATTTCAGTTACTTTCGTCTTTGTCGTCACTTTTTCCTACCTCTCTTATGTACCATTCTTCCGACTTCTGACACGCGTTTCAATTGGGATGGTTGCCAAGGAAACCTAGGAACCGGAGTGTCATATGGACTATTGAAAACGTTAAAGGGGACACCTCTCCATTTCGCGAAAACATTTGAAATGCTACGTCAGGGACAAGTATAGGATTTGTAAGTATAAGATAAATTTTTAAGTATTTTAATTATTTATTAGATAAATTATATTTTTTTGATTATCAACTGTATGGGATAAATAATTTATTACTAATGTAAAACTAACGCTCATTCTAAAATTATTGAAAAAATTGTATTTTATTTTATAATTTCATAAGAAAAATTAAAAACTTACAAAAATTTTAAAGCAATCCTGGATTTTATCTAACGCTTTTTAAAATGTAAAAATATTTTTTTCAATGTTATAGAAAAGAAATTTTAATGAAAAATAATATAATATAGTACATTAATAATTATCCAAGCTTTGAATATCTATTATATCTGACGAAAAATAAGACTTGTAGTGTAAACTTTTCACTTTACAAACGTTACGCATTTTTACGTGTGAAAATATTTCTTCTTCTCAAAATTAATGCCCGCTCTGCTTTGAATTTAAGGAAGAAGGAAGAAAATCAGCCCGAGTGCATCGCGGATCATCAAGCGGGTAACGACGCTTGAAGTCTACCAAGAAGAACTTGCCGAGCGAACTACGGAGGGAACCGTTTCCTCCGCTTTTCCGGTATTTCAAAGAAGCAATTTAGCGATTTTTCGTGGCGAAGCGCCGTCGAGGAAAATTGGCGTACGCGCGGCCAATCAGCGGTGTTTCATGCAGCCGCCACGACTCAAAGAAATTCTTTCGAATATTTCTTATATTTACCAACTAGGAGGACTGAGGATAGACGTCAATAGCACCAGCATATATTTCGAGCTTCTTCGTATTTTGAAATAAAAAATATTATTTGTCAGTTTTTTAGCAAGATAAGTTATGCATTTAATATTAAAAATTTAATTTGATAGTACATATGATGAAGAGAGAGAACAGCTAATACATTTTAACAAAATCTCTTAGAATGATTCTAGAATGTATAATAAAACAGTAGTATAAAGCATTACATTATTTGTGCGAGTGCAAAATTGATGAAGTGAGAATTTTGCCATTAATATAACAATGAGAATCTTTTTTTAAATTAATAAAAATTTTTTCTATATAGAGTGCAGGACATGTCAATAAAATGCATCAATTAAATGACTGTTTCATATGCTGGTAAGTTAGATATTTGAGCTTAAATTCTCCCGAGAGAAGTAGTTTCATCCCTTGATCTCTCAATATACTGATGCAAGCAACACACGGTTATAACTTGACACACGTTGATAAAGCAGAGTAAAGGTTTCGATATTTAAATCCAATTTTTTACAAAAAAAATGTATATTATTCTTTAGAATATTAATTTAATAAATCTTTTTCTATATGCAAAAATTATTATTAAAATAAAAATTTATAAAGTACATGCATTTTTAAAATATCGTTTCTCAATTATATATTGAGTGATTTTTTAAATATAAACATTGTAGCGTAATTAGCAGTTTCAATTAAAATATTACAATTAAAGAAATAATATAAAATAATATATACAAATGATATTTACATTTTTCCTTATATTAAAATCTGAATATTCGACAATCGATAAATTGCAACATTAAAAATGCATCAACGCATAATTCGACTATGAATATTTATATTAATATTTTATCGTAAGAATATTTATATTTTTTATTCTCAAATTTTGTTGAACGTAACAGAAATCTATGTAATTCGTATTGTTATAAAATGTCCGAATAATTAATGATCTCTATTACGGCTCGGAGATTACCGGGAAATATAATTCTAAAAAATGTCACTGTTCCATTATTGAGAATTGAAAGCTAATTGTTTCGTTACGCTGACATCTGACACGGAACAGAAGAGGAGCGTGTCATAATCTCGACAGGGTGGTTTTGCTGTCAGTATCAGCTCTCGGGTAACAGAGTTAAAGCACAAACAAAACAATGCATTTTTCCCTGGGCAACAGGAGGAGTTGATCCTTACGTCCCTTTACGACTGCGCGACTTCGACGAGTCGAAACTAACATAATCCAGACGCGTTTCTAGAGGCGCCCGGAACCCTTGACGCCCGAGGTTGGAATTCGAAAAATCACTGTCTCGAAACTTGAACTCGGGTTCAACGTATGTGTATCTCCTGCGCATCACAGTTTTCATCATTTTTTTTAAATTAAAACTGTCAATATATAATAAATACTATTATTTAAATACCATTAAATTTAAAATTAAATATTTATCTCTTTTAAAATAAAAATATATTAATTTATTAACTATTGTTCAAGTAAAAATAATATAATAAAAAATTAAAAAAAAAATTTGTGAGTTTTATATGAAAATAATTGATCAACTGCATATGAGAAAAAAAGACGAGAGAAAGAGAGAATCATTAGCATACATAAAAAGTTATAAAACATTGTTTTCTCTAGAATCGTCTTGTTAATTGATGCCATTTTATTAATGCGCCCTGTTAGTCATGCATGTAATTATATACAAGCACAAGTGGCGCGTGGACGTTTGGGCTTCATGCGTGGTAGGCGCCAAAAGATAGCAAAGCAGGCGCCTTCTTAACTGTGGGAAAGAAGCGCCGGCGACTGGAGAGTCCTACGAAGACGCCGTGTGAACACCCTTATGAATCTTTTAATTAACTTTCGCTTGGTTTTTGTTCAATCATAGATAACACTATCCCGCAGTAAAATAAACGACAAGTATTTTCGGGAATGCAAAGCTCTCGCGATAAACAAGAAATATTCGTATGCAATGTATTACCATTTTGGGATGATAAAAATATAGTTGCCAATTAATAATTTTCGATTTATTCTGCAATTTCGTACGAAATTTTTATCTCGAGAATTATTTTTATTTTGTTCGATTGTAATGACAGAAATTATTACAAAACTTTGTAGTTATGTTTACAGAATTTGTTAGCAATATGTTATAGAATAACGAAGACATATGTAATCTTTGAAAAATTTGTTGACCAATCAGATTTGAGCTGTAATTACGTTAGTTTAATAAAAATACTGTGAGATATTCATTCAAGTTTATATAAATTAGAAAAATTACTCACAAATTGAGACATTATAGAGTGTCCAGCAGACTGAATGAAAAAAATCCCGACTTTCAGATTTTCCAAGACCAGAAATTAATTTTTTCCCTGACTTTTTAGTATTTTTTTCAAATATATAATTTGCATATATCTATATGATAAATCAATTAAATGTTAAAAATCATGCAATCTTTGAGATATTTTTGTCAACAATAAAAAAAACACGCTGTAGATGAATCGATTTTTAACACAGAAAATTAGCGTGCTGGAAGTGAAGGAAAAGTTAATATTTATGAAATAAAAAATGTCAAATTATTGAGACAAATGTAGAATAATGTGAAAAAATCCAGATAAAAATAATAAAAATCCAGATAGTAAAATTTTCCAACTTTTCCTTGACAATTCCAAATTTATAAAATTCTCTGACAATGCCCGGTTTTCCAGATTTCCCTGACCGCTAGACACCCTGGACATCTAAATTGACAATAATTAAATGATTAGCTATCCAGATTAGATAGAGCTGTGCAGAATCAATACGCTTCGATTGCTCGTATGCTAAACTGAGGTCGTGGAAGATACTCGGCATAATGTGGTATCCAGTTGCAAGGCTGGCTCGTCCGTATTACCGCATAAATGGGCCCTTTGTGCTGTCGCTTTACGTCTAAATAGCCGCATGCGACCTCGAATGCCCTATCCGTGTACAGTTTATAGAAAAATCTCGCACGGTGGCGTGTATTCCGCCCAACTCATGGGGGGTCGTCTGCCGCCCATGGCGAGGCATCTGCATTTTCAAAATCTGCTCTTTCTCGTCGCTAATCGATTATTATTGCTACATATTATCAGATAATATAAAACGAGTTGGGAAGAGAGGAGATTCTACAAAAACCTATATGTGGATTCAACGAAATAATCATAATTTGCACCTTTTTTATATTAATAATTAACATGGTAGCAAAGAGGCTATCAGATTATTTTGAGATAATTGACATCAATTTTTAGAGTTTGCAAAAGAATAGAAAGATTATAAAAATTATAATTGATTTCTCAGTTTAAAAATTAAATTTTCCATGACAAAAAAGAGTCAGTTAATTACTTACAATGATGATTTAGAAAAATTGTTGTATTAAAGTTGTCAGTATGTGACAACACAAACTGGAAATCGTCAGAATTAGTCAGACTAGTGAAACTACTCTGTGCCTGTTTTTTCCCATCATAGTAAAACTCCATCAAAGTTAAATATTGGTATATTGCAATAATATAAAAAAGCATGAATCTCTGTATTAATTTAAACATTTAATAAACATTTGTACGTTTAAAAGAAAGAATATTATCAATCTATTGTTTACATCTCTCATAAATTATTCTTTTACCTTCAATTAAAAATTGAACATTACTGAACATATTCAGAATGCAATTTTATTTAAAAATTAATATTATTATGGCATACTGTATGTAAAAAAATATATTTTAACGACAATGAGAAACTGGAAGACTTGTTAGCAGCAACACGTAATAAAATTAAGTGACATTTCTCTCAATTGTACATGTTTTCGAACATGCATATCAGAACTCGCCGAACTGCAGATGAAGATGCTTTCTATTATATTTGAAGAGGTCAGCTACTATGCATTCGAATGCATCGAGAGACTTTTGTCGTTTTCTTCTGAGTGGTCTAGACAATTGCGTGTATCTGGAAGTCTAGACGACGCGTCGTTTCACATTTTCTGTTCCGGCAGAAATTGCATTTGAGTCTTTTTCCGCTACTTTTAAGTGCAACGATCGCCGACGGAAAACTATGCTTTCGCAAAATATAAATTTTTTTCTTTATTTTTTCCCGAATAATTTGTCAAGATCTTTTTTGTGATTTATTATTCATACTATGTGGGATATTATACTTAATATATTTCTCTTATCTGATAGTTAATTATAAAATATTTTATTGTACGGTCCATTTCAAGAATATAAAGCAATAATTTGCTACGTTGAGATTCGCAATTTATATTTATTCGCATATCTAATTATAATTTGTTAAAATATTTTATGAACAAATGAAGGAATTAAAAGAAAAAGTGTTATAAAATATATTTTATGATTGATGATTTTTTTCAGTTATTCGCAAAATAATTATGCAAATTGCACTATAGCATAACAAATGACGTACATTATTAATGAAAGTATTTTAATTTTATTTCGGCAACGCTTTGAATCACAATTCAAAAACATGTATAATAACTGAGAGAGATGTGAATTGATTTCACTACGTGTTGCCGCTAGCAAGAAAGGCGGAGGAGAACGAGAGGGAACGTATTACGCAAATAATCATTTAAATATCACTTTTAGAAACATGACTCGCAGCATGTTTTGATTGGTCAGACTCTTTTTGTATAGGCGGGTCTTCGTATTCTCCTCCTTACATTACCAGTGGTTATGGCTGTCATGACGCAAGAAGATATTTTGCTGCCTGCTTGATTATTCATACATTTATGATATCAATAATTAATATACATATAGTAACCCCCATCTCAATTTTTTAGTTGCTTTTTTATGCTACAATTTTTATCGAAATTTTTCAACAGACAAATTTAAATTTATTTAGATGAATTATAGTTAATCTTAAAGATTGAAGTTTTTTTTAAATAAAAAATTATATTTT
This sequence comes from Nylanderia fulva, assembly GCF_048542155.1. Lineage (NCBI taxonomy): Eukaryota > Metazoa > Arthropoda > Insecta > Hymenoptera > Formicidae > Nylanderia > Nylanderia fulva. The sequence goes on from NW_028190916.1 coordinate 5,894,116, forward strand.
TTTATGTATAAAAATTAAAGTCTACTCTCTGTAACAAAACTTTATGGAAAGTAATATAATTAATTAAATATCGAAATATCAGCAATAATATAACTTCTTACGTCATTAATTATTAAATTTATAGTATCTAAAATTTACGAGATTTTCTGATATTATACTTTATACTTTTACATTACCTAATTTTTGTACAAAATGTAACGTCCAATTGCAGGACGATTGAAAGACTTTATAATCATTTAGAAGTCATTTAAAAATTATTTTAACATATGTCTTCTAATATACAAAATATATATTTTGTATATTATTATATTTGAGAATAGCTGTATTTAAAATAGCTGCATTTTCTCCAACAAATAATTTTCGTGAAAATGGTGATGCACGGAATTACTATTAAAAAACGCGCGACTGTGGTAGTAAAAATCTTCAATCATACACTGATGTACCCGCACATTCACATCAGCGTATCGCCATGACGTTCCTGTGCGACGGGACCAACACTTGACTCCCTTGCAAGACCAAGTCACATTATACGTCTGCCCTCCGACCCGACCACTCAACCGTGACCATCCCTCGAAATAGGGATAGTTAGCGTATCGATAAATAACTCTTCGTTATAATTTCGCGAGTTTCGCAGATTGCAACGTATCATTGTATTTGGTGATGTGTTTTTTTTTTTTGAAACTGAATTTCGAACTGTCACTTTCATTTGAAAGATTTCCTAATTAAATTTGACAGTTTAAAGTGAGCGGACTCCCAAGACTTTTTTGTGTGTGAATTTAAAGAGACGAATTTATAATCAAGCTTGATAATTATTAATTGACGAAGTTTTCAAGAATTCCACGAGAAGAAATATTGATTTGTTCAAGCCTGATTAAATTACTATTTTGAAAATTATCATTAGAATTTAAGTTAATTCATCGAATCAAAATTATATTATGATGCTGCAGCAAGCTGTGCATAGTGAAAATAAAATTTCAATTATCGAGATCTTTTTTTAATTACAAAGATGAGACTCATTTAAGAGAAAGTGCAAAAGAAAAGTAATTATTCAGGATTTACTTGAGAAATTCGATTATAAGTGACTTAAATATCGAGAATGCTTTAGAATGTTGTCTTCTTCAATATCGACTCCGTTTAGCGTTCGTGATATTCTTAGTGAAGAACAACAACTTGGCGTCATGGATTGTTACGCGCATCATCAAAATCAGGCACATGTGGCGCATCAAGATTATTATTCATATAATATTGTACCTGAAAATAATTGGGAAATGGATAAATTTAAAGAGCAATCGATGCCCGACTATCAACATTACTCAGATCTCAATCACGTTCACCAGTTGAGTCAGGTGGTACCACCGTATCAAGAAACTTCTATCACTGAAGATGGTAAGTCCTATTTTTTTTGTTATTAATATTTTATTTAAAATTCAATCATTTCTTATACAGTAGAATTTTTACGGTATAATTATCTATATTATATTAATAATTTTGTGACACGAAATTATAATAAGCTATCTATTGTTCTGTACGCTTTTTCTCAGTAAATTAAATTAATTGTAGCAATATGATAAAAATGACAAATTATAGTAAAGATGTTATATCGATGTTCTTCCTCAAATGAATACATTTTTTTAATATAATGGCAGTACTTGTGTAATTTGTAAGAAATTTATATTGTCAGAAAAAATGATAAGCAAGATTAATTTTTAGATAGAAACAAATAAGTACGATAAACAATTTCAAAATTATTGGTGAGATATATTCTGCTACATTTCTTTCTCAAATATTTAGTAGTTCGGAGAATTTTAATTTTATTAATAAACATTATTGAGTAAAAAAATTTCTAATAAAATAATATTATATAATAAACTATTTTCAGGTAATATTGTTACATCCAGCAAAACAGAACTGCGCAAAAGTCAATCTGGTAAAAGAACGAAACGGAAGCCAAGAGTGTTGTTCTCACAAGTAGGTTAAAAATATTCTATAATCTAATATTTTTGTATTAATAATAATTTATAAATATCTATTAAAATATTCTTCTCAAGTGGATTGTGACTTAATAAGTTTCATAAAAATTTACAAGATTTTAATCTTATAAATTATAAACTTAACATTTTTTGTAAAAAAATTATACAGGAATTTCGCACGTAAAATATTAAAAGATACAAAGCGTTAAATGATAAATAACAATCCGCTTCACAGACACAAGTTTATGAATTGGAACAACGATTTAAGCAACAAAGATATCTGAGCGCACCTGAAAGGGAGATGCTAGCCCAAACCTTGAAATTAACTAGCACGCAAGTGAAGATCTGGTTCCAGAATCGACGATACAAGAATAAACGCGCTCGAATCGAGGACGCCGAAAAACTGCAGGCGCAGAACATGAAGAATCAATCACTAAAAAAGATTGCTGTACCCATTCTTATCAAGGATGGCAAACCTAACGTACAGGAGTCTTACAACGGCCCTTACTGGCCAAATATCCGATCGGATTTGAGCGGCCCGATGCAGACAGATTTCAGGACAAACGAGCTTCGTCTCAGTCCCGATTTTAGGTCCAATTCGAACGAGGTGAGAATTGACTCCAGTATTAGTCCGGAGTATAAATCAGAGGTAAATTCAGACATACCTGGAAGATCGAGCCTGAATAATATGGCGGACAGGCACGTTCCAGAATACAGGAATAATTTTGTAACGGATGCTCCACCGGATGTGCACGATTGCAATCGATTAATCAAGACGCAATTTAAAACATGCGCGAACGGGAATGAAACCGCCTCATATTCAGATCTAAAAAATGTTCAATCTGACAATAAACAGCTCGTGACTGACAAGCGGATGCCTATGGATGTGCCTAGCGGCGAATATGGATTCTCGAATTACCTTCCTCCGCCTAATTATCAAATGCAGTACGTGAATTATATGGAGCAAATACCTATGGAGCAAAATCTGCAGCGATTGTGGTAGGTGCCGATTTTGAGAAAAAATTATCTTTACGAGAAAGAATTGTCTGATGTGAGAATTATGAATAATTTATCGCTGTATACTTTCTGCTTTCGAATTTATAGTAATTCAGCTGATAGCAGCTTAGATTTAGTAATTAATTTACGTCGTTATATTTGAATTCTTCTGAATGATACTATAAATTATGCGCTGCTGAAAAATATTTTATATTTTTGCTGACGAATATTTAGATTTTATTTTCGATCATGTGTGTGTGAATCCAATTACACTAACATTAATTATTGATTAATTTAAAATTGGTGTGACGATTATTAAGAATCATGATCAATTATAATAATGCATTTTTTATGTTAAATACTTTAGTTCATATCACATAATAAAAATAGATGTTATTTTCATTTTTCACATAGGTTACAAACTTTATAAAACATTTTATTTTAATTAATTAACATTAAATAAAAAAAATTTTAAATTGCGAAAAAAATATTCACGAGGAAAAAAAAACAATAACCAAATATACTAAAGTAATTAACCAAAGATGTATTTTTTAATTCTATTATGGATATGTAAGTAATTTAAGTTAAGTTAGAAGTACGTTAACCAAAGAATGAGCTTATGATATTGGCAGCTGTTTTTAGTCGGCTAAGATTTTTCCTTTCGAAATAGTAATAGTAACACACTGTATAAGTGGCGGAAATTGTTTCAAGTGGCCTTTGCGGAAACATCGAGCACTTTTCCGCGGATGTTATAGAAGTTTTTTTTTCTCTCTGACTTTCAAGTGCAGACGCAAGTTGCGCAATAAATTAATTTTGTTCGCATATACTTTGCTTAAAAAGACCAGAATGTATGTATATTGTAAACAATTATGAGGAATATTCAATTTTCTATTAAACATCTAATGTGCATAAATATAAGAAGAGCGTTGTGTTTTTCCTACATATACATTCTATATTTAGAATTGTTTTAACTTTCCGTAAAAAAATAAAACTTTGTGTTTACAACATATTTAAGGTCTGCAAAAGTAATTTTGATAGAGTAATTAATTCTCCTGTAATTATAATTACATATGATTTTAACAGGTAACAAAAGATACAAAATTGTGCGTATTTAATGATCAATAAAATTCTGAGTCCACCACAAAATTAAATTTAAATTATATATAAGTAAAAAAAATTCATAACCAGACAATATAATTTTAACGTGGTACTAATATGAAATAAGAATGAAAATTGAACAATAAAATGTGTAATTATAAGAAAGTTGCAATTTTTAAACAAGTAAGAATTCGCAAGAAAATTAAATGCATGCGCATTTCTTATGCATCTTTATGAATGCTCTATGTATTTATAATCGATATTGATTTCCATCGAATCAAATCCAATCCACATGCCTCTTGAAAGTTTCGCGATTCGATTTTAACAGGTAACAAGATACAAAATTGTGCGTATTTAATGATCAATAAAATTCTGAGTCCACCACAAAATTAAATTTAAATTATATATAAGTAAAAAAAATTCATTACCAGACAATATAATTTTAACGTGGTACTAATATGAAATAAGAATAAAAATTGAACAAAAAAATGTGTAAATTATAAGTTGCAATTTTTAAACAAGTAAGAATTCGCAAGAAAATTAAATGCATGCGCATTTCTTATGCATCTTTATGAATGCTCTGTGTATTTATAATCGATATTGATTTCCATCGAATCAAATCCAATCCACATGCCTCTTGAAAGTTTCGCGATTCGATACAAAAATATGGCAAAATGGCATTTATAAATAGGTGAGTTCTGACAGCTTGAGCGAAACCATGGGCGCCTTTTGGGTTATCACGCGAACACGATGGGTCATCTGGCAGTCAAGTGCTGCCTACATAGACGATTTACATCAGTGTAATCGTGCCCATGGTGCTACTGGTGCCATAAAGGGCCATGGGAACAAGCTGATAAAAATGTCACTATTAATTTTATAAGGTTCATGTGGCTATATCGTATCTAAAATAAAGAGCAACTTGCTCTCGTTCTAAATGTGCACCTGACCACACCTGCAAGAAGTTTCAATCTGACAGGCTAGATAGATCAATACAATCGATTCATTGCTGCATGTATAGTTAGTATAAAAAAATAAATATTTGTATATATGTAGTATAAAAGAGATTTTAATAAAAAAAATACATTTATTGTTAATGAGTTACGTAACTTTGATAGATTTAGAATTCGAATTTTTAGTTGCTAAAATTGATATTCTTTCAATGTTGTTTTTCACATTTAAAACGTACGTTAATGCATCACTCCACATGCACCATATATCTATGTTCTCTAATCATTATAGTTCCATTACGATATCATGTATTCAGATAATCAATCATAAAACGCTCAACATAGAAATTCGATCTTATTTGCTTGTAAGCCAAAGGGGAACCGCGATGAACGTTTACGCGAGGTCCCGAAAAAGGAAGCACGCGATGGTGTGCAAATAGACGAGCATATGCATAAACAGTTAATGTCTACAAATCAAATCGATTTTAGTTAAAGATGAGGACCCTTTTCTACGTGTGTCCCCAAGAGGCTAATGTGAGAATTAAAAAATTGCTAATTTTCGTGAATTATATGCATCTTCTTTCATTCTTATGTACAAGTTAGTTTGTTTATTTTTTATTTAATATCTCAGAATTATTTATTGGGATTAATTAATTCACATATTATTATTTATGTGAACTTAGCATTCTATTTTATATAAATTAAATTTTTAATCCAGAAAATTATAATATTTTATAATTGTTGATGAATATGACGCTAAACTATAATTAAAGCCCAAGCGAAGAAATTTGCAGCGCCGAGAGTTTGATTTAAAAAGTTGTCTATAGTAAATTTTTCTTATAGTTGTCCCTCCCTCCAAGATATAGACACCCAATTATAATTTTGATAATGAGAAAAATCTAAGTAAAGCTATTTACTGTAAAGATCCTTTACGAAGAATGAGAGTATCTTATTTTTTCTAGATGAATAAACTTAATTGCTCATATATTATATGCGTTTTATCTTTATTTTATTATACTTCTTGTAACATTTTTAAACACAATAAAAATTTATTTTTTTAAGTATGCAAAAAATCATGAGAGTATTTTTAAATCGCACATTTAAAAAAATCAGTAATTTTATGTAATTTTAATTTTATTGGAGATATTTTTTTAACGTGTAAAGAGTATCTATACAAAAAAAAGGTTTTCTCTCTATTAATTTTAGTTCAGAGAAAATTAATTAAAATTTGCATTAACATTTACATGTGTATATTATAATTTTTTTACATCTACTAAAAGCTTTTTAAAATGGTCCATGATTATAGTGATACGAAAAAATACATGTATGCTGTCAGTAAAATATTAATAATAAAAATGCTGAGATAATTTCATAAAATTTTTAAGATTAACGCTTTATTACTAGTATATTGTAAATTTAAATATAAAATCCATGTTGTAAATAAAATCAGTATTATATAGAAATAAGAACTAAATTCTTTTTGTGCACATGGATTTCTAATATATAGATCAATGTTTCGAATGTAAAAAAAACTTATAAATACTGTCAAAATTTGTTAATAAAATTTTTTAACAATATTATATACATACATATGTATATTTGTTCTCTTCGAACAAAATCTCTACAGTAGATATGTTCTTTCACAACACTTTCTATATTACCAATCTCAGATATTAGTCAAAAGACAGTTGGTAAATTAAATTGGAAATATATATTATTTCTTCATTATGTTTGCGACTTAATTATATTTTTAAAATATTTTTTAAAACTCCGATAAATTATGCTTATAAAAAAAAGGAGATCATTGAACATGTATATCATTTGCTCAGACAAAAAACTAGTACCTATATCTGGGGAAAGATGGCACCTATATACTATCCTTCTCAACTGCATGTAAAATATTTTGAAATCTAATATATAACATATATTTTTTAAGGTAGTAGATATTAAACTGACTACACTGGCTGTCTATTAGATTTGTTAAACTATATTTATTGACGTTTCGACCATACGGGCTGTGGTCCTTTTCAAAATTACAATAGAAGCATTCTAGAAATTAATGTACATGCAATCAGAACGCAGTTAATTTACCATCCGATCTTAAGTTAAGTCTCACCGGAGCGTACTTTTAAATGTCAATAACGATATGCAGTAACTCATTGTAAGTCTCATTTGTTACATTTCACGTTTTCAATTTAAATGTTGATTCTGATTGCATGTACATTAATTTCTAGAATGATTCTATTGTAATTTTGAAAAGGACCACAGCCCGTATGGTCGAAACGTCAATAAATATAGTTTAACAAATCTAATAGACAGCCAGTGTAGTCAGTTTAATATCTACTACCTTAGTATTTCATTCCTGGCGAACGAAATTTAATATTTTATTGTTATATATTTTTTAATACAATTATATTTTTTGTGAATCTGCGGGTGCAATTATTTATTAATTCGTCTTAAAAAAATAATTTGTTAAATATTTAATAAATAGTTATTTTCAAATTTTAAAATAACTGATAAAAATATTCTATTTACATTAATTAATAATTTTCCTGAATCATTTATCACTATGCAATAATAATTAAATAATGACTCAATCTATAATTAAAAGTTTTTTTAACAGAATATTATTAATAATATTCTTCCAATTAAAAGAAAAAAACCTGATTTATATAGAGCCAGTAAAAATTCAACTGAAATTGCTTCAGAAAGAGATATATACAATTAGAGATGATATGATTAAATCCAATGTAACGTCAGGCAAAGAACACACCAAATTATACGCCGTAAAACTTTAATTAAGATTTGCCGAGCTCTCCTTCAACATGCGTAATGACGAGCTCTCGGCGCCGCAAATTTCTCAGCCTGGGCTTTAATTATTCTTTAGTGCCACATTCATCTGCCAACGTGCAGAGAGGGATGGGAGGGATATGAGAAAGAGCGAGGAGAATTTTAATCTGATATCCACCTTTCCTCTTCCTGTCGCGCCGTTCGATCTTTTTTTTGCCGGCAATCTTTCCTGTGTCTATTTTTCGTGATTTATGACCGTCGGAAATACGGTTCCGACTTCTTCTTGCTACGTCAGGGTCGAATGGACGAAATGAGCGGCGAACTAATTTCGTAATATTAGGGGGCCGTAATCGCCGTTGGAAATTCATTAACGTCCGATATATACCTATATACCGCGGTCAATTGAGATATCGACTTTTCTCGAGGTCGCTTTCCGTCAGTCGGTGCATAGGTCGGCCGTTTCTCTTTTCGATAATGCCCGCTTATTGAATTTCTCGAAATCCGAGTTCCTTATTTATGGGACGTACCCTTCCGACGGGATCCGATTTTGTGCCCATATCGCGCGCTCGTTGTTTTAGATTAGCTGCCGGCGGGAGCATATTTCTTCGCTCTGACATTTTGCTGATCGCAGTAATGCAGTCGATTTTCATCAGATTTGTATTGAAAGTTTTTAGTGAGAACGGACAAAATTACAAGATTGATTAGTTACTGTGCTCTGACAATAAGATACAATTTCATATCCATATATATTAATGATACATGGGGAATGTTCTCTTAGAATTTACCTTGAAAATCATGATAATCGTGGGATGATATATGGTATTGAAAGAATCTTATAGGAGTTTCTTTGGTTCAAATTTACCAGAATAAAAAATATTAATATGTACATATTTTATATCTTCTTGTGATAGATATTAATATTCCTATTGTGGTAAATATTAATTAGAAAAACTCTTATCAAATTCTTTCAATATTATATTGTTTTAAAGATTTGAAAATAAAATTTCCTTTTATATTACATGTATAGATTATGTTTAAATTTAAACTAAAACAATACAAGTTAACATTTCATATAATTATTTTGGAAAACTTTTATTGATTTTAAATTAATTTAAAAAAAAATCGCCATTTATTTCATCCTTAAAAACTGCACGACAGACTTGGCAAAACGCTTCGAAATTAGTCATAAATATCTCAACACAATTCAACATTGACACGTTGCCCGCACGATATGAATACTGATTAAGAAAACAGAGAGCTCGATGAAATCTCGAAAAAGATTTCCTTTCCTACAAAAGAAGACAGATTATCGAACATAACTTGCAGCCAAATTCCTGACGAGGAAGACGAGCGCTTCTCTTGGCATCGTCATTATCTCGATATCTCAGCTGGTAGCATCTGTAAGTTTTTTTCGCTTTGGACAGCGTGTGCGGAGTGCACCAGGGGGTATTGCCCAGGGTGGTCCAATTTGTCTGCCGGTTCGATATTGTTACGAGCTCATCTTTAATAATATAGCCTCAAGCGCTGGCGTCGATTTAAGTTTTCGGAGCGGACATCCCGATCGGTTATTTCACGCGCATTTGATGTACGTTTTTCAAGTTTTAAAAGACCAAGTACGTTCAGATATACGCGATAAAAAAATCGACTTTGTAGCACATCGTTATAAATAATTGCCAAAAGTAACTTAAAAAATACGTACAAATGTAAGAAATAATTTTATTGCATATTTAAATTTATTTTGAAAGATGTTTCATTTATTAATTACAAGTTTAGAATAGTAAATAAATATATTTAATTTATATATCATAATTTTGAAGTGCTATTCGAATAAGTTGCATTTCTATAATAGTATATTGTGTACCAAGTGCGGAAAGTTGACAATTGGTCACGAGTGCGGGGGATGGACCACCCCACACGAGTGAACAATTGTCAATCCGCACTTGATACACACGATATTTTGTATTACAAGTGCAGGCAAAGTGGCTTTGTGCGCGTTTTCTGTGCGCGAGGTGGCCGATCGCACGCCGCCATCTTGCGACGGCACGGTGCGGGAATAGCCGCGTTCAAAGTCATTGCCCACGGACAATGACTTTGAACGCGGCTCAGCCGTAGGCAATGACTTTGAATGCGGCTTATTCACTCACCGCGTCGCCGCTAGATTGCGGCGTGGAAAATCGGCCGCTTTCCGCACAGAAAACACGCACACAAAGTGCCACTTTGCCTGCACGTGTAATACAAGAATGTTTTTCTGCCATCATTTGATATCGGAAACATAAAGGGAGCACTGTTGAAAGAAAAGCTACGTAGCTTAAGATTTATCGCAACATCGCAACGCGCGATTTCTCCGAAGACGGAACGTATAATTAACATTCATCGAGGCGTAAGATTTGCTCGTTCGTTGATTACACTGATTTTTAATTGGCTTCTCTGAAAGAAGCCGAGAAAGAACTCGATACAGAAAACTCGAATAGATTGAAAGGCGTGGAATAATGATATAAATACCGATATATCGAGCGAGAAAAAGTGACGAAAAGGGCAAGAGGTTCGTGCATTCGTGTCTCTCGTCTGTGCGATAACGGCTTATCTGAATAGTTTAGACATGAATTACACAAGCGAGAATAACATTTTATGTATTTCATCACGATCCGGGGAGACGGTATCTGTTAGCCGGCTTTGCTAGCCGAGTCTCATTTTTTTTCTAAGCCTTTATCCCTGATCTCTCTCCTTCCTTTCAATCTTCGGTCGTTTCATTCTGTCGCTGCATTTTTTCTTCTTCTCCTTTTCCGATTAAATATTACAAATTGCTTATCGTCTCTAAGTTGGCAGCTTGTTGGGCCGCCTTATCATTTAGTTGACCCTATACACGAATATATATACTGAACAAAGATTTGTTAATTTGACTAAACCTTTCAGCTAAATTACTATTTTGTTAATTGAACCTATATTAATATTTGTCAAATATGCGTTTTGTTCAATATATTATGTTTAATTTAAATATTTTTTATGTTCAATTAACAAAATAATATTTAGTTAAGTTAACAATTTTTTTTCAGTGTAGTTTTTAGATTTCGTTAATTTCACTCTTTAATAGAGAATTTAGAATTCTGAAGAATACGATTATATTTCAAACATACATATTTCTTGATCTAGGGATAATTATTACAATTTTTATGTTGAAAGAGAAAACGAATAAATAACATGCATTTATTTCATACATGATTAGTAAGATATTTTATCTTTTACCGGCTTTATTTGCAAAAGTTTTAAAACATAATTACTTAAAAAAAGTTTAAGTAATTAGGTCTTAAAAAATTTGTAAATGAAAGTCAAGAGAGATAAAATAACTTACTAATTATATACATGTACAATTAAATGTGTATTATTTACTTTCTCCCAACAAGAGTTAATTATATTATTAATTATCCATGGATCGTGAAACATTAATGTTAATTGCGTAAATAAAAATATATTTGTACAAACTTGTGTTCACAGGAATGTCTATTTTCTATTCCAATTTTTTCGCGCCCTTTCTAAAAATTCTCTTCTCTCCTCGGCTAGGTGCAGGATTAAGCGCGCGAATTAAAATGTCGCCTTCATCACGATGAATAGAGAACACGAGTGTCATAAAATAAAGGAACGATCCGCGGATAAAAGATGCGAAGAAAGCCGAAAGAAAAGAGCGAGATGGACGAAGAAACTACGGCTTACTAATGACCCCTAGACCGAATCTTTACTCTTCTGAGGGCCCGAGACCGCGAGTAGTGGGACGTGAAAACATCTCCATTCCGTGGGTGCTGCGGTAGAATTCATAAGAGAGTAATGTTCGCCGCTCTCGAAAATTAATTTAATTTGTACGGCAGAAACGGGAAGAGAGAAGGAGAGACGACGTTAGAATGCCGACGGGACAAAGATAGAGAAGGACAAAGGGAACGTAGGACGACCTGGCACAAGTATGCACTCTTTAGCCGTATGTTTGGTAGGGGAAGACGATCTCCCGCTGGGTAAAATATAGCGGGCCAGTTCCTTCGAAAGGCGCTGGTCTGTCTCCACCGTAGACTCCTTAGCGGGGCACTGAAACTTTACCTCCTATAATTGATACGAATGTCTTTTCGGCCCGTGCTCGAACATCGCACGACTATTTAATCGCCGAGTGGAGTCCTCCACAAGATCCCTTTAACCGATCTGCTACGTCAATTATCAACGCGTATATCGTCGGCTCCGCGAAACAATGCGATGCGCGTCGCGATATTGATAATCGATGCAAAACTTCGCCCATTATCTATTTTTTAACTGTTTTTAATTTCGAATTGTCAGCCGAAATTTATTTTTAGAAAAATATATTATATATTAAACTTATTTTTATTTATACTATCTTATATATTTTTATTTATACTGAACATCGCCGGTTTGTCAAATTTTGGCCATTTGTCAAGCAACAAAATAACAAATAAAAATAAGTTTAATATAGGTACACTGAAAAAAATTTGTTAAATTAACAAATATTTAGTTCAATGTGTCCAAATGAATCATTTATTTGAAACAAATAAAGATTTATTTAAAAAATAATTATAATAAAAAAATAATTATTTAAAAAATAATTATAATAAAAAATAAATAATTTATTTGAACGTATTGAACTAAATATGTGTTAACAAATGATGTTCACGTAGCATATAAATAAAAATAAATTTAATGTAAGTAAAGATAAACACACATGTTTAGCATGTATACTATATACTCGAGATTCACGGTTCCTTTTCTTTCTCCGAGACTCATTAAGCATGATAAAATGTTCGTTCACCTTGCAGATGCTAATCGGTAGGTACCTACTAATTACTTCTACTACTCTTCTTAGTCGGAAGTCACGGGATCGGAATTTGATGTCGCCACTGTGTAGGCGATTGCCTAATTAATTCTTGCCCGAATAAACAAATCCAGCAAGTTTGCGCGTTATTTACATCTCTACATGTGTAAAAATTAAAATAAAGCATGCCAAAAAAAAAAAATATTTTCGCGAGAAAATTCATGTTATTTAAATAATTTGAATTTTTCAGTGAAATTTATTGAGATAAATTAAAAAACAAAATACGTATATTAATTAATATATCACATAATATAAATAATTAATTTATAATTCCTATACTTTGCAATTTATAATATATCTCTTATATATAAAATGTAGCTATTTTTAAATCATTTCTTTAGTAATAATTTTCTGATTTAATTACCGTCTTATTGATAGCTGCTAACAGATTAATACAGTTATAATCATATTACTGCTAAGTAGCGTAGCTGTCCCGCCTCTTTCAGATCTTTCTCGGAAATAGCGAAAGAACAAGAACGTCGGCAAACGAAAAAGACACGTTAAATTCAAGATTAAACGGAGGAGTGGCAAAGACGACGCATATAACTACCACTAAAGTCCGAGAGCATCGGAAAGAGATTACGATCTCAGTATCTCCAGAAACAAATGCCGAATGCAACTCGGGATCTTTGTCGGCTTTTCGAGCCAGTACTAACACCTGCACAGTCGTCTGTGTCGTCTATCATAGAGACCGCAGTTATTGATTGTTCGCCGCGAGAAAGGACGCAAAACCACGGCCTACTCCTCCACAACTTGAACCTGATTTTTTCGATTCTTTCGCTATCAATATATGACCACGCATATTTCTCTATTTTTATCTATTGTGTTTCGCAAAATTTTATTTCGTTTTGCAAGATTTTTTTCTTAGAAATTAGAACTAAAAACAGTATTTTTCCTTACCTTTGATGTCACAAAAAAATTGTTCAATATATCTTATTTCAAATATATATGTAGACACAACCAAATATATGTAAACAATATCCAAATTCCAAAAATATATATATTTCGTTTCGCAAGATTTTCTTCTCAGAAATTAGTATAGAAAACAGTATTTTTCCTTACCTTTGATGTCACAAAAAATTGTTTAAATATATATCTCATTTCAAATATATGTGAATGCAACCAAACATATGTAAGCAATATCTAAATTCCAAATATATGTAAACAATATCCAAATATATGTAAATACTTTCACAACATTGCGTGATTTTTTATATCTAAGGCTCAATAAATCCAAAATTTTATTTCTAATGTGTGAAAGTTGGTATTTTATTTCGTGGAAATTTATAAATAATTAAGAGTTTTATCACTTTATTTTGAATAGTTCTAGATTTTAAAAAATTTTTCTTATCAGTAATTATCATGATTAACAAGATTTAGATTCAATATGAGTTCTAAAAAAATTGTGCCTTTTAAAGCAAAAAAAAAAAATTAATTATGCTGAAAATAGAAACAACCAGATTTCTATAATTATATTGAGGTGATATAGATATCGAAATATTAAATGATTTTCGAGAATTCTGGTTATTCTAAAGTAATTCTCGTAAAATTCTGGGCTTGTTTCAACATCTCCGATTAATCTTAATCAACTGATTAATAATAATTTTCAACTGTGAAGCATAGACATTCTATTATTAATACGAGTAAAGATGATCAATTTTAAATTCTGCAGTTCACAATTCTTAAATTTAATTAATCGATGGCCTAATTGTAAGAAAAAAATTTCGTCACTTTATTATTCACTAAAACTATTTGTTCAAACTATCAAGAATTCTAGAACTATTAAAAATTAAGCTAGAACTCTTAATTATTTATGAGTTTCCACGAAATGAGACGCTTTACACACCTCTATTATCGCCATAGAAATGTTATTAACAATTTAAACAAATAAATGTTATAAACAATTTAGATAAATAAATGAACAATTTCTCACTCACCAATCGAAACCAAAAGCGGAGTTGTACACAGCACATTGTTCTGAAAACAAAATATTCAAATTATGTATATATGTATATGTATGTGTATGTGTATACAATGTATTTTAAAAGTCTAGAAACAATCGAATATTTTATAAACAATAAGGGTGTCCAATAGACTCAATGAAAAAAATTCCCTGACTTTTTCACATTTTCCAAGACCAGAAATTAATTTTTTCCCTGACTTTTTAGTATTATTTTTTCCAAATATATAATTTGCATATACATATATCTATTTGATAAATCAATTAAATGTTAAATCATGAAATCCTTGTGTGAGATATTTTTGTCAACAATGAAAAGGTTCGAAAGTTAAAACAAAAATTTAAATCAGTTATACAGTCTGCATTATGTACTGCAAGAAGTACGATAAAACTTTTTTCTTTCTTTTTTTCTAACAATATTTACTTAATTATGTGATTTAATTTTTTATAAATTATTTTAATTTTTATGTAAGTTAATTTTTAATGTGCGTGATTTCAAGGCATCCAGATGTCACACTAATGATTTTATCGTAAAGTATCTGCTCTCAAGAAGGATGAAAAAATTGGAGCTAAACGTTATAGTGCGAACACAAACGCCTTTTTGTAGTACTCAAGTGACTCTTCTTTGTGCGTCTCGAGTAGCTTTTTTACGGTCGATTAAGAGGTTACCAATGAATGCGAGACGCAGGTGAGTCCCTTCGTCGCTACAAAGATGATATAACGTTGATCTGTTTGCCTGAGATCGCTTTGTATCTGACAAAGATGACCGAAACGGGCTCTGAAAAATTCTAGATCGGGAGAAACTCGACGAGAGCTTAATAAAATCGTATACAGGGACATTTCTCCACGTGGGAGTCGGCCGAGAAATTTTCCAGATGACTGCTCTCGCATCGAATAAGTTCGCCCATACGCAGAATCATCGAATCAGGTAGGTAAAAAAAGAAAGAAACTAGCTCACAATAGGCGAAGTCCGCCCGTTGGAAGAAAAATAGTTTTTTAACTCGGCCCCGATCTACCCTCGAAGAAGCAGCGGCGTATATTTCGAGCCGGAATAATTTGTGTTTTCTGGCTCGCACTGGGGGGCGTGGCGGGAAAATTAAATTTTTTCAAAGATTTCAGCGGATCGATGACCGGCGCGGAGTCGTTTGTCATCGTTAAAATAATTCCCTTTGTTTGGAATCTATGCCGGTAGGAGAGATTCGTGCAGGTACGATTCGTGAGAATTTTAAACGTGTGGCGGCTACGCGACGTTCTATATGATGGTTTATAGCACCTTCCAGATATACATCTCTGCCAGATTTTACTCCTTTAAAAAGAATTCCTGTTGGAATCCTCGAGGAGCATCAAAGATTTAATGTGTGCTTCTCAATGACATTGGTTGTTACGATCGAAAATTTTATAAGAATAACCCCTGCTTTATATATCCAATATATGTATCATATTCAGAGTTGGGTAAGTTAATGATTTTTTAATATAAGTTAAGTAAAAGTTGGATGCTTATTAATTTAGTTAAGTTAAAAGTTGCATAAACAAAAAATTAACTCCGTTAAAGTTAAGATTAAATTAACTGAAGTTGAATTAAAAGTTAATTTTTAAAATCATTATTTATATTAAATTTGAATTTTGTTTGTTAATTCTTTTAAAATTTATAATAAGACATAACAAAGAAATAATTTTGATTTTTATACAGAAATATATTTTTTAATTACAATTGATGAACATAAAAATTAATAATACTTTAATTTAAAAAGAATACGGTTCCAATAATGATATTCAGACATGTAAAAAATTTAATTTTTTGTTAGGAAAAAAATTAATAAGTTTTTTTTTATCAAGTCGATATAATGCATGTTAATGAAAATTAATATATGCATTACAAATATTCAATACAATATTCTCTTATATTACATTTGAACGTTTAAACTCTATAAATAACTTATGCGTAACACATATTTTTGGATTTCTAAATAAAACATTATTGTATTATTTACAAAGTAAGATAAAATCTTTTTTACTCGAATAGTCTCAACTGTTCTTTTAGCTGAATGTTTAGAAACAACGAAAAAAAATCAAGGATCTACGAAAAATTGAAGTTCATTTCCAGGATTTTTAAAGAACAAACACAAAATTCCAGAACATTTCAAGGAGTTAAAGGACTTCAAGAACGGCTAGACACCCCGAATAATAAGCCTAAAAAAAGATCGTAATCATTTGAAAATCTATCAAAGCAATATTTCATTCAAATATCTATTCATTAAAATTCTAGACAACGGCTTAATGCCAATTAGTATGATTATTCATTAGGTCTGAATATCCTATCCCGTTCACCTGCCGAATCCCCGTCCTGTTGCGACGGAATAAACCTATCCTGCGATATATCGATGATATATACGGTATGAGGGAAACGAACTTATTACCTCTTCCATCCTTCCATAGTTCTCTCCCTCGTCTCAATCTCTCTTGACAGTTAGATAACCGATCTCTATTGTCATTTGTTTGTCTAACTTAGCCGATTAGAGCAAGTCATCTGCGTCAAAGGTGGCCGCCCGGTCGATCTGGCCGAGATATCGAAGATGAGAGCGCGATTTGTTCATGCACGGGCCACCCTTGAGCCGATCATCCGCGATGGCATGGATGCGAGAACGGGGGATCTACGTAGGAAGAGTAATTAATCCCTCCCGAAAAGCCGATAGATTAGACGAGAATCCACGATGCTAGTTTATAATCGCGCGCTGACGATAAAAGACCCTTTTAACACTCTCGATACGCTCGCACCGATGAGGGAGTTTATGAAAATATTATAGAAATGATAGTCATATGATCGGTTCAATTAACGTTTGAATAAGGAAGAAAAAAGAAGATGAAGATTCTCTCTCGCATGAAGAGATAGCTCAAGATCAAGCATATCTCAAATAAGATTGAGTTAGTTGTAATCACGTGTACAAGTTTTGTATAAGCTTATATGCAAATCATTATATATTTAATTATATGAATTATTATAGATAGCTAATTACAATAAATATTAATTTTGCATCAATAATTTCAGATTTTAACTAATGTTAGTTTTTCGTACTTCATAATTCAGTTTTTGTATATGTACTTTAATTTATTTTTGAAATAAATTTTTTAATTTCTTTTTTCTAAGAAATTTTATTAAAAACAAAGTGATAAATATAAGGCCAACTTATCGAGCTGAATATTCGAGATGTTCAGTCAACTACCATTTATTACATATATAAATTATAAAACTACAGTCATTATATTAAAACTAACGCAAATTACAATCATTCTATAAACGTTTCGACCGCACGCGGTCTTCTTCAGTATAATTATTGAAATATAAATTCTTACAATTCACATAATATCGAAATTTAATTATAGTTATTCAGAATCAAGAGTTTTTTTGAGTAATTAACGCGTGTTTCAATCCGTCCTGTCCAACAATGTTCGCCTCGATATGATCCCTGATTTTGTTCAGATCTCGGATAGTTTCATCGTTAATATGCGAGAAATTAACCCGTTCCGTAGGCGCTGCGATTTATAAAAAATTACCGATCAACGCATGTCCAAATTATAATATGTATCCCCTACAATTGGTAGTATGCTTACCTATCATCGTTCTTCTTGATAATTTTGCTACTTATTAACAGTTATTAAGGATGACACATAACAAACCAACAATACAGAAAGACAGCTCATTTTAAACTCTACTTGATCGGAGAGCGTGCGTGTTTATATATGATCTAATATCTATGTTTTACTCGTTAATGTCCTATTTGTCCTATTATTATTTCTTGTTCGCTAATATATCCAAAATATCAAAATACGACTCGCTAAGTAACTCAGTATCTTTGTTTAAATTTAGTCCATTTTTTTGTTCCTTGATATGTAGCATCTCAGAAATGAGTCTTTTATAATAATTATTTTCGTTGTCCATGATCTTAACATTGTCCCAATTAAAAGTATGATGTTCATTTATTATGTGTTCAGAAATTACTGAATGTTTCGTTGAGTCCAACCTAATATTATTTTTATGTTCTTTTATTCGCGTCTGCAATTGCCTCTTTGTTTGGCCTACATAAGATGCATTACAATTATTGCAACTGATCTTATAAACCACATTCGAATTGCATGGATGTTTAGTTTTATCTTTCTGCGCTTTAATAATATTGTCCAGTTTGTTGAGACATCTATACCCTACCATACAATTTTTATTTTTTACCGAGGAAACAATCATTTCTGAGATCCCATCTATATACGGAATGACAAAGAATTTTTTATTGACCGAGTCATTTCTTATACTTTTTGTTCTTTCTATGTTGGCCTGTCTCTCTATAATGTCATATTAATAATAGTTTTGATTTGTACAGCATATTGTCTGGTAAAAAGATTGATGAGAATGATAGGATGTTTTCCTTGGATGTGGTGTCTTTGTTTACGAACGTTCCTCTGGATCTTGCGATTGACGGTATTAACGATAGATGGGATCACATTGGAATAAATACTAAAATACCGAAAAACGAATTTTTGGGGGGTATAAAATTCATATTGACTTCTACATATTTTACATTTGATGACATAATTTATAAACAGACGTTTGGGACCCCTATGGGGTCACCGTTATCACCAATTATTGCAGACCTGGTTATGCAAGATCTTGAG
This sequence comes from Nylanderia fulva, assembly GCF_048542155.1. Lineage (NCBI taxonomy): Eukaryota > Metazoa > Arthropoda > Insecta > Hymenoptera > Formicidae > Nylanderia > Nylanderia fulva. The sequence continues at coordinate 5,913,403 of NW_028190916.1, forward strand.
GATACAGTTCTCAAAGCGTTGAATTTGGAATGTTTGTTTTATTTTCGTTATGTGGATGACATAATAGTGGCCACCTCTATGACTAATATGACTCAGATTGTGAATAATTTTAACAACTATCATGAAAGACTTAAATTCACGGTCGAACAAGAGGTTAACCATAGCTTGAATTTCTTAGATTTATCACTTAAAATTATTAATAACAAAATATATATAGACTGGTATCAAAAAGAAACCTTCTCAGGAAGGACGTTATCATTTTATTCAAACCACCCACTATGTCACAAAATAGGAATAATATATAACCTTGTAGACAGATGTCTATTGCTATCACATCCACTATTTTTTAATAAAAATTTGGAGTTAATTATTAATATACTCAGAAGCAATGGTTACCCGCTTGATCTGATTTTTAACAAAATTAATCATCGGATAGAACACATCATATCTAAGGGGAGCATTATAGAGAGACAGGCCAACATAGAAAGAACAAAAAGTATAAGAAATGACTCGGTCAATAAAAAATTCTTTGTCATTCCGTATATAGATGGGATCTCAGAAATGATTGTTTCCTCGGTAAAAAATAAAAATTGTATGGTAGGGTATAGATGTCTCAACAAACTGGACAATATTATTAAAGCGCAGAAAGATAAAACTAAACATCCATGCAATTCGAATGTGGTTTATAAGATCAGTTGCAATAATTGTAATGCATCTTATGTAGGCCAAACAAAGAGGCAATTGCAGACGCGAATAAAAGAACATAAAAATAATATTAGGTTGGACTCAACGAAACATTCAGTAATTTCTGAACACATAATAAATGAACATCATACTTTTAATTGGGACAATGTTAAGATCATGGACAACGAAAATAATTATTATAAAAGACTCATTTCTGAGATGCTACATATCAAGGAACAAAAAAATGGACTAAATTTAAACAAAGATACTGAGTTACTTAGCGAGTCGTATTTTGATATTTTGGATATATTAGCGAACAAGAAATAATAATAGGACAAATAGGACATTAACGAGTAAAACATAGATATTAGATCATATATAAACACGCACGCTCTCCGATCAAGTAGAGTTTAAAATGAGCTGTCTTTCTGTATTGTTGGTTTGTTATGTGTCATCCTTAATAACTGTTAATAAGTAGCAAAATTATCAAGAAGAACGATGATAGGTAAGCATACTACCAATTGTAGGGGATACATATTATAATTTGGACATGCGTTGATCGGTAATTTTTTATAAATCGCAGCGCCTACGGAACGGGTTAATTTCTCGCATATTAACGATGAAACTATCCGAGATCTGAACAAAATCAGGGATCATATCGAGGCGAACATTGTTGGACAGGACGGAATGAAACACGCGTTAATTACTCAAAAAAACTCTTGATTCTGAATAACTATAATTAAATTTCAATATTATGTGAATTGTAAGAATTTATATTTCAATAATTATACTGAAGAAGACCGCGTGCGGTCGAAACGTTTATAGAATGATTGTAATTTGCGTTAGTTTTAATATAATGACTGTAGTTTTATAATTTATACATGTAATAAATGGTAGTTGACTGAACATCTCGAATATTCAGCTCGATAAGTTGGCCTTATATTTATCACTTTGTTTTCAATATACGAGCGACTATTGTATTAATTTAATTTTATTAAAGTTTGTCATAGAAAAATGTCAAAAAGGAATTATATTCTCAAAATCATTCTTAAATAAAAAAATGTGATTTTGCAGAAAGTGTGTAAAAATGAAAAATACATCTCAAACAATTTTTTGTTATGAAAATATTATAGAAATAATAGTCATATGATCGGTTCAATTAACGTTTGAATAAGGAAGAAAAAAGAAGATGAAGATTCTCTCTCGCATGAAGTGATAGCTCAAGATCAAGCATATCTCAAATAAAATCGAGTTAGTTGTAATCACGTGTACAAGTTTTGCAAGCTTATATGCAAATTATTATATATTTAATTATATGAATTATTATAGATAGCTAATTACAATAAATATTAATTTTGCATCAATAATTTCAGATTTTAACTAATGTTAGTTTTTCGTGCTTCATAATTCAGTTTTTGTATATGTACTTTAATTTATTTTTGAAATAAATTTTTTAATTTCTTTTTTCTAAGAAATTTTATTAAGGTTTGTCATAGAAAAATGTCAAAAAGGAATTATATTCTCAAAATCATTCTTAAATAAAAAAATGTGATTTTGCAGAAATTGTGTAAAAATGAAAAATACATCTCAAACAATTTTTTGTTTTAAAGAATTAAGAATTTAGTAAGAAAATTTAACTAACAATAAGTCACGTTTTTACTTCGTTATAATAAAAATATACAAATTTATTTGATTTAAAGTTTATTTAAAGATGTGTCGCGTGAAAGAGAGAACTCGGAAATCAGACAACGAGTTTGGGATACGACAGCCAACTTATAGGGAGTGTCCGTTTCTAATCATAGAATCCTGCGAACGTGTGTTAATCCGTAAGAGTACTAAATTGTTTTTATGCGCGCGCTCAAGATATATAATAAACAGTGATGGCACATGATGTCTCTGGTTTCCTGCTATTTTGTCGGAAAACGATTTACGATCAACAGTAATTATCTTTATTAAAATTTTATTAAATTTGACATGTACAACATTTTTCTAAAGACTCTGATAATTAAAACAATAAAACATTTTTAACTAATTAGTATGCCTGAAAAGTGCATATTTTCGAGCTTAAAGTCGGATACCAGTCGATATTAGAGTTATATTTTTTCTAAAACAGTTCTCGTACAATATTTGACACATACAATGAATGGAAAGACATTGTGCTTGCCAAACACTATACGAGAACTGTTTTAGAATAAATAGAACTCTCAAAAATCAACTGTCATATCACCTTTAAGCTTGAAAATATGCAATTTTCGGGCATATAATTAGTTACAAATTTTTTTCATTGTTTTAACTATCAGAACTCTTTGAAAAGGCACACACTATGTATAAATATGAGAATAAAATTTCTCTACAAATAAATCTAATATTACATTTGTTTGATCTTTTATAGATACATTTTTTAAGAAATTTATGTTCAAATTTTTAATTTATATTTTGAAAGAAATTTGTTAATTTCCTTTTTCTAAGAAAACATTTATAAAGTTTACATTTATAAGTTTGTCATAGAAAAATATCAAAAAGGAATTATATTGTCAAAATCATTCTTAAATAAAAAAAAAATGTGATTTTGCAGAAAGTGTGTGAAAATGAAAAATACATCTCAAACGATTTCTTGTTTTAAAGAATTAAGAATTTAGCCAAGTTTATATTTTTACTTCATTATGATAAATCATATCTTTCTCGTTGTTAGTCGTGCGCTTTCTTCGAATTCAAATGCGACATAGTTGAAATCAAAGTCTCGTATTAGAGAGAGAGAGAGAGAAAAGGTTCGTGAGCGTACGTAGAGCTGATCGTAAATACGATGCACCAAGAGCATCATGGCTGTTACAACCGACCACGATGTCTCAATTCGAGGTCTCCTTCTCAGAATATCTGCGACGTCTGCACGAAGATTCTTACCGCGGCGGTACTTGTGAAAGAAAATAATGTTTATATCATTGCGTAAATGAAATATCTCTTTGTGTACAGAGAATATTAAAAATTGCATTAAGCAATTGTAAAATGAAACTTTGTGAATATTTAATTTAAAATATTTTGACATAATCAATAATTTTTTCTCCAAAGAATCCTGTTTAAAATTTTAAATATTCTAGAGATTAAATATAAAAAATTAGAGTTAAAAGATATATACAAAGCACTCTGTCTTTTCGTTAAAAATAAGTAACTTGTTCATTTCAAATAAAGATTAATTTAAGTCATTATTCAATGAAATATTTAAATTACTTTCTAGAAATATTTAAAAAATCACATTAAGAGAACCCATATATTAAATCATATTATTAAAACTATATTAAAAAAAATATATAATTCATGAAAACTTGGAAAATTTTCACTTGTAAAACAAAATTCATATCGGGAATGTTTTAATCAGGTATTAATAAAATTGGCAATTTTTTTCAACATTAATCATACATTCATGTCACTAATTGTTGAACATTCTCGAAAAAATAGAAAGAACGCAATTATAGTTATTGTTATACGGAAAAGATCTCTCTCTTTCTCTGACGTGACACATCTTGGGCATTTATCGAGCAACCTCCGATATTCTTCTCTCGTCGAGAAAATCAATCTCTCGCGATTTCCTCTCTAGAATAAACTAAGCCGCTGCCGGTCTTGTTGCGCCTTTTCTTCGAATTCAAATGCGCTTCGGGCGTGCAGGGGCAAAGCCCTGGCTCTCTCGCGCGATGGAGAAATCGACGAAGAGAGTTATCACATGGCATCGCGAAACGAAAGAGAGAGAAGAGAGGAAAATACGCTCGCAGGCGCACGATTACACGGCGTTACTCGTAAATACGATGCTCCGAAAGCATCACGGCGCGGTACAAAGAGGCCACGACGTCTCAATCCTGAGCTCTCGAGAGTCCTCCTTGGAGGGTCCGCAAGGAACACGCTGCTCTCCGACGTCACTATCTTTTCCCCATATACTGTCCCTCGATTCCCCTCTGCGCTCGCCAGATCGCGCAGCCCTCGTCGCAAAAGCGTGCAGGACGTTCGCGAAAGGGGTACCACACACCGGGCCTCACAGATCACCCTGCTATCTAAGTCGCCAGATCTCCCGGCTTCGGTATACAACCACCACCGCTTGCTCGTTCGCTGCGAGAGGGAAAGACTCTACCTTCTCTTCTGTGGCCTTTATTCTTATATTCCGTTGTCTTAGTCTCGTCGGGCCACTGCTCTCTTTCTCTCGTCTTTGCTTGACTTCTGTACTCCTTCCTTCAGTTTATCTTTTCGTGTTTTTTCATAGTCTTTCTCGAGGTACCATCTCATGTGCAGTATACTGTCGCAGCAGTTTGTTGATGCTATTGCTGAAGTTCGATTGAACAGCAAAGCAGAACACGCAACTAGTTGATTCTAATTATTATTAGATTTTTATTCTTCGCCAGAGAGAATTTAAAAAATAATAAGGAAATTAATGATTAGTTCGACCATACTGGCTCTTATTAATAATTCGTCTTTATTAGATATGAAGTACACTACGTTTCGACCTTAAATTTAGGTCCTTTTCGAGTGTTAAAACAATTCTAATAAGCCACATTAAGATATAGAGATATAAATTGTGATATGTTAAGCGCTGTGAACTTTAATGTGGCTTATTAGAATTGTTTTAACACTTGAAAAGGACCTAAATTTAAGGTCGAAACGTAGTGTACTTCATATCTAATAAAAACGAATTATTATTATTATTATTATATTAGTTCAATAATGGATTTTTTAAGAATAAAATAGATTAGTACACGGAGAGAATTTTCTCTTAGAAATTACCCTGAAAATCATGGTAATAATAGTCAATGTGGTATTGGAAGAATTTTCAAAGAATTTCTCTGATTAATATTTATCATAATAAAAAATTTTAATATGTACATAGTAAAATTCATCGAACATATTTTATATTTTATTGCGGTAAATGTTGCAATATATTTCTAATTTTATCATCTGTATTTCATTTAACGTTTACCTTGACAGGTTTCAAAAATTGTATTCGCATGATTCTAGAACAGACTTATCTTTGCTACATTATTTTCCAGTGTCTCGAAAGAATTAACAGATTCAACGATCGATAGATGTCTTTGTTCCTCGACAACGGTGAAAGAATTCGAGAGACCGCTACTATACTAAACCCGTGGACAGACTATGGTAATGCAGAATGTCATTTGTTAATTTAAATATCGCGATAATTCACTCTACCTCTCGGACTCGCAGTTCCTTCTCCCTCCCTTTTCTTGCCTCGTCGTTTTGTACCGCGAAACCTGCACTCGTTCCCCATTCACTCTCTCTCTCTCTTCATGTTTCCACCACTCGCGGTACCTCTTTCCTGTTTTGTTTTCAACGACCCTCGAGGATGCCTCGCGCATTTAAAATTTCAAATTAGCTCCAATCGGATTGGCTCGAGCGTGCGAATGCAATCGAACACTCCTGTTAAAGTCCCTATAAACTTCGAGAACGGAAGAGAATCCGAGGACCATTGGCGTAGCTAAAGAGCGTAATTAGGTGAACGCCGGGGTTAAGTATCCTCTTCGTGAGAACCTAGACCATGAATAGTATGCGCGACGAATGGAACAAGACGGAGTAGAATGGCGAGAAGAGAGAGAGCATAGGGCAAAACCTCGCTGTTGAACCTGCTATAATGACCGAGCTGTCCTTCCACCCCTAATTCTTGGCGCTAATACACGCGTTCGGTTAAAAAGTCTTAAACGCGAGAGCAAACACAATTAGAGGTGAGGCCCGGAAGGGTTTCTCCCTCCTCTTCCTATCTCGCTGTAAACCGGACGCAGCACCTCGGATTCCTCTTCGAGGCGCCGCAGAAGGAAGAGACAAAAGGAGAAGGCGAAGAAGACTCAATCCCGCGTGGCGAGCCTCGGTGTATAACCGAGGAGGAAGAGACGGTAATAGCCAATCACGCGGCAGACGCAAAAACCACAACGAGAAGCGTCGTAAAGCTCGTCGATAGTCTCTCTCTCTCATCCCTCCTCGCTGCTTCCATGAGGGACGAACCAGCTGAAGAAGAGAGAGAGAATGACCGCGGGATAGGGTGGAGACCCTCTTCTCGTCGCCCACCAATGGGGGAGAATATTAATTAGAATAATTGCTGCTAACAGGCTCGTTAGCGTTGAACTGAGATAGCAAACGAGCGCGTCTTGGATGCGAAAATAAAATGAAGGGAGGCCTCGTCCCTGAGCAAAACTCGAGCTGCCACGCAAGGGGAATTGAAGGTTGAAAAGAAAGAGAAAAAAAAGAGAGAGAAGGGGAAGAAGTAGAGACGAGCTAGAGAACATACGTCTTGGGTTTCCTCTTACTGTAGAAATGCCTTGATCAGACTCGAGCAAAATAATTTGCATATTTCTCCGCTCTCTGAACATCCGTCTATTATACAGAGAACATTTTTACTAAACCATGAAGAATCTATATTAAATAGCAAATAAGTATATAAATGTTTAAAAGTAGAAATTATGTAACGTTGCATTATACATTTTCGACCGTCATTCTAAACGTCTGTGATTTCCGTCCCGTTTTATCGATAAAATGTGAAGTTAGATAAACTATAAATCTATTTATTGGTTGTACGGATTGTTTTTTTTTACTTGAAATTAGAACGCTTTGCCCTTTGTTAATATTAATACTTTAATTTGTATGCTTAGAATTCATAATTCTGTAACCAAGATATATGAGACTATACAGATTGATAAGTCTTTTTCCTGTACAAATTAAAATATAAACAAAAGGCGAAGCATTCTAATTTCAGGTAAAAGACAATCCGTATAGCCAATAAATAGATTTATAGTTTATCGAACCTCACATTTTGACGATAAAACAGGAAAGAAACTTATGTTAGTTTAGGATCCACTTAAAGATTTATGTAAGAAATATTGTATTCTCAATGATATGACAGTATTGCCCAGGGTCAATAAATATTTTCACCCTCTTGACACAAGATCTTTACGATTTATGACATAATATATATCCCGGAGCGCCTATCGCGCGTGACAACAGAAAGTTTTGTCATCATCGATCGATGCTCTTTGAGGATCTCGCATACCATCCAAAGTATACATCCCTCTCCCTCTTCCACTTCTTCTTTTCTACGACGACAAAGATATGGTAACGATCTTCGATCGTTATACGCGCAGTCAACCCCGATTCTTTCGAGATGCAAAAAAAAGGTGGAGAAAGCAAACGGAAAAGGACGAAAGCGAGAAGAGCAGAGAGATCGCGACGGAGTACTTTGCGGGAGTCGATGGTTGGCCAGCCAGCAATTCCGTCTTTATTCCGCGGAGCGATGCACCGATGGTCCATCCTAATCAATTCCAATTAGAGAGCAGAATATTTGCGAGGTAGACGTACACAGACTATGGAGGGACTATTAGCAGTCTCTCTTACTACCGAGAGAAGTCGCGGCTGACTCCGTCCGTCGTAAATCAAGCAGCGGTCCATACAGAAAGAGAGGGGATTCATCGTGCAGCCTCTCTCTGTGAGGAGTCTCTAAAACGGTGCGTATATGTCCCGTTCACGCGGCCTTGCTCGTATGTATACGCACGCGAGATCAACGTGTATGTGCACGTATGCCGAAGAGAGCAGAAGAGGAGGCGGCAGAGAGTGGCTCACGGTGGCCAGAGAGGATTGCCGGCTAACGAAGCGAACATAACTCGACCGATACAACTCAATACGCGATCCACGGTGACAGTTCGTAAAACAGAGTATTTCTAATTGGCTGGACGGACCGCATGCTGATTAGGCTTTTCTTTTATCCTCCTTGCAGGATTGCCTCGCGGATCGTGCTGTCTTCGACGAAGAAACACGTTGATTGGACGTAGGCTACGTCGTTACGTGCAGTAACCTGACTGACTCGTCCCAATGATGGATCGCCGTTAATATCGTAATTAGTGTGGGAAGACAATGGCGATTGTGGTTAATTTTTCATCGATCTCGCGATATTTAGCAAAATCGATATGGAACATGATTTTTAAATTAATCAAAATATTAAACAGGGTGTCCAGCAGAATGAAAAAAATTCTCTCTTTTTCAGATTTTCCAAGATTAGACATTAACTTTTTCCCTAACTTTTTAGTATTATTTTTTCCAAATATGTAATTTGCATATATCTATATGATAAATCAATTAACAATTATACAATCTGCATTATGCACGATAATCGAAACAAACGAATGTCACTATAAACTATTTAAATAATCACCTTTTTTATTTATATTAGATCAAATTTTTTTTAGTTTTATCTCTATCAAACACATTGAAATAAAATAACACGACGATGAAAATATAAATTAACGAACACGCTGTAGATGAATTGATTTGTAACACAGAAAATTAGCGTGATGGAAGTCAAGGAAAAGTTTATATTTATTTAACAAAACATTTTAATTATTAAGACAAATGTAGAATAACGTGAAAAAATCTAGATAAATAGTAAAATTTCCTGACTTTTCCCTGACAATTCCAGATTTATAAAATTCCCTGACAATGCCCGGTTTTCCAGATTTCCCTGACTGCTACTAGACACCCTGAAAATACTTGATGTTTAATAAAATTATCGTCATTCTGTGTTGCAAGCTATATAATACCACGCTCGCTTTAAACACGTCTATTTTATAAAAAAATACACCGGCATACAAAAGTACCTGCATAGCGCCGGCGAGTTACGTCGCGGTCTGTACACAATGGTAGTTATTCAAATTTCGACCTCCTCGTCCGATTTTATTCGGTAGGCCTTTGCATTGCCATGTGAGAGAGGTCGCGAAGATAGATCGTGAATCGAGATTTCGAGGGAATTCGACGTCGGATCCGACCACGTGGCGGAGCGTAGCCTAAGGTCTGCGTCGAATTTAAAATTCTAATCTTATGATTTGTGGCGGTCTTTCGATACTTCTGATGGCGACTATACCGGGGATGACTCTATTTAGCTGGACTTTGCTCGAAGCCGCCTCCAGAGACATTTGCACGCTCGCCCTTTATTTTTTTTTCTTTTTTTGTTAATAATATAATTTTACTACAGAAGATTAAAGTCTGTTTTTAACATTGTATGTCAATGAAAGTATAACACACAAATTCTACTATTATATCTTGAACTTTAATTTGTTCAGATGAATTTTTGAGATAATTTTTCGATTTTTTAATTTCTCATACGTTATACGGTAAAAAGTGCAAATTAAAAGATTAGGTATTTTTAGAATTTTTTAAATTGCACTTTTGCATGTGCATATATAACGTGTAAGAAGTTTAAAAATCTAATTATCTGAACATTTGAGAAAATTTAAATTCAAGATTTTATTGATGATATAACAGTAAGATATTATGTTATACTTTCATTATCATACAATGCTGAAAGTAAGCTTTATTATCTCTGTATCGAGCAAAGTTCAGCTAAGTAGAGTCGAACATTTAGTATATTTTAAGAATTAATACTTGAATATTCATTAAAACAGCAAGATAATGTGCGAGGAAAAAATTTATGAGATGTAATACTCGATATATACATTTAAAATAATAAAAATTTAGAGTAGTGCAATTAATTAAGTTAATGCGATGTAATTATCAGAATAATTATTTAAAAAATATAAAGTAGTATATTTTAAAAACACGTTTTTCGCCTGAACTATTGAGATTACACGATATAATGCGGCATATCCGATACAATGTGCATATAATTAATACAAAATAATTCAAATTCGATGAATAAGATAACATGTGTGTAAAACTGGCTTATCATTTAAACGAGAAAAGTAAATATATTTTGTAAAAAATTCTTTACGAAATATAGAAAAAATACTTTCAAATAATTAGAAATTCTGGCTTGTACATATATTTTTAACACTTCCATAATGCTTGTTAATTTAAACAACACATTTGAACTATTAAACTAAAAGGGAAATTGCAGGATTTTATTTTATCGAGATTTTCTTTAACACTTTTCCTCTCAGTTTTGTAAAAATGTACAACTCTATACGTACGATTTGCAGTTTATTTCATAATTTTAACATAATAGAATTATTCTACGGGTAATACACTGTGTCACGTTATGAACGAGATTGGCGCGACGGCAGATCCTTTGTTTTCAATATTCTGTGAAACATATTAAAATACTTTTTACGCAACATGCACTCCTTTTCTGTTCTTGGCAAACATAATAATTTAGCTGCAAAAAAGAATCGCGCGGTAAAGGGTTAATAATGCAAGAAGCTTCGCGCCAAATACAAAGCCCGTCGGAAAGTGCAAAGTAAGAGTGACTCGTTTGATGCGCTCTCTTCGGTCGGAAGGGCTGCAGAGCCGTCGCGTCGACTTGAGAGAAGCGCGATGTCGGGAAGAGTCGAAGATAGAGGTGAGGCTAATGCGGAGGAATAAGAGAGAAAACAAAAGGCCGAACCGAGACGAGACCGTGGTGGAGCCGGCGTACGCGTCCCGATACTAATTACGAGGAACATTGGCGCGGACCTTCGGAGAAAATTAAGTAGGCTTAATTAAACCGAGGCCAACAATATATATTTAAATTGAACGGCCGTAGAATGTCTTCAATTTCACCACTCTTAATCTCGCGTTACCTTAACAAGCGTGATGTGTCGTGCTAAGTGGCCACTCGTTGCTTCCCGTTTCACTTTACTCGGCGATTCGATCTGCTATCGAAATCTATTCGATTTTTATTCCATGCTTTAAAAAGGGATTTAAGATAACACGTACTCTCTCCAAAAATAAAAATATGCATTATGAAATGATGGTGCAAACATGTGTTCAACATGCTCAGGATCGGCTTTGCATGTTTCAAAAACCCTGCATTAATATGCAATTTTGTTGGAGATTAAATATTTTTTAGAGATCTCGCAATTCTTTAAAAAAATGTACATTAAAAATTCTATCGAAAAATATATTAAATTGATCTTGTTTGAAAAATTAAAATGTTATTAATTTTTATGACAAAATTTTTTACTTTAAAATACAAATTTATTATTAATTCTCATAAATGTTTTCGCTGATAAGAGAAACAAAGTGAGAGATAAAGAATACGGGGAAAAGAGAGATGCGCGTATTGCAAGTTTAAGAATTATTACATTCACGCACCGTATTTCATCCGCTTTACTGATAACAAGATTTATTAATTTCAAGATTATTTAAAAACTAATTGGTGTATAACGTATAGTGTGCTGTTGATCATTAAAAACGGATACAGATATCTGATATTAAATTTAATACTCTTGTGCGATGCTTGCATAACTGCAACTAATTAGCAGTAACAGAAATTGGCGTCACGTGTTCTCGAAATGAATATAATAAAAATATTTGCAAAACTGCCTCTACTGTTAATTTTTAATGCAAATATAAATATTAAATATTCTTCTTGACATATATTTTGAAATTTTTTCTTGCGACCGAGAGATTGTAAAATAACGGTATCAAAATGATTATTATACAAAATTACAAGAAAAAAATTTTCGAAAATCTAGAATATCTGAATTTTACATGATATTTCTACAATACAAATTAAAGAAAAATACTAAGATATTAATATTAAGTGTCATGCTAGAGGAAATTGTTGAACAGTGTTTAAAAAATAGTTAATAATCGGAATTCATTTTAGAATTAATTTTCTAATGTAAAAAATTTATAGAACAAACTTGAAAATCATCAGAACTATGAAAAATCATTAGCACGATATCTTTTCACTAAAAATCATTCTGAGCGTGGATATTAAAAATCAATTAAAAATTATTAATTAATAAAATATCGATCTAAAATTATAATATATATATATATATATATATATTCTAAAATTGAACAAAATTCTTGTTAAAAATGATATTATACGCATTTTAATACTTCAAAGAGAAGGGTGTCGTGGCACATTTTTCAATTTTGAATTTTTAATATAAAGAATGCGGAACCTTTTCTAATTTTGATCAGGAACTATATAGAACTATAAAAAGTATTATTAAAATTCTTAGTATTATTTTGAAATTTGTAGAATGTGCCAAATTGTTATAGAATTCGAAATAATGTCTCACAATTTTTTTTCTTTGCGAATAACAGTACATATGACACGTGATACCTATCACTCTCGACTCGTAGCGCGTGTCAAAAGTACCAAAGATATACAGCGTAACAATAGCAGTCAATTGGAGGCCCGTAAAGGGCGATTGTCCCCCCAACACATCCTTGATGCGACACACACGTTATTTTTCTATGGCTCGTCGTTATTCTTCTGACATATGCACATTCCCCCTCGTGCAGGGGATCGTACAGCTACATTCCCACCCAAGGATTTAAAGTAGCCTCGGAAGATAATCCGGGCTAGTTAAACCTCTGGTAAACATGATCAAAATATCAGATCATGCGAGGCCGACGTTACTATTTTTCCATAAAAATAGATTCTTTGCTTCTCATGTTTGCCTTTCGCACAGTAAAAATTATTAATGCCATATAAGTCCACCGGGGTTACAAAAAAGTTGTATGTAAACTCGGGAACAGAGGAAGAATCGGTGATTATTTTCGTGAGAAATTGTGCCAATTACAAGAAGTATAATTTGTTAATCTGACAAATGTAAAGTAGACTTAAATCTACTTATATTTTATTTCTTCGATTTTAAGGAATTCTTGTAAGTAAAGCAGTTGAATATACAATATATTGCACTGAAAAAAAAATTTTGTTGGATTAACAAAAATTCTGTTTGAAAATGAACGAAACGGAATTCTGGTTGAATCTACCAGAATTTCTTTTAATACAACAAATATCTTGTTTGCACCAATAAACTGATTTGTTGTACAAACAAGATGCTTGTTACATTAAAAGGAATTCTGGTAGATTCTTGTTGCATTAAAAGAAATTCTGGTAGATTCAACTAGTAATTCCGTTTCGTCCATTTTCGAACAGAATTTTTGTTAATCCAACAAAATTTTTTTTCCAGTGTGGAGATAATAAGACCAACGTCCGTCAACTTTTGAACAATTTAAATAGCTTGATATTAATATTGTCCAATACAAAGTATCGAATACGCAAGCGTGATTTGACTTCGTTCTCAGCTCGCTTCTATTTTGAAAATAAACTTCCCATCAATTAAGCACGCCTCATTATCATGTAATATCCTCGTATACCGGTATTCTCGGCCCTATTCCTTCTAGTGTCTACGGATATTAATAATCAAGCCGGGTGACACGAGCCAATGTGTATAGATATAACCGACAACACGCGCATTACGCCTCTATCTCTCATGCACAGTACGCTTACTACCGGATGGCAATAAATTCATGATCTGCACCCACCATATGTAAATCGGGTAATGTTATTATGGCCAGATTACACGCGGTGATCTCTATCATACTATGTGCATTTCCCACCATAACGATAGGGCGATTTTTTGGCGGGGGCTTATTTAAAAAGCAGGGTGTCTGATCGTCCCTCGGGGTCCCCACGGAGCTCGAAAAGGGTCCGACGCTTTATTAGTTTATTTATCGCGCGTTGCTGCATTCGGTCTGCTCGAAGATTACGTGGATTTTGATTGGCTTCGGACTAAAGCCCACGTAAATCCTACGCGCGTCTCATAAAGATTAATATATCGCGAACGGCGAGCGATTGACTTCTAAACATGACGAAGATGTATGATTAGAAGATTGCTAGAGTTCCTTGATTCGTTGAGAATAAATTAAGTCTCTATGCCCAATTCCCCGAAAGAATATATTTCGAGAGAAACGATAGTTTATTAGAAATAAAATTATTCCTTTCTTGACATAAAAATAATGGATACTGAAAAATTACAACGCGAGACATAATTTATATAGAGATCTGGATATGTTTCATAAAAAACGTTTTGTAAAAATATATAGTTTGTGAATATTTTATAAATATTCTTTTACGTTGAAAAAAGAAATAATATAATATACAAATAATCATACGCAAAAAAACAAAGATATCTTTAATTTTAATAACTATTGTTGTATTAGAAGATTGCTAGAGTTCCTTGATTCGTTGAGAATAAATTAAGTGTCTATGCCTAATTCCCCGAAAGAATATATTTCGAGAGAAACAATAGTTTATTAAAAATAAAATTATTCCCTTCTTGACATAAAAATAATGGATACTGAAAAATTACAACGCGAGACATAATTTATATAGAGATCTGGATATGTTTCATAAAAAAAGTTTTGTAAAAATATATAGTTTGTGAATATTTTATAAATATTCTTTTACGTTGAAAAAAGAAATAATATAATATACAAATAATCATACGCGAAAAAACAAAGATACCTTTAATTTTAATAACTATTGTTGTATTAGAAGATTGCTAGAGTTCCTTGATTCGTTGAGAATAAATTAAGTGTCTATGCCTAATTCCCCGAAAGAATATATTTCGAGAGAAACAATAGTTTATTAAAAATAAAATTATTCTCTTCTTGACATAAAAATAATGGATACTGAAAAATTACAACGCGAGACATAATTTATATAGAGATCTGGATACGATATGTTTCATAAAAAAAGTTTTGTAAAAATATATAGTTTGTGAATATTTTATAAATATTCTTTTACGTTGAAAAAAGAAATAATATAATATACAAATAATCATACGCGAAAAAACAAAGATACCTTTAATTTTAATAACTATTGTTGTATTAGAAGATTGCTAGAGTTCCTTGATTCGTTGAGAATAAATTAAGTGTCTATGCCTAATTCCCCGAAAGAATATATTTCGAGAGAAACGATAGTTTATTAAAAATAAAATTATTTCCTTCTTGACATAAAAATAATGGATACTGAAAAATTACAACGCGAGACATAATTTATATAGAGATCTGGATATGTTTCATAAAAAATGTTTTGTAAAAATATATAGTTTGTGAATATTTTATAAATATTCTTTTACGTTGAAAAAAGAAATAATATAATTTACAAATAATCATACGCAAAAAAACAAAGATACCTTTAATTTTAATAACTATTGTTGTATTAGAAGATTGCTAGAGTTCCTTGATTCGTTGAGAATAAATTAAGTCTCTATGCCCAATTCCCCGAAAGAATATATTTCGAGAGAAACAATAGTTTATTAAAAATAAAATTGTTCCCTTCTTGACATAAAAATAATGGATACTGAAAAATTACAACGCGAGACATAATTTATATAGAGATCTGGATATGTTTCATAAAAAAAGTTTTGTAAAAATATATAGTTTGTGAATATTTTATAAATATTCTTTTACGTTGAAAAAAGAAATAATATAATATACAAATAATCATACGCAAAAAAACAAAGATACCTTTAATTTTAATAACTATTGTTGTATTAGAAGATTGCTAGAGTTCCTTGATTCGTTGAGAATAAATTAAGTCTCTATGCCCAATTCCCCGAAAGAATATATTTCGAGAGAAACAATAGTTTATTAAAAATAAAATTATTCCCTTCTTGACATAAAAATAATGGATACTGAAAAATTACAACGCGAGACATAATTTATATAGAGATCTGGATATGTTTCATAAAAAACGTTTTGTAAAAATATATAGTTTGTGAATATTTTATAAATATTCTTTTACGTTGAAAAAAGAAATAATATAATATACAAATAATCATACGTGAAAAAACAAAGATACCTTTAATTTTAATAACTATTGTATCATCACCATTTGTTTTACCTCGTTCTTAAAAAAATTTTTTTTAAATCAATTTTTCACATTAAAAATTCTTTTTAATGCGAAGCATGTGAATTCTTTTTAACGTGACGCAAGAAGACAAAGCGAAGGTGGAAGATAAGACTCTCAAGGCAGGCCCTTATACAGGGAAGCCTAACAAGGTCCAATACTTTTCCCACCTTGCAACCAGTGGCAATATATTAAAGTCTAAAGCACGGGGGGCCCTCGCATTGTTACCGGCTGTCTTCCTGCGTACCTGGCAAACTTTTGTCTCTATCTTCGATATATACGGAAGATCATGCGGCATATCGATTCCTCTATTCTTTGATCGATCCTAAAGATCGCGAGCGTGTGTATGTTCTTTCTTATTCAAGATAAAATGGAGTATAGAGCGACAAATGCGACAAAAAAATTAATCTTTATCTACATTTCCTCGTTTAAAAAAATTTGAATAAGAGAAACATTTTTGTGAGAATGAATATTATTTTAAATTACAAAAATAATACGAGTACAATATAAAAAATCAAATTTTGTAAAATCATTATCCAATTTAGGATCAATTACAAAGCTATTCTGAATTTTTGTATACATATACTTGCGTTACACATAAAAAGCAGATAAACAAGATAATTTTTTATTTTATCTTACACAAGAACAGTGGCGATAAAGTATCGCGATTAAAACGCGGTATGATGGTCGATTAACCTGAATGGTTGCTTAATGAAGCTATGGCCGTGCGCAATCAGCCGAGGCTCTCTCGGCATCGAGAATCAAACGCGTGTATTTCGAACACCATACCAGGTAGATCTCGTATCTCGTCCCGATGCAAATTCGGTGAATTCTACACATGCCTCGCACACTAAAGATCGCGAATTCAGTGCGGGCCAATGAAACAGTCGGAGTGCTTAATTGCACAAAAGGTCCAACAAAGAGAATCGATGGTACCTGGTGAAGGAGAGGCACGACAGGGTGAGGAAAACAAGGTCGAAACAGAGGAAAAAGATTTTACGGTAGCAATCGCAAGATTATTCACAGTGTACAACACACTGCAAAATTTATAAATTTTAAATTTTTTAAAAATAAAAATATCCACATTCATCTATATATAGATCGATATTTGTCTAAATTTTTACATCTTAGTGTAAAATGCGTTTGTCTGAATCACGGTATTGTATTTTGTAAGCTTTATATTACAAAACAATGTATTTCAAAATTTAAATTAGTAGAGAAAATATCTAAAATATAGACAATTTGTAATATGTATTTAATTCTTAGAGTATTTAATTCAAATTAATTTAATAATTTTTATTTATATATAAATAAAATAGGACAAAAAGATATTCTAAAAATAGGTAAAATCAACTATATATAATATAAGAATTAATTATCCATTACTAATCAACAATAAATTATTTAAAAATTTTTGTCATAATTGAAACGCTTGGAAGAATTATGTCTTCAACGAGCTGAATGAAGCCGGCAAGAAGAAGCGGCGAGAGTTACCAACGTTAACTGGCACGTTACTCATCCCAATACCGACGCGCTGCGCCCATAAAATTTGTTTGCATTCTACCGAAAAAAGAAGCTACCGTGCGGAGAGCGTCGAAGAAATCACGACGAGAGAGGGAGAGGAAGACAAACGGCGAAAAACAAAGATGGGACCGAAAATGCGCATCGGACCTTGGCTGGGGAAGAGCAAAGGCAAGGTGGATACAGAAAAAAAAGGTACAGAAAAGAAGAAGAAGGAAGAAAGGAGGAGATGGAGAATGGTTTCACGAAGAGTCGGGTTGGCTAACGGATGATTTAATTAAGAGAGGCACAAATTACAGGCCCGCTGGATGCTAATGCCCATCCACGCTCAGCTCGGTAGAAGCTCCTTAATTAGACGCTTCTGATTCATTGAGAAATTAAGCTCTGACGGATGATGGCGGGGCTACCAGGCGTTCCCGCGTGTTTTTTTCAGCTTCCAGCTCGCGAGTAATAGCCCATAGATAATTTCAGCCCCTATTTCTTAATTACGCGTTGAGCTGAGGCTTCTAAGCTTAAAAATGATACGATGATTTTCAATCTTATGCAATTGTCTTACAACAAAATCGTGTTTCTTTCAACAAAAAAATTCCAAAAATATCAGTGTAAAATATTCCCACAAATCTTATCCGAGAGAGACTGTTGGCTTCTATTCCTCGTTATTTTTCTAACAATAAGTGAAATATAAAAATATAGAGTTGTAAGGGATAAATCTTAACGCACATCGTTAACAAACGGTGAATAAAATTCTTCCGCAAACAAATCTCACGAATTCTATGACAAATGACTTGTTTATAAAATTGAACGTAGGTATAACTTGGGATGAGATATCGATTCAAATATCTTGTATTTTTCAAAATCAGAATATTGAGAGCTGCGCCGATGTATTGAGAATTTTAGATTTTCCACGTGCAAAAAGCACGAGAACCATCCTTTTCATTTATTGCTATATATACTTTAAAATCGCCGGATAAAATTTACATTAACTTAAATAAAATTGACATTAACGTAAATAAAAAGGATGACCCACTAAGATAGAAAATTATTTCATTTTTTGGTTTGCATAGAAGGCTCATCTAGACGCGTAATTAAGAAATAGGGGCTGAAATTATCTATGAGCTATTGCTTGCGAGTTGGAAAGTAAAAAAAAATCACGCGGGAACGCCTGGTAGCTGCACTATCATCTATCAGAGCTTAATTTCTCAATGAATCAGAAGCGTCTAATTAAGGAGCTTCTACCGAGTCGAGCGTGGATGGACATTCGCATCCAGCGGGCCAGTAATTTGTGCCTCTCTTAATTAAATTATCCGTTGCCTGAGAGTCTTGCTTTTTGCACGTAGAAAATCTAAGATTCTCAATGTATCGATGACAACTCTCGCGGCGATTTATCGACTTTAACTGCATATACATATATTCAATATATTTCCTCTCTCAGGGTGTCCAGCAGACTCGATGGAAAAAATTCCCTGAGTTTATCACATTTTCCAAGAAATTAATTTTTTTTTCCTGATTTTTTAGTATTATTTTTTCCAAATATATATAATTTGCATATATCTATATGATAAATCAATTAAATGTTAAATCATGAAATCCTTGAGATATTTTTGTCAACAATAAAAAGGTTCGGAAGTTAAAAGAATAAAAATTTAAATCAATTATACAATCTGCATTATGTACGATAATCGAAACAAACATGACACTATATAAACTATATAAGAGTAATCATCTTATTTAATTTTTTAGTTTTGTCTCTATCAAACACATTGAAATAAAATAACACAACGAAGTTTATATTTATTTAACAAAAAATTTCAAATTATCGAGACAAATGTAGAATACGAACGTGAAAAAATCCAGATAAACAGTAAAATTTTCCCCGACAATGCCTGGTTTTCCAGATTTCCCTGACCGCTGGACACTCTGACAATACTCCGATTTTGAGAAGTTAACGTGAATCTCCGGCGATTCTAAAGAATATATCAATCCGTAAATAAAAAGGGTGACCGTCGTGCTTTTTCCACGTGGAAAATCTAAGATTTTCAATGCATCGGCGACGTATATATATTTCTCACGAAACAAAAGCCACTGTAACGCAAGTACATCCGTTTACGTACGTATTCGCGGATTTACATGGCGCTTTCTTTCCCGATACACACGAGCTTGCAGGGGGATAAAAGCTCCCAGTCGCAGGGAAATCCACGGTGCGTCCCCAGGGATAAGTCCCGCGGGATGACCATAGTCCGATCTCGACCGATCAGAATATCAGAATATGCATTTGCACAGGAATCGGCGAATTACGCTAAAACGTGCTTTAGCACATCGAAATTCGTCCTGTATCGCTCTCGATAGACTTTCCCCGGAAGCCATTAAAGTATCACGGTGGCTCAGTTTATGGCCATCGTCCAACGGTCCGTCAGGCATTCTACATGTTTTGAGCAGGAAAGATCGATCGATTTCGAAATTGAGAAGTGGATGGTCCCGGCTTCCCTCGCGTTGCCAAAATATTGATAATTCTCCGATTGATCGATGACCGTAAATAATATTCCGTAATCGTTCACGGTATATATACTATTGCAGCAGGTAAAGAAACTAAATACGATCTCTGCTTTGATATATCAACAGATAGAATATCATTCATGGATTCATTAATTGCATTTTTATTTAATTAGATAAATTATGAAATATTTATCTTACGTACTTCGAAATTTACTACGAACTTAATAGAGAATGTAACAATTATTCAATGTCTCTGCTTTGATATATCAACAGATAGAATATCATTCATGGATTCATTAATTGCATTTTTATTTAATTGGATAAATTATGAAATGATTTATCTTACGTAGTTCGAAATTTACTACAAACTTAATAGAGAATGTAACAATTATTCAATGTCTCTATAAAAAGAATTTGCGTAGAAAAACAATGGGATTAGCTTGTATCAATTAAGATAATATTGTGACTATTAATCTTACAATGAATGGACAATGAATCACGAAAGCGATCGCAAACAAGAAAATGCGCGTGGTGTTAAATGTGATCGACTAAGCTACGCACGGCACGTAAAGGGTCCAAAAAGGGTGTCGGTCCTCGCGTCGGATGATCGATAGGACTAATAACGGCGCCTTTCTCCCGCTTTCTCTCTCTTTCACCCTCATGATTGTGTTGTTCGAGAACGGAGCTGCCGCGGGAAGCAGCGACCGATAAAACACCACCGAAGACGGAATATTTTAACCCCCGGATTAATAGGCCTGTAAACGACGCAATGATTTTCATTAATATTCATGGGTCGCCGATGCGAAACGCGTGCATGATTTATGGTCTTTAATTTTCGCACGGGGACACGCGCGCGTTCCGAATTTACCGCAAAACCATTGCAATATGTATAACGAAATCTGGACCATACAATTTTCTCTTAGAATTTACCCTGAAAATCATGGTAATCATGGACAATACGGTATTGGAAGAATTTTAGAAGAATTTATCTGATTAATAAATATTTACTACAATAAAAATAATAATATCTATATACCCCACAATAAAATATAAAATATGTTTGATGAATTTTCTTACTATGTACATATTAAAATTTACTACGTACATATTAATATTTTTTATTGTGATAAAAATAATCAGAGAAATTCTTGTACAATTCTTCCATATTGTCCATGATTACCATGATTTTCGGAAATAAATTCTAAGGGAAAATTCTCTCCGTGCGTACCATATTAAATAACATAAAAACATCAAATAATGAAAAATCAAATAAAAATTTGTGCAATTTCTAAGTTCGCTGTAATAATAGAGAGAAACAATTCTAAAAGTCTGGTATAAATTATTGCGGACTAAAATCATATTCCGAAAATAAAAGTAAACCAGACAAAAATGGAAACTTAAATAAGAAAAGCGTAATCTGAAAATGACGATAGTTAATCCTATGGATTGTTTTAGATTTTTAAATCGATGCAAACCGAACGACAACAGGAAATATCGTGTCGCTTCAATCCTATCTTGACACCAGGTACAAAAATCCCCGACGACATTGCCTAAACATCTCGAGAGGGTTCTAGAAAGGAAAACTACTTAACGGACCATCGTCGGCACCTTTTGCGTTTGCTTATTTTTCTATGAAAGCCGCGCTGCTTCTCTTTCGAAAAGTACACTGTAATTTGACTCTTAGAGACACGGAAAACGAATGCGTAGTGTAAATGCTCCTTCATTAATTTACAAATATTAGACACTCTTATATTTAATAAAAATTTTCTTATATTTAAATAATATCAATAGGCTTATTTCATCATTTCATTATTATTTTTGTGGGAAAGATTTCTTTACAATTTATATATTATATAATTACACATGAATAATTTCTCTGATAAAAAAACGTCAAGATAGAATTGGACTTATTTTTGCAAAAAAAAAAAAAAAAAAAATTTACAAATAGATTTATAAAATAAACATAAAATTAAATAGACTTCCCAAAATCTAGCCATTCGCGCGTGTAATCGTTCCATGTTGCAATGGATATTCCGAGAAGGAAAGTCATGCCGAGCTGACCGTAGCAATCCGGTGGCGAGTGCGTTAATTAGTGGGATGCACACGCGAGCGGGCAATTAAACCAACATCTTCATTATTAGGTGTATATACCGAACTCGATGGTCCTACTCTTACGAGGAGGGATGGCTGAGGCGAAAGCCGGTAGTCCATAAACGGAATAACTCGGTAAAGCCGTGCTACCGCCTCGTTACCGTCGCGTTATCGCGATCGCTGACCAGGATGGGATTACTTAACGCCATTTTCATTCTGCCAGAAGAACAAATACGTTTTCATAATTGGACGAACATTGGCCAAACCGGTTGCACCGTGCCAGGAAAGAAATGACCACCATTCCTGAGAAGAAACACGCTACGACGCTAATTGTTTGGTTAAACGTTCGCAGGATTCTCTCGCACTGGATTTATTTATCAAAATGTAGTAGATAATTAAAGAGGCACCACAAAAATCACGAAAGATATGCGTTTATTTATTAAAGCAGATTGTGCATTTCGGTAGGTAAAATGAATTCTATATAACAGATTATGCCTTGCTAATTAATCTACCCTCATGTATCTATATGTATATGTACGAGACTTTTTTAAAACATTTTAGTAGGACTAATGACAATGAAAACTAATATATCTTTGAATTTAAGAACTTTGTAAGAAAAGCGCACTCGTGCATTTATTATTTAATCATGTCAAAATTAGTCACAAAAAGTAAAACATGACAAAATTATATTATTTAAATAATATGTATAATTTCTTTCCTATCACTAAAACAAACTGTTAAGTTGACTAAACTTTTCAACTAAATTACTAATTTGTTAATTGAATACATATTAGTATTTAAATATACATTTTATTAGATTTAATGTTATATTTTAATTTAAATATTTTTATATGTTCAGTTAATTGACAAAATAATATTTAGTTGAACGTTTTAGTCAACAATTTTTTTTCGGTATATTAAGCAAAATGATTCGTGTTAATTGAACATACAGGGTCATCGAAAAGTATCGGACCCCCCTAATATCTTCGATTAGAATGCATTTTGCCTCCTATTTTTTATTGCATATTCTTATAGCTTATCTCGAGAGCTTTCCAAAACACTATAATAAAACATTTTTTCATTAAGTACTTTTTGAATCATACAGGTTAACCTTGTTAACTTCAAACCTGTGTAATTCAAAAAGTACTTAATAAAAAAATGTTTTATTATAGTGTTTTGGAAAGCTCTCGAAATAAGCTATAAGAATATGCAATAAAATGGGTTCCATTTACAAAAATTAGGTTGACCTTGAAATAATCTTGAAGGACATGGTCACGGTCATCATCTTACTCCCCGCTTGAAACCATACAACTTTGCTATTGGACATTTTCTCCAAAATGCATTCCCTGTATATTAGTACTTAAGTTAAATATAAGTTTTGTTAGATTACGTTATGATAATTATCGTATCGTATTACCTATCGGACGTTTTAATTATCACACGTGTTTTGTTAAATTAATATGTTATATTCAATTTAAATATTTATAGATGTTCAATTAACAAACTAATATTTAGCTGAACGATTTAATCAAATTAATCAATTTTTTTATACGTTAGTCGAACGATTTAGTGAACAATTTTTTTTCGGTATATCAAGCAAAATGATTCGTGTTAATTGAACATACAGGGTCATCGAAAACTATCGGACCACCCTAATATCTTCACAGTTAGAATGCATTTTGCCTCCTATTTTTCCAGTGTATTAAGCAAAATGGATTCGTGGGAGGGAAGAAGAAATATTTAAAAGCCTCTCTCGCCAGAAACACAATATGAAGTTAACATTGTCGTTGTGTGACGGTGGCGAAAGACGCCGAGAGGGCAGCGGGCGGGATCGAGAATTCAAATACCAGCGCCATTAAACTGAATAACGAGGAGAGCGGCCGTTCGAAATATGAACATGGCTATGATTTGCGGCCTCGTAAACCCGTTCATAACGAATAATAATGTCACCGCGCGCGGTCGCTCGACGGCGCGAAGGTTCACCAACGGGGCCCGATGGTAGGGCGCGTTGTTCCCGCCTGGAAATCCACCTACAATATCGCCCAAGACTTTTTTTCATGTCTCATAACGCCTTGCGGGTGAAATTAAATAATAAAATATACGCCGTCGCTAACGTCGTTAACTTTTCTACGTCCCTTTTTCGCGCATTCGGCACACATTCGTCCCTTTCTCTTTCGAGACTACCCTTGTCTACCTGGTTGGCTACCTCGCAGTTTTCATTATTATTCCGAGATTTTTATTAGACGATGCGAGATCGTTACGGAGATATACGGCGTAAAGCTCTCAGGATCCTTTCCCGAAAAATATTGAGTAGATATGCGGGAATCTCTTTGCGTCGTGTTCATATTCTTAATATTTTTGTCAGAAGAAAGAAATTAAAACTATGTAAAGGAGTCGAGAGTTTGGCAACCACACTGTATAATATCGTTTCGTTTTATTAAGTGTACGGCTCTTTCATTAGCACAGAAGCACGTAAATGGAGTCGCGTTTATATTTCTTTGTAAACGAAGTTTACGATATCGCGATCAGCATAAATCTTTACGTTTTAATATAGAAAATATGTACAAGAAAATTGTCAAAATCTTGATATTAGACAATAAAAAAACTTTCAAATATTGAAATATAAAATGTGGAATGAAACGTTATGCATTCTCTCAGATGGCATAAATATATCGAAGAAATTCTACAAGTCGTGTATATGAAACTAGTCTCATTTCGAAACTCAAATAATTAAGAGAATTCTGGCTTTATCTTCAATAAATTATCTTAACCAAATAGTTTTAGTTCTGTTTTTTTTTAAGTAGCAAGGACAGGCAATGCACTTGCCCAGAAATGCTTTAGAAAAAGCAAAACTCTGGAAAATTGATTGGCGCCTTACATTTAAATTTAAAAAAATGCATTTTTAAATAATTATTTAAAAAATTTTTAAATTGTCTTAATTATATATTATAACTCTCTAAAAAGGCAATGAATAAGAAATATATATAAACAACTGGTCTCTCATCTCAATATTTATACATATACGTATCTGGTAGTCTTTTAATTTAATTAATATTTATTTTGCTCTTAGAAGACAGAACTTTGTTTAGAACTCATGTAGAATTATAAATTTTTCTTTAACTTGATAATTAATAAAGAAAAAGCCGTAGAACAAAAAAATGGCATTGCGTAAAATTGTCGTCCCAGTTTGTCTCAAGACATTTTCGTTGCTTTAATGGCCTGAACTATTTAAACTATAAAAAATTCTAGAACCATTGAAAATAAAATCAGAACTCTTAATTATTATATTGATGAGTTTCCATGAAATGAGACATCTTCATTACCGCTATAGAAATAATTTCGCACTCACCGATACGTGCAACAGCAGAGTTGTAGTACACAGCATATTAATCCTGAAAACAAAATTAAATATATATGTTAAATATATACAGATACGTGTATATATGTATATGTGGATATATAAATGTACACACACACACACACACACAGAGTATTTTACAAATTTGGAAACAGTTGAATATTTCACAAACAATGTAATTTAGAATAAAGTGTTTTTATTTTGCATACCTCATAGTTGCCCTGCTGTCGCCTGATGCCTCCTCTCGTAAATCCTTTGTAGCACTCACGACACTCGCGAAAACACGAATTACGATCGCCCGCTACTTTACACGGCACTCGCGACACGACGCGTGAATCGCACTACCTGTAATAACAAATAAGAAACCATAAATATGGAAAACAGAAAATATGTATAACAAAATTGTCAAAATCTTGACTATATTAAATAATATAAAAACATCAAATATTGAAATAGAAAACTTGAATAAATATTTATGCAGTCTCGAAGAGAGAGAGAGAGAGGTAACGTAATAATATACCAAAGAAACTACGAATCTAATACAAATTGCTAGCAAATCAGAAGTATTATCCGAAAATAAAAATGAATAGATAAAAACTGAAATCTGTACAGGAAAACCATAACATAAAAATACAGAAAATATGCATATGAAAATTATCAAGAGATCTTAACAATTTTCTTTCAAGTAATTATCAAGAGATCCTAACAATTTTCTTATAAGTAATCGTCAAGAGATCTTTACAATTTTCTTATAAATAATTGTCAAGAGAGAGAACGATGTATTAATTAGTAAATAAATTTATTTATCATGCATCTCTTATTTTAATGATAATATTTTAACCACAATTTTATTATATTCTTTGTCTTTCGTCAATTAATTAAATAGATCAATCTTTTTATCAAAAAGCATATGTAGAACAAAAAAGGATATGCAGTATTTAGATAAAATTTCATCTTTTAAATTAATCATATTTTTGTGGCGCAAAGTATGCGTACAGTCATATATTTGTTTACGACAGGTTTTCAAGAGGGTGTACTGATTAGCTAATATCTTACAAAAATTCTCGAAACTAAATATATTCTACGAACAGCTGATTGGAGCATCGACGTGACGCGATGGTGAATTTTGATTGAATGCAACGCTTTCTTATAGTTTTTTTTCCTAGTTCTTAATAATAACTATTTAACAAGAGAGCGCGCTTGTCATCGATATTATGCGGTCAATTGCAAATCTAGTGTTATATCAATGTTTCGCGCCTCTTTCTCATTAGCAAATATGGCGCGAATGAGTGTCGGGAGTGTTGAAGCAAGTAATGTGCTCTCGGTCTTTATATCGTCACGTTGTGTTAATGTTTGTTTAAATAATGATAAATTGATCGAAATGCACAATCGTGTCGTGCTTATTAATAACGTGTCGTGTTTATTAAAATAATAACGTCGTGATACTTGATTTATTGTCGAGCAGCAAAGATTATCGGAGTATTGCTGCGATAATAATTATGTAATAATTAAGCTGCTTATTTTCGACAACATTTAGTTTAAAATATACTTAATTAAAAGTATATATATATACATATTTCGTATTTATTGGTAGCGTCTTCTAAATCTTTTGTTGATTAAAAATGTAATAAATGTCGGAATTTCTGTATTGAGAATATTGCATATTGAAAAATGTAAATCTAAATTTTTTTATTCTCTTTTCACAGGTATGGATTTGTGGTGGGATTTCACAAGTTAGAATATCACAAGTATATATGGACTTCTTATAGACTTTCATAGGCTGGACACGAATTCGACTTTCTGCATATCAAATAGCGTCATATGGTAAGCATATCCTGTTGCATGCTATTATTTATATATTATATACTTATATTCTTTTAAATAAAATTAGTGCATTGAAAAGTAATAATTAGTCGCTAATGTAATTTCAGTTATAATAAGTATAGCATTGTAAATTCACACATACACAGTTTAATCTCATTAAGAGAATCAATTAATGATAAATATTTTAATTATTTTAATTGTGATATTTTAAAATATCTTACATTTTATATTTTATATAAATATTTTATACTTATCTTTAAATATCTTATATTTTAAAATATTTTATTATATATAGAAATAAATTTATAGCGATATAGTTTATTAAGAAGATATTTGAGTTGTTAATTAACAAAAAAATCTTATCTTAAAATAATTAAAATATTGTTTGCATGATTCTAAATAGAATGCTTTTTATAATATATTTTATTTCAAAAATGTATGTTTGAAAGCTTTTTCCAAAAAATAATTCAAAAAATAAATAAAAATAATAACTTAAAAATACATTTTGCACATATAATATGATTAAACAAAATGTAAATGTTATTTTTTTGAATATTAATGAAATCATCACTCATTGATTTGAATGAAATCTCGTGTAGCTACTTTTTATGCCATTTTTTATTGAGTCAGTTTATTATAAAAGAATATATACGTTTTTTATTTATCAACTTTAAACTTAAACAATTAATCAGTTCTTTGAATGCATGTTTCTTTAATTAATTTAAGATTCGTCAATGAATGTATAGATTAAAAGTAAGATATACTAAAAAAAAATTGTTAACTTGACTAAACCTTTTAATTTTCAATTAAATATTATTTTGTTAATTGAATATATAAAAATACTTAAATTAAATATAAAATATTAAATCTAACAAAATGTATATTTGACTTAAATACTATAATATATGTTCAATTAACAAAATAATAATTTAGTTAAAAAGTTTAGTCAAGTTAATACAATTTTTTTTAGTGCAAATACGAAAAAAAAAATACAATAAAGGAGAAGGGAAACAACGTCCTAGAGACATTTTCCCTTGCAATATATTCTTTCTTTCTTCGAGGATTCGACGAATGCGTGAATGTATTTCGAAGTAGGTCCCGCGAGAATATCTCGTGTCGTCTTTGTGCCAATTTCGAGCATGCTGTGAAAGACGGAAAGTGATCGAGCGCCCGCGAACGCTTAAGAAGGAAGAAAAATCGTTTTATAAATTCTATTCGTTTACCTTTGCATTTCCCTTCTGTCCTATACACTCTCTCTCTCTCTACTCCGAAATGGCCTTTCTCTCGACGAGCGCGAGTCCTCGCGCCAATCCAGCCTATTCGCTCGATCCAACGCCACATTTCGCTTTTCGTTATCGCGTCCAATTCCAGCGGAAGATATCCGACCGACGATAAGAGGACGGAATTTAAATAAAACGAATCAATATTCAAATCCGCCGTTCTCTCTCTCTTTCTCTCTTGTTGGCTGATTCCCTAAGCGTCTCCCTTTTTCTCTCGCCTCTTTTTCTCCTTATTTATTTTGTTCATCTCTATTTCCCGCCGCACTTCTCCGATTTTGTCGGCCAGCTTTACCTGCTCGGTCTCTTTCTCGTTTGCTCTCGTTTGCTTTCTTTGTTCATTTTTTAAATATTTTTTAATTATTTAAGCGCTGCTGCAATTGACATTTAATTTGTTACAGATCAACGATCATCTGACAAACTGAGAGAAGCAGGAGAAGGAGGTCTAGGAAAGGCATCGGGCACAGGCAAAGCAACTTTAAGGTGATTATTTATTATTTATTTACTATAATTGCAATAAATCAAAATTGATTAGTGTTGTATTAAATATAAAATATAATATAGTAATATAATTGTTTCAAAAACCAATTATCTTGAGGATGCTACTACAATTTTTATTCTATTTATATGTTTCAGATCGACGTAGTTTGCAGTCAACTCCAGTCAATTGTTGTGCATCAATTGGTGAGTAATACATTTTCTGAAATGAAGTCTTCTCTCTGTCTCTCTCTCCCAATTTCGCCTGTTCGATCTCTTTCTCGTTTGCTCCGATTTTTTATTCATCATACAATATCAAAGCGCCTCATTTATTCGCGTTTCTTTGTCGAATCGAACGTTCTTCTTTCCAAACCTTTTCAACCTCTGTACTGATTGGATTCAAACAGCCCGAATGATTGGTTTTATGCTCGGCAAACTGTATTCGTTTCGCCAGAGAATCAGAAAAAAATATCGAATGGCCTCTTTTAAATATAATGGAAAGAATTACATGTTTAGTGATAAAATTATCATTGATACATTTAAGAGTTTTTTATATTTACAAAAATTAAGTTTTATGAGAAAGCCTGTTTAAAAGAAACTATCTTATATAATTTTATGATATTTTTCTATATTTTTTCTTAGAAAAACGACACTTTATGGGAGAGAGAGCAAGCATTAATTCGACAGTGATTATTAATTTATATTATATATAAACTGCTTGTGTAATTATATTTCAAAATATCAAACTTTAAATGATTTCAAAAGTATCTATTAGAAAACGTCGAGATTCATAATTTCGTCCTTTTTATTTCTGTGTTTCGAAATGAAATCTAAACTTTGAATATAAACGCGAAGAATTTATATTTGACATAGTTTCAAATATTTTTATTTGAAGTATTTATATTTTGAACATGATATATTTTATATATTTGCAAGTATTATGAGCGATATCTGCAGAAGTCAAGCTTTTTTAAGACGTATAATTTCCCCGGACTTTTCTCCGGCAATTAAGAATTTTCACGATGGTTTTCATAAAGCCGTAGTAAATCCCGCGAAGACTGTCTAGTTATACTATACCGTGGTAGAGATACC
Organism: Nylanderia fulva; assembly: GCF_048542155.1. Lineage (NCBI taxonomy): Eukaryota > Metazoa > Arthropoda > Insecta > Hymenoptera > Formicidae > Nylanderia > Nylanderia fulva. The sequence continues at coordinate 5,943,851 of NW_028190916.1, forward strand.
ATTCCCTTTCCCCGTAAGAGAAAATATTATTTCTTATTCCATCGCGACGAAGAACTTCCATGGGGCGGCATTAGGCGAGCGAAATAATTCTAAAGAAATTTCATAACTGTCGCGTCGCTAAAAGAGCTCCTTCAAGTAATAACCAAAGCGAGAAAGGCGGCTTTCCTTATGTCCTTAGAATGAAGAAAGGTTCGAATAAGACGGCACGGGGATGTGGCCGTGATTTGTGACGAAACAGATTATGCGTCTCATTTAAATTGTTCTCCCTGTTTCTCCTCTCACTTTCAATATATTTGATTATATGAATATTGCATGACACTTTATCTCAGTTTCTCTGTTTGTAAACAAGCTTGTGTGTTTTAATTATATTTTCATGAGATGACGAAAAATTCAATCGACTGAGTATAAATAAAAAAATCATAAGCTATAGTATATTGTGTATCAAGTGCGGAAAGTTGACAATTGGTCACGAGTGCGGGGGATGGACGCACGAGTGAACAATTGTCAATTCGCACGTGATACACATACTATTTTGTATTACAAGTGCAGGCAAAGTGGCTTTGTGCGCGAGGTGGCCGATCGCACGCCGCTAGATGGCGGCGTGGGAAATCGGCCGCTTTCCGCACAGAAAACACGCACACAAAGTACCACTTTGCCTGCACGTGTAATACAAAATATATAAACTAATAAGATATGTGTGATCATATAAATCATACGCAAAATTGTCTGTATAAAAATCTAATATGAGGATTTCAGGATTTTCCGGATAACTTAAGATCAATTTTGTAGTAAGGATAGCTCACAAACGGTCTCAAATTTAGTATTCGTTACGGGGCGTAGTTCGACACACGCGAGAGGGGCGAAAGAGAAATTCTTTTCGAAATTTCCTCTTCGACCGCGTAAGCACCTCTGTCGCGCGATCTGTCAAGCCTGGCTTTCCGTTCGCTCTCCCTCGAACTCTCCTGTCATCCTCTCTTTCTCTCTCTCTCTGCTCTCCGCCCTCTTTTTCTACATTGCTCTCCGTTCTCGGGGACGTTTTATTCGCATTCAAATGGCAGCACTTTAATTTGCATGCTAAGAGTGCTCGCCGTCCTCCCGGTCGCCACCCTCTGCCACTCTCCCGGCTGGATTTCCATTTAAACTCACAAAATGGCGCTGACTCCGCGGGGCTACAAAATTTTTTATTGAAAGATTCGATGCGGATAACGCGAATGCTCGGGATAAAAAAAACGAGCGAGGGAAGCACAGGGGGTGAGAAGGGGCGGTGAAAGAGGGTTGGGAGGAGCGAACTCACACTCCACGGGGCGCGTTATTCTCCGAGATAAAATGTCCTTTATCTGTTCTATGCTTCTGCGTCACCTGCTAGCCCCTGGGATAACCGCCTTTATTTCGCCCTCCGATCACCTTTTCCGAGCAAAGCGCGTTTCGAGTACCGGTATTACTTCGCGAATAGCCAGCTAATTCTCTTGTCTTATTCTCTATACAAAGTTTTGCAATAGAATCTTATTAAAGCGAAAGCTTGCTTTTTAATTTTCATTTCCCATCATTTTTATAACTGAAAAACTTTATACATATCAGTTTGTCGATTAATTAACAATTATTTACAAACATTTTAAAATTCAAATGAACAATAACTTTCTCTCTGATTATATGTAGACGATTAAGTGTTGTCTAAATTTGTCAAAGATTTCATTATTAATACAAAAAAAAATAAATAAAACTGACGGTGGAATAGCTACAAATCGCAGGCACGAAAGAAGGATAATAGCGAATTCGAGAGGATAATCGAATCTACGTCGTGGAATCGAACAAAATGTCTTCCGAATCTCGTTTGGCATCCATTACAAGTGATTCCTCTCTCTTCTCTTTTTTTTTATCACAGTGATATTGGTTCCAAATTTTTATTGTCGCTCAATTTTTATTTTTCTTACTTGCATACTATGGGCCATATAATCAATTAAAAAAATTTAATTCCATTTCGATTATCACATTCATTAATAATCAATTGAACATTAGCTTCGATGATTTAGTAGACCCGAAGCGTTCTCATCGCGACATACCGCTACGGAAATCCCGAAAACGGAGCTGCGCTTTCGGTGTCGGGAAGGAAGGTCGTTTATTAGTCCAACTGGGCAAACACAATCCCATCGATAACCCTCGAACTGTTCCGATCCACGATCCCTCCGAAACAATAAGCCATTGACTCAACGTTATCCGCTTACAAGTCAAACGCGGCCCAGAGTTTCCTCCTGGATCTTTTCGAAAATTCGAAATCGCACCGACTTCAAAGCATGTGCGACCGGTTCCGCTGTTTACTGAGCTATTAGGGTGTTTAGGCATTAGGGAGCGGAGTGGATCATCCCTCGTTGCTCCTCTTTAGCCGCTACGTTTACACTCTCTGACATCCACCGATTCCTGCGGGGCTGTATTAGTCATTTGACACTTCTGCCCGTTCGTCGCTATTCGATATCCGCGACATGTGCAATTATTGATGTTTAGCAACGCATTTTTATTCAATTACGCTATGTAATGCAAACATGCAATACGATAACTTGTAATATTTATAATTTTATACATAAAACACGTAATTAAATCTACGTATGTAATAAAAATTTCATGATTGAATTTGTATTGCATAGAAACTGGAAAATTAAAGAAACGAAGAAATAATTCTCGGGCCGTGATAAATACTCGATTAATGTTCCGCTCGAACGAGCTTCTTGCATTTCTTTTAATTCTCGCGTTGATACCCTCAATTATGCACTCGGTACGCTCTGTTCGATTACTCCACTACATGCGGCCTCAATTAATAAAATCGTGCCTTCGATAGCCCCGCATGCGCGGCCGTTTACGATCCACTTTTCTCGCCACCACTATTACACCGTTCCTCACCCTTGTCGACTTCATCGCAGCCCGGCAGCAGTGAAATAAATGCAAGTGCCGATACAGCGGCGATCGTGTGCTGGGTTTTCGATTCGAGGGTGAACGAGTTCAATCCCGAGCGATCGCGCCCGTTATCGTAGTATCCGTGAGAACCTCGATATAGTTGCTGCGAAGAGGGGTGGATGAAGGTTCGGTTGGGGGTTGGTCTCACCCCAAAGCGATGGACCGCCAAAAGAAGATGTATGAAATTCCGGCGCCTCCTAGTCGGTTTTCTCCGCCGTTGGAGTAGAATATATTGGATTCTGGTAGTCAATAGAGACTGTTAGGGGTGGCAACACGCAGCCAGAGGCCGGCGGCGTTTTATCACGGGGCCTTGATATACTGGGCGGCCGCTGTTAGAGGGGTTAATCTCTCACGCTCGGTTAGCTCCTATTTCTAACCTCGCCCTTTCTCTGCTTTTCGATCCCTCGCCAACCCCCGTGTGTACCTCTCCGAACGTTCGCGTTGCTCTCTCCGGCCATTGGTTAACAGCGACGTTTTCCGATACTTGCTTGGGGAATGTTTGGCGGCAAAGGCCAATTTGGAATGGAAAATAGGAAGGAAGCGACGAGAAAGGCCATCGGAATATGATATAATATATATTGCATTGCTGTTGGAAAAATTATTTACATTCCTATTACACAAATTAAATATCGTGTGTTGAAAAAAGAATGAATAGATCGTATCGTAATTTTCTTTAATAATAATTGAAGCGTCGCAATGGCGAGCTAATCGAATAGAACGCTAAATGTATGATTGCCAGTATTGAGAGAAATATAACGAGCTCAACGATGCGGAATATTAATCGAGTATTTATAGCGGGTTGTGATTTAGTGAGAAAAGGAAAGAAGGGAGGGAAATGCAATTTATCCATACTGTGGCATGTGAATGAATATCAATTCAATTAGTAGAATTTCATTAATAGACCTTTCTTGTCTCTGTAAACAGAAATTTATATATGTATCAAACTTTTTATTTAATTTTTTAAAATTTTTTCAAAATTATATATATATATATATTTCCTTTAAAAAGGAGAAATAAAACTCGTCGTTTCTCCGTTTTTACAAATGGCTAAATAGATGGAACTTCTAATTTTATATTTACATAAATAGATTCACACAACATTATCGACGCGCGTTCTTTATTCTTAAGCGAAACTTCGCTCGGCTCGGCTCTCAAGAATTCAGCAAATATTTCGTTCGTTCTCACACCAAACTCTCGTCGGTCGATGAATCGCGCTCGCTGTTTCTCCGCAGCGAGGCGCGACGGAAACGGTATCGCCTTTAGCGGTCGTCGTTAATTCTCACCTTCCGTCGCGGCCACCAAAGGCGGCGCGGCGTCGAGCTTTTCAAAAGACGAAACTCGAGAACCGATGTAATTGCCGCTGCGGCCACGTTACGAGATCCTCACGAGATTCATCGCGGAGGTGTTAAACGTGCGGGTGCTATTAGTAGGATGACAAAAACGTAGGAAGCGCAAGTATAGTATGAGAGAAAGCGTCAAGTTGCACTCGTCATTGTTGAAAATTCTTGCACACAATTAAAATTTTTTCTATTATATGTGCCTAATAGATATGTAAACTCTATTAAATCTACATATATAAATTAATATAAAAATCAAATGTTAAAATTTTATAAGTATTTATATTCAAATGGAATTTGCACTCCTTAGTCGAGTCTTGAGGAAGTTTAAACAATAGTTAACATGAGACTATACGTTTGTGTAGGCGCATATCCTATTGCATGTAAATTGACGGTATGTTAGAATTTAATGAAACGAATTAATCATGTTCAAATTCTTGTATAATTGCGCGATCGTAAGCGCGGATTGGGTAAACAACGATTTTCGCGAAATGATGTAAGGTTTTAGGCGCGCGTTTTTTGAAGATATCGAAAAGAAAAGAAAAAGAATTGGGTAAATATATGATAATGGTTGAAAAAAGATGGAAGAGGGAGAAAAAGAGCTCATTAGAATTTTTCCGCGGATGTTAACCACCCTGACGAGTAGGAAGCGATGGACAATGCTGTCCTCTGTACTCCTTGGAAGCGCAGCGCTAACGAGACGACCGAACACCGGCTGGTGCCTGCCAATTGTTACAGCAAACAACGAAACAATGGACAGTGGCCGAGCCATACTAATGGTCGGTTTATACGCTCCTTAACTCGACGTCTCCCACTGGCCTCACAGAATGAATCTATATATCGGGCTACTTTAAAATCATTTTATTTGCAATGATTATTTTTTCCGACTATTTTTCGCCAAGATTTTTATTACAACAATTTTATTTATAATTGTAGTATTTTTCTCTCTCTTTTCTGGTACACGATGATTGAGAACATGATAATATAAAAATTGTGACATATGTTTTTTTTTATAAGTTATGAATTTTGTTGACAGTTTAAAAATATTTTATATTCGACAATTTTTGGATAGTTGAGGAAATATGTCGATATTATTTTTTGTGAAATGTATGAAAAATATAATAGTCATAGCAATTTATAATTATTTTATTTATATAAATTATGTTTGCAATGATTTTCCGCGCATATTAATTCCTCGTGTCGTTACGTGTACAGAATCCTCACACGTAAAAAAAATCAAGCCGTTTGACCGTATCGTCCTGATTTTGACAATCATTTACCGAGGGTGGGATGGGGTCCTTTTCTCGGGCCGAAATCAGTTTCACTTATGTCGGGCCGACGCTCTGCTAGGCGATCCTCGAAATATACAGAGTGTTCGGTAATAATTGCCACAAGTAGAGCGAATTACATCGAGTAAATTTTGTGCAATAAAAATGGTGTGGTGAAAAAAGATAACGTTGTGACTTTTAATCCGTTTGATTTTTGTATGAGAGATACAGCGATTCTTGTATATACCAGAAATATATAAATATTTTATAATATAGAAATTAATTATTTATCAGACAATTGATATATGTATCATCGATGATTCGTAAAATAATTCTTATAATACTTATTATTATTTATACCAAATTCAAATATAATTTTATTCAATTCTTTATTATATTCGCCTTTACGACCTATAAATATAATTTGAAACGTGAACGCATATATAATAGTAAAACAATTAAATCGCGGAATCGAGTAATTAAAATAAATATAAGCCACGTGATATATCGACCGATCTAATAAATAATTAATCCCTATACTACGTAATATTAATTTTTCATGAATATACAATAAGATATGCGATAATATATCGTCGTACCTCTCGTGTGCAGGTAGATTGAAAGTCACTCTTGCTCGCGCGAATCGACCTATATTTTAAAATAAATTGCGAATTAATTATCGCGAGGATCGCGCAAAATTGTAAATCTTTCTACTCGGTTGAACTCGCTTTATTACCGGCCACCCTGTATATACCCCAAATTGTTAATAACACTTCACCCTCGTTGCGCGAGATATCGCGCCTGGGTCTCGCATTACCATGTGAATATAGTCGTATAACTCGAGGGGTAAGCGAGCCCGTTTACGAGGGTACGGCCCCCGGGATATATTATTCTATGAACGCTAATGTAATATGACGAAGGTCGGGAAGGGTCTCCCGCGAGCGGCGCTTATCGCGAGCGCAGATAAGAGAGCCCCGCTAGTTATCCAGTTAGCTCGTTATTGTCCAATGATTTTAGATCACCCACCGATACATCGTTTTAACGCCGTCGAGCACGTGCCTTGGCTCTCGTTCTCTTTCCACCCCTGTTCACGAATGAAGGCTGCGACGGGATACGATGACAAATGACGCGAGGAACGATCGGTCTCTTCCAGCCTAACAGATTCGATTCCACGGCGGGAAATGTCATTCATCCAGAAGAAGTCGATATGAGATTATGCTTAGGAGAGTAAAGATTTTTGCGCCCTAGAGCTCTCGATGGAGAAAGAAAGAGGGAGAAAAAAGTGTGTGTGTGTTGGTTTCTTGAATATTTATATACGATGTAACGCGCAGAATTTATAAATAATTTAGTTGTTGCAAAATTTTTGATTTTTAATTTTAAATCACTATGTAATAAAATTAAATTTCTTCCGTAGAATCGTAAAATATTATCCATTTCCATTCCTGCGCTTCTTCACCATCATTGTTCCGCTTTATATCTGTTCTCATATGCTAGGTACTGCCTAACATGTGAGAAAAGGGGAAAAAATTTATGTGTTACATTGTCTTTCGTTGCTTAAGTTCAAGCACTGCAAAGAACGATCATAACAAAGAAAATTTTATTCATGCTTCTACGCATTGAGTCATAAATTGCTAAATGGAGTCATATGTATAAAAGTAAAAATATATATTATTACGAACTTTATAATCAATTTAAATCAACATTTAATGTTGTACTGGAAACAAGATTGCAGTTATGTGCAAAAATTTATTTTACTTTTAATATAAAGAATTCAAATTTTATTTAGTTTAATTAATTTATTTAGTTTATTAATAAAATATTTTGTTGAGACAAAATAATGAAATAATAATAATATATGAATGATATGAAAGAAAATATTCCGAGAATTGTAGATCTTATCTTTACTGCACCATTATGGCACTAATGATCTACTTCCAAGACGTATTTATTCTGCATTATCTGTTTGAATTATAATGTTCACGCAATCTCTCTGTTTACAATAGAGAAGTTACCTGCCTCTTTTAGGGTGCAAAATTAAATAAAAAATAAAAGTTTCGTGAGAAAATAGAAAAAATTGAAAATTAAGAAACCTGCAAATCCATAATTTGCCTAATAGAGCCTAGTGAAATACATTTATGTAAATATAAATAAAATAGTTTCTATCTCTTTTTCTTTTTCATCTCTCCTCTAGATTTTTTCGTTAATTATGATTTTTGAATATAAATATTGCTCACGAGGGAATGAGATACTTCTACTTTCTCGAACAAGTTGACGAAGCAAGTCGAGTTCGCTAGGACTTAAATAAAGTCGGAATTTAAGCGCACGCCCACGACGGGATTAACCACCATTTTGCGCTTGCAGCATCGAACCGCGTGGGACGTGAAACAGGGGTGGAAAAGCAGGGAAAATGAAAAACAAGATGGCGCTAGGAGCGAGGGTGGTCTTGGCACTTGCGGCAATTAAATGCTATAATGGCGTTAATTATTGTAGAACGACGCGCGGGAATAGTTTTGTCCGCATTTGCCCTGCGATGGCCATGCTGGATTCATCCCCTACGTTACCCTCGGTTTTCCTCTTTATAACTTTCCGCGCATCATGGTCGCGAGAACAAAAGGCAGTTAAACGGCAAGAATGGCGCGCAAAGTTTTGATGAAGTTTTTTCTAAGAGTAGACATACGCTGCACTTGTGCAAAGCTTATTCTGATTTTTTTACTGTTGGCTATTTAAGTATCCAGTAGATTTATTTCAATAAAAAGAAAGAGAAGATTTTTGTTCCATTTTATTTTTTTATTAATTCAATATCGAGTTCTACTAGTGTCAGATTTTTTAACGCGTTCAAAATCGATTTCTTTCATTATATCAAATATCAAAACATTTTGATAGGAGAATTATAACGAATTTTAAACAGTTTGTAACTTAACAAAAATATAATTTCAATAATTAGAGAAATTTCGTTCGGTCTATAATTGCAATCGAATTTTGAAACGCCGAATGTAATTCCTAAAAATGTTGATTTACAAAATAGAAAGAAATAATTTGAAAATAAGAGAAGATTAATATAAGAATAGCGGTTTGTTGTCTCCCTTTAATCGCGTTACGCGAAAGTACATATAACCGTTACATGTAGTCATTAGAACCGACTGCGTCCGAGGAGGGTTGGCGGACAGAACTTTTGCCGGGTTGGTCCGGCAATTTTGGTTTGAGTTTAATTACAGCGGCCCCGGGGGACAATCAGATATAAGCGTCCTGCACGAGCGACCGCCTTCAACCATCTCCGGTAAGGGCTGGCAAAGCTCACGGGGAAAATGGTTCGGCGATGGTCGGGCCGACGTTATCTGCGAAAAACGAGGAAACGAGTGAACCTAGCGCGAGGCCAGCGGCCTGGGTAATTACAAATTTTTCTTAAAAAAAACTTTTAATTTCATCGTCCTTTTGTTCGGTGGTGCGTGTGCTCCCGCGAAATCACAAACCGGACCTTCCCTCCAATATTTTTCCGTGTAATTACTAGTAACGTTAGACAATAGTCGTACTCACTTTTATACAGCAGATATTTCTGATACTCTTATTGAAAATGTGTGGCGTAAGAAACTTTTTATTATTTTCAGATAATCTTTGATCGATGAAATTTAATTTCTCCGATTTCACATTATGTGATAATAAAATATAAGCAAACAGATAAATTCCTAAAGAAAAGTTTAATATATATATATATATATATATATATATATTAACATAATTAATTAATTAATAATATATAAATATATATATATACAGGGTTGTCCGGAAAGTAATGCGTCGCATTTTTTTAAAAAAGAATTTATTGATCGCATAGGTAAAACAACTTAAAATTGTTCAAAGTATGACCCTTCTGCGTCAATACATTTTTGCCAACGCGATTTCCATGCGTCATAAGATTTCTGGAACTCCTTGACTGGGATGCTGTTCAGGGAGGCCGTCGAAGTAGCTTGTACGCACTCTGCCTCTTTGACTCCGGATCGTACTGAAAGACCCATGACTCATCCCTAGTGATAACGTTGTTCAGGAAATTGGGATTATCTGCACAGAGTTGCTTGAGTTCTTCACAAACTTCCACTCGGTGTTGCTTTTGCGCATCGGTCAACACTCTGGGCACAAGTTTTGCGCAAATCTTCCGCATGGCCAAGTCTTCCGATACAATCTCGTGAACAATCGTTTTCGGCAAGTTCAATAATTCCGACATTAAGCGAACATTCATTCGACGGTCTGAATTCAATAATTGGCGCACACGAGTCACATTGTCGTCCGTTCGCGATGTTGACGGGCGTCCTGCGCGGGCCTCGTCGGCGACCTCCTTCCGACCTTCTCTAAACATCTTGTGCCATCTGTTTGACTGCGATTTGGAAAGGCAATCGTCCCCGAAAACTTTCTTGAGCATTTCAAAAGTTTCCAGCGGCGTCTTGTCCAGCTTCACGCAAAACTTTATCGCATAGCGTTGCTCTATCGTTCTCTCCATCACAAGTTCGACGCGACCACTAAGCAGAGATTCACAGAATAAGCCGTCCTAACCCTCCAAGCGCATGGAAACAATTGAGCGACCTACCGTTGGAAAGCTAAGGGTACCCCCCTTCCTCCCCAACCGGTCCCATCGCTCTGCGATGTATAGTCGCGTCACAAAAAAATGCGACGCATTACTTTCCGGACAAACCCTGTATATTAACATGTCTAATATATATATACATTTATAATATATATATATTGTTATGTCCGTGTCCCGCCCGTTTGACGATACATCCCTGTATTATACGATCGTCAGGATTTTCTATTAGGATCTTCTATCAGGGTCTTCTATCAGGATCTTCTATCGTCGCTAAGAAGCTGTTTATGTCTATCGATGCGTTTTGTTCTGGTCTAGCTGTCGTGCGGTGAGGACGTATCCTCTGACAGCTGATCGGCGAATATATTTGCATTAAGATTAATGCACGTAATATTATATTGTATCGCTACGGTTTATTGGCTTCTAATATTAAAGTTTATTGCTTTACTACGCGAGTGTATTCATTTCCGGCGTGTGAGAGTTTGAGTGCGCGCGACATTTCTTTGAGATAATCAGAAGGGTGGTCGCGGACGTAACAATATATATATATATATATATATATATATATATATATATATATTAACATAATTAATTAATTAATAATATATATATATATTAACATGTCTAATATATATATTATAAATGTGTATATATATATATATATACACATTAGACATGTTAATACAAGCAATACTTCTTAATAGCAATATAACGTACAAGATATACCTAAATACCGTATATTCTTGAAGGGATACGCAGTCGGATATATATTTTCCCTTCTAGATTAACTTGAAGATATGTCATTGAGATATAAAGTCATTTCGGTCGACTGCTCTACTATAGCAGATTTTTTCCCGCGCGCATCTCTTTCTTCCTCTCTAACAATATCATTGAGAAGTGCGGTGTTAATATCTTCATAGTGTACGATCATTCTATTTTTGGTGTACGAGAGAAATCACCGTCAAGTGTAGGATGTTTTTCGAAAGAAACTCCGACCTTACAATGCTGGATAAAGTCGCGATCTCTTTTCAAGCGGAGACGTTTTATTACAGTCGACCATTCAATCTCGATGAAGTGACTCCTCGCTTTCTGCCTTTTTGAAAATCATAAAGTAACTAAGGTAGTGTTGATCGTGTAGCTGAAAATGCAGTGGTGCAGAAACGCGAAGAAGATTCTCTTATCTTCAATGCGCATTTCTTGCTCTATCTAAATATAGAGATACGCTGTCGCGTATGATTATCATATTTGTTGACCATTAATTTTCGATATCAGCGAGCGCGTTTAACGTAAAATTGCGCCCTTAAATAGAAAATATATCTCTAAGAATTGTTGATCTGGATTCTGTTTATCTAAGTTCTGTTTACATAATAATTTAAAATAATTTGTGATTGAAGTTTCAACCATGCATTTATGCAAAGTCAGAGGATACTTATAACGATAAATTTAGTTTACTTAATAAATAAAAATGAAAAGTTCGCGTCACTTTATCGGAGCAACATAATTTCCGATATAATCCGATAATGCCGCGCTAACGAGCAAGTATTATCTAAACGAGAAACGGAGGGGAGAGACAGAAGGTCTTAACGTACGAAATATTCGATGCGGCAATCAAGTGAAGCATTTTGCAGAAACGATAAGGGAGCTTTACGGGAAACAATAATAATAGAAAGTTTACGACACAGCCGTGTTTTCGTATTATGTTACGGCCACCTACGGTCAGTTACACAGGCTACCACTTTGCGCTCACTTAAGTGGCGACGCGAACGACAATTTAGCAAATGTCTTCGCCGTCAAATAAATTACGCGAAATTACGGCGTGACATTATGTCACATAAATGGCACGATAGAGGAAAAGAAAGAGAGAAAGAGAGAGAAGGTGTGAGAAGGTATAAGAGAATCGCGATCGAGCGCTGTGGGCGCAACGACTTCCTGGAGCGGCTCATTTTCGGGTTAATGATGAGCGGGATAATCGAAGCGCGTATAAAAGTTCACGATAATAGGATTTACCCCGGGATTGCATTTCGGGATGTCTGAACAGTTATATATAGTGTAAAGCACGCACTTGCAATTCGATAAATCTATTTACTGCTTATAACGCCTTTCGTATCTCTCTGAACAAATATACATGTCAAATTATTTTATTAATATACTTCTGAAATTTATTTTTAATGATAAAATGTGTGATTTAACTATAGCCGCTGAAATAACAATTAATTCGATGTAACAAGTTTTACATATTTTTTTAGTATTAATTTCAGAAAAGATAAATAAAATATAAATAACTTTCATATTCTTCGATCTTTCGTATCTTTGAACAAATATACATGTCAAATTATTTTATTAATGTACTTCCGAAATTCCTTTTTTAATGATAAAATTTATTTATTATTCTCTCGAGGTGTGTTATAATTAAAATGTGTGATTTAACTATAGCCGCTGAAATAACAATTAATTCGATGTAACAAGTTTTACATATTTTTTTAGTATTAATTTCAGAAAAGATAAATAAAATAAAAATAACTTTCATATTCTTCGATCTTTCGTATCTCTGAACAAATATACATGTCAAATTATTTTATTAATATACTTCCGAATTCATTTTTAATGATAAAATTCATTTATTATTCTCTCGAGGTGTGTTATAATTAAAATGTGTGATTTAACTATAGCCGCTGAAATAATAATTAATTCGATGTAACAAGTTTTACATATTTTTTTAGTATTAATTTCGAAGAAAAGATAAATAAAATATAAATAACTTTCATATTCTTCGATCTTTCGTAAATTAGTCTACGCAGACGCCCACCGCTCATTTTCTCCACGAGATATATTTGTCTCTTATCCATCCAATTAGTAAGTCAAAGATACCGCGATGACCAACGCATTTGTAACCGGTTTAGGATTAACTAACACGAGCTCGCGCTGCCGCCAGGTTTCACCAGCTCGGCTTCGATGCCCCTTTCTATCTCTTTCTTTCACTGTCATGGAGATATTAATTAACGTTAAGATCGATTCGATAGTATGTCGAAGTTAACGTTAATTCAGCCTTGGCGATTAAACTGTCGACAGCTGATAAATGAATCCGCCATTATTCGCGGCGTTTAATGTTGATGTTAGGTGAACCTAGCATTATGATTTTGCTTCTTTCTATCGTCGTCATATTTTTCGACTGGCGACGAGCACGCGCGTACATATCCCACATAATGTTACTAGAGTATTCATTGCGCTTGCAACATTCCATCAAGCTTAATTGCGCTGACGTTAACCCTACATTGTATTGCGTGATGCATATGTTTATGCACACTACTATCTAACATAAAGCATTATTCTATCAAATGAATTTTACTCGCAACTCTCAAAAGTAATGATTATTTAAAACTAAGATAATTAAAATAAACTTTATTTATTGTCTCACGCAAGATGAATATTAATAGCTAAGAAACCTCGAGAATAAAAATCTGTCATTTGCATTATTTTATAATTAAATTCAAAGATTATCGAGGAAGAAATGCGATACTATATTGAAAGTAACACTAAATGTGTTTATTTTGTTAGAATAATTTTCTTTAAGAAAATACATTTAAACTTACTATTATTATATTTTTTTTAATTATACTTGCTTACGTAAATTTATTGTAATTTGTATTAATTTATTATAATTTATATTAACAATCTCATATAATCTCGTATATTTTTTTAATATACACAAACATTATATTTACAAAATTATAAGAGGGAGAAAGAGAGAAAGAAAATATTAATTAAATTTTTTACATATTTTGAAGATGTGATAAAACGAAAAAAAGATATGTAGAATAAGTAATTTTGATACTTCCGGTAAATAATGAAAAATTAAAAATTTTGCATTTTAGACACACACAAAATGACAGTTGAATTTTTCACTTACTTCTGTAATAATGGATGTAGTTTATAGGATAATTGTGTTTATAGGAATAATGTTTTTAATTAGCGCGTTATTGCACCGTTAACGATAAAAGAAAAGACAAATAATGTTGATTCTTTAAAACACGATTATTTGCATTGCATAAGACTTCGTACGTATGCATTCTCATTGTATTCATATATATTCAATAAGGACAGGTCGGAATTACAATAGTTCAAGTTCATAATGCTTAATGTATTGAAAAATATTGATTTTTAACGCAGTTGCGTCTTACGAATAATTATGAATAATCAGAAATAAAATTTCCATTAATATTTGAATACAGTTTATAAATTTTAAAAAAGAAAAAATTCTATTTGCTATTAATATATTATTTTGCTATTTTTTAATTATTTTATATTGTAAATAAAATATTTGTAATTAAATTATACCAAATACTACTAAATTATAGTGCCGTTATGTGAAGACAGGTATTCATATTTCGAATATAAGCAAACGAATAAAATAGTATATGAGTATAAAATATTGTATTTCAATAATCATGAAATGGCCGCATTGATAACGCAGCTGACAAACAAGATTTTTTACGCGTTAATCTTGAATAAGATGTAATTAAAATTTTAAAAAGATTAACGAGCGCGCGTTATCATAAACAAATTTACGTTTTATATTAACGGGTCTGTGATCAATCTTATATATAATTCTTTTGACGAGCGAAAATTATCGCGTTGAAACAAATCATTGATTCTTCACCTTTTTAATTTAATGTTACATATTTATTTTCGCGTTTACTGTGCATGATTTATCCTGTAACTGGAAAGCTAATTACGCGACTTGATGATTCTATATTGTGATCATATTTGTATAATTATCATGGTTTTTGTAATATCTTCACAACAGCTGGGATTATCGCATCTTTATAACAGCTGACAACATTATTACATAACATATTTACATAAAACAATTTTGCTCGAAAAAAAATTTCCACTTCGATAATCCATATTAATAAAGGCATAATTATGAATATATGTTTGTATAAGTCTGCATTTATGCTCTTTTAAATTGTTTTTTTAAGATAATGGCAATTTGAGATCTTTTTTTCTTTTTAGAAAACAATTTATGTCATGTTTATGTAATGAATGCGAAAAATGGAAAATTCTATTATAAAGAATAAAAAATAAGTGTTTCGAAAATTATATTATTAATAAATAAAAAAATATAGAAAATTAATATATATATATATATATATATATATATATATATATATATATAAATTTATAAATTTATATTATTAATAATACCGAAATACTTCCGATCCATTTATCGATCTTGGAAAGAACGTATAGTGTATTTCGCTTATCTACCTCCGCATTTTGAGTTTATTGGGCATTATTTATCATTATAAAGCCACAATGCATCAGTCTAATACTCATCGCGGGCCCGTTTGTTTAGCGGCCTGAAATAATCTGCAATCTGTACCGTCGCGTGTTTTCTGCCACGCGGGTTTATCGCGATCATTAATACACCCTCCTGTGGAAGGCATTTATCGGCAGATAATTAATTTTGTTGCGTAACGCTGGGTTAATCGCTCATTAAAACTCACTCCGCCTTCTCCGTAAAGCGGGAGGCGCGCATTAATTCGACAACAGATAATTTTGATCGTGCCGTAATCCCGATAATTGGATCGAAAAACACGAACCGACTCGCAGCAATAGACACGATCGATGAATTGGCTTTCTACGGAGGGACACGCTAATTAAATCATTATAATTAACTGTCCGCAGAGATGACGATTCATTTTGCGTTAGGTATAGACAGACTTGGCATTTAAATATTATAAAAGCGACGTCCCAGTATGGGAATATATTCATGGCTCGCGCTCGCATATTCGCAACAATTAACGTTTGTTATTTCAATAACGAAAGCGAGATTAGAATGTTCTTTTTTATATAAAGCGCGGTGTGCCGATACAAAGAAAACGTCTCGAAATCATTGTGCTTATTTCCAATCATATATAGATTCTTCGCACTGTAATCGTTTTCTTCTTATTTTAATCTAAACTTAATCAGAAGATTACTAAACTATATTCTCAATAGACATTTAGTATTGAATATGGAGATATTTATTGTGAGAGTTTTATAGATAATAAAAATCTGTCATTTTTTCTTATAAAGATATTTAAATCGTTTAATCTGATAACTTCATTTAATAATAATATTAAGTATTATTAAAATTTTGACCTATGCTATAATTTCAGAGTTATCACAAATTAGTTTTGATTAGTTTTGATAAAACTTAAGCTATAAAAATTAATCCGTAATTTGTCGTAATCTGTGATTAAACAAACATGTACATTGAAAATCCTGAAATAAATTTAGGATTTTGAATTTGTTATTATTCAGTCCTTGTAAAGTTTCTATATCACGCTGATAACACATATATACATATATCAGTACATATATATGTATAGGTACATCAGTATTTATATCGCCGAGTCAAAACATATATTAAAATGCGCGGTAAACATTTCAAACATAATTAACTGCTATGTAATTGTCATATCTCAAAATATATTGAGATATTGCGCAAATCTTATACTCGGAAAAAAATAATTTATATATAATGTTACTTCAGTCACATTTTGTTGTGTATATTGCGAATGCAATTTATCAATTGCGGAGACTAATTTGTGCAACATCAACATTAGTTTATGAAATACATGACGCAACATCTTTAGAAAATTACTTATATCTTCGTCAGGATTGAAGTCTTATTGTTAGTCATAACGATTGTTTGTAAATTTTTAAAACCTAGTAATATATACGCTTGGATTCTTATTTGTCATGCACATATGATTTATATTGCTATACATACACATATAATTTTAGAATTTAGAATCTTTTAGAATATGAGATTTATTGATTGTGTTGAAAACAAATTTCAATTAAAAATACTTATTAAAGTAATAGTTATTAAATGTCAGTGAAACTCATTCTATTTACAATATACTTATGAAAAATATGTGATAGAAACTAACGACTCATAAAATCGAAATGCAAGGCATTCGAAATCGATCTTTATTTTAAAGTCAATCACGCAAAGATCTTGACCCGACACTCGATTGAACTTAGGCTCTATTGATTATAAATAGGCGTTATGGAAATGAGATGTGCATAAAAAATATAAGACCATCGCTATTTGCAAAATATTCGTCGTATTAATCGATTCCGTGAGAAATGTAACCAGAACGCACTTTAACACTGTGAATTCTTCATAAATACAATCGAACTGCATTTTCAACTGCAACTGTATTTCAATTGTATGATAGCGTTGCATTTAATCAAATACATCAAATGTCTTGTGCGATTTCTATAATATATAATTGAGATTTAATTTGTAAAACTGAATTGTTGAGATATCTCCAACGTAAAATATTAAATAAAAACGTAGATATTTGAGAATCGCCAGACAGAATTTAAAAAAAGTAAGAATCTTCTCTCGACCGTACTGGCAAATATTATTTATTCAATCACAATTGTGATTGAAATTCAGATAATTGTAAATAATTGCTACATTATTTACAAAGATTGAAGCTGCACTGCGATTGTCAACAACTCCGTTTTATCTTTTTTAAAGTTTATACATGTGTTTGCAGTTTGTGCAAATACATGTATAGACTTATAAATTTATAATCAATTTTATCTTATCTTTCTCTGATGCAACGAAAATTAAACATCCTCATAAGAATATATCATCTGCCACTTATAACACAAGATTAAACTGGTATTCGCCAATTAATTTTCATAACTGGATTAAAATTAACGTATGATATGTGATAATAAAATCTTTTTAGACGCAAAAATAGATTTTATAGTCGAACTACTTGTTAGAGATTTCCTCGTTGAACTACGAGATAGACTTAACGGTCTTTTTAATTAAAGTTGATCTATCTAGCATTAACACTACACATTACAAATTTCAAATCAGTCTTTGCCTTCAAAAACCAGATAAACGGTTATCAACTGTGCTGCAACTTTATTTAATATTTTATAAAAAAAGTAAGACGCTTCTCTCGACCGTACTGGCAAATATTATTTATTCAATCACAATTGTGATTGAATAAATAATATTTGCCAGTACGGTCGAGAGAAGCGTCTTACTTTTTTTATAAAATATTAAATAAAGTTGCAGCACAGTTGATAACCGTTTATCTGGTTTTTGAAGGCAAAGACTGATTTGAAATTTGTAATGTGTAGTGTTAATGCTTGAGGTACATATTTTGTATAATATAACAATTTAAAGATCAAAAGTCGATACGAAGTACGTTGGTCGTAAAAGTTCGAATAGCATTTATTTTAATGAGTCTGATAAGAATAATTTGCGCGATACATACTATTTCCACTTTATTTTTATACAGGTGATAACGTTGAAAATATTTTATATACACATAATATAAAATCGAATATAATTTTTAATTAAAAGTTCAATAATTATATTATCACATAAGAAAAAGCAGTTTTAAAATATAAAACCGGTTTAAATAGTTTTCTCTGAGGCAAGAAATAGTATTAACCAAATATGTAAACGATCTGCATTTAAAGATGTCGTAATGTTTAATCAGTAATACGGTAGCTTGTGTAATCTGATATTATCTGACTCTTCTGAGACAGTAGTCGAAACAGGTAGTAATGATTGGTGACTAATTACGTGATTAAAATTCAGGCACGTATCATCTAGTTGTAAAAAATATTCCAACAGGCGTAATTTTGTGACAACTGGTTAGATAGATCAACTTTAATTAAAAAGACCGTTAAGTCTATCTCGTAGTTCAACGAGGAAATCTCTAACAAGTAGTTCGACTATAAAATCTATTTTTGCGTCTAAAAAGATTTTATTATCACATATCATACGTTAATTTTAATCCAGTTATGAAAATTAATTGGCGAATACCAGTTTAATCTTGTGTTATAAGTGGCAGATGATATATTCTTATGAGGATGTTTAATTTTCGTTGCATCAGAGAAAGATAAGATAAAATTGATTATAAATTTATAAGTTTATACATGTATTTGCACAAACTGCAAACACATGTATAAACTTTAAAAAAGATAAAACGGAGTTGTTGACAATCGCAGTGCAGCTTCAATCTTTGTAAATAATGTAGCAATTATTTACAATTATCTCTCATGTATAATTATAATGGTATAAACATTTAATGTGCTAATTTTTTCACAAACTTCTTTATTGAAATTTTCCATCGTCATTCGTGGTTTAAAACAACATTATTTGATTCGATTCGAATACTATTTTATTTTAATGGTTTCATCTCTGTCTATATATTTATACTCGACACCGTTGCGACTCATAATGCAGTACTGCGACTTTCAGACTGATAAATTATTTTCCACTTACAATTAAATATTCGATTTTACAAGTCTTCTAAAT
Source organism: Nylanderia fulva (assembly GCF_048542155.1). NCBI lineage: Eukaryota > Metazoa > Arthropoda > Insecta > Hymenoptera > Formicidae > Nylanderia > Nylanderia fulva. The sequence goes on from NW_028190916.1 coordinate 5,963,324, forward strand.
ACCTGATCTTATAAATCTTTTAAGCCGCGAATATTCCAAAAGTTGCGAGCCCAGGGATAGACAAAGATACAATTAACTAATGATATATCGCGAGCGACTGGTTCGGGCGAATGAAAAGCGGTTACAAGGGGAAGAACGGGTAGAGAGAGCAGACGGGCCAGCAGACGAAAAAATTCGGAATATTTATGTTCGGTATTATTAGCGTATGTCGGCGATATCTCGGTGGGCATCGCTAATTAGCCCGCGCGAACGACGCGGACCTTTCGGCAAACAGTGCTGCCTACTGTCTTTAAAGATTCTTCCTCGAGCGCAATCAAGATGGTGGCGCCAACCACCCGGCGAAGTTGATTCCGAAACTAATTGCCACGGCTAATTTATCCCAACGACATATACGCACAGAGACGCCATTCTTGGATACCGCATAATCGCGTTCGCGTAATCGCCGGCCTACGTCGAGAGGATCCGTGCGAATCTTACATATATAGGTGCTCAAACTTAGACAAGGGCTTGGACGCTTTCAGTATATTGTAGCATGCTAAATTATTGTCTGCAGCTGAACGCAAGATGGATAGGTTCCGTCGCACAATTATACGCACGATGTTTCGCTACCGATTTTCCCCGTTGATGATACCTTGATAAATTTCACGAAAATCAAACACTTAATTATGAAATTATTTGTGAAAACGTATATTGGAATTTTTTTTACATATATAATTTTAAATATTTTAAAATTGTTCAAATATTGGGATCTATGGAATTTACATTTTTTGGGAAATTTTTGATTTGCGAAGAATATGAAAAGACATGAATGTATATGTAACAATACATCTATTTAGCTGCACTGCGGATAAGTGTGATTTGGAAATTGTGAAATTAATATTATTATTAAAATATTCTAGGTATATTAATTAATATATTTAATAAGTCTTAATAAATAATATATTAATTCATGATTAAGTTTATACATATATATTTTGTCTCTAACTCGGGTTTCTAATCAGTTTTTATCTTTTTTTGATAAAGTAGAAGACGAGGGATCTTGGGGAAACGATAATGGGAGAAATAATTTCTATTGGTTATGATAATACAATTTATTAAATAAATTCTTCTATTTATTGTATGTTTACTTTACATTTATACAAAATTGGAAAAAGAATCTTCTCCGAAGTATCGAGATTCATTCGTTTCAATATTTGCACTGTACGATGCAAGTGTAACCCCATTTCTCGAATAATTCATTGGATGTTTATGTACAAAGCGATTAACATAATCAGTAATATTTACAATTCTATTTACAACTCTCTCTCTCTCTAACCTTTTCAAAACAATTGCAATCGATATTGGCACAAATTTTTCAATGAATATCTCACTTTTTTCTTTAAATTAATACTGAAAAACGTGAAGCCAATTACGTGACATTTTTTCTTCGTTTTAAAACAATTCGATGATCGATTTGCTGCAACACATGATTTACAATCACGTGATTTTTAAATCTGCCCTTTTCGCATAGTCGAAATAATTTCGCAAGATATGAATCGATGACATGTTTCTGAGACTGCTATTGTATAAACGTTCAAACTCTCATTCCCTTGCAGGATGCTGGGTGATCGCGTGATGAGGTGTTAAGCCGGGATGAGAGAGCATTCCTACGGGATAAAGTCCCGGGGTTAAAAGTCCTGGGTGCGAGCCGTAGAGCGCCGAATGATGCTGTCTCACGGCTGACATCCTCAGCTTCTCGATTTCCGCTTCTTGCAAACGTTTCGCCTTAGCACGTCGGTTTTGAAACCAGATCTTTACCTGCAACAATCAATCAATTCGAATTTATAGCGGCATGTTTGGAGAGTTTCGACGCGATAATCCGAGATATGGTTATTCGTGTTTGCGAATGTTTCAACAAGATTTAGTAATCATTCGGGATGTAATGGTTTACATCGAGTCGCGGCTTTCAAGCAATTCAATTTATAAGCTAAAATTAGTTTCAGTCTCTAACATTTATCAATAATCTTTTATTAATTACATATTAATGTTACTATCGACTAAATATAATTAATTCGGCGCGGGATTTCCATAAATTTGAAATGAAAATAAATTGTGTCAGTTTTATGCCATCGTATAATTTCAAACAACTTCTTTCATCGTTCGGATCCGAAGATTCGGAGTCTTTAAAATAAATTGGGAGGGAACACTATTAAATTTGATCTAAACGTCACTTTCGGAAATTATTTCGGTAAACGACATCCCGATTACATCGCGATAAACTCGAGAAGAAGAAACTGACAAAAATAATCTGCGATAATAATCACGGTGACGTACATCTGCGTACTATAAACAAACCGTTACACCCCTCGACGTCATTTTATCGCCGTTTCTATCTTAATCGAATAATCGATGCCGTTGTTGTCGGATCCTTACGAAGCGGGAGTCTGCGATTCGCATATATCGCAGCGCGAAATGCGTTTCGGAAATCGCTGCCAGAGAATCGGGATCTCAGCCGGAGATAATTGGTCGGTCATCGCGTGCTATCGCGGAACGAGCGTGTTTCAGGCAATTTGTAGTCTATTAATAAAATTACCATCCTCTGTATACACTAAGACGGTTCGTATAGCGCGCATTTACGTGCGCTAATTACCGCGCATCTGGCAGAAAGCCGCGCAGCCATAACTAAGTCCCGAAAGACACGCGCGAATTGTTTTGACTCGTGAATGGCCCGAAGGAAATAAAAGTGCCGGGTGAGTGCTGACGGAGGAGAGTTGGCAGTTCGAGTGCCTGACAGACGCTGCGCAAGATCGAAGAAATGATGATCCCCGAATGTGCTAATTTGATTGCGTAACAAGTGAGGAATTTACAATCCTTGAATCTTTAAATTATTCCCCTCCGACTGCGGTTCGATAAACCATCTTTAAATTTAAAACGTTTATAGAATAAACACTAGGCAAACGAGTTAATAAGTAGCCTACTTGCTAATTAGTGCGCTAAGAGACATTTGTGCAAAGTTGTGTAATCGTACACCTCGTGTGAAAGATTAGAAAAATCACTTGGCGAGTGATTCTTGGTGTGATAAACAAATACGATCTTTGTTTTTCATTTGTATTTTATCAGCGAATATATTTTTATTTTTTATATATGTACACAGGGAGAATTTTCTCTTAGAATTTACCCTGAAAATCATGGTCATCTTATTGGACAATATGGTATTGGAAGAATTTCTCTGATTAATATTTACCGCAATAAAAATAGTAACATCTACCACAACAAAATATAAAATATGTTCGATGAATTTTACTATGTATGCATTAATATTTTTTATGGTGATAAATATTAATCAGAGAAATTCTTATAAAATTCTTCCAACACCGTATTATCCATGATTACCATAATTTTCAGGGTAGTAAATTCCAAGAGAAAATTCTCTCCGTGCATAATTATACATAAAAATAGTACACGCAACAAACAACATTGTTAATTAAAAATAAAATTCCGATATATACGTATCGAATTGAAGATTTCGTTATTCGTTACACAACTTAAACACGCATTCGATGTATACGAGATTGACTTCTACCTGTGTCTCCGTAAGGTGCAACGACGACGAGAACTCTGCCCTCTCAGCGACACTCAAGTACTGTCTCTCTCTGAACTTCTTCTCGAGGGCCAATAACTGCTGTGTCGTGAAAGGCGTCCTGGGCTTACGGTTAGGCTTGTGCTTCCTCAGGTTGCACTTAATCTTAGCCGGTTCGCCGTTCTCTGGAAGAAAAAAGGAGAAACACGCTTTCAGTCGAAGTGCATGTCGTGCACGGGGAACAGCGACGAGCATTATGCTCGTACGAACAAACTGACGGACACAGATAGTCCTCCCTCCCGCGAGAAGGTGTTTCGCGAGATAGGTAGCCTAACGGAGGAAAGGGCCGAGAGACCGCAATGTGTCCCGTTTTTGTCGGCCTCGAACGGACTCGAATAGCCCGGCGAGGGCAAACGCATCTTTTTAGGGCGCAATTCATAATTTTTCCGTCGGAACGGCGCCGCAAACTGGTCTCATTACTTTTTTGCCGGCCGACCGCAAAATTCCGGCCGCGAATTGTTTCTACACGGCCCAGCCGCGGCTACCGCGCGCTCGCATAAGAGCGCCTGATCGTAACGCCTGCTCGCGCGAAGGAAGGCGTCGTTGGTGAGCTTGGTATTCTTCGCTTGCGCTTCGTTTAGAAAAAGATCAGTGTCGGTTAATTGCGCGCTAGGGAATACGCTGTTCTCGTCGACGGTATAAGTGTAGCGTTATTTTGTTAGCCGTAGTTATCGCGCGATATCTCGTGCTCGATATAGAGGCACACTAATCCCTTTAGACAGATGTGGATTTTATTAGTGTCAATTTGTCAAATTTGAAACATTAACGTTATGAATCGGGTGAGAAGAGAAGCCTCGTGAGATTTTTCAGTTTGATTAAGTCGTAAAAATTCAGAGACCTGGTTTTATGTGCGCGAAGCGGATAAAAAGTTCTCTCATATTTATCTTATGTATCATACATGAAGGAATATACATGTAAAAAATGCAAATAAGAATATTATATCCTTCTTTAAGTATTTATGATACTATCTATAATTGCTTTTCAGTAAAATGCGAAGTAAACGTAAATTTATATCCTATAAAATATAGTTGATGAGGAAATATCATTCCGAGATATTTTGTATATATTTAAATATTTAGAAAGTTAAACACACACACAAATAATATCATTAAGCTTGTCTCTACGGTACGTTCAGATAATCGAGGATCGTGTCGAGCCACCATAAGACAGAAAGCAATACAGAGAGTGGTCCGGTATTGGAATATATATATCGGTTATATCCCTTGAGATTTGTCTCGGGACAATTGACAGATTTGTAGAGCCGAGGTGAACAGCTTCTGTACCAAACAACGAGTCAAGATTCCGACGAGACAAAAGACCACGTCGTCGTCGGTTTGGCAGTTGCTGTTTCTGAATTTCAAATTCGTTGTCGGAATCGCTCTTCACTCATCTCTCTCCTGCGTCTTGTTTTCTCGTTCATCCCTCTACCGTTCCGAGATTCTCTACGCATCAACTCGGACTTACAACACCGTAGTATGCTCGATCCTACTTCGGGAATTGTCCTTTGTATACGTTCCTCACCGCTCGCTAAGGGTTCCAATTAGTCTCGGCATTCGGTGATCTCTCTCCTCGTCGCAGGGGCCACCAAAAACGCGGGCTCTGATTTCAATCCGGGACTACCGATCGGGAATGTGCATTCGAAATAATTAGCTGATTCCGCCGAGATAGCGTGTTTCGCGAATGCAACGATCATCGAACAGGAGTGCAAACTGGAGAGAACGAATCGAATGGTTGGATGCCTTTTGTTGCGTTGCATAACGATCGAAAGAATAAGCATTCTCCATCCAATCGTGTCTGATCTCTCTATGTCTGAATATTGCATTTATTGAGAAAAGAAATTTTTATTTCAGGTTTAGTCTTTAAGAAGGAAATAGGTATAAGAATTATTGATTTGTTATCACACCATGTTATAATATGCTATTATAACTAATATTCACATATATGTATGTGTTTATTTTGAAAAATTATATTATAACATAATGCGACAACACACAGCAAACTAACGACTTTTACTTATTTCTTTTTTGAAAATATCTAAAATGAAAATTTCTTTTCTCGATACATATTATATGGATATTATAGATATACATAAACTACACCATGTATAAATTTTTTCTTTCACAACAACATTCGAATTACTTAAAGATATAAAACTGTCTGCTCTTTGCTTGTACCAGTAAATTTTCTTACGGATAGAATCACTTATTTAGGATAATCACGGTAAAAGAAGCGGTGGCATAAAACTTTGAAGGGGTGCGCCGATCTGTGAAAGTACCCTCTACGAGAGTTCATATTTCAGAATTATGGCATTTCGCCTGTATGGCCCGCGTATATTCTACACGGGATCTCTTCTAGAATTTTTTATATCGGCAATAGAGAACACAAGTAGAGCCATCTTTATTCCTGGCCACAAGATTATTATTTTATAATATACGTTTTATTTATTTTCATTCTTTTTCAATTTTTAGATATTAATGCAAACTATGCTATATAATTACAATCTGAATTACAATCCACCTGTTACAATATTTGTATAAAACTGTTCGTAAGAAAGAATTCACGCAATTATCATATTAAACATTATTTATAAATTTAAAAAGTTCATTCCATTAAGAGAAAACATTAAAAAGAATATTATAAAATACTTAATACGAATATGAATACGAAGTAGTTAATTAAACTGAATTGACTAAGTAAAACCTGAAAAAAAACATCAAGCAAATTTTATTACGCAATAATATTATGTAAATATTTTATTCATAAATTGCAATCTCTTTCGCAACAGTCACTGATTAAGCGAAGATACGCGAGAATTGTTCGGCTCGGTCGAGCGACGGTAGGCTATCGTTTAATAGCGGCCAAAGCGGCCATCGGAGAATCAATTTTCATTCGTCGATTACTCGATTTGTCTCGGGACACCTTTCTGCGATAATCATCCATTGTTTCGTTATAGAATCCATGAGCAAAACGTAGTTAAATTCACTCCTGCGTCTCCAGTGGATTCTTTGACGAAACAAAATGATGACGCAAATACCATACTTGTTTAACTGTCGTCTGTTGTAATTCGTAAATCGCTTAACTAATTAACACTGGAAGTAATATCATTTATTCGCAATCGTAATTAAAAAATACGTGGGTGTACATCACGTTAATTACTTGCGTATGTTTTAATTTAAAAACTGATAACAGATAATTATCTTAAATTGTTAAAACCCAAACATTGAATTACCGAATTGTAAAACAGTTAATAGAAAGCACGTTTGTTTGATTATTATCGGGAGATATGTTCTTTTGCTAGGCCATGTTTTCAGAATATCATCACGTTTAATATTATGTATCAATAAGGAGTAAAGTTGTCTGGATTCTATATAGCAGCGAGAAATCGTCGTCTGTAAACCGCGCCTGTAACCGCGTAATCGCTTTAGCCGCAATGAACCATGAAAAGAATCTGCCGAGAAATACAAGAGAGATTGGCACTCCGCCAAAGATTAAAGACTATTCCAAACCCAGTTGTCGTCGTACTTTGTGAAATTAACACTGGAACGATCGAAAATTAATGACGCTACATCGAGCAACTATATTACCAAGAATATCAAAGCAAATAAGGACTCTCTCTCTCTCTCTCTTAAATGTCATCTTTCCGACACATATATTTTATTAACCTAAATTAGAATACAAAAATAAAATCGACGAGCTATTGCAAAACGGGAATAGTTTTTAAAAATATGTTAAATTAAGGCTCACCGTTCAGAGGAGCATGATGAGAGAAGTGAGAAGGGAAGAATGTGGCAGTAGCTGCGGCTGCTGCAGCCTGCCGCGGCGGCTGCAGCTGCATTCTGATGTCCGCCGCCCCAGACTGCAGGGTGAAAATTCGGCGGAATCCCAGGGATACCACCAAGGCTGGAGAAACCGCCGAGATAAGCCGGAGTCGGCCTAACGGGAGTTGGACTAGACGGATGATGCTGAAGATCCTCGACGTCCACTAGTCTACTCTCGTCGTCTTCCTCGATGTCATCCGCCTCTGAACACCTCGAGTGAGCCTCACCGTGAGAACTGCTCGTAGGCGATTGCGAGCCAGCGTCCTGATGATTGCCCATGATTTTCGGAGGCGAGGAACAGCCTATCACGGATTCCGGAGTGGTTCTGATGTCGGTAGACGGATGCACTCGGTAGTCTATGCTGCCGGAGGTCGATCGTCTGCTGGGTGATTCGATGCTGCAAGTGAAATCGATCACCTCGGGATACCTTGGTGGTGTCCCCGAGTCCGAAGCGTGGTGTGGAGAGACGCAATGGCTCAATCTAGCTTCTTGACTGGGTGACGAAGACGTGGTGATCGAGATGTACCTCGAGGTTTTCAAATCGGAAAGTTGCCTCGGCACAGAAGTATTGATACGAGGTTCCTGCCGAATCGGCAAATACGAGACGACCGACGACGATCTGGATGACATTAAGAGAGCATCCTGCTTCGCCGAGGACTCCGGCATCTTCCTGGGCGCCAGCAGGGCCGCGACGGAGAAACTCAGTTGATGAGTCGGTTTCGAGGTTGCTTGCAGCGCCTGAGCCTCGTTTGACGAATCCGGACTGGTCGATCCAGGCGTCACCGGCGAGGTCATCCTTATTACTGTCATTCTCGAACGTCGATCGGGCACGTTTTGTGTCGATTAGCACTGCTCGGATTCGCAATAACAATGTCCCGATTTTATATCCGAACGAGAGCTCGTTCGCTCATCCGCGAGACAGATTAAAAAACTCTCGACGTGCTCACTGTTTTTTTTTTTTTTTATCAAAGCAATCCTCACTGATTCATAATCTTTCACGAACGGTCAGCTCCGGAAGACGACGCGCTCGAGACACATCGTTCACACCAAGAACATTGTCCGACGTTTGACAGCTCTCATGGATCAATGATCGTTTCGACCGTCAGCTCCGGTAGCCTCCAGCCAAGTCGAGCTCTCCGTGTGGACTGAGTCTGACCGCTTCAGCCAGCACCGCCCTGATTTTTCCTTTTGCCTCGGGCCGAGTGTTCGTGGTGGGGTTGAACGTACGTCAGTACAAGAGAGATCTCCCGCAAGAGTGGGAAATGCGAGTGATAGAACGAGAAGGAGAGGTTCAGAAACGGGGCTGGCAACTCTACCAACGGGGCTGGAAACTAGTAACAGGGGCATTCCTCGCGATGCTCCGCCCCGTAGCTGGGAACAGGAATTATCTATACAGCGATTTTTGTGCCGAGAGGGATAAGTTTCTCTCGTGCAAATGCGACGCGCCGTCACGGAGCAAGAAGGGATGCGAGAAGAGGGTTGAGGGAAGCGCGACGGGAAGGAGAGATTTAATCGCCACTTGCTTTACTACGTCGGAGACGGTAATGAGTGCAATTGAGCAATTAGGCGGGGTGATTAAGATTGAAAAAAAAAATTAAGAGTGCGGATGAGATATAGTTTTCAATTGTCGTTACGCATATTAAATGATAAAACGAAGAGATAATGGATCAAGGAAAAAACGTTTGCTACTCAAAAATTCGAAAGCATTTCAACATTTATATATGTGTATTATTCGATGTGCATTGTTTTATTAATGATATAAATATTGTGACAAACTATTTCTTTCCTTTGATGATAAATTTAGTTATGAAGATAACAGTGACAAGGTAACAAGGAATGAATAATAAAACTTTTCACGCTTTAATTTTAAATATATAAATTTGAACTCGACTCAAAATTGAATTTGTGATTACTAAATTGGGCAACAATTTATTAAAAAAAAAATAAAAATTATCATTCATATTACTTCTCAATTTAATAATCAATTTATTATATGCATCACATTAATTACCTAAATAATTTTCGCGCGACAATTACAATATTTGAATTCATAATTATATTAATCACGTTTGGCTGACAATCAGAGATGCACAGTGCACTATATCACGGTTGAAAGGATTAAATCATGATGGTAACGCAAAAATATGAGAACTCTGAAATTTCGGCCATCTCTTCCAGTCCGGGAGATACGGTTTGTTCGCGCATGCAGGTAGATAGGTGTAGGTATATCGATTCGCAGTCGAACATCAACCCCTCTCAGTCTCGAGACTTCCCTCTCGACGTTCAGCCCCTAAATCGAGCCGTCGCGTCGCGTCGCGTCGCGTCGCGGCGTGTCGGGAGATTTTCGGGGTACGTCCGTGATGCTCGTTTGTTCTGACGGAGATTCCATCGTCGCGCACCCGTCCGTCATATTTACGGTGACTCCGTCACGTAACTTCGCGATAAGCAAAAACAAATGAGTCCCGATAGGGGTGCCGATATAACACGCTGCACCGCCGAATAAAACCTCGCGGACGTTCTTCCATTTTCGCGGAATTGGTTGGAGCCGTAAATTTCATCGTGCGGAAATCCGCGCGGTGTCTATTTTCACCGTTTTATCAGAGAGAATCGATGCCAAACCTCAAAAACATATCGCTTACCAGCGATACATTCACATCGTTACATTATTCGTAACTCCCCCGTTAGACAAAAGTCTGTTTGTTTGTCTATTTGATGGAGACTCTAAACGCAAATTTATTAATAATAAAATGTCTGTAGAAGCTGTAAAATCTAGAAGACATTCAGCATAAAGCGTGTACATGATTGTTTCTCGCGGATCAATTAATGTACGTAGTGTAAGACGTTTAATGAAGTCGAATATATAGAATCAAAATGGATATTCATTGTCGAGTTGGTCTTTATGCTGTCAACTGCCGTTCTGAGAAATTGTTATTCGACAGTCGATATCGTGACAGACTCGTATTGTACATAACGAAGTATAGATAGTCGGAGGACGATTCACGATTAACTATCCCTGTACCTAACTTCTAACAGCACGATATTAATGTTAACTGCAGACTCGGCAATTGAGAAGAAATCGCGATGGCAATAAAGAGATTCATAAACTCCCAAAGTAACAAAGCATTTTCGCTATCTTTCGTTACTCGAGGCATTCATGTTTACAGGCCATTGATTTTTAAATTCGCTTTCACGAGCATATCCATTCCGTTTGCTCTCAACATAAATTTGTGTGTCCGATTGGCGAGGTCATAATTGCGTTCTCCTATCGTTAGATTTTCTCTTTAAAAAATAATTGCGGTATTAACTAAAGCATATATTCTTCAGTTATTTGAAGTTTCAGAATTTACGTGCGCATCGTTTCCAAGAATTTTCGAACTTGGACCAATTATATAGATTTGATCAAAAAGGAAGTCTTTGGCCAGCGCAGTGTCAGAAGCTTCCTGATAACATTTTCCTAAATAAATCGGTATTAACTAAAGCATATATTCTTCAGTTATTTGAAGTTTCAGAATTTATGTGTGCATCGTTTCCAAGAATTTTCGAACTTGGACCAATTATATAGATTTGATCAAAAAGGAAGTCTTTGGCCAGCAGCAGTGTTAGAAGCTTCCTGATAACATTTTCCTAAATAAATCGGTATTAACTAAAGCATATATTCTTCAGTTATTTGAAGTTTCAGAATTTATGTGTGCATCGTTTCCAAGAATTTTCGAACTTGGACCAATTATATAGATTTGATCAAAAAGGAAGTCTTTGGCCAGCGCAGTGTTAGAAGCTTCCTGATAACATTTTCCTAAATAAATCGACATTAACTAAAGCATATATTCTTCAGTTATTTGAAGTTTCAGAATTTATGTGTGCATCGTTTCCAAGAATTTTCGAACTTGGACCAATTATATAGATTTGATCAAAAAGGAAGTCTTTGGCCAGCACAGTGTTAGAAGCTTCCTGATAACATTTTCCTAAATAAATCGGTATTAACTAAAGCATATATTCTTCAGTTATTTGAAGTTTCAGAATTTATGTGTGCATCGTTTCCAAGAATTTTCGAACTTGGACCAATTATATAGATTTGATCAAAAAGGAAGTCTTTGGCCAGCGCAGTGTTAGAAGCTTCCTGATAACATTTTCCTAAATAAATCAGTATTAACTAAAGCATATATTCTTCAGTTATTTGAAGTTTCAGAATTTATGTGTGCATCGTTTCCAAGAATTTTCGAACTTGGACCAATTATATAGATTTGATCAAAAAGGAAGTCTTTGGCCAGCGCAGTGTTAGAAGCTTCCTGATAACATTTTCCTAAATAAATCGGTATTAACTAAAGCATATATTCTTCAGTTATTTGAAGTTTCAGAATTTATGTGCGCATCGTTTCCAAGAATTTTCGAACTTGGACCAATTATATAGATTTGATCAAAAAGGAAGTCTTTGGCCAGCACAGTGTTAGAAGCTTCCTGATAACATTTTCCTAAATAAATCGGTATTAACTAAAGCATATATTCTTCAGTTATTTGAAGTTTCAGAATTTATGTGTGCATCGTTTCCAAGAATTTTCGAACTTGGACCAATTATATAGATTTGATCAAAAAGGAAGTCTTTGGCCAGCGCAGTGTTAGAAGCTTCCTGATAACATTTTCCTAAATAAATCGACATTAACTAAAGCATATATTCTTCAGTTATTTGAAGTTTCAGAATTTATGTGCGCATCGTTTCCAAGAATTTTCCAACTTGGACCAATTATATAGATTTGATCAAAAAGGAAGTCTTTGGCCAGCGCAGTGTTAGAAGCTTTCTGATAACATTTTCCTAAATAAATCGACATTAACTAAAGTATATATTCTTCAGTTATTTGAAGTTTCAGAATTTATGTGCGCATTGTTTCCAAGAATTTTTGAACTTGGACCAATTATATATTATAGATTTGATCAAAAAGGAAGTCTTTGGCCAGCGCAGTGTTAGAAGCTTCCTGATAACATTTTCCTAAATAAATCGACATTAACTAAAGCATATATTCTTCAGTTATTTGAAGTTTCAGAATTTATGTGCGCATCGTTTCCAAGAATTTTCCAACTTGGACCAATTATATAGATTTGATCAAAAAGGAAGTCTTTGGCCAGCGCAGTGTTAGAAGCTTTCTGATAACATTTTCCTAAATAAATCGACATTAACTAAAGTATATATTCTTCAGTTATTTGAAGTTTCAGAATTTATGTGCGCATTGTTTCCAAGAATTTTCGAACTTGGACCAATTATATATTATAGATTTGATCAAAAAGAAAATCTTTGGCCAGCACAGTGTCAGAAGCTTCCTGATAACATTTTCCTAAATAAATCGGTATTAACTAAAGTATGTATTCTTCAGTTATTTGAAGTTTCAGAATTTATGTGTGCATTGTTTCCAAGAATTTTCGAACTTGGACCAATTATATAAATTTGATCAAAAAGGAAGTCTTTGGCCAGCGCAGTGTTAGGAGCTTCCTGATAACATTCTCCTAAATAAATGGCGGTTCGCCATTACGATATAATCTTTCACAGGAAACGAGTGTTTTCTATTAGAGCACACCGTGACGGTCGGATCGTCGTTATTAAACATCGTCCTTTCAATAATTAAAGAAGACAAGAGCGAGGTCGGGAAAGATGCCGTTGCCGCGGGATAGAGAAGGATGAGCTAATTTGGATGGTTACCAAGGCAAACGATACGTTAAATAGATAGGACGGGTAAGCAGTGGGGAACCCGACATAATGAGGACCACCCGCTAGCACCGTAAGATGTACTCGGTACACGTACTCGGTGTATCGCAGAATTTTGCCTCAACGTTTTCGCTATTTTCTGGAAACAAACTTCCACGTGTACCGAATCAATATACAATTCAAATGTGCGTTCACAAGCTTTTTAGAGAAATGTGACAATCTCTTAACATTTTTCTATATCTATCAATAATTATTGCAAATAATTTTTAGAAATGTATGAAATAAATTCAATTTAGTTTAGTCTGATTAATATAAATATAATACTCTGTGTAATAATATTTATGTACGCTATAAAACTTGAGTAGATGCAGCGTTTCTAAAAACATGAATAACTATAAGAAACTTTCAACAGTCATGAATTTTGTGCGATATCGAGACACCCTGTACGTGTAAAGTCCCAGGAGCTGGCCGTTAATTATTAGCGAGCCGCTATATTGAGCATGAAAACAGTATTTCTTTCGGGCAGAAAAGATTCGAGTCAAATTGGCGTTAAAATTGCAATCACGGTGGTCCGTCTTCCTCGCTTCGCCTTGCTCCATCAGCTCGTTCCTCGCTTCCTCCCATCCACGGAATTAGATCGTCTATTCTCAGAGAGAACGCGCACGCTCGCCGCTCGCCTCTAATAGCCGTTTAGAGGGTTAATTTCTCTTGGAAAAAAAAGAATATGGTCATGGGAGCGCGTTCTTGCGCTTTTTGCCGTTGATGCGCCACTTATACTTCGATGATATATATCGAGCAGTTTGGAAAAAAATCTGTAGCCGAGCTACGTCAATTTTTAAATATGTAGACAGTATTTTATTTTTAGAAATAACCAGATCTCATAATTAATAGTGAAATTATTACGATGAAAAATCTTGAACAAATTTGTACCCATTAAGTAATCTGATAAATTTAATTTATAGCCGAATATATTTTTGAAATATCTTAACATTATGTACAAGGAAAAGTCAAGAAAATATTCTTTACGCAGGAACTTCTTAATGATATTTTTTATCACATATTCTATTAAATTAAATTAGACGAGATTCCACCGAAAATTAGTGAGTGTTTTAACAAATGATTTTCAATCAAATACATTTTATTCTTTCGTCTTATGTCTCACTGACTGTGATGATAAATTAGCCAATGTTCGATCTTTCAGTATTTCCCTAACAGCACAACATATCCGAAAGACGTTTAGAGGCTACCCAGAGGATTAGTAATTAAATTCCTATGGTAGATAATTCAAATATCATTTTTAATATTAAAATAATCTCTTCAGAGTTATAACTGAATAAATGATTCCTAATTTCATTGCGAACAAAATGTTCTATTTATTTTCTTGATAGATCGTAATTTCATTCCTGTCAAAAGTATTGTGCAATTATCGAGAGAAACGCTCAAAAAATATTGTTTGATAAATTTAATTTATAGCCGAATATATTTTTGAAATATCTTAACATTATATACAAGGAAAAGTCAAGAAAATATTCTTTACGCAGGAACTTCTTAATGATATTTTTTATCACATATTCTATTAAATTAAATTAGACGAGATTCCACCGAAAATTAGTGAGTGTTTTAACAAATGATTTTCAATCAAATACATTTTATTCTTTCGTCTTATGTCTCACTGACTGTGATGATAAATTAGCCAATGTTCGATCTTTCAGTATTTCCCTAACAGCACAACATATTCGAAAGACGTTTAGAGGCTATCCAGAAGATTAGTAATTAAATTCCTATGGTAGATAATTCAAATATCATTTTTAATATTAAAATATTCTCTTCAGAGATTTATAACTGAATAAATGATTCCTAATTTCATTGCGAACAAAATGTTCTATTTATTTTCTTGATAGATCGTAATTTCATTCCTGTCAAAAGTACTGTGCAATTATCGCGAGAAACGCTCAAAAAGCATCGTTTGATAAATGCATCGCAAGCCAGCCATTCTCATTCTTCATAGATTTCAGTATCGAGCGGCGGGAAGATTGCATCTCTCGTAATCTCCCCACGAGTTCATTCTGCGCTTGTCGCGTTTCGATTTAAGTACCTCTGACTCGATTGGGCTCTTTGAAGCATTGCGTGTCACAGCGAATACCGTGCCCATTCCGCGAACCCGGCGCACGATCGCATTTGCACGGAAAGCCACGACGGACGGAACACTGCTCGTTTGTTTCAGATTTCTGCCAGGAAACGCGCCGTCTCACCCCAAACTCACCCTTTCCCTTTCTCTCGTTGCCATTCTCTGTTTCTTGCTCGGCAGGAGGCGGCGAAACACACGCGCCCATTCGTATATGCACCCCAGAAACCGTAAGCGACTTCGTTTCCCGCTTTTTGCGAGCGAACGCTCGCGTAGCCAATAATTGAATATCGGAGCCCCGAATGGCGTGGGTGGAAAGAAGGGAAGAAGCGAAGAAAGAGAAAGAGCGAAAGCAATGGAAAGGAAGGAAAAATAGAGAGAGAGAGGAAGCGATGGCTGTACAACAGGATGAGCGAGGGTGAGAGAAGAGGAAGAATCACGGGGTTGGGTACGGTCGATGCTACCGTATGGAGGGTGGAAAAGGCGGACTAGGGTGGGAGAAACTGCGAAAGGCGAATTCGCGAGAGTCGCGGCGATGGGGGAGAAAATCGATATTTTAATTGGACAAAATAATTGGAACGAGCGAACGAATGAAAGATCGTAATCTCCGGGCTCCCCTTTGTATATTGGCGAACCTGCACGTCCCATCCAATCCTCCCTTCTCTGTGATCCTCCTGTCCCATCCCTTTCCCTTCTGCGAAGCGTCTCTTGTGTTGTTCACCGACCGATTCTCTCTCTGCCGTTTAACGCACCCCGGTATCATCGCGTCGTGTAGATGTACATTACATTAATGGTCACGAAAGGAATATAGGGGATTTAAGACTCACGGCTGATCGTTAACGAAAATTATTCGTAATCGACGGTATCCGATTTGCGAGGAAGCATCGCAAAGGAAGTATTTTTAATTAAGCTCTTCGGTTTTTAATAGGATCTACCATTTTTATGGAAACAATAATAACGATTAGAAATTTCGTCGTTCCGTAGAGATTATTTTTTGATATTAAAAATCATATTTCAATTATCTACCATAGGAATTTAATTACTAACCCTAACAGCACGTATTTCCAAAAGATGTTCAAAGGATATCCTCTGGATATGTTGTACTGTTAGGGAAATGCTGAAAGATTGAACATAAGCTTACAATTAGAAATTACTGTCTTAAACACAAGAGATTTTGTCAATCCTTGTTTTTCACTATGATACAAACTTTTTTTTGCAAATCCACGAGCATCAATTCGACGATATATAAAATAATTGTTTGATACAACATATATGAGTTTATACATACAACACAATCACACGCGAGTATGAATGGCGGTAAACGAAGCGCGTCGAGCGGATAGCGCGTAATGTCCGATAATTTTGCGTTGTTTCAGTTAATTAAATTTCATTTTCTCCCTCTCTCTCTCTCCCCTTTAAGCGGTTTATGCGCGTCGGCTTATCCCCGGCCGGTTTGACAGTTGACCACTGGCGCGATAGCGAGCGCGACGTCGAGCTGGCCAATTTCATCGCCACCGGCTCGTAAAATTAGAATACACCCGAGGAAAACCGCTACCGGAACTTCAAAGACTCTCGCGAAATCCTCAAGTAACTGCCTTAAGACGCTGCGACTTTCAAAGTGTCCTTCGTCCGTGGCAGTTTGCATTTCTGCTCGCGAGCTATCAAAGACTAATACGTCCGAAAATATCAAATTATTCCAGTCGAGGATAAACTATATACAATTGTATTGGCCATTACACGGTTATAAAAGCTATTTCAGTTTAAATTACCGTCAAATTACGGCAACTTGTGTTTAATAATTTTTCAGTCTTCAAGAATGAAGAAGGAAAGCTTACGCAACAAATATTCTATTAAATATCATATTAAATCTAAAAATATCATATTAAATTTTCATTCAGCATTTTCCTCTCTTTCTCTGTTTTTACATAAATTATAATTCCTAACTTAATTAAATTTGAGCTGTCAGTTTTAAATCTCGCGAGAGTGATTTTGTCTCGCACGGTCAATTTATTAGTCAAACGGAAGAAAATTGAGGGTAGCGATATAGCGCGCGTGGTTCCGAGTCACCCGTCGTGGCCAATTACGTAGGGCCCAAATATTTTTGCTCCGATTTCGTCCGGCGTGAAATGGAGCGTCGCGACGGGGTGGTGGGGTGGGGTGGGGAAGTGAAAGGACGGGAAGGGTCACGGCCGAGGATAAGGGTCTTTGCGCCTCTGGCGCAGTCGACACCTCCACACGTGCTCGCCATGCGCGGCTAGTTAGAGAGGCGCCGTGTATCGGTGGTTATATACTTGTTAGCCTCTAACTGGTCCTTTACCCGCCTCTTCCTATCCGTCTTTCGGGTTTTGCGGTGCCCCGATAGTTCATTTGTTGCGTTCGCGGACTTCCGCTCTTAAAAACGCCGCGCTAACGATAACTTCCTCTCGAACGGTTTCGTTATAAAGCCACGATGCAATATGTCTTTCAATTATATATAATTACGTTAAGAAATGCAATAATTTTGTGATCAACAATGTGAGCAAAATATTTATCTTACATTAATGCAGAATTTCATTTATCCAAACACTCAGAGTGTCTAGCGGTCGGGGAATTGTATAAATCTGGAATAAAATTGTCAGGGAAAAGTCAGGAAATTTTACTATTTATCTGGATTTTTTTCCATTATTCTACATTTGTCTTGATAATTAATTTGAAATTTTTTATTGAATAAATATAAACTTTTTCTTGACTCCCAGCACGCTAATTTTCTGTGTTAAAAATCGATTCGTTAATTTATATTTTCGTCATCGTGTTACTTTATTTCAATGTCTTTGATAGAGACAAAACTAAAAAAATTTGATATAATATAAATAAAAAAGGTGATTTAACATTTAATTGATTTACCATATATGCAAATTATATATTTGGAAAAAATAATACTAAAAAGTCAAGGAATTTTTTTTATTGAGTCTGTTGGACACCCTGAATATAATTATATTATCTATAATATATATATTATATTATTATAATATATATAATTACGTTAAGAAATAATTTTCTACAACAATGTGATAAAAATATTAATCTTACATTTCATTTATCCAAACACTTTAATTACTATATATTATCTCTATCGTTTTCTCTCCGTTTTGATCTAATTTTAATTTTTCAAGATCTAAACTTTAAACAAATTTAACATTAATCAAGAGAAACATTAATTCGCTATTATATATTTTACAACTTAAAAAGCAATCTCTAGGGAGAAAGTTCATACTACAGAATATATCGACGCCAGTTGGTAGCGGCACGTGTGTTCTGTTACATTCGTGGCGCTTCATAAGACGTGCCGAACAGAAGTTCTCTTGCTCGTCAAGGATAAGTAGCCGGTCTTCATAAGTAGCCGTTCGCACTTGTCGATAATAGCCCTTTTAAGAAGTGCCTCTCGAACGTCACGCCTGTGCGAGATCGCTTCTGGGATCATAACGACGGATTATAGGCTCATCAAAGTTTTCACACGAGTCGAGAGCTTTGGGAAATCATTAATATCTCTTGTAGAGTGAGTGCATCCCGCATGCATCCGCTTTAATGGAATCGCGCGAGCGCGTTTTCGCCTCGTCGTGCTACCACTTAGCAGAGCCGCTTCCGCCAGGCGTAAAAAGGTTTCGTTACTTTTCGGCGCTTTTTAGGCCGAATGTGTCGAAGATTTATCGTGTTTAGATTGAGTCGCGCCGCACGCTGGATTAAAACATTCAATGTAACCGTTGCGATAAAATGTCGAGAAAATTATGCTACTGTCGGATCAATGTTTCAGAAAGTATAAGTATAAAAATGGTTTTTTTTTTCTGAGGTATAAGTTTTCATAAAATGCAAAAGCTGAATTTTTTCTAACTCTTGCTTACATCCTCAAAATGAACAAATCAAATAAACAAGGATAGACGCTCGAGATGAATAAAAAATAATAAATATATAAATAAATGAATTATACTCAAAGGTTGGATATACAATTATTTTATTAAATATATCTCTTCTATTTTATTTCTTGTTTTCCATTCATTATATCGATTTTTTTAAATTTAATACATGTAATAATAATTGTTTGAAATATAAATTATTTTGAACGCTACTATAATTAAAATCTTATATTTATGTTACAGATCAGTTTCAAATACTCTGCTACTGGTGTGGTACATCGACCGGTGAGTGTAACTTTTATTTTATGGTAAAAACCGTCAAATAAATATAAGTAAAAATAATTTTATATAATAAACACACATATGGCCGATCTTTTTAAATTTCTGTTTGCCATACACAAGTGTGAATACTTGTTTGCATATTTGGCGTCTTTTACATTTGCTTTTCTTTTTTTTGAAGAAAAATTGATATATGCGATGCGAGAGAGAGATACGAAAATTTCGCTGGCGAAAGCATAAAAATCGAAACGAATAAAAGAATTAAGGAGATAAGAGAGATGCGTGAAGACAAGTTCGATCCGCGATATGTATTAATCGTTCGTCGAGCAATTATCCATTAATGACCGAGTCGACAAACGTGTTTCCACGAACACGTACGTAATCAAGTAACAGTCGTAACGAGCTATCGGGTTTCTTGGATTTCATGGCCCATCATCTCGCAAATTGCGGTGAGACGTCGCAATTAGCGCGTAAAAAGGTTCAGTGAAAAGTGCTTTTCGAAAAGAGATCTGATGAGCCACTTTCTCAATTTCGCGATGATTGCATTCGATATTCGGCACCCGTTCGTGAGATCGTCGCTCGTGCATTCCTGCTGCATGGCACTTTGAAAAATGTCTTTTATTTTTTTATCGGTACACAATATTCTCTCGTGTACGTGAGATCGTAAAACGCATCCCCCAGACTCGTCTCGACGACTATGTTTAGCCGGGATGTTTTCGAGATGAATGTTTGCTGCGTGTCTCCTCGTTCGTATCTTTTTTTTTTCACCGGTACTCGCGAGTTATTCTCCATTGAAATTCCTCTCTTGCCCGTTGCACTCTCTCGTGATGCAATAAACAAAATTGCACTAATTAGATATAAGATAGCATTTATAATAGAAGCTATAGTGTTTTTATATATGTACACATTCGCTTGAATTTTAATTCGTAACGACATAATTCAAATTAAAATAGATATTACGTGTTTCTCTATGAATTATAATAAATTTCAATAATTATTTATAAAAGTCAACAGACGGGCAAGTATGAAGAGAAGAAAATTAACATAAACTTTAAATCGTCTTCTGAAGAGAAATTATTTAATGATAATCACTATCTTTTAGACATATATTTTTCTCATAACATTTTCAGTCCAATCAAGGTTCGGTTAAAGTAAACGTTAATTTAAAATCGCCACGCCTTCTGCTAATTCTCTATCGTCACAAACAGAAACGGGAAGGTGGAGAAAGAACTGAAAGCAAAGAGATCCGCATAAACGTGAGTAGTTACGCCGTCATTTAACGACAGGAAGTGTTGCTCAGGAGAAACATATGTTTCGCGTGCATTCGTAATGATTACACTCGCGTTCGACAAGTTCCTCGTTATTTCCTTCTTAATTATAGACCGGCCGAACCCGAACGTGCCCTGCGCGAAACGGTTTTCCTTCGTTCCTTCATCTTCGTTCTTTTTTCTTAACTTTACATCTCGAAATAACTCAATCTTGATATTTGCCTGTGATACAAGAAATTTTGCAAACAGGCGAATTGTGATGAATAATTCTCATAAATAATACAATGCAATTGATCATCATCTTTCTTTCAAAAATGATAAAAAATATTTCTTTTTACAATTAAAATATAAGATTGCTTTTTTCAGATACATTTCTGGATACATCTTCACATATTTTTTGAATAGCCCAATTCTTTAAATTTTTAAAAGATCAAGACTGCAAGTTATCAACTTATCGTCATCAACACCGGTTGGGGGATTATTAAGCATTGATCAAATTTTAGTATCATGGCGAAATAGTTTGAGTGACGATATGAATACGCGAAACGGTTTTCCTTCGTTCCTTCATCTTCGTTCTCTTTTCTTAACTTTACATCTCGAAATAACTCAATCTTGATATTTGCCTGTGATACAAGAAATTTTGCAAACAGGCGAATTGTGAATAATTCTCATAAATAATACAATGCAATTGATTATCTTCTTTCTTTCAAAAATGATAGAAAATATTTCTTTTTACAATTAAAATATAAGATTGCTTTTTTCAGATACATTTCTAGATACATCTTCACATATTTTTTGAATAGCCCAATTCTTTAAATTTTTAAAAGATCAAGACTGCAAGTTATCAACTTATCGTCATCAACACCGGTTGGGGGATTATTAAGCATTGATCAAATTTTAGTACCATGGCGAAATAGTTTGAGTGACGATATGGATACGCGAAACGGTTTTCCTTCGTTCCTTCATCTTCGTTCTCTTTTCTTAACTTTACATCTCGAAATAACTCAATCTTGATATTTGCCTGTGATACAAGATATGCTTTGTGAAATTATGCAAACAGGCGAATTGTGATGAATAATTCTCATCAATAATACAATGCAATTGATTATCTTCTTTCTTTCAAAAATGATAGAAAATATTTCTTTTTACAATTAAAATATAAGAGCTTTCATTCGATTTTACATAATGGATATTGCAATTATATAATGTATAATGTCACAAATCAAAATGAGTTATTAAACTCTGAAATTTAGGCGCGGATACAAAATTGTTTATAGAAACGGGGGATAAGCGAGACATGAACACGTCGCAAATTTGGTAATCTCGCGGGGTACTAAATAACTGACTGGGAGCGACACGAATTGATTATGTGTATAAATGGAAACGCACGGGCGGTTAGCCGAGCGTCAGGGCGAATCAGCTGTTATCAGCCGTTTATCTCGCCCCGTGGCAATAAGTTTCGACATTTTACTGCGTTACAACTTCATCAGGCCGCGCAACAGCGAAAATTAACTCCGACACCGTCGATATAAACTATAATAAGCGCGAATAAGGTCGAAAACGATAGTATCATAATCGTCGATATCTTAATGAGCGTTCGATGACAAAAAATTATGCAGCCGGAGACGCGCGAAAATACAAGGCGAAGGTTGAATAAGCGAACGAATTGCGAAAAAAAAAAAAGAAAAGAAAAAAGGAGAGCGCGCGGAGCTTTCGAAAGGAGACTTCTGGTTTTCTCGCGAGCCGACCGACGCTCGTTTCGCAATTTAAATTCTGCCAGACACCCTTAACCGTGGATCGGGTACGAAATAAAAAAAAGGAGAGTGCAGGGAACGAGAAGAGAGAAAGAGAGCGGCAAATGTGGCGAAAAGAGAGCAATCACGGCGCAGCAAGAGCAGCGGCGACGCTGCGACAGGAGCGTTTGTTTTTTGAAGTCTGTATTGCTTACAAATGTCCCGTTGTAAAAAGCGAGCAGCACGGTCCTAATGAGTTTGGTTGTTAAAAGACCCCCCCTTTTTTACGCCTCACGCGCTCTTTCCTTCTCTTGTCCCTCGTCGCCCGTCGTCCGTCATTCTCGCGGAAGATCCATTAAAGTGACGGACACATTGTAGACCGCGAGATCTTCCTCAGACTTCGTGTACGACTTTAAACGGCTTCTAATAATGCGCGAAAAATAATACAGATTTTTGTGCCTTCTCCATAATTAACCCATAATGATTGAGTAAAAATATTATATAACATTCAAATAATAATTTACATGAATTATTATGAATATCACAATCAGTGATGCGTAGATATACCTGTATACAGATACGTGTAAAAAATATATCCAGATACAGATACAGATACACAAATTAAAATGTATATATAGATACAGATACTTTTAAAAGTATCTCAGATACATATCAGATACTTTTAAATTATATTTTATCATAATAATGGTAATATGCACAAAATGTACTGAAATTATTCAGTACATTTACAGATAAAAGAATTATCTTTTATCTTCATTAATATTTTTGTTTATATTGCGACTTTAGTCGTTAGTCTTAACACGTGAGAAATGCCTCAAAGATATCGTCACTCAAACTATTTCGCCATGGTATTAAAATTTGACCAATGCTTAATAATCCCCCAACCGGTGTTGATGACGATAAGTTGATAACTTGCAGTCTTGATCTTTTGAAAATTTAAAGAATTGGGCTATTCAAAAAATATGTGAAGATGTATCTACAAATGTATCTGAAAAAAGCAATTCAGATATACCATGTTTTGTATCTAGATACTTCAATTCGAATATATCTCAGATATACGGACTCAGATACACAAAATATGTCTAGATACCGTATCACAATGTATTCAGATATTATTCTAAAATAATACATAGTTATGTTAACTGGCTGATTAACGTAAACGCTCTCGTCAGAATTTACAGGGACAAAATTACGAACATGAACAGTTTATAGAGTAATTTCCGTGAAACACCAACCAACTTTGTGACTTTCGGTCGGATTTCGGTCGATCTCGGACACATCCCAAGTCGTAATACTCGATAGCGGCGGCGCTTGTAAATGGTCCTAGGGCACACTTAAACGCCCATTTCCTCAGAAATCCGCCCAAATCGCTTAGACGCAGCAAAGCGTTCCAATTAAGAGGTATGCGTCTCGCTTCTGGTATCTCAGCAACGAGAGGATATATATTTTTTTTAACCCTCGTCGACCTTTCCTTCTCTTCCCTGCATCCTCCCGTGTTACTCGCGCGTCAACCACGTGCTAGCCAGGAGAAGTTAATTGATGGGAATCTTTCGGTCTATTAACGGCGTTGCCACCGACGTGGCGTGCGAGCAAAATTGATATCTTGTTGCGTGTACGCTGCGCTATATATCGCATCCTTTCGATTTCACTTTTTCTTATTTTCGTGAACGCTATATCGTCTTGATTAAAATTCCTCAAACATGGATTTTAAAACGAAATTTTATATATACACAGGGAAAATTTTCTTTTAGAATTTACCCTCAAAATTATAGTAATTGTGGGACAATTTGGTATTGGCAGAATTTTATAAGAGTTTTACAGATTAATATTTATGACATTAAAAAATATTAATATATACATATAGTAAAATTCATCGAATATATTTGATATTTTATTGTGGTAGATATTACTATTTTTATTGTGGTAAATATTAATCAGAGAAACTCTTATAAAATTCTTCCAACACCATATTATCCTACCATGATTTTCAGGGTAAATTCTAAGAGAAAATTCTTTCCGTGTAGTATTCGAAAAGTCAAACTCGAATGTATGTTTAAAATTGAATATAATTTTATATATAGTCGAAAAATATTTGTTCTCTCTATTCGATATCTATTCTTCTAGATATATCTTTTTCAATTTTTCGTTCTATTGTTAATTTACAAGATGTCTTATAATATTTTATATAATGGGAATTGTGAAATTAACGTAATAATGTTCAATAACGTTATACATTTTTTATGTTTGAGAGGAAGAAAAAATTATTATTTTTATATTATTTTATAACTACTATTTCTTTGTCCGTCTCCTTCGACGCGAATCTTTACGGTTGCGGGGCGCCGGCCATACAACAATCAGAAAGAATCGTAAACTAAGGATATAAACGTGCCGCGAAACACTTCCAGGAATCATTGCACGAAACATGTGTTTAAGATTAGAACGACGTTCCACTACGTACCATTCTACCGAATCTATTCAACGAAATAAAGTTTTACAAATGAAGTTTAACAGATGTCAAACGATATTACTGAAGCAATAAAAATTTCTGTATCATATATATATATATATTAAATATTCAAAAAAAAATTCATGATTTACACATTTACAGTCGAGTAAAAACCAAAAATTAAAATGTCATTATTTAAGAAAATACGCGTATAAAAAAATTATTAATGCTTTGACACTGAAGCAACGTGGTACTTTAGTTTGAAAGGGTAGGTCCGGAATATCCCAGAATATTAATGAAGATAAAGTCGACTTTGTCGTAAGTGGTGATCCCAGAAAAAGCTTGAAAGAGACGGAACAGAGACAAGGAGGAAAAGAAGAAGAAAGGAGCGCGCATTCCGCAAGCGCGTGCCGCGGTGTCAGTTCGGCGAGAGCGAATGATACGTAATTTATAATGGCATGGGACTAAATACCGGCGTATGAGAGGAGGATGCGAGTTAAGACCGAGCGAGATCCTCGTCTCGGGAATCACGTTGACGCTCGCGAACGGAGACGACCGGTGTCTAAATATTGAGCGCATGTCGAGAGTGCCGTCGGCTTCTAAATGACAACGAAAATAGAAGCCGCAACGTGGTCCGCCGTACGTCATCTCGCTCGAGCCGCGGAGATCCGCGCGTGGACCATTCGGTTGCGAGCCGACTTGGTGTTTTCGGGCATCGTGTTTGGCGTTAGGTGGTATTCCCTCTAAGCGTCTACTTCATCTTTCTCTCGTCTGGTCTCATCCCGTCTCGTCTCTTCTCTTCTTCGCGTGTTTTACAATTCGTTCCCGCATCGCGACAGGAGGAAGCGAGAAAAAAAGAAGCGCTCGCTGTCTGTCGTCTTAATTGACTAGGTGGGCTTTTGAGCGTGTGATGACTCTCGAACGATGCTTGCTCGAGTTGGGAGTAGGAACGACCGTGTGTGGAACATGCGATAATAAATGTGGCGCTCGTGTCTGTAGTGTTTGGTCTTAATTTCGTTCCTCGATTGTCTATTGGACGTGGGAAATTCATCATCTAGCTGAGGATGATGGTTTTTATATAGAATCGCGCGTAGAATTCGGAGTAACAATACGAGTGTTTAGATATTTTAGTGGTTCATTCGTCAATTTTTTCCTCTTTTCACGAATATTTTTAATGTTTATGTAGCAAGATTAATTTCTCTTATTTCGCGTTTAATCCTCAGTATCCGAAGTCAGATTAAAAAGATTCTGCGTCTTTTTTTTTCAACTACATTTTAGAATAAATTTTGTCTCGCAAGTTTTATTTTGTGACTTTTGCATATGTACTTTAAAATATAATACATTTTATATTCGAAAAAGATGTAAAAAGTTGAAGTTTCGTTTTAGAATACATATACATATAATTAATTTAAAATGTGTGAGAAAATATCAGAATTGAAAACTGTTGCAATTATATGATTAAATCTTTAAATTTGTGAAGATAATGAATTGTTAAACCAATAATCGAAACTCGCGTAAAATGATTGATATTCGATACTACATCTTGTAAACCGCTCGATTTCAGGGCGGTCAGTGTTTCGCTAGAGAATCTTTCGCGCGACTTTTATTGCCGCACAACAGTGGAGTCCAAATTGTTCGATTGTCCGTTTCGAGTGGCTGCCCCATTGTTGAGCAGTCGCAGCTGTCCCGTGGCTCTTAAATCGCAATTATGCGAATGCCTAGCTGCGAAAAAGGGGGCCACTTTTCTGGCGTTTCGCTCAAAAACTGATCCTTCGAACGGTCTACAATGGACGCGAAACGAATCGCTTGGGTTACTTTTATGTCCACCTCTTTGTCTCTCTCATTCTCTCTCTCTCTTTCTCTCTTCTTGCCTGCACCTTCTCGTTTCGAGATTGCCATATTGTCGAGGGCGTGAGGTCCTTCCGAAGGCGATTTTCATCCGTAAAGCCATTCAAACGCCGAAGAATGCTCAGTCGAGAAATACACGTCTGGCTTGTGTATCGCGTGGGAGCTACGTTCGCGAATCAGACTGAAGGTATAAAAGATCATATGTGCTTTATGGATCATACATATACTGATCCAGTAGCCTCGAGATGCGCGACTTATGAATACGAGAGACGTGTTTCCGATTACCTCTTTCCGATTCATTTTTATCTATACAAAAGTAGGCGCTGTTATAACTATTTCCAACATTCAAATTACGTTCGGAATATTAAATCCTTAAAATAGTCGAGTTGTTTAATAAACACGCATACGGAAAATTTAAATTTTTATTTTTATTTTTTCAACGATATTATTATAATATTTATATTTAGCAATTAATAATTTTCAAGTATATTTACATGCCATTTATAAAGAAAAGAATTCCTCGAATGTATAACCTTCTTGAAATAATCTTGTTATAATTTTTATATAGAATGTTGTGCATTCTAAATTTAAAAAAAAATGCTAAATGTTATGCGTTCTAAATAAATCTTGATGTTTTAGCTTATTAAGGAGTGTGGTTGTAATAATAGTTGCGAATGTTTTTGTCCGAGCAAATCGGGAAAATAGATCAGTAGATACACCGATCGCTGGGAAATCGCATTGTAAAAGATCCATTTATAAAAGATGTGACGCACCATTGTGCCCTATATACAACCGTGAAGCACTCCAAGTTGTTTAAATCGCTGTAAAGCTCGGAGAGGACGCGGCCCCGAAATATCGCTTTTCCGTTCTCAAGTGGTCGAAATATCGCTTTCGTTCGATTGTCGACTTTTTGAAAAGAATGAAATTGAGTCGGATAATCCAAGCCCACAACCCAGGCAGGTGTCAAAGTCTCTCTCGCTCTACCACTCTTTTTCTGAAAAGGTATCGTAAAACCGTAAAGACCGCAATGGATCCCGAACGACGTTAAACGATGCTTCCCGCGTCGTTCACCGTCCGTGAAAAAAAAAAATCGTCTCGCGTTCCATCAAATTAATAAGAAACGACCAACCATATGACCAGTGTTGGGTTTAGTATCTAGATACAATATCTAGATACATTACAAAAAATTTTTTTAACATACATTGTTGGGAGCTATTATTAGTACTTTATTATTGGTATGTTAAGGCAGGATGACATAAGCGAACCGAATATATCTATTTATTTATTTATTTATCTTTTTATTATCTTATACTTTCTATATTTTATTTTTTATTTTTTATTTTTTATATTTTATTTTAGTAATTTGCCATATGGTACATCACAATTTAGCGAGAATGTAAATATTGTTAACTTTTAACTTTGACATAATTTTCGGCGTGTTTATTCGTTAGTACAGTGTGTTCAGTCGTGGCAAGATGACACAAGTGAAACGCAGTTAATTTACCATCCGATCTTAAGTTAAGTCTCACCGGAGCGTACTTTTAAATGTCAATAACGATATGCAGTAACTCATTGTAAGTCTCATTTGTTACATTTCACGTTTTCAATTTAAATGTTGATTCTGATTGCATGTACATTAATTTCTAGAATGCTTCTATTGTAATTTTGAAAAGGACCACAGCCCGTATGGTCGAAACGTCAATAAATATAGTTTAACAAATCTAATAGACAGCCAGTGTAGTCAGTTTAATATCTACTACCTTAGATACATTTTGTGAGTCTGAATCTGTGTCTGAGATATATTTGAATTGAAATATCTATATTTGTATCTAGATACAAAACATGGTATCTGAATTGTTTTTTTTAGATACATTTTCACATATTTTTTCGAATATAGACCAATTCTTTAAATTTCTAAAAGATCAAGACTGCAAGTTATCAACGTATCGTCATCAACACCGGTTGAGCGATTATTAAGCATTGGTTAAATTTTAGTACTATGGCGAAATATAGTTTGAGTGACGACTTCTTTGACGATATCCTTTTTAAATATAATTTAAAAGTATCTGATATGTATCTGAGATACTTTTAAAGTATCTGAGTATCTGTATCTGCACACTGAGATAATTTTCTTTCAGAATTTACCCGAAAAATCAAGGTAATCGTGGGACAATATGGTATTGGAAGAATTTTATAAGAGTTTCTCTAATTAATATTTACTACACTAAAAATATTAATATTTACCACAATAAGATATAAAATATGTTCGATTAATTTTACTATACACATAGTAAAATTTGCCATGTACATATTAATAATTTTATTGTGGTAAATATTAATCAGAGAAATTGTTATAAAATTCTTCCAATATCGTCGTGTCCCACAATTAAGATAATTTTCAGGGTAAATTCTACGAGAAAATTCTCTCCGTGTATCGAGATACATTTTAAATGTATCTTACCCATCACTGCATATAACTAACGACGTTCGTGATAAATCTCGCCTTTATGCCACATTTTTTTCACGATCGTGAACGAACGATAGATCGCGAAACTGGGGGACAGAAAAGGAGCCGATGTGTGGTATCGAGATCTCGAAAAGGCGCCGTCGAGTGGATGAGAGATCTCGCGAGATCGTGTATAAACTAATTTATCTCGATAAAAGTGGCCTTAATGAGTCAAATTAAGCCGGCGTATAATATATATATATATTATATGTGTGTGTGCATCGTGTATCGCTTGTACGCGGCGCCGCCGACTCGACCGGTATCGCACGCACACTGAAGAGTGATATACAGTTCGGTAATGGTGCAGGAGAATCCGACACCTGGTCCTGTGGCCCCTTTGTCAGCGAGCCTCAAAGACCG
Organism: Nylanderia fulva; assembly: GCF_048542155.1. Classification (NCBI taxonomy): domain Eukaryota; kingdom Metazoa; phylum Arthropoda; class Insecta; order Hymenoptera; family Formicidae; genus Nylanderia; species Nylanderia fulva. The sequence goes on from NW_028190916.1 coordinate 5,992,929, forward strand.
TGCGCTCCGCGCTACGAGAGAAGAGGACCACATAAACTCCCGTGGCATTCAGCTAAATGGTTCTAAAGTGCTTTCAAAATACGACGCTGCGCCGAAAACCTCGGCGGATCGGAGCGACCCACGAAACTCGTGGGGCAGAGGAGACACGATATGGGTGGTTTCGGGAATGAAAATGCAGATTAGGATTAATACGCCGCACCGAGACGATTCCGTGCTTCTGTTGATTTATGCCTTAACCGTTTATTGCCACCGGTGACTCGCGTCGATATCTATTGCCGACACTAATTTCGTGATTTAAAATGACAAAGCCATCCTATATATACCACGATATTTTTCATATTTTATTGAATACACAAAGTCGAGATGTGAAATTTCATTATTTTATACATATATCGCCTGTGATCTAGAATCTAGATTTCAATTCTGATTTAGATGACATTTTTTTTAAATATATGTATCAAGTATGTTTTATTGCTTTTCTTAATCAAATTTTCGTCGAACGTGTAGAATTGAATTATTTTTAACTGAAAAATTTGGTACTTTTAATTTTTATATTCTTGGATATCTTTTAAAATTTAAATTGAATTTCCATTATGCATTTTATATATATATATATTTTACATGTAAGTATACAATAAAAAAATCTTTTATCATTTAATTGCAGTAATAAACTTTAATATTTTTATTTAGTACTGTCATCTTCTGAAAAGATAAGAGTTTTATTCGCGAGTCAGAGACGGATTCTTCGCGAGAAATATTTTCGATCGCGAAGTCAATGACGACAATTTGAACGACGCGCGCGTGGGTAGAAATATGTGTATCGCATTCACAGCGGTCCATTGATCTCTGAGACCAAAAACGCGTCAGGTACAGCTGCTTTGAAAAACCGTATGTCGCCAATGATCGATATGTCTAGGACATTTAATGCGATCTTCGTGGATTACTCGAGCGTGAATATCCATACACATGCCTACATCCCATACCATATGAAAAATATGATTTCAATCACATGCATTATATTTCTGACAATAAAGCACCTATTCTCGCGCAGAGATAAATCGAGACAAAAATTAATCGGGATATATAGATTTATTATCGTGCATTTTTTATTAATTACAATTATCGTACGTACCTACATGTTCTTGAAGACCGTAGAAACGAGATACCGAACGAACGATAGTTTCCATCGTGGCTGTACCGTTTCTTTGCAAGAAGGTGCGACTATGTCTGAATGCACTGTTGATTGGGCCATAAATGTGTCTGTTGGGGTACAAACATTTTTTTTCCTCCTATTTCGCTTTATCATATCCTTCTTCGGAGAGCCACGAGCCATGAGGCACCACACGTAGGATCGCCGATGACTTTCTGAGCTGTTCGATCGATGCCTCTCGGACTAACTCGCCGTAACTCGATTGAATTCCACTTTGAAACGATTGACGCAAAGAGAGACTTAATTTTGAACAGCTTCGACTCTTTACCTAATTCAACAAGTCGATAGAAGTTGAAGAGCATTTTTACTTAAGATTGAGAGAGAACGTAGTTTCAATATTTGTGGGAAATATAACAAAATTACAAGCAAGTCGTTGAATTATGTGGTACAAGTTTGAAGATATTAAAATTATATCTTCCTAGTCATAAGTCAGCGAGATGTCTCAGCTTACCACTTACATTAGAAATGATACGTAATAAGCAAAAATCTTTGTTTTTGGAATAAAAAAATGTCTTCTCAGTATATTCACTATTATATTAATATTATTAGTTAAAATTCATTTGTTCTCTTTTGACGAATAAAATATAACTGTTTAAAGATTTTAATTTATGTATATATAAATATAATTCTCCGCTTTTCTCGCGCCTTGTAATAATACACGATCGGTCGAACTGATCGTTCAAATTTAAAGAGAAGGAGACGCGAGTAGGCAGAAAGAGAATGCGGAATCCCGCTGAATAATTGCATCTGGATGCAGTTTGACGTGCTGGCGCAGGCGAGAGTCATCCCGCTCGTGCTCGACGTCGGTCATCGAGAATCTTGCAGCACCGCGTGAATGCTCGTCAAATTCTCGGAACCACCGACAATTCACGGCCGATGGGTGGTCTCCGCAATACGTGAGGTCTAATATGTGTTTCGCGGTGCACCTCGATCTTTTTTGATTTTTCGAGGAAAGATGAAACAATGAAAAAAGTTAAAATTAAAATCTGAATATTCCGAATATTCAAATATAATTGTACTAAATGTCTACGAAGATTGAGGATTATATATCAAGGTGTCTAGTGATCAGGAAAATCTGGAAAACCGGGCATTATCAGAGAATTTGATAAATCTGGAATTGTCAGGTGTTGCGAACGCGCGGCTTGAACCGTGGTCCGACGCGAAGCTGCGGCGAACGAGCATGCTCGGCCTTTTTAGGGCCGCGTCTCGCGCGCCGCCTCTCAAATCCTTCACCCGTTTTTTTTTTTTTTTTTATTGGAAAGAAATCATAGGAATCTCATGAGAGATGTGATGGATGGACAATAGGATAATTGTTGAGTGGACTGTATCTTAATAGGGTGATCGCGCACCCATGTGTGCGCTGAGATTGATGATTTACGTAGGAAGCCGAATTGAAAAGAAGTCTTGAAGTTGATGAACAAAAACAGATCAATTTATTATTTCACATGTCAGAAAGTCACCTGGACTTGACACAAACAAATCAAAGAAAAAAAGAACAAAAACTCGATATGAGAATCGAAAGCGTTTGCTGTACACGTTTCGAAGCTCGCGATCACAAAAGAAAAAACTGTTTGTTCGATATCGACACCAATGTTTTTTGTCGCAAGAGAAAACAATGTCTTATTTGAAAGTCACGATCGCGAATCGTACAACAACAAATTTGTCCTCTTGTGGACGACCGTTATAATTTATCGAACACGCGCACATATGATTTGACGCGACTTAATAATTGTCTTCAATTATGTGACATTCAATCCTCCAGCAGGATCCGAATATTCGTAATGTTCGATCACGTGCATTTATATGCAATTAACTATCACACAGAATCCTCCAGAAGGATTCGAATATTCGCAGGAGTCGATCACGTGTACGCAGCGTGCACAATACGACGGCGAGTTCGTCGCGACGGCGTACTACGACAATTGTGAGAGAGAGCGCGGGAGAGAGAGAGAGAGAGAGAGAGAGAGAGAGAGAGAACGAGCGAGAGAGAGAATGCACGACATGCATTCACCGATACGCGAATATCGCAGTGAATCCTCCAGCAGGATCCGAATACTCGTAATGTTCGATCACGTGCACGTAGCATGCACGAGACAATGGCGAATTCGTCGCGAGAACGTGTATGTTGCGTCGCGAACGAGATCCGATTACCCGTTAACTCTTCACTCTCGATATGTCACACAATACCGCGCAAATCTGTTCGTATTTGTCGCGATAATACATTCACGCACTTATTACACGGTAACGCGAATTCTTTGGTCTGACTTGCGACCAACGCCGGCTCTCTCTCCGCGACGACTGTCCCCGACGGAATGCTACCCTCATCGATCACGCTATCGACCGCCTGATCGCGAGGGGTACACGCGGAACGCGCTAATTGGCCGAAAATTTGCTTCCGCGGCGCTTCCCGCGGTGCGTGCCGCGAGGTGCTGCCGTGTTAGGCCCGCGGCAATTGCTTTCACTTAAATTCTCGACTTTTCGTGAATTTTCGTTCGATCGAGCGCGGCAAATTTTTCTGAATCCTAAACATACCGCCCGCCTCGAAATTTGAATTTCGAAACTACTCGATCTCGCGGTATACCTTACACAAGGATGCATCGTTCACTCCCGTGTGAGTGAGGTTTGCTAAATGAAAACTAATTGCGTGTGATTGTTCGTCACGATTGATCCCATGCAATATATAAGATACTGAGATGTAACTTCTGATTACGCTCAGATCGCACTAAAGTGAAATTGTAGACCTGAAACGGCTGACAATATTGACTTAAAGTTGACTTCTAAAGATCACTGTTGTTATCGCGGACGGATTTTAACATTTAACGCAGATCGCGTAAACAACAGTATCCGCTGTTCGTACTAATTCGCACGACCTTAAACTTAGGATTGCAAGCGCCGCCCGCCTTGGCGACTTTACTTGCACGCTTTGACTTAACTAATGAACATAAACTTGACTTACTGGCTACATAAATTATAACGTAATTAGGATTAGAATCGTATAATTAACTTACACTAGAATTATCGCTAATTGCTTGACACTCGAGGTTGATCCTCGATGGAATCGTCAGAATCAACGTCGATTGGAAGCACACATAACTTAGTTATGGGACGCTTATATTCCGAGTTCGCTGTTTTGACGGAAACTACTCGAATTAATCCGTCAGAGCCTGGTTGACAGTGGATTACGCGTCCGAGTTCCCATTTGCAAGGAGGAAGAAGAGGATTTTGAATCAGAACCATGGAACCGATATGGATAAGTGACTTTGCCTTTCGCCACTTAGTTCGCTGTTGAAGCGTGTTAATATAGTCGGCGTGCCAATGCTTCCAAAAACGCTCCGTGATCTGTCGCAACAACTGCCACCGTGACAGTCTGTTTTCATTGATTTGCAGAACAGAAGGTTCTGGATTGATTGTGATTGCCGATCCAATCAAAAAGTGACCCGGAGTGAGCACTTCAAAATCGTCAATCGAATCAGTCAATGGGCACAGGGGCCTTGAATTTAAGCATGCTTCAACTTTACAAAGCACGGTAGTAAGTTCCTCGAAAGTGAGGGTGTGATTTCCTAATATCCTACGAAGGTGGTATTTAACGCTTTTGACCCCTGCCTCCCACAATCCACCGAAGTGTGGAGCATGGGGAGGGATAAAACTCCATGTGATGTTATCTGACACGATAAAGTTGAGAAAGTTAACATCGCTTTGAGCGTCTCGATACGCTTGCGACAACTCCTTGTCTGCTCCTGCGAACGTAGTACCATTGTCCGAGTACATGACCTCTGGTAATCCACGTCGCGCACAAAATCTTTGAAAAGCGTTAAGAAAGGCAGCAGTCGAGTAATCACTAACCAGTTCGAGATGAATAGCGCGTGTGGCTAAACAAATAAAGAGTGCTATATAGGCCTTTCGCGAGGTAATTCCTCGGCCGGCTGAAGCACGTGTAAAGACTGGTCCGGCGTAGTCGACACCGCTATGTAGAAACGCTCGAGAGGGCGCCGAAACACGACTTGTAGGTAGATGGCCCATCAGCTGACTAGCTACTTGAGCCTTTTCTCTTGTACACGGAACACATTTATAAATAACCGACTTTACTAGACTTCTTGCTCTCAAAATCCAAAACTCTTGTCTAAGTTTTGAAAGAGTGGATTGAAGACCGGCATGGAGAGATACAACATGCGTATAACGGATGATCATGGTAGTGATCGTATGGTTGGCTAATAAGATTGGATGCTTGGACTGGAAAGATAATGACGAGTGTTCTAATCGCCCCCCAACGCGAATTAGACCGTCAGAATCCAGGAACGGATTTAATGAGAGAATTGGACTGTGAGTAGGCAACGGTTTGTTTGACTTTAAATTATGGAGCTCGTTTTCGAATAGTTCTAACTGAATGAAGTTCAGCCAGAAGTTTCGTGCTTCGTTGAATTCAACTGTAGTAAGAGCGTGATATTGAGACTTGTTGTTCGATCCTATTGTGTGTTTCTTTCTACACTTCCTTATGAAACGGTAAATGTAGGCGGTAATACGTATCAATTTTGGCCACCATGAATATCGAGTAGTGAGATTCCACGGTTCATTAGCGTTCACTTGATGCACTTGACACGGTTTTTCTTCTAACTGTGTTTCGTCTATCGGCGTTATTGTGAATGTGGGCCAATCATCCTGTTTAAGACTCAACCATGAAGGTCCGCGCCACCAAATGTCGAAGGCGCTTAATTCTGTGCCAAGTAAACCGCGAGATGCACAGTCAGCGGGATTTTCATGTGTACTGACATGATGCCAAATGCCATCAGATACTCGTGTTTGAATCTCTGTTACGCGATGCGAGACGAAAGTTTTCCAATGAGATGGGTGCTTGTTTAACCAAGCAAGCACAATACTCGAATCTGTCCAACAATGGACTGGCATTTTCGTGAAATGAAGAGATTTTCTGATAAATTCAATTAGGCGCGCTAATAAGACCGCAGCTGACAATTCTAATCGAGGGATTGTCAGCGGTTTGATAGGCGCGACTTTGGATCGCCCAGCGAGGAGCGAAACAGTTGTATGACCGGATAATGTTGTGACTCTCAAAAAAACTACTGCGGCGTAAGCTACTTGGGAAGCATCCGCGAAACCGTGTAACTCGATGCTCTTGGTATCTGAATCGCATCCAATCCAGCGACTAAGTTTTATGCTTTTGATGTAAGGAAGTGATTTATAAATCACGCTCCATTGTAAAAGGAGATCTTCTGAGAGATTGTCGTCCCAGCCTACTTTGTGTCGCCATAATTTCTGCATAAAAACTTTCGCTTTGAGAACCACGGGTGTGACCCATCCAAGTGGATCGAATATTCTGGCTATGGTAGAGAGAATCGTTCGTTTTGTAGAAGGGAGAGTCTGTGGTAATTCAATTTGAAACTGGAAACAATCGTGCGTCGGATTCCAAAAAATACCGAGAACCTTCAGATTGTTGTCAGTCTCGAATAATTTAAGCTGTGCGAGCCCGTGATGATCCGATGAAATATCTGAGAGCAACTCCGGTTTGTTACTCGCCCATTTGCGAAGATCGAATCCACCGCGTTTCAACAAATTGCAAACTTGATCTCGAGTCTGTTTAAGGAGAGGCATATCTTCGGCCCCAAACAGCACGTCGTCCACATAGACGTTCTCGCTTAAAACCGCAGATGCTAGTGGAAACGAGCTTCCTTCATCATCGTTTAACTGATTAATGACTCGAAGAGCTAAAAACGGTGCGGAAGCCGTACCGTATGTTACCGTAAGGAGTTGATGTTCTTGAATATTCGAATTTTCATCTATCCATAGGATGCGTTGATAATCTCTATCTCGCGAGTCGACCAATATTTGTCTATACATTTTCGTTATGTC